>NC_079171.1:23640806-24283306 GCF_947568905.1 Ostrea edulis
GCAACAGTATAAAACAAAATATGTTCGTAAAACTTCACTACCTTCAAAAGTGCATACACTGATGAAAAACTTTAAATAAAAGGTGTATTAATATTAAAACATCAAAAGATATGACTAATTTGGACTCAACCTAAAGTCATAACCCTAGGTTTTGATTGAAATTCACCATATTTTGTACATCCTTTTCTGCTATTCCTAAGTATACATTTAGATTTTATACTGTATCAGCAAACTTACACATAAATACTGTATACTAAGTTTGGCCCCACCCTGGGGTCAAAACCCTGACCCTGGGTATCAACAAATTTACAATTTTGGTAAAAGACTACCTGCTATATCCATTTAGTTTCAATTTAGTATCAACAGCACTAAAGAAGATTTTATTTAATTAAGTGTTTTACACAGAAACACTATATACCAAGTTTGGCCCCGCCCTGGGCTAAGAACCCCTACCCCGGATACCATGAAATTTGCAATTTTGGTAGAGGTAGAGGCCTTCTTGCTCTCCATCACCATGCATTTAGTTTTTCTTACATGTGTGCGGTTCTTGAGATGACGATTTTTGAATATTGGTCAATTTTGGGCAGTTTTTGTCCCACCCCTAAGGCCCCAGGAATGCAGGAGACCTGCAATTTACAATTTATGCCCCCTTGTCTCAAAAATACTTCAAACCAAATTTGAAAAGAATTGGACTGGTAATTATCAAGAAGTTTAAAAATGTTCAATTGTTAACGCACGACGGACGACGCACGACGACGGACGACAACCGAATGCAATACCCATGTGACCTAAAAATCTCGAGCAGGACGTTAAACAATATGCAACAAACCAACCAAGCTGAAGATTGTTCGTGAAGCAAAATCAATAAAGTTATCTTGTAAACTGATGAGAATTAAGATATAGTTTTTTCACTATAAAATAATGAGAAGATGAAAGATGTATTGTTTTGATTGAATTTACTGTATTGTTAAGTACAAAGTGAGCGTACCGTTATTGCAGGCATTCAGGCACTCCTGTTCTGTTTTAAAGTTGTTCGCATTTCCGCCACAGCATCCATAGTAAAATTCTGCACACGTTCTCGTGTGAGAAGTGAAGAACCAGCGGGGGCATATGCCATCACACGGTCCGGTGTCTTTGGGAAGATGGCATACTGAAGCTTTAAAGTTTAATGATCAAATACTGTAATTGAACAAAGGCTTAATGTCATAGAAAGGGATAAAATATAACTTGAAAGCATAGTCTGTAACTTTCATCGAACCTCTAAACTTATATTTGCCTGACAGTGGTTGGTTCCTAAACCATTTTATGCGACATACGTGAATTTCACTATAGTGCTATATGGAGGGTATACTAGTATATGTTCGCGCTCTGTGTGTGCATCACTTGCCTCTGATATGCTCTCCCGCCCGGCTGTGATTATGACCTTGTGTAGTATTCGAACACTGGGCCAGATGCAATAGACGATGTATGTATTAACACGGGGATGAGATTTAAGGAACTTTGTACACGAGGAGATTTAAGGAACTTTGTACACAAGGAGATTTAAGGAACTTTGTACACGAGGAGATTTAAGGAACTTTGTACACGAGGAGATTTAAGGAACTTTGTACATTTATCTTGTACATGGACTGAATGTTATATTGGGACCGACTTTTTTATTCCAACTCTATATACAACATACCTATTGTTAGGCCATTCATGGCACACTGTTTTTGATTACGGATAACTCCGTTTACCTGATCAAGATATAGGGCTCACGGCGGGTGTGACCTGTCGACAGGGGATGCTTACTCCTCCTAGGCACCTGATCCCACCTCTGGTGTGTCCAGGGGTCCGTGTTTGCCCAGCTATCTATTTTATATTGCTTATGGAATTTATGACATTGATCACTGTCCGTTATCTTCACTTTTCAGATATAGATGTACAACTAATTAGGTGCAGAAAGAATGATTATCAGGCATGTCCGTATGACAACATTGACAACTTAATAGCAAAAAAAAATTAGGTAGATCAATACAATAAACAATGACTACATTGTAAATGACATGGATAACAACAAATACTCAGGTAGATTCGAAATGAATTTTCTGTTGGAGAAATACTGGATAAGCACATGCACAATCCACAAATTATTGAATGTAGATAATTACTCAACTTTATGACTTCAGTTTCTCCATCGGCAGCTTCCAATATTGATGTAGCAATATTCCATTATCTCCTTTTAGTGACAAAGAAGTTGATGTTACAGGGATTTCAACAGTCTAGATTCATTTCAATTTAGCATTTCGCAAATTCATAGTCGTTACATTGATTTATTTACCAATACAACTTGCAAATAGGTTGAATGCTGTCTGGTGTGTTTCTTACATTTACTAATTGTTTGGTTGTTTCTTACATATTATTTTGACTACGGATAACTCCGTTTACCTGATCAAGCTATAGGGCTTACGGCGAGTGTGACACCTTATAAGAGGTCCTTACTCCTCCTTATCACCTGATCCCACCTCTATGTCTAGGGTTCGTGTTTGTCATACTTTTAATTTTGTATATTCTATCCGTTATATCCCTTTCTTTACTTCTTACTTTTAATCTAAATTTATATACATGTAAAGCATACAGGGTTAACTTTTACGTGCATTATAAGATTTACGTGTAGTGTTGACGTGCATTATAACGGAACGTTGTATGTATAGATGTAGATTTACGTGTAGCGTTGACGTGCATTATAAGAGAGTCATGTATATAAAGATGTATACTTACATGTACGTGTAGTGTTGACGTGCATTATATACGAGAACGTTGTATGTATAAATGTAGATTTACGTGTAGTGTTGATTTGCATTGTAAGAGAACATGCATAAATGTAGATTTATCTTGTAGTTTTGAACGCATATAACGACATGTATGTAGATTTACGTGTAGTGTTGACGTGCTGTAAGAGAACATTGTATGTATATAGATGTATATTTACGTGTAGTGTTGACGTGCATTATTAGAGAACATTGTATGTATAGATGTAGATTTACGTGTAGTGTTGACGTGCATTGTTAGATAACGTTGTACATGTATGTATAAATATAGTTTTATGTGTAGTATTGACGTGCATTATTAGAGAACATTGTATGTATAGATGTAGATTTACGTGTAGTGTTGACGTGCATTGTTAGATAACGTTGTACATGTATGTGTAGATATAGTTTTATGTGTAGTATTGACGTGCATTATTAGAGAACATTGTATGTATAGATGTAGATTTACGTGTAGTGTTTACGTGCTGTAAGAGAACATTCTATGTATAGATGTAGATTTACGTGTAGTGTTGACGTGCTGTAAGAGAACATTGTATGTATAGATGTAGATTTACGTGTAGTGTTGACGTGCTGTAAGAGAACATTCTATGTATAGATGTAGATTTACGTGTAGTGTTGACGTGCTGTAAGAGAACATTGTATGTATATAGATGTATATTTACGTGTAGTGTTGACGTGCATTATTAGAGAACATTGTATGTATAGATGTAGATTTACGTGTAGTGTTTACGTGCTGTAAGAGAACATTGTATGTATAGATGTAGATTTACGTGTAGTGTTTACGTGCTGTAAGAGAACATTCTATGTATAGATGTAGATTTACGTGTAGTGTTGACGTGCTGTAAGAGAACATTCTATGTATAGATGTAGATTTACGTGTAATGTTGACGTGCATTATTAGAGAACGTTGTATGTTTAGACTGATGTGGATTCTATTTCTATGGTGTTGACGTGCATTGTAAGAGAACACTGTGTGTATACCGGTCGGTGTAGTTTCAGGTGTGATGTGCTGTGCTTACGTGTTGTTGATATCACCAACTCGCAGAAGATATGAACAGTTAGGAAAACCTGCAAAAAAGTTAAAAACAGATGACAAACAAGGTCGGATCTCGGGGAACGCTGCCCCGGACAAATTTGAAATTTGTAAAAACACACATTTTGACGATTTTAATTATGTTTTAAAGATATGATTACATTTGTAAAATGTGAAAGTTTTGATTTTTAAGAGATTTTACACTAGTACCCTACTCATTGATAACAAACACTATGGGACCCCCCCCCCCCCTCCCCCCCTGAAAATGTGGTCCAGATCAGCGTGCAATAAGTGTAAGATAAACTATAAAAATTCAGTCTTGATGATATGATATTGGGTTTGCAGTAAGAAGTAAGATGATAGAGGTCGTTACAAGTCCTATACCTGTAGGTCTTACGACTAGGTCGATTTTTCAAAATTAATTCATCAAAAAGTTTCTATTTATCAGTACTATCTGAAATGTAAAAAGCAAATTTTACAGTCAAAGATGCTTATTTTATAGATTTCGTTATAAATTTAGACTAGATTTATAACCGCAAAATTGCAGCATATTATAAAAATGAATTGTAAAATGTTTCTTTTCTTCTTTTTTATGGTTAAAACTTTTTTGTTTTGATTTTTATTTTAGAAAAATGGATCCCAGTTGCATTGGCAGAGTTAATTATAATAGTTCAAGACTTTTCCCGCTTCCAGCAATATTTAGGTATAAATAGAACTGTTTCCTCTTAAAGGTTTTGATGTAAAGACAATCTAAATTGTACAGAAGACAAACCTTGCTGACTAACTCCATTGCTCAAATCGATAATGCAATGGACGAGGTGAAGGCCCTGTCATCAGTTTAAAACGACAGGTGTGTATTTACTTGTAGATAGGATTGACAAAACACTTTCATTTCCTATCGATGTTTGAAGCCACACATTGAATGTTTTCACAAAAGCACTTGTCTAAAGCATCAAGCTGATAAAGAAGAAAAAAAACTTTAAGAGATATAATCTAGAAAATATCACCCAAAGCAATTGTCTACTGATTTACAATAATGATTGGATGGGGGCAATTAATAGATAATTTCGTTCTTGAAAATACATGACGGTATATGAACTGCAACACTTCTCCTGGCGTACTTCATTAAAGCTTTATGATATACTCGTGTGCTATGACAAGCCCTTTTACTATTTATTCGAAAATAAGATATCTCTTTAAATCAAAGAGATATCTCTTATTTTAAAGAGATATCTCTTTAAAATGAGAGATATCTCTTAATCTTAAGTGATATATCTCTAAATAAGAGATATATCTTTCACTTAGAGAGATATCTCTTTCACTTAGAGAGATATCTCTTTTACTTTTAGAGATATCTCTTACACTTAAAATATATCTCTTTTACTGTAAGAGATATCTCTTAGACTTAGAGAGATATCTCTTTCACTTTAAGAGATATCTCTTTCACTTAGAGAGATATTTCTTTCACTTAGAGAGATATTTCTTATACTTAGAGAGGTATCTCTTTCACTTAAAGAGATATATCTTTCACTTAAAGAGATATCTCTCTAAGAATTCCTAGAGAGATATATCTCAAAGTATAAGAGATATCTCTTTAATCGTTGAAAAAGAGATATCTCTCAAAGAGAAAGAGATATCTCTTTCCAATATTTTTATTAGTTTGAATACTTAAGGAATTCTCCCTAAAACGGAAGACCGCCAAAGCAAATCTTACCATGATGGCTGGGGTGCTGCTAAAACGCGGAACGGAAAATGGAACGGAAGACGGAACGGAACACGGAAAATATATTATGCAATAATGTTATGAGGAGGTCAACACTTTGCAAAATCAAAAGGCTATTATGAACAAGGGATGCAGAAATTACAGAGAGAACAGGAAGTCATCCTCAGAATCCACCATTTCATATTGATACCTCATACTAATGCATTATTATGTATTTTTACACGGTGTATTTTGTACCAACGGGCGCTTGCTTAATATTTTGCATAGTAAGTTTTAATAGAAATATTAAGCAAGCGCCTGTTGGAACCATCTTTTTTTTTCCCGGCTTTGTCATCCCTCCCCTAGATTTTGACAGTATGTTGTTTCACAAATTAATAAAAAAAAAATGAATAAGATAACATACTGAAAAAGACTTGAATTATAATTGAAACCCTTTCAAATCTATTACTTTATTCTGGCTGGTATCATAAGATAAGATTTTATGAGCCCATCCAATGAATAAAAGGCACCCCACCCCACCCGAAAACAACAATGTGAAAGATAAAAGAAAATAATTTTTTGAACAATTTCCCCCTAACATAGCCTTTTTAAATTGAACGTGCTTTTAATCGAATTACACATGTTTAAGAAAACTGAATTTGAATTTGAATTTGAATTTAGTTCTACACCTGGTACAATATACATTTATGTATCACATCAAATTTTAAAACGAATGAGTCCGGTGAAGAAAAACGTTTTGCCTTATTTGGGATGAATCTATGTGAAAGTTCGTACATTTACCGATATCCTGCGGATTAGTATTGAAACTGAAGATATACAGCGGGAAAGAAAGATTGAAACAACACTGATGTGGATTTATTTTGATTGTGTTAACGTGCATTGTAAGAGAACGTTGTGTGTTTAGACTGATGTGGATTCTATTTCTATGGTGTTGACGTGCATTGTAAGAGAACGTTGTGTGTATACCTGTCGGTGTAGTTTCATGTATGATATGTTGTGCTTACGTGTTGTTGATATCACCAACTCGCAGAAGATATGAACAATAAGGACAACCTGCAAGAAAGTTAAAAACAGATGACAAACAAGGTCGGATCTCGGGGAACGCTGCCCCGGACAAATTTGAAATTTGTAAAAACACACATTTTGACGATTTTAATTATTTTTTTAAAGATATGATTACATTTCTAAAATGTGAAAGTTTTGATTTTTAAGAGATGTTACACTAGTACCCTACTCATTGATAACAAACACTATGGGACCCCCCCCCCCCCCCCCCCCTCTGAAAATGTGGTCCAGATCAGCGTGCAATAAGTGTAAGATAAACTATAAAAATTCAGTCTTGATGATATGATATTGGGTTTGCAGTAAGAAGTAAGATGATAGAGGTCGTTACAAGTCCTATACCTGTAGGTCTTACGACTAGGTCGATTTTTCAAAATTAATTCATCAAAACGTTTCTATTTATCGGTACTATCTGAAATATAAAAAGCAAATTTTACAGTTAAAGATGCTTATTTTATAGATTTCGTTATAAATTTAGACTAGATTTATAACTGCGAAATTGCAGCATATTATAAAAATCAATTGTAAAATGTTTCTTTTCTTCTTTTTTTATGGTTAAAACTTTTTTGTTTTGATTTTTATTTTAGAAAAATGGACCCCAGATGCATTGGCAGAGTTAATTAAAATAGTTCAAGACTTTTCCCGCTTCCAGCAATATTTAGGTATAAATAGAACTGTTTCCTCTTAAAGGTTTTGATGTAAAGACAATCTAAATTGTACAGAAGACAGACCTTGCTGATTAACTCCATTGCTCAAATCGATAATGCAATGGACGAGGTGAAGGCCCTGTCATCAGTTTAAAACTACAGGTGTGTATTTACTTGTAGATAGGATTGACAAAACACTTTCGTTTCCTATCGATGTTTGAAGCCACACATTGAATGTTTTCACAAAAGCACTTGTCTAAAGCATCAAACTGAAAAAGAAGAAAAAACCTTTAAAAGATATAATCTAGAAAATATCACCCAAAGCAATTGTCTACTGATTTACAATAGTGATTGCATAGGGGCAATTAACAGATAATTTCGTTCTTGAAAATACATGACGGTATATGAACTGCAACACTTCTCCCGGTGTACTTCATTAAAGCCTCACTCGTATGCCGGCGTGAAGCACTGCAGTTCATATACTCGGATGTATTTTCAAAAATTATATACATGTATATTTACATTGTACTTTCATTTCTGTCAGAATCCTCGCTTTTTTTGGTTAACAATATTGAACCTAATGAAGTGACTATGCGTTAAAGCTATATATGTCGTTTTATTCAAATACTTCTATAGAAAACATGTGCTTTATATCGAACTATAGAATTGACACACTTTATGAAAATTATGCAATTGAACTCGATCGGATTAAAAAGTCATCAGGCTTTCCAATGTAATCATTTATTCTCTAAGTCGGATAGTGAACACTCCATACATTTTACAATGTTCATGTTCACGTGAGGTCGTAGTCTGACGTGGCGACATGAAAGCGTGGACAACCTGCAGGCTGTTGGTGGGACACATTCAGCGATAAAAGGTAGTCGGACAGAAGACAGGGTAGAGAGAACCACTCAGAACAATGGAAGGGGAGTTAAATTTCATAATTAGCATAATTAAAATCTTTATTCAGTGCTACCACGTACTGTAAACGAACCCCTCATATCCCATGATTTTCTCGCTCGCCTGCGCGCATCTACCCTACACGTCACGTTTTTTTATATTATAAATTATGCTCCGTTTCCCCCTGCATTGAATAGACTAGTGATCCTTTAATACCAGTATATAATTTTTCGAAAGCGTCAAATATTGTGTTTATACTTCATCATACTAATATCGAAAACTTCGCGTCACATTCTGTACTTTGTCCTTAAAACTCACTTATAAGTTATAACTGGACGCCCTTCTCCGTCTCTGCCCAGTAAAGACACAAAAGGAGTTAAGGCACCCATTTTCTTCACCTTCAAACCTTCAAATATCAAAGTGCGTTCTACCGTACGTTTCATGTCGCCTCCCAATTTCTGAAGCAATTTCCTTGCACCGGCGGTCTAAGTTCACTAATGTCCCCAATCATTCAACAAGGAAAGGACGCCCCCCCCCCCCCCCCCCCCCCCCCATCTCTGGTTAACCAGACATTTAATCACCATCCACCGAAGTACTTTCCTCCTTAAAAATATTGTGCCATATGAGTTGCTGATTACATTTTTGTCCTGCCTGTCATCAATTTATGCGTCTATGAATAACGTACGACCTCTGTATACTAATAATCTGTTATTACATGTATTAGTATACAGAGGTCTTACGTTATTTACAGAAACAAGTGTCTGTGGTCTGAGTCGAAATGTTCCAACGATTTTCACAACTAAATAACTAATCATTTTTTAAGCTTCCTAATGATGCTATGGTCAACAATGGATCACAAATGAACTATTTAAATAATCAAGGAAATTGATGATACTCAAAAGTGTCTTTTACAGTTCCAGCAAGTGACACTATGACGTCATTTTGGTTTCACACTATATTCCGCGCATTTGTTTTCTCCTAGCCACAGGATATGTTCAGAATGCTATGAATAGATATAAAGTCGGCCCGTTCTTTCACAACATTCATTTCTATTGCAACCGTCGAAGTGGTATTGTCCGGAATTCATCGAAAACATTTCGAACATAAATTGAAATCAGGTTAAATTTCATCACGTATAATCTTGAATTATATTTATTGAAAAATAAAAAAAAAAGTTACAGAGAAATTCCACGAACTTTTGGATCAACCCTTGTATTTCTCCAAAAGAGAAAACAAATCTTTATCTTAGAAAAAGTATGAAATTTCGACATTGGCTGTGGGCTTCTCTTGTTATAGAAAAAATAACTAAGACAATCACATATACATATTATTGGTTTTTTTTTTTTATTTTGTACTGTATCATACGGGTTACTGCAGCGTCACTTCCTGTGACATTTCTCTGCCACATCCCAGCCCCTGTATACGAACTGTGAGAAACAGGAATTGCACCTGGAACTAAAAAAAAACCCACACACGATAGAAATGAGTGTCAAAAGGATTTTATTTGACGGCCCTACAGGGACCAGAAACCAGGACCCGGTTACACGAAGATAAGTAAAATTTAACTGACAGTTGTGGGAGTTAATGATTAGTTAACCGTCAGTTACAGTTGATTAATCTCCGTGCAACTGGGTCCTGAAACATAAAGGAATTTAATAAAAAAGAACAGTTAAAGATATAGAAATATACATGTATAGATCTAAACGACGACATAGGTAAGGTTATCAACACGTCAGGTGGAACATGAAAATATTGCTCATACAAAATGTAATTGTATGTGGTAAGGTAAGGGGGGCTGTAGGAAATACGGCACTAAAAATTAACCAGGAGATTCGCTTACATGCATGTCGCTCTGGGAAAGTTTGGACAGGTTTGGATTGTACAAGCTCCCACAATGCAGCGCACTGAGTCCGGGTTAGTACCGTCAGGGCATCCTAAAGTATTGAATCGATACATGTATCAGTGGTTACACCTTGAAATACTCCACAACTAGCATTCTAAAATATTGAATACATATCAGTTACCTATACCCTAAACTTATATATAAAAAGCAATTGGTTACATTCTAAAATACTCCATGAATAACACTTTAGTATACACTGTATATCAGTTAGTTACACCCCAAAGTATTTAGGAAATAGTGGCTATTGTTAATACCGAGACTGAGACAACCTATCGTGCTTCATTTGGTCCAGTCCAGACTACTGTAAATGGGAAAATGATTGCGGTGGTTTTAATTTCGCTATGTTTGCGGTCGGGGATTTTCCCGCGAAATTAAAATAACCGTAATCATTTTGTAAGTGTGACACAATACGTTTTTAACAGTTACCAGTAATCAATTTGTAATTGAATTTCGCGAAAATAAAAAATAAATAAATTAAAAATAAAAAATAAAATAAAACCACGGCAATTAGACCAATATGAAAAACCGCGAACGTTTAGCACCGCGAAATTATAACCACTTACAGTACCTAATCTATTCATCTATTCTATTTTTATTTTATTCTATTCTAAACCAGACCATCATTGCATGTATCGAGACAGCTCTCCTGACTCCGGTAATTATTCCTGTTGCCTCCACAACACCCGTACGTAAACTTCCTGCATTTATATTCCGAGGGATCGAAGTACCACCTGGAGCAGGAACCCCTACAGGGACCCGGATCTGGGGCTGCTGAGCACCGCCCACCTACAAGGACAAGACGGCGCTTTAACATCGAGGCGCGTGTCTGATGTATGAAGTAGAATATATTTACATATGTTTTTGAATTATTCGTAATACACTGTACCTGATGGGTAAGTCCCGTAACCCCCGTGAACTACACCTGTTACCTTATAATTGGAAAGAAAAATTACATGATTGTAATTATCGCTATTCATTGTATTTTCGTAATTATTTTCATTAACTTTTTTTTCATCTTTAATCCAAATGTACTGTTTATTTTCTGAAATATTAATCTTGTATTTCATGGATAAAGATGAAATTTGTTTGATAAAAGCAACTTACCGCAGAAATTAACAGAATCAACAAAATCATAGTTTTTCCTCAACAGATCGGATAACTAAAAGAATTCTGTGGTTTATATAAGAAGCTTAAATCTTGATTGTTTCATGCATATGTACATGCATATGTATTTTCATAGTTCAATGCGTTTAACGTGTTTTCTGTGTGGGATGTCAGCTCCCGATACAGCGCCAAACAAGCATGAAGATGTAATCTGGCTGTTTATCAGTTTACGCCAGAATTATATAGACATTAAAGGCAACGTTCGTTATTTTCTGTACAAGCGAAATATTGACTGGTGACTTTTTATTGTAGTAATAGTGAATGACAGTTGAAATACAAGATTGAACCGATGTGTTGAACTCATGTACTGAAGGATAGATAAAGCCCCCCACCCTCCACCCCCGGGGGCCAATCTATCAAAATCCAAAACTACTTTTTTAAGCATATCAAGAATTTTCAGACAAATGCGATTCAGTTAAGTTTGCTTTGTTTTGTTTTTGCCACCCCGACCCCCCAAGCGCCGAGCAAAGGTTTATATTTGAAGCCCTTCACCGGTCTTGATGACGTCTCTATATGAATGAAAAATTCTGGAGAGAGACGTTAAACATGATACAATCAATACCCCCCCCCCCCCCAATACACCCCCCCCCATTTTTTTTCTTCAAAAGTAACGCTACATTTCAATGTCGGATAATTTTACGAGTGCTTTATCAACGGAATCGGTGAAAAAATATTGGTCCCAGGATTCCATATTTGCATGTAACAAGAATCCACCTGTTATTTCGGGAGTCCATAAAAGTGCTAATTTTCGATTAAAATTATCTTTTGACAGAGGGCTAAAAATATAGATTGGGGATTTCAGGAATAGGGGGGGGGGGGATCAACTTATGATACTTCCTTCATAGATGCTAGTGATAATACTCCTTTAAAATATGTTCAGAATATCCCTATTTCTTAATGTGGCATGAGTAAAAAATTTTTTTTTCATTTTTGCATGGTTTTCTCATAACTTAAGTTTGAAGATCAAACTGACCGCAGTCTGGTGGAGCGTGAAGGATAAGCCAAGGTTGACATCTCTTTGAATTGAAAATCAAACATAGAAATAAATGCATCAAATCCGCATTTAAAGGAGTACATGATGTCAACAATTAAATATTTATCAAGATGTGTTTGTGAAACACAAATACCCCCGATAATGGCCAATTCCGAAGATGGCCAAGGTCACAAGGACAAATATCTTGGTACCAGTAGAATGATCTTGTCACAAGAAATGCTCATGTGCAATATGAAAGCTCTAATATTTACCATTTAGAAGTTATGACCAATGTTAATCTTTTTAAAAGTAGGTCAAACTCCAAGGTCAACATCACCAGGTTAACAATTGTGGTACCCACGGAAAGGTCTTGTCACAAGGAATACTCATGTGAAATATCAAAGCTCTAGCACTTACTGATCAAACGTAATTAGCAAGGTTAAAGTTTCAGACAGAATTACAGAATGACAGACAAAGCAAAAACAATATGCCCCCCAATCGTCGATCTCGGGGGCATAAAAAGCATGTTGATTTAGGGTATTTTAAGTTTGCATCATACTTGCTCTCCGCAGCCAGGACGGGACAATTCAACTACATAGGAAAATGCAGTGAATATTACGATTCATGGTATAAATACAGACACAATGTAATTATATAATGTAAGAAGGGACACACTTAATATAGACAGACTGCATATAAGTATAGACATATTGCATATAAGTATATATATGCATTTACTCCAAAGATATTCTTAAAACTTTACAGATTGTTACCGCGATTTAAAAAAAAATCCTAAACATATGTAGTAAAGCAGATATTTTCTTTCCTCTCTCTCTCTCTCTCTCTCTCTCTCTCTCTCTCTCATATGGAACTGAAAAATGCATAGGAAGCGAAATTGAATTTCACAAAATTTACAAATTTACTTTGACCACTCGGACATAATTGATATATCGATAAGATAACATTCTGTCATTCTGAAACTGAACAGATCACGAATCGGAAGATGGATGGCTCGTTACAGCGGATGATTGACAACCTATGACGTCTCAAATCATGAACCAATAATGACTTAGTTTTAGCTTTTTATGATCGATGGGCCCATCCATCATTTCAAATCGCTGCATTTTGTGTATTATAACAATTATTACGTTATCGCTTACAAAGCCTATACAGACAAGGTACTTGTATGATGTACATGCATATATTTAGGATTTACAAATAAAGAAGAAGGAAAGCACGCCAGGGGAATGGGGGGGGGGGGGGGGTGGGTGGGAGTGGGGGCACTCTGTGGTTTGTTTTGTATGGATACAGGGACTACATGTATATGGGATACTGTATCCCTCTTTCGTATATCGTACAGCTGTCTTCCTGTTTGTGTATATACCCTCGTGGAAAGACACTACTAAAGTATCCCCACACCATAGGATGATCTGTGACGGTCGTGCATATCTCCAATGTGATATAGTTTTTAAGTCATCGCGTACTCATAGAGGATTTTTTTCTATATGTCTAGTTATGTGAAATTTACTCTAATCATATTTCTGATGAATGCCCATACCTTGTCCTTTAGCATAACGGAGAAAACTTATAAAATCATCAGGTCCAGCTGTCCCATTGTATATCATCTGTACTTATTTCAAACAGTGACATTTAGCTTACGTTTTTATATATATAATTTTTATTTTTTTTTTACAAATGAAATGGATTTGTAATAATTGCACTTCAATTAGCCCAAGTCTGAATACATTGATGAAATTGCTTTACTGTGACGTCACACTTTTAAGTTTGTGATTAACAAGCGAACTCTAACAAAGTCTGAATTCTAAGATCCGCGCCGTATACTTTGCTATTGTAGCCATAGTGTGCGTATCTTAGGGTCTGGTTATAATTAGATTGTCTAACAACACTGTGGTCTCATTCGCTGACTTTTTTGTAGTCAAATTTCATTAAAGATACAAGTTAGTAGTTACCTCCTATTTGATTCTGCTTATTATTTTTTTTTTTTTACATGTAAACAAGTACATGTATATTAGATAATAGATTCAGATTCTTTATTTCCTTAAGCTATGCAGCTCATCGGTTATAAATACAAAATATTTACAAATGTATACAAATAAGACAGTAGAGGGTGAGTAGACATACAGATACAATTTATACATATAACAATACACGTGAATAATATGTCGTTGCCAGTACAGAATTCATAAATTATATGAAGATTGTAATAGAATTGTAGAATGGGAACATTAGTGCATTAATCAACGCTCAGTTTGATTTTATGGCTGGGCTTTCTACTGCAGATGCAATATTTGTTTTAAATTCCCTTGTGGCAACACCCTTTGTAGTAAAAAGAGGTTGTATTGTTGTTTTATAGACTTTCAGAAAGTTTATTAATCAAGTGATATATCTCAGTTGTGGTATAAAATATTCAATGAAGATATACAAGGGAAGTTAATCAATATCAGGCAATGTATGATAATTTTGAAAGTTGTGGATTTTAGAGTGACTATTTTTGTTATGACACAGGTTTAATACAAGGCGAAACGTTATCACCCATTTTATTCATCAATTGTTTTTATATGTTAATGATTTTGAGATGAGCTTTTTCAAGGAACAATGTTCAATTGATAAATGCATTCCTTTTAAAGTATGCAGATAACATGGGTGATTGGTTTTGACAATTTTAACCAAGATCATATTTACAAACCCACTCGTGATGAGGGGCATATCTCTGTTACTCCTTGAACTATCTCCTTGTTCGATGATTTGTACTTCAGATGAATTTCTCTGTTGATTCCTCGGCAAACAAAATAAACAGTACAGACGGCAACCTCTCTTGAAAAACTTCATCGCTGAAAAAAAATGTAGTTACACGTAATTTGACGGTGTCATTCGGTCTGTCTGTCATTTGTAGGGATTTTATTTATAGTTTACCTTTTATTTTTTATTTCTTTGTTCATGTACAAGACCATATAATTCTGACTGATCGCTTCTATGCGCTCTATTTTTATGTTTTTAATTCATATAGGATATCATATAAAAACTATTAAGACGTATTTGAAATGGTTGTGCATAACCCATTATCCAGACTTTTCCTTTCAATATGAAATTTGACTATATTGAAATATTCTGTCGACTATAAGCGATGGTTTCAGCTACAAATATTCCATTTCTTTAATTTACCTGCACGAAGGAAGAATTATGACGAATCATGATTTCTTCTTTCATTACATTCTCTTAGAACTTTGATGTTTAGACTAAAGGTTTGAGTTTTCTTTTATTTGAGCAGTCAAAATTTGAGTAAAATCTCTACACGAGTTTAATATCATCGACATCATAAGTAAGTACTGCCACATGCTATGGTTTTCCTCGAACAGAACGTAATCGAAAGCAATGCATGGTTCTTTAGATACATACATGTATGTACACGAGCGTTTGTCATTCGGATACAAGTCGCTGAATGTGTCATAGAAGTTCACAAATAAACTTGTACACATTTCAAAATATGAACCAAAAATTCTGGAAAATTCCGTGCTATCTGAGAAACACTGATGGGAATTAGTACATATGCTAAAAATGCAAAAAATACTTTCAAAAATTTATTTCTTTAAATTCCGAGTTTCCGACGGATTTTAAATAGGGAATAGTAACATAAGCAATATAGCTATTTGTGTTACATTGTAGGAGTCAGCTTACAATGAATTAATGGCTAAATACAAATGTACATGGAAACAGCGTTGCTTTCCCTGGGTTTTTTTTTATGCAGTGACCTCCAAAATGCACCTAATTCTTGTTTGACCAATGGCGATTTCGATAGGAAACAGTTCGTCACCTTAGGTGACCCTTAGATGACCAAGCTCAGACCCATATATACCCAGCCAATCCTTCTCCGAAGCTTTCAATGTCTATTCTGTTTACTGGATTATAATCTAGTGTGAAGGTTTTCTTATTTCCTTGTTTTTAATGAGACGAACATTTCTGTAAACTATAACTCTAAGAATGTATGTTTTAACTGGCTGAACTCCTTTCAAGTTAGTTAAATTTAACCGATGGTTAACTTGCAAGTTTCCTTTTATAACTATATGAATTGAAAAATAATTATCTGCTAATTAGCGAAATTTAATTGATTATCAGTTACATTTAGTTAAAACTTGTGTTTCTTACTGGGGGTCAATATAATCTCGTTTCAAGCATTCAAATTTTGGAGTTTAGATTTTGTCTTAATTGAACTCGAACAACTCTTGGGATTGTTTGGGTAAAAAACAAACATTGTCGATTTCATTCACCACTTTCATGATTTATCAATAACGACTTCTACTTACAGATGAAGACACTGTTAGCCGCTAGTTGTTGCACGGGTAGGACCGTAGCCCTCTTGTTACTTGTTTCGAGTAAGTATTACTGATTGTCGATTAACATCGCCTACGATTAAAGAATAAAAGTGTAGATGCATGGGAGTATTAGAAGAAGTCACAGAGAATGAGAACCGGAAAGGTTTCTACAAAATCACGTGTCAGCAAAACTATAATCTTAAGTATTCCACGAAATAATACTGATTTTGAAACTTTCAGTCAAAGAGGTAGTAAAGCTCATTTGGTGATTTTTTCCTCTAACCCCAAATCATCTTATTTCTCTTTAACATCATACAAAAAGATAAGTGAATGAAATTTATCAACTTTGAAATGAAATTTACACTAGGAGCCAGTGGATATAGCAGATTGATTTTTTGGTTCTCGAAGCAAAAATTCAGGGGATGTAATTTAAAGATTATAATTATATGCAGAAAATGACTTGATTGGGTCAATTGGGCTCATTTTAATTCTTTAAAATATTTTAAACAAACAGACATTTTCTGTCTTTTTAAAAATGTATGTCCTTTTTAAAATACATCCAATTGTCCTTGCATCTACATAGAATTGTACATTTATTTTTTAAATTTGATATTTTTTTTAAAAACTTTTAGGTGTGGGTGTTGTATTCGCTGCATTAGAAAAAGGAGGAGGGGGTGAGTTTCTTCTAATACGCTTTTTACCACAGTGACAGGCATATTTCCAATGATAGTCATTTCCTAATAAATGCGCCGCAGTTATGAACAATGCGCGTATGAATCTTGATAAATATAGTACATCTATTTTAAAGACTGGGAAGTCCAACAGAAATGATGCAAAAAACCCAAAAAAACCGATGAATTTTAAAAAATAAAAGTAAAGTGTTCACAGGCATGATTGCTATTTTCTTTTCCATTATTAAAGGGGGGGGGGGGGGTGCACGAAAAATAGCCTCCAGGTCACTAGGTTTGATATGAATCGATATTTCTTGAAAGTTTTTGGAATTGAGTACTACTCCCGCTGAACTATTTTTCACCTATAAAAACACGGTTTCTACACATCCGTTATCCGGCGCCAATCCTGATTCAAACCCAAATAAAACAAAGAAGACCGGACCTTACTCAAAACATGTCAACAACTTATAAATCAGAAGACAGTGGAAGACGCCCTGGACAGCGAATCCGGTGCTCAATTCTAAAACCAAAAGTTCTGTGAAAGTTTTGTCCATTACATGTCTAGGGCCGTAATTCGTGCAAAAATGGGAAGCAACTACATAATTATGTACAGCAAGTACAGCACAGTAAAAACGGTAATGAAAATGCAAAATCCATCTTAGTTCTTGTTTAGTACCATTATAACCCCACCCCCACCCCCCACCCCCCACCCCCCAATGTGCATATGAAAAGTTCACAATTTAAGTATATTACTTTTTTAATGGCCTGTATGTTCCGTTGAGAAGCTTGAGAGATAAGTGCTTATATTTGATGTTTTATTTTCCTGTAACGCTAAATATGTCTTTCTGTTGTAATCTCTTTGTATTATGTTTTCAAACTGGCTGAAATTAATTTACAAAGCAATTTGAAGAGTCCGTATTTTTTAAATGAATGTGTTAATGTACTACATGTATTTTCTGTTTAAAACAGAAAAGTTTAATTACTTCAGATCACGAAGAACAAATAGACTAGGCTAATATTCCGATTAAATAGTAAATTTAGCATAGCCATTTAAAAAATTTAATTCCTCATTGAAATATCCAGTTAGTTTTAAGTTCCAGTCGCCTCAACTTCCATGTCCTTGACATATCGATTTAAAAATACATTATTCTCTCATCAAAACTTATCTTAACGTTAGGTACACGACACTGATATTCACTGAACGAAAACTCTAGAAGCATTCTCCATAACGAGTTATAATATTTCATCATCACTACAGGTATGTAGAGTAGGGTCGACTGATTCATGACCTCAATTTCAGACTGCAGTCCTGGCGCCACACAAGCTGCCAAAAACGACCTCTGTGGGGGACCTTATAATGGGTTCTGTGTAGACAGCGCCACTTCCAAAGCTGCCTGTGCCTGTTTTGATGCCTATGAGGGACCTTTTTGCAAGAGTAAGTTTTGAACACACACACACACACACACACACACACACACACACACACACAGAGAGAGAGAGAGAGAGAGAGAGAGAGAGAGAGAGAGAGAGAGAGCAGAAAAGTTTCCAGTATCACAGAATTTGAATTTTTTGCTTACACAGATTTCACGTTACTGTAGAATTACAGAGTTTCGTGGGAGCTCAATTCTCGGGAATTTTGTAGGAACCTCGATCCCACGAATATCAAAATACAAAGAAAGTCGCAATCTGCACATAATGTTTGCTATTTCACGGTAAAAGAGCAATGTTTACGAATTACATCCCAACTAAACTGTACAATCTTTAGTCAAATAGCACGTGGGAACTTTCCTATTGAAGTTGCAAGAGTTTTACAAGACAAACCGGACTACGTTATGTAAAAAGGTTGATAACTGATATATTAAATTAGTACGAAATCGATGATGGGCACTCAGCAGAAAGCGCATTGCATCGACATAGAATATGTAAATATATCTACAAAAAAATGCCCCTGTGAAACAAAATTTCAAAGCGACAGTTTTTTAGAGGAAAACTCGAAGAACATGTTCATGTTAAATTTATCGCTTATTACTTGATTAAAACTCGAAATATTTTGACTAATTTTGTCAATACACGTCTTTTAAACTTATTTTCAAAAATTATTGAATCAAGACATATGTTCCAATTGGTTTTATCATATATTTGAATAACTTAATCTTTTCGATCTTTCATGCAACACCTTTAGGGAAATTAACATGAGACGTGCAACGCCTTTTTTTCTCAGCTTACAGTCATTAAACCTGAATAAAACATTTATCCACGATTTAAATGTTTTGATACATAATTACACAGGTGCGGCTTCAACCACTAGCAGCAGTACCAACACGAATTTACTAACAGCGTTGGCGCTCGGGCTTGGAGGGGCGTACATCCTCAATAACCTACAAAAGGGGCAAAACTTTGACAACGTTAACCTAAACAACCCGTATCTCTTTCCTGGGGTAATAGATCCTACGCAAGCATCTTTAACCGCTGCCACGGCGGCTTCCGCCATTGATAGTATGATTGGATCTACCGGAAGTGTAGGAGGCGTCCCGCCTCTTCCGGTTAGTAGAGGATACAACGTCTTCCTGCCACTGCCTTCTAAACCTGGGATGGGGAAACTAAAGGGATAGCTAGGTGATAATTGCAATAAAATGTTTCAAATATTAAAAATTGTGTTTCGCTTTATAGTCATGCTAACCAAATTCATCCCCACCTCGCTTATCAAGGACAAGCGGCTCACGCCACAAATTGGTCACGTGAACAATTACATTTTCCCATTCACTTCTATGGCTCAGTCTGTCTACGTGGAACGTAGTGTGATGAAAGTCGATTCTGCAATAGACAAGGACTCTTGGGTATCGATTTTACCAAAATAGCGGTGCTGCAATTCTGTAAAATTAATAATGTAATTAAGTAATGTAAAACGAATGTAATTAAATGAACCAGCTTTTAATTCGTAAGCTAGAGGTCGTGAGTTCCAGCCCCGCTTGTACCATTCAAACCCAAGACAAAAACATAGGTAGTGTTGCTCGTAAGCCAAATGCATGGCACGGGTCTTAAGATATGACCTTAACAACGGAGGTACTATGTCGCGAAAGGCGTTGATATGTTAAAGAACCCTCACTGTTACAACTCTACGTGCCAAACATAGGTCTAAATTTGTGGTGTTTCACCTACAACTGGTGACGTCTTAATATGAGTAAAAAAATTTCGACATGTCGTAAAACAATCGCAACACACCAATCAACTTTAATTCCCTACTACTTCTATATGCTCATCCCATGAAGAGTTCGTGTTAAATATAGCAACTGCAGGTGTAAAGGGGCATTACTCGTCGGCCAGAAATTGTTCTTCGATATCAATAACCGACTTATACTTGACCTTAGGTCCATGCTATTATCATTGATGTTTCTTGTCTCACGTGCTCACCAATGATGTATATTCAATGAAAGAAAAAGTGAACAAGCTCACAATCAAACCTCGCGATCCAACTTTGCTTGGCAATGCCTCATATAATGAATGGTACCGTTATCCATTAGTGCAAAAGCAGGACAAGAACAGGCTCGAAATTCTAAATTCAAAAGGGGCATAACTCTCAGAAAAAATAATTTCCTAGGAATATGTACATCTATACAGTATGCCCTTATTAACTACATAGTTTCACAAAATTCTGTTGAGCGGTCTCAGAGGAGTTGTGCTGACAAGAGCAGGACATATGGGCTCGAAATTCTATGTTAAAAGGGGACATAACTCCCAGAAAACTTATTGAATTAGAATTTCTCAAAACAACGCACATCTACACAGTATGTCCTTATCAACTACACAGTTTCACAAAATTCTGTTGAGCGGTCTCGAAGGAGTTGCGCTGACAAGGGACTGACGGACGGGTCAAAAACATCATTTATAATACCCTCACCAACTTCGTTGCGTGGAGTATAATTATTTCATATCAACATAAAATGATACCTTTAGAACATTTTAACCTCTTCCTTCTACATTTTACGGTGTTTTTTTTTTTCAACTTCAAGATCCAAGAATCAAAAGGGAATATATCCACACAATCATAAATCTGAGTCAGTTGATTGATTGTATCTTGTTTAACGTCTCACTTGAGAATGTTTCATCCATACTGAAACGTCATACATGTAATAAGGTAACGGCACAACATATTTCGACCTACGCCTGTTCAGGGCCGTAGCAGTGAAGATTCCTTTCTCGTGCCAACGCCCGTTGTGATCAAACTCTGTACAGTGTCAATTCTCCGGGGATACTTTCTCCTATGATATTGGGGTTGTAGTGTAACGGAATATACACGTGTTTTAGCTGACAGGGCTTGTGTTGCGAAACCAGAACTCTATATTTAAGGTATCACTTAAAAACAATCCCGGCAACATTAGCTGTTTTGAATCCTCTATATTTTTAAAGGATCCGTGTTTACGAGATTGATCAGTGATCGTTATCTTCACCTTTCATTCGAACAAACTTGAATTTACAGCAAATAAGGTTTTAATATCAATTCTAAACAGTTGTACTTCTTGAGAAGAATGTGTTTAAAAGATCCGCATTAATCATTACTTATTTATATTTTGAAAAACAGGTAAAAGTAGGTAGAAGTAGCTACTTTAAGTAGGTTTAAATACCTAGGTGGCTATTAAATAATCTATGTAGGCAGAAATAGTTTTTGGACTGGACCTGTTTAAAGCAACTGTTTTGTCTGAGGTTAATAAGCTTACGTGCACCACAGGAGTCAGCAGTTTTATCTGTAAGGCCCAAAGGTCTACAATGTAAACAACAATCACTGAGCTTCGCAAGCTAGTGTAGCGAGTGAAACCACAGAAGTCGTTCGCTACGCTCAGTGATTGTTGTTCACATAGCAGACCTCTACTATAAGGCCTAGCTGCAATAATGTAGCCCTATCCAATTTTTTTTTTAATTCTGACGTTTCTCCCTAACCAAAAAAAAAAACTACTATAAGGCCTAGTACAGATTTAGTATTTGTGTTTTCTTTTCCTGCATCTTTTTTCTTTTTAACTTTTTAAGTGAAGGATGAATTCACTTACAAGAATATATAATGTGTGCATATGCCATTGTAGAATTTAAAAAAAAAAAAAAAAAAAAAAAAAAAGACATGCACACGTGCATTTAAATTCCACCTTTATGAAGCTGTTTATACCACAGGCACCTGAAGTATGGATATTACTACCCCCCCCCCCTTTTTTTTCATAATTTTTTTTTTTTGGTGGCAATAATTTCTCTGAAATGTATGAATTCCCAGTCTATATCATATACCTAGTAGTGTATCAGCCCTGATACACCTATCTTGGCTAGGGTGAGACAGCTGCAAGTAGGTAGGGCTGTCTCGCCCTAAGGGCCGAGATATCTCTGTCTCGGCCCGTTGTCAAGGGGCTGTCTCGCCCTCAAATTTCAAATGGCCATTTCTTCTTTAATCTTTTGAAATCTAACATAACTACATGAAAAAATGATGTTAGACACCATTTTTTTCATATATAATACTTTCTTCCACGACAAAATTTAATTTAAGCAGAAAAATTAAATAAAAACGTTTTTGAAAACAGCGCTAAATTGTAGCGAGTATCTAAGCAAAGGGGGGTAACCCAAGTAACACTTGTTTATTTAGAACAATAACACACGTGTTTAACTTCATTTCAAAACAATCAACGTTCTAGGTGACAGAAAATAGTAGGAGGATTATGGAGGGTGATACTGAAGCATTTTCAGAAATCCCCGGTCCTAATGGAGATAAAATGTTAATTTACAGCAATTTTGATGTAGTTCTAAAACTGTTTTAAAACGATTTCTGAAATCTAAAATCCCGAGGACTTGGCAATAAAACGAGAAAAGTAGAACCATTATCTTCCGACGTATTTCAAGGACTTATAGATGCTAAACAGATGGGAAACGGTAAAAAAAAAAAAAAAAACTTACTTCAGTATAAGGTAACATTCCTTAAGCAAAGAAATAGCAGCATCAGATCTGTAAACATTCCCGTTCATAGGATGACGCCACGTAAACAAAGTTCTACAACTCTTACAAATTACATGAAATGTTGAAAACGGGCGAGTTTGGTAAATCCGAAAAAATAAATAAAAATCAGCAATGGAATAAAGCTACAAAACCCAGACTTTAGCATGTTTCACAATGGCAATAGTACTGGAAACGTAACCATTAAAGTAAACTCTCTGAAGGAATGAAATAGTCAAATATCGTTGTACAGTATACCATGTATTTATGTTTGGGTCAATGACCCCCCCCCCCCCCCCCCCACCCCCCCCCCTTCATCTCTTCCACTGGCAGCCAAAAAGGAGGTCACAGAGTTCGAATTTATAACGTGTCGTGTGATTCGTCCGCGAATAATCCCGAGACCCTTCGGATGATCCCGAGACTAAGCAATGTCTTTGCGAACCAATCACACGGCGCGTACAACAAATTCGTACTCTGTGACCTCCTTTTTGGCTGCCAGTGGAAGAGATGAAGCCCTGTCCGATCAATGCACGCAAGATTGTGTCAAATAAAAGAGATGAGATGGGTTTTGAGTTGAAGAGACTTGTAGTATGACATCTCCCCGACCTGCCGCTCGTCAAAATTCCTTAGGTAACGCTGTAATTACTTGGAAAATGTGCCCGGAAACGGGGACCCCCTGTTTGTTTACAAATTTTGTTTCTTAGGCCACATAAAATTAATATTTAGATTCTCATCCTGATTTGCAAAAAAAATGGGGCGGGTGGGTGGATTTTATTTTTTATTCTTTAAAAATATTCATTTCACGTTCTTTTGATTGATAACAATTGTTCTATATTTTTACACCGTTAATGCTAAAAAAAATATGAGTAAACAAAACAATATTTAATCTTTTAATTTCACAAAATGTATACCAGTTTGATTTTACAATTTATTTTGTACGTGTACGCCTCTTTACAACTTTCTTTCCTTCATTTTTACATTTCAAACATAATGGATAATCATCATCAGATGCCTGAAGACCATCATCATCACCACAATAATAACAAATAGGTTCAAATCCTGCAGAAAAATATGGAATTTCAATAGTATAACTGCACTTCAAATTTTTTCTGACAAAAACTTTTTTCAAGATATGAGAGTCCTCACATTCAACATCAATAAAACTTGACCCACATGAATATTCTAAATCATTCAAAGATCTCTGTAACTGTGTTCTTGAAGTACCTCTGACAACAGTTTTACAATAGAGTACTCTTGGTTTTTCACACTGACTACATAATATAACCATTTCCACATTTTTGGCATATTGTGAAGATGGAGAAAAGGGCATTCCATGAGCAGATATTCCTGACTGTCCATTCAGAGATACTTTTAATGAAGGTCTGAAGTCTTCAGATGTATTTGTTTTGTAAACATCATTGAAGGATTTATACTTCTCCCCATCACTTGGTGTAGGATCAGGAAGGTGACACAAATCATTAAAGACTTCTTCAGGAAGTCTAGGAGCTTTGCAAATTAAGCAGGATGCTAAACCACACTTTTTTACAGAAAACATGTAATGGCGCAATCTACAGTGTTTGGTTAGGAAGTCCTGCAGTTTAGATTTGCTCTTAGGTCAGTTTGCGTGGTGTGTAGTGGATCAATGTCATCAATACCAGTCATGTTCCATGCAAGATCCCGTATTTGTTGATCAGTTGCAGATTGTTTGCATTCAAGGTTATTGTCTTTCCATTTTAAGCGCATTGTTACACCGGAAAGCAGAGACTTTGCGAACTTCAGTTGTTTCACTAACAGTAGAATTCAATTCACCATCATTTAGTTTACGACACACAAATTCAATAAAACTCCCAACACAGGATACAGCGTCGCATACTTTGACATTTGATGACATTTCTGTTAAATCAGTTTTCGCTGGACCTACAAATGGCGTCACCTGACCGATTTCATGCATGTCCTGAACACCAGGCTTTTGGTCATACTTCCCTTGCATATGATTATGAAATATATCAATAAGGGTTGACTGGGGATCACTGCAAATCACACCGCACCAGTTCTTTACAACTACCACATCTTTCCGAATTCTGATTATTACAAACATGACTGGAATCAAACGTCACTTCACAACCACAACGCGCCAATATGTCAGGCAGCCATTGAAATGATCTGACTTTTTTGTATACCGAACCCGATTTTTTTTTTTTTTTTGCGATATTTTTTTTTTTTTTGCACACTTTTTTTTAAAAACAAAATAAAAGACAGTGGGGCGGGACGTTTTGAGAGGGGCGGGCGGGGATGAGAATCTAAAAATTAATTCTATGTGGCCTTACCTTGTGTATTTTATTATACCGGTAGAAGGCCAATCTTTAAAGCTTACAAAAAGCGTGAAACGATTACATGAATCGAAAGAGGGATGAGATAGACTGGGAATTCATACATTTCAGAGAAATTATTGCCACCAAAAAAAAAAAATTATGAAAAAAAAAGGGGGGGGGGGTTAGTAATATCCATACTTCAGGTGCCTGTGGTTTATACCATTGATCCAAGAGGATTCGTAATGCATCGGAGTCGCATGTGCAATTGACTTCATTCTTAAATTTACACCATCTTTGAAACTGTTCGTTGTTAATTGATATTTTTGCTTCCAATACTTCTATCTGTTCTCTTTTCCTCGTTTTTCCTCGCCCAGCGAACCCTTTTTTCACCATTTAAAAGGCATTTTTGGTTTACAATTATATCGCATGCGCACTTGCGATAAAGTCGTTGAATCCGACCCTAAGGTTAACCAGTCCCCAGTCGATCCGGCCCAAAGTCATATCCATATACTTTTTATTCATGTAGGCCTTTTGGAATTTTAATTTTAAAAAATCCATTTATGTTTGATAAAAACAAAATACTGTTTGAATGGATTAAAGGGTACCTTCCCCTCTTTGACAACAAATGAATATTTCCCCTTCCACAGGTAAATATTTCCCTTCCACAGGTAAATATTCCCCTTCCACAGGTAAATATTCCCCTTCCACAGGTAAATATTCCCCCTTCCACAGGTAAATATTCCTCTTCCACAGGTAAATATTCCCCTTCCACAGGTAAATATTCCCCTTCCACAGGTAAATATTTCTCTTCCACAGGTAAATATTCCTCTTCCACAGGTAAATATTCCCCTTCCACAGGTAAATATTCCCCTTCCACAGGTACATATTCCCCTTCCACAGGTAAATATTCCCCTTGAAATGTATTGTATCTTGCTTAACGTCTCGCTCGAGAATTTCAACCATAAGGGCTTAAAATTTAGGCCTATGCTCGGCGCTTACGGTCATTGAGCAGTGAGGGTTCGTTAGCGTGCCACACCTACTGTGACACGGGATATCTGTTTTTTAAGGTCATCCCCGAGGACCTGTGACATTCACACCTGATGCCGAACATTTGGCGATGGACCTATCACTACCCATTTTAACGGATCTGTCGCGGCCTGGATTCGAACCCAGGCCTTCCGCATGCGGGGCGATCTAACGCTCTAACCTCTTGGCCACCGCGGCGGCTCCCTTGAAATATAGAAACTGCATGAAATTGTATAGGAATTTTAACAAAAATCATTTTGTACATGTATATTCTAAATATTTTTCCATAATTAACATAGTCTTACAATATAGACAAGAATCAGTAATCAATCAATTGATGTGCCTATTTCTAGATATTATGATCTGAGAATGTCCCCCTCCCCTGGAGGAAGCTCATGACTGCATTGTCAAAAATTCCCCATAAATATGAAATGGGTAATAATTAAGATATAAAAGCTGGATAAATCCCTGGGTTGACCATTTGTGACGTTTCAAACGGAACAGCCAATGTACCCTTTGACCTTGATGGTGCTCCATATTTGGTAATGATTATACAGACTGGCGGAACTAGAAAACTGCATCGAACTAGTTTGCAACAAACATGCATTCATTGTATGATGAAAGCAATGTCAATTTCAAAAGATATATAAGAGAAAATATTCCGTGAATGTAAATGTATTAAACATAATGATGTTATTTGCAAATACAAAGTTCTACTTGTTGCACCGTTGAGTAAAGTAAGACCAAGAAAAGGCAGACTAGCAATCTAATTAAAATCAGATTTCTTAGATCCGCACCGTATACTCTGCGTAAGCTATTATATCGATTGTGAGCACATCCTATGATCTGATTTTAATTAGATTGGGCAGACTAGCAGAACTCAGTCCAATAAATGGTATTCAGAAGACGTATAAAATCCTCTTTTTTCGTATCACATGCATTAGTAATACTAATTGTTTCCAACTCTCCGTTTATGATGACCAAATGGACTTATTCAGTTTAAGGTATATATTGCTAAGTGTAGACAGGCACTACGAATTTGCCAAATGACATTCAATAATAAATTAAACCCTGTATTACTCGTGATATATATTTCACATCCAAATACACAGCACTGAATATCCTCTCTATATACAGTAGTAAAAATTAGTTGTGTTGCCGTAATCAGCAAAAATGGAACTACAATAATGTTACATGAAAAAGAAAAAATGTGTGAAAAATGGCAGAATGAAATATCATTTTCACGTTAATTAGCACTGAAGTTAAATGTCATGAGGTTCGTCCTGTATATATACATGAAAATAAGAAATGATATGGTTACCAAATTAGCATGACAACACTTGACAGACACACAGGTGCTTGATGAGGACAGGACCCCCCCCCCCCCCCCCCCCCCGGGCCTTTTCGACTTTTCTTCCATAAATCATCATTTTATAACATTTGTAATATAACCTATACCATCGATCCGAAAAATGACCTAAATTAAACGTTTTATAAAAATTCGTAACCCACTCTATATTAAAACCCCAAGGGTTTGCTCCAAGCAGTAACACAGAGAAAATGTCTCCACAAGTAATCCAAGGGATTATTATAGATCTATCGTGGCCATTCCATTTCTAGACTTTTTCCACAGTGAATTAAATACGAGGTTTCAGAAAGAAGATCTGGCGGCATATTAGATATGCTCTTTGTTGCCTGTCAATGTGACAAATATTTCACACGAGGAATTGCCCAAACTTGCCTCAGAACTAATATTCTTGGGGAGCGACTTGCCTTGTCTAATTTTTGTAAAGGGCTTGGAGAAAGAACTCAGAGATTGGAGACGTTATTGTGTTAACATGAGCAACGAAACTTCAGACAAACTCTGCAATATGCTCAATCTTTTCAACTTTGTAGATGGGGACGTTTTCCCGAACGTGAAAAGTCTTCTTCACATTGGATGTGTTTTACCTATCACAACATGTGGGGCCGAAAGATCCTTTTCTGGATTAAGACGCATCAAGAGTTATATGCGCAGTACTATGCAAGAGGACAGATTGACTGGGCTTGCACTAATGCATCTTCGCCATTCATTAGAAATTCACGAAAAGGAAATTGTACAATCATTTATCAGGCAAGGAAAACGAAGATTATTTCAGTCAAGTCTCTTTAGCTAATTAACACTTCCTACCAGAAAACATCAATACACGACAAAAAGGTCGTGGTGTAGTGTTTATATAGAGCGTTTCCTTCGAGAGTTGGAAAATAAAGGGTTGAACATTATATCACGGGTGAAAAGGTTCGACCCCCCCCCCCCCCTGGAAAAAAATTCTGGATCCGCGCCTGAATGACGTATTTATAAACATGTTACATGTCACTAGTACACGTCCAATGGCGAAAAACATCATACATCCGAGGTTAGATGGATGAACCGACCGAGGTGATCCGAGTGATCAAGGAGATGTGACTTTGCGATATCCCCGCCATTTTTGAGGGCCATCTGAGATTTTACAATATTTTCTCGAACGAATGTGCAACTTCAGCTCCGGCTTTTTCGCGCGCTTTAAATAGTCATCAGAGCAGAATGAAATATAACGCACAGAGATAATATACACAGTACTTAGTAAACAGTGTTAACATATGCAATGTATATTTCAACAGTGACTTTGAAATAGGGTGTAGTTAGTAGGCATGCAATTGTGTCTTCAATGGCTGAGTGCAACATGAAGTTCATTGCAAGTATGTCATTTCTTTCATGTTCTGTGCTACATGTATTTTCATAGAAACTCATTCCCAGACAGTTCTATATTGTCAGTACTAGTATTCGTAGTTTACAATTATTTTCAAGAATCCACATCATATATTTCGACAAGGTGTAATGAGCTCATAGAAACGATGGCGTGTATTACAATTACAATCCCCGTATACATTAGTCTAGGTCGCCTGCACGTTTGTCAATGCAGTGTACTCCGTATACATTAGTCTAGGTCGCCTAAATACGTTTGTCAATGCAGTGTTCTACGAGACATGTGGGAAGCCAAACGGCTTGCGTGACCGAGGCTAACAATAACAGTATATGACATTTAAGGCGTTCGAATATATCACCCTGTGAGGTGCGTTCGATTCTGATTGAAGGCTCAGGTGGTATCTCGCTCTTTCACGTTGGTATTTTTTGTCTTCAGGCATTCCAATTTCCATCTGCACCCATCACCTTCTCACGCAAACAACCGTGTCTTTGTCTTTGTCATCTAAAAGTTATTGTTCAAAGTTATTTTCAAGGAAAACCGGGTCTACTAGTATTGGTAATTAGTTTTCGTATTGCAAGGACCTGCTGTGTTTGTATCATATAAACAAAACTTTGGATATTACATAAAAAATCCTACTGTTATACACTGTAATTTGGTTATGGTCTCTTTTCCAACCTCTACTATCACTAATACTATGATGTTCGATATGTTTCAAATATACAGTAACTGCAGTTTGCATTTAGACTTTCAGTATTTCTTGAAATAGATTTTTATATATATTCAGTCATAAGATGTATTTGTACACCCGTCTTCAGAATTGAACTGTCTGACCACAGGTGCTTGAGGACAGGACCCCCCCCCCCCCCCCCCCCCCCCGATATAGACCCCCGGGCCTTTTCGACTTTTTTTTTTCATAAATCATCTTTAAAGAAATGGTGATGTTACTCGATCTCTCTAGTTCACTAAGTGTAATGCGTTATTTAAAAATGTCGGAGGAGTGGAACTCCGTAACTAGAGAGAGTAACATCACCATTTCTTCACAGTGGTGGGAGAGGACCACTAATACCCTACCACCTAAATTTCAGTCCCCGGGGTAGGGGTCTTCGATAATTCCGAACCCGATGTTTATTCACTAAGTGTAATGTGTTATGCATAAAAATTGGAGGGGCAGATCTCCGTAACTAGATAGAGTAACATCACCATTTCTTCATAGTGGTGGGAGAGGACCACTAATACCCTACCATAAAAATTTCAGTCCCCTGGGTAGGGGGTCTTCGATAATTCCGAACCCGATGTTTATTCACTAAGTGTAATGCGTTATTTAAAAAATATCGGAAGGGCGGATCTCCATAACTAGAGTAACATCACCATTTCTTCACAGTGGTGGGAGAGGACCACTAACACTCTACCATAAAATTTTCAGTCCCCTGGGTAGGGCATTCTCTCACCAGAGGGCGCGCTACGCAAGCTTCACTTTCACTTGTGGAGTGTAGCGTAACGCCCTCTGGTGAGAGATTGTGTTGTGGAGTGTAGCGTAACGCCCTCTGGTGAGAGATTGCTGGGTAGGGGTCTTCGATGATTCCGAACCCGATGTTTATTCACTATGTGTAATGCGTTATGCATAAAAATTGGAGGAGCGGATCTCCGTAGCTAGAGAGAGTAACATCACCATTTCTTTACAGTGGTGGGAGAAGACCACTAATACCCTACCACAAAAATTTCAGTTCCCGGGGTAGGGGCATTCTCTCACCAGAGGGCGCGCTACGCAAGCTGTGGAGCGTAGCGTAACGCCCCCTGGTGAGAGATTGGGGTAGAGGTCTTCGATGATTCCGAACCCGATGTTTATTCACTAAGTGTAATGCGTTATGCATAAAAAATGGAGGGGCGGATCTCCGTAACTAGAGAGGGTAACATCACAATTTCTTCACAGTGGTGGGAGAGGACCACTAATACCCTACCACAAAAAAATTCAGTCCCATGGGTAGGGGGTCTTCGATAATTCCGAACCCGATGTTTATTCACTAAGTGTAATGCGTTATTTAAAATGTCAGAGGAGCAGATCTCCAAAACTAAAGAGAGTAACATCACTATTTCTTCACAGTGGTGAGAGAGGACCACTAACACCCTACTATAAATATTTCAGTCCCCTGGGTAGGGGTCTTCGATGATTCCGAACCCGATGTTTATTCACTAAGTGTAATGCGTTATGCATAAAAATTGGAGGGGCGGATCTCCGTAACTAGAGAGATTACCATCACCATTTCTTCACAGTGTTTGGGGTTGGTAACTGGCACCCCATCCTTATAATTCCAGTGTGGTGTTGTTTTATGCATATAGAAATTTGAATTGTGAACTGCGTTCTAGAATGCAGTTCGCTATTGAATTGCGAATAGTGAACTGCGAACTGCGTTCCAAAATCTAATTGCCCTGACATAGTGCAGAATCACGTTCGTTAAAACCATGCCCCCGATGGGGCCACAGAGGGGATTCATTATAGGTTCAAATATTGAGCAAATATAGAGGGAAATTCTTTTCTAAATCACTCAGCCTATATATGTGAGATGTTCTATCACTGTTCTAGAATTGTTCTATAACAGTTCTTATATTCTAGCTAGAACCTCTCGAAATGTACGATAATTGAATGTTCAAGTACAGTTCTATGATGTTAAATGAGACTGCACTAGAATTATTCCTAAAATAGCCAATTCTACAACCTCCTCCTGTTTTAGGAATTCTAGAACCTGACAGTCCTCTATAATTGATCATGGACTAAATTACCAGAATGGACTTCTATGACTAAAACACCGGAACTGCTCTAGAACGTTAAATGAATCGAGACAATAATTTCAAAATGCATTTGACATATTCTAGTAATAAAACTCTAGAACTGTCCTATGGACAAAATTTCTAGAATTGTTCTCAGGGGCGGATCCAGGAATTGCGGTTACGGTGGGCGCCACTTTATGAGGCAAGGGGGGCTGGGGGCCGCCTTGAGACCCCCAGTGTGTCCAGGGCGAAATTATTGCTTCTTTTATCGTCTAGTACATTTTATTAAAACGAGATACCACAATTTACCTTAAATTTGCCCCCCCCCCTCCTTAAATCCGCCACTGGTTCTAGAACAAACTTGAAACCATAGCCCCTGAAAATCATCAGAACTGCACTGGAACCGCTCTTAATAATATCAAATGGGTGGATCCAAGATCCAACACCTGGCTACAGTCCCAGGTGTTGGATCTAATGTGATCCACCCATTTGAAGTTATTTTTGTGTGCCATGGTTGAGAAAAAAAAAGACTGGTGATACGAGAGAGAGAGAGAGAGAGAGAGAGAGAGAGAGAGAGAGAGAGAGAGAGAGAGAGTAAACTTCACCACGCATTCATGTTGTTCCCTTTAGTCATACTGTCTATTCCTGATTTTTTTTTCAACATTAGCGACATCTATTGCAAATGTTTAAAGGGTAATATTTCTTTCTTATATCTTTATACACAAAACAGCTAGTCAAATAAAATATTCTATCTCATCTGCAACAGTAGTTTTACAAAAGGGACAAAAACTATCTTCTCTTGGTATACATGGTCTTCAATATCTGCCTGTTTCATTTTTTAAAGGATGAGCAGATATTTCTTAAAGTTTTTGTTAATTTAGAGCTTATATATACGTACTCGTTAATATCGGAAGTGGAAATTTGGAATAGTTTTGCCATTCATAGTTCTTTCTAATTTTGCTGTAAAATAGTAAATTTTTCACATTTAGAGAATTCAATTCTTGGAGTTGCATATTAACACCGTCAACATAGGGATCTTCAGGAAGTCGTGAAATGTGTTTTCCTTGTATTACATTGTATATATATCTTTATAAACTGTCTTTCTTTTATGCCCTCTGGACCCAAAATTGGAATTAAACTGATCTTATATCTATATCTGATGGTGAAAGATTTAGCTTATTTTTTTTTTTTTTTTTACTTTTCTAATTCCCTGTCATTTTTCACATATATAAAAGTCATAATCTTTGAATTTGTCAACCACGAGTATTGGATTTTCAATACTATTTTCATCAAAGCAGATAGGGAATGAAATCTTGCTTCGTAAGAGGTTTTTTAATGTGCCATTACACAAAATGTTGTTATGAGTGACCCTAAGAAATGACTGATATCTACATGCAGGCTATTTTTGTGGAATTACTTTTACACACATGCACCTGCGTGCCTTTGAGCAAGACTTCACAAACGTCTGAAAGAAACTCACATATGGCTGAGAAACGGAGCGTAGATTAAAGTACCACAGCAAAAGCATTAACAGTGCCACGGTTACTCCATTCTGACAGTGACTCGATTTCCTCAAGGCCAAAATCTTTATAGTTTGTTTGGAATTGCCGCCCGCTTCATTAAAAATATCCCCGCTGGAAAAAATTTATTGACGAAATTATATATATATATATATATTTTATTTGTTTCATCGTTAGAAAAAGAAGTTTATAATTTTGTTCGAGAGATGACTTACTTTGTTAAATATCGGGTTCGACATCCACATTAATCTAAACAGTCGGATCGGTAAAATGTCAGCGCAAAATGTAAGCTTCCATCTCTTTTTCTGTTTCTATCCACACATATATATACAGAGTTAAAATCAGCAATATAATTTACAGGTTTAGTCCTTCCAATACTTTGAAGGAGATCGCGAGCAAATTGATAAACTCCGATATGTCAGTAATCCGAGATTCCTCGGGTGCACATGTCGCAATTATAAACAAAAGCGGGGGTAATAGTCGGAGGAATCTCTGATTAATATGACATAGGCAATATCGGCCAAAGTTACGTGGATCTGAAGTGTTTGAATTGCACAATGCACATGGAGTTGCATACTATGCTGACACAGCTAAGTGCATAAGAAAAGATTTATGCACTTACTGTGCATGATCAGTTGATGCCAGTTCCAAAGGACCAAAATTTATTACAGAATTTCTGTGGAAACGAAGAGGTTGTTTATATTCGGTCTATAAGAATATAGATAACCCCCTCGTTTCCACAGAAATTATCCCAGTCCATGGCTGATGCTGATTGTCTTGTCAAAGGGCTAGATATTTTCAAAGAGAAATCCTCTAAATTAGACTGATGAAATTATCGGTTTTAGGGAATTTAAAGTCAATTTTTTTTAAGCACGATTGTTTCCAAATTAAACAGAAAACATCTGAAAAATAAATCTGTTTACTGTTATATGTTGTAATTTTTATTATCAAGTTTTAATTTAACTTCAATGAAAAAAAAAAAATTCCCTCCCTCCCTCCCTCCTTGTTCTGAAAGCCCCAAGGCAGCAATTCCAAACAAAACATTTTTTATAGGATGGCCCTAGCTTTAGTGACGATGACGTGCCCTCACACACTAGTCTCTGGACAAGGAATTTTATGGATAAACTTGGCGTTGTAGTTCGACACGAACGCTCGCCAGTTAGTATTATCAAAGAATGGAGTTTATCTGTATTATCTGAGGACAACTTGAAAGTGATAGAAACAATGCTCCCGAAAGCTGCTTCTTGTTTGAAGAATATAGACTTTGAATCTCTAGAAGACATCTGGTGTGCCATGAAATCAGATAAACTACTTACAGATTTGCTGAAACTTATCAAACTTGACACAGATTTTCGATATCCTGCATCACAGCCTTCCTCGTAAGTAGCAATAACGGGCAAAAATTATTTATCAACATGTACTATATTAAATGAAAAGTCTTTTAAAGAGGAACTCAATGGTGTAAAGATAAAAGTTGATTTATAGAGACAACTCTCGATCTGTCTAAATATATAATTATTGTGTTTCATGTTATAACTCCGTTTACCTGATCAGGATATAGGGCTCACGGCGGGTGTGACCGGTCAACAGGGGATGCTTACTCCTCCTAGGCACCTGATCCCACCTCTGGTGTGTCCAGGGGTCCGTGTTTGCCCAACTATCTATTTTGTATTGCTTGTAGGAGTTATGAGATTGATCACTGTTCGTTATCTTCACCTTGCATGCAACAAGTTTTCATTGGCCGGTTCCAGCCCGCCCACTTTCTCGCTTCTGGGTTTTAAAAGATGGACTTGCATGTATTAGACATATCAATGTTTAGTGAAATATAAGAGAGAATTTGCCAAAGTATAGCTGTCACAATTGAGACACTGTTGGAATATTTATCTATGATGTTAGTTGCTAAGTCTATGCTTATAGAGTTGCACTTATGCATTTTGCACGCGTGAAAAGCATGTGGATTTTGAAAATTAAATTTAAAATGTCATGCATGATTTTGTTTCTCTGTTGTCGTCAATAAAATTAAAATTAAATGCTTTATATCCACTTTCGCTATTTAAAGATCCAAGAAGGTAATGAATAGGTCACATCATTGCAAGATCATAACTCGGAAAAAACAAATACAGATTTTACATAATGTGTCATTGATGATTGTCAATGGCCTTTCAAACACTGTTGAAAATCTTATACACATATTCAACAATGGTGGCGGCACAATTGGTAGAGTGCTCGCCTCACATGCGGAAGATCGTGAGTTCAAATCCCGGTCACGTCAAACCAAGATGTTGAAATAGGTAGTGATTGCTCCTTCGCCAAGCACTCGGCATTTAGAAGTGAGAATCATGGCCCAGTCTTTAGGATATGATTTTAAAAACGGGAGGTCCCTTGTCATGGCAGGCATTAGCACGTAAAAGAACTGTAAGTGTTAAGCATATGTCTAAATTTGTGTTTCGCTAAAAATTTTCGACTTTTTTATAGATCGATTTGCCAAGGGTTTATGGGGAGCGGAGAGGACCAAAAACCCTTGGCTAGCGAAGATGGGGAATGGTATGAATTGGGCTCTATAATTGCTGTCTGGATACAAGTTTACTGTCTCTTACAGATTCCATTAAAAAATGTCCCATCTTTCTTTTAAAATACAAATTTAAAAATATTTGTACATGCTATAAACAAAATGATGATGGCGACTTAACAACATGCATATATGAGAATAAAATATGGTTGTTTACAGATTTTTTTTTATAATCAATGATATAATGTTTATCATGTATATACTAAATGGACAGAAGTGTAGTACAATTAATAGTGCAGAAGAAATTAAGTTTGTTAAAATCATGGCCCCTGGGGGTCGGATCAGGGGCCACAAAAGGAATCTTATGCCGATTTAAGGGAAATTTTTTTTCAATATGGGTTAAGGCGACTCAGGTGAGCAATGTGCCCCATGGGCCTCTTGTTATTGTTTGACGTCGTCAAGTTGATTGTGCATGACGTCGTCTACTACATCACAGTTTGCTGAGGCTTGGAATCTCTGTTGTTACACATAGTAGACACAAAATCCTCTTGAAACAACTTTGGTGGCAAAAAAATGTCCTTTACAGTCAATGTTAACAATTCCAAAGGATGATTAAATGTTGTTTTGTTTACGTGGCGCATGGATGATTGACCTGTACCTAACTTGTATATGAAACTGCTACAAGTTCATATCGTTTTTCCGAACCCGTGTTATGAACCTGGGAAAGATACTGTTGTTGATGAATGTATTTCTTCAACATAACCAGTCGGACTTAATAGTCAACTGACATTTTACCCCACCTGTGGCCCGTCATTACGTTAAGACTCGGGGTCGGTTGGATGTGCCTTATTGCTATAATTAAACCCTAAATAAAGATTGATAAACTTGAAAAAAAAGGAGAAGACTTTAAAAATTCACAAAAGCATAACAATGGTGAAAGTGACACCGGTGAAAAATATATGTAACCCATGGGCCTCTCAATAATTACTCAGAAATATTCCCCCTTTATATTATATGAGAAATTTTGAAGTACTTAGTATGGTAAGCAACATGTACTTTGATGAATTAAGTATCTGGTTGCATAAGACTTTTGTGGCAGTGACGTGTGTTTTTAAGCAAATCTTCATTTCCTGTTTAATATTTTGCAGGTTTGGAGTTCGAGGCGAAGACTTCATGTTTACACTTGCATACATTATTGAAAATATGGAAGAGGACAAAGACATTTTTGAGTGGCAATACCAGATCTTGTTTGACAAATTTATACAGATGTTTGGGATTATATCCATGTAAGGAAACGTGTGTTCAAATTCCATTTTTAGCTCACCTGAGCTGAAAGCTCAAGTGAGCTTTTCTGATCGCCTGTTGTCCGTCTGTAAACTTTTACATTTTTGACTTCCTCTCCAGAACCACTGGGCCAATTTTAACCAGACTTGGCACAAATTATCCTTGAGGGGAGTGGATTCAAATTTGTACAAATGAAGGACAAAGCCCTTCTCCAAGGGGAGATAATAGCAAAAGAGTGAAAATACATTGAACATTTTAAAAAATCTTCTTCTCCAGAACTATAGACAGCCAATTTCAATCAAACTTGGTACAAATCATCTTTGGATGAAGGGAATTCAAGTTTGTTCAAATAAAGGGCCATGTCCTCTTCAAAGGGGAGGTAATCACAAAAATGCATAAAAAGGTTGGGATCATTTAAAAATCTTCTCAAGAACCGCTGGGCCAGAAAAGTTCAAATTTACAATTTGACGATTCCTGACATATATTGCAGAATCAAGTTTGTTAAAATCATGGTCCCCGGGGGTCGAGTGGGGCCACAATAGGGGGAAACCATCTATACATGTGTTTATATAAGAAAAAAATCTTTAAAAATCTTCTTCTGAAGAACCACTCAGCCTGGAAAGTTCAAATTCACATTGAAGCTTTAATTCTGACATATTGCAGAATCAAGTTTGTTAAAATCATGGTCCCCGGGGTCGGTTGGGACCACAATAGGGGAAACCATTTTTACATGTGTTTATATATAAGAAAAATCTTTAAAAATCTTCTTCTGAAGAACCTCTAGGCCAGGATAATTCCAATTTACATTGAAGCTTTCTGACATAGTGCAGAATCAAGTTTGTTAAGGTTCAGAGACAGATAGCAACCATGTGATCAGTAAAACTCATGTATTTTCACATGAATTTATTTTTCGGAATTCCTTACACCGTCATAAAGTAGTTGAAAAACAAAAACACTTAATAGTTTTGACTGTTTTTGCTTTGTATTTTAGAAAGTATCATTGTTAATGTAAATTCTAGTGTGTCCAAACCACGACATTAGAAAGTATCATTGTTAATGTAAATTCTAGTGTGTCCAAACCACGACATTGGGGCTAATAGAACTCAAAAGGAGGAGTCGCAAATTAAGTTGAAAGATTCAGTTGCAGGCTCTGGGCTTATACGTTTTTTCTAAGGCATGATCCTGTTTAGTGATGTATAGTAAAACCAAGTAAAATTAAGTCAGAGCAGGGTTTACAATTGTGCCATTAATTGTCATCAGTTTTTTATTCAATTTGTAGGCAGCAACCATTTATAAAATCCAAGAAATCCCTGATAATGGGCAAAGCAGTGGATTCTCAGCCTAATTTGCTGTGTTTCACATCGGATCCGAGAAAGAAAAGATCAGTGTTGATGGTTTGTGAGGTAACATGCATGTAAAAATAAGTGTTACATTGTTTTAAAGAGACACTACACCTCATTTTCCACAACAAATCATAAAATGATCATTTCCCCCAGAGCTTTCCCAATTTTTTTTGCATTGTTCAATGTGAAAATTTTGCAAAAAATGCACATTTTCAAAGTTGAAAATTCTTGTTTAAACAGAAAAATTAATACCTTTTGACGGGCCTTCCAAATACAAAATAATGAGTTTCCATTCTGTCTTCAGATGCATGTACACTGACAATAACCTGTACCGCTTTGTCAAGCGTACAATGGGTAGACCCATAATTTTTACAGATTATGCAAGAAAACGGGATAGAACAAGTTAAAACTCATATTAAGAATGCCATGCACAGAATCCAAAATGCATTCATCTTTGGAGATATGTAGGTCACTGGAGTCATATGCAGAGTCGACACCATGTTTTACACAACCGAAAGCCATTTTTACAACATAATTTTAGAGCCAAATCGGACGGCTCAAATTAATCCAGATCAAGAATACTGAATTGCGGTACAAAGTAAAGTATGTGAATCGAACCGTAGCGTAATATTACCACAATATACCGTCTCACGGTTTATCGTTGCACCTCTGTTGAATAACATCATCGTTAGTGTTATTGATACTAAATTGAAACTGAACAGACACTTAGGAAGAGCTGGTAGGCAATTACTAAAACTGTAAATTTGATGATCCTAGGAGTACTAGGGGTTTGGTATGAGGGTGGGGCCAAAGTGGTCATGCAGTTATTAAATGAATGAACAATGGATCATTTTTGACTTCTTCTTGATAACTACCATTCAAATTCTTTTCAAATTGTGTATGTAGCATTTTGGGACAAGGAAGACATAAATTGTAAATTTCAGTACATTTGCCCCCCTGGTGCTTAGATATGTAGAACAGGAATTTTTTTTAGATATCATAGCTCTTGGTACTAGTAATACTTTAAGCTAATACTCAGGTGACCGATAAGACCTGTGGGCTTCTAGTTTAACAAAACAAATGCTGCATGTCCATGCATTTTCACATCATGTTATAATGATATATCCGTATTTCCACATGGAATATAATGCTATTTTACAAACTGTACAGACCCTGAAGTGTGGTACTACATCAGTGGAACAGTGATTGAATGCTGAACGGTTTGGGAACGAATGGTTCTGTCTGGGAACAGAACGCTTCTATCTGAGAACAGAACAGTTTTTATCAGGAACGGGAAGCTTTGAGATTGGGAAGGAATGGTTCCCATCGAGAACGGAATGCTTTGGGCCAAGATGGGAATGAACGGTTTGGTCTCGCTTCAAATTTTGCATTTTGGATCCTCTCAGTTTCTTTTAATTCATAAATGAATATAAACATTGCAGGAAAGAGAAATTCTTTGCGGAAATAAAACTTTATTTTCATAATGATTTAAGGAAGGGTGTAATGTAAATTTTAAAATAGATACTGTTATAAATGTCTTAACATTCCACACAGAGGACCATGTGGAATAATGTTATAAAAAAAGAATGATTTTTAAACATATAGAAATTATTCCGTCATTTCAGCAGGTACATGTATATATCATAGAGTACTAGAAAAAAAACCCGGAATCTTTTCGATAAATAAACCATACTGCAGTGCCATTTATAAAAAAAATATATTATATAATTCATCAAATGATCGGTACTGTGAACGAGCATATCCAAATTAAACAGATCCATTTTATATTACATAATGTACATGCATGATTAATGATCAAGAATTTTATTTTTGATTTTGAAATTTTGATTTGAAAGTCATTGAAAATTATGATTGTTTTCAGTTTCTAAATAGAATCATTCTTCATTTAATTCGACAATGTAATACCATCAGTGTTTATGTTGACTTAACGTAACTCGTCTTAGGATCTGATTCGGAACCTCACAGGGGGACATGTTTTATTGATTAAACACAATGGTGTCCATCGGTACCTGTACATCTAAAGACTAAAAAAACACCTGCGTCAATAATCAAGGAAGCCAATATCGCCTAATTTGAATGACTGACACATGAGTTCCGAATGACCATGCAGGAAGGAACGGTTGGAGGGAACAGAGCGCTTTGAGGAACGAACACTTCTGTCTGGGAACAGAGCGCTTCTGTCTCAGGAACGAACTGTTTTTATTGAAAATGGAGTGTTTCTTATCGGGAATGGAACGACTCTTATCGGGAATGAAACATTTCTTATTGGGAACGTAAGGGAACGGTTCAGATGGTGTAGTAGCACACTCTATGGTCTGTTTTTAGACTATATAAGGTTCACACGATGGGTCTGCAGCAAGCATACAAATGTGTTCTTTATTTGATGATTAGGCTCATGTATGTGTATTACTAATTCGTATTTTGTAGGTGAACAAAAATGATCTTCTTAGAGAAGTGATTTCAGAAGACTCTCCCCCAGAGAAAAAACTTAGATCCACATCTTGTATCAGTTCCTGTGTAGCCTCTAGCATTACCGACTCTCTGCTGGCTCAGCATGTTGGAGAGCTGTTTGTTTACATGGACAAGTCCGTGACATCCAGGGCGGTTCTGGGAATGACAGTAGAAAGAACACATGTAAGTGCCAAATGATTCTTCTCCTTGCATCAGTGAAGTTGTGAGAAGAATTTGTTGCATCTTGGATGCAAAGAATGGTTACCATTGAAAACACAATGTTAAATGGCCTTGTTAGCTCACCTGAACTGATGGTTCAAGTGCACTTTTCTGATCAAAATTTGTCTGTTGTCTGTCGTCGTTGTGGTCGTTGTAAACTTTTCACAATTTTATCTTCTTCTCCAGAACCACTGGGCCAATTTCAACCAAACTTAGCCAAAAGCACCATTAGGTGAAGGGCTTTCAAGTTTGTACAAATGAAGGGCCATGTCCCTTTCAAAGGGGAGATAATCACAAAATTGCAAAAATAGGGTGGGGTCATTTAAAAATCTTCTCAAGAACCACTGGGCCAGAAGAGCTGAAATTTACCGGAAAGCTTCCTGACATATTGCAGATTCAAGTTTATTCAAATCATGGCCCCCAGGGGTAGGATGGGGCCACAAGGGGGGATCAAAGTTTTACATACAAATATATAGGGAAAAACTTTAAAAATCTACTTCTCAAGAACCACTAAGCCAGAAAAGCTGAGATTTACATGAAAGCTTCCTGACATACTGCAGATTCAAGTTTGTTCAAATCATGGGCCCCGGGGGTTGGATGGGGCCACAATAGGGGATCAAAGTTTTACATACAAATATATAGGAAAAATCTTCTTCTCAAGAACCACTGAGCCAGAAAAGCTGATTTTTACATGAAAACTTTCTGACATAGTGCAGATTCAAATTTGTAAAAATCATGGCCCCCGGGGGTAGGATGGGACCACAAGGAGGATCAAAGTTTTACATACAAATATATAGTTAAAATCTTCTGCGCAATAACCACTGAGTCAGAAAAGCTGATATTTACAAGAAAACTTTCGGACATAGTGCAGATTCAAGTTTGTTCAAATCATGGACCCCGAGGGGTAGGATGGTGCCACAAGTGGGGGGGGGGGGGGGGGGGGGGGGGGGGGGTGTTCAAAGTTTTACATACAAATATAGGAAAAATCTTTAAAACTCTTCTTCTCAATAACCATTGGGCCAAAGAAGTTGACATTTACATGAAAGCTTTCTGACGTAGTGTAGATTCAAGTTTGCAAAAATCGTGGCCTCCAGGGGTAGTTGGGGCCATAATAGGGACTAAGGTTTTACATGCAAATATATATGGAAAGTCTTCAGATATGGGCCAAGGGGACTCAGGTGAGCAATGTGGCCCATGGGCCTCTTGTTCTTTCAAGGGACCAATGTTTCACAGTGTGTAGTATTAGACCAATTAAGCCGTCTTCAGTGTCATCGTTGTTGCTGTAAACTTTTCACATTTTTATCTTCTCCTGAACCACTTTGCCAAAACCAACCAAACTTGACACAAAGTATTCTTAGATTATGAGGATTCAAGTTTTATCAATTGAAGGATCTTACCTATCTCCAAGGGCAAATACATGTAGTTGTAAAATAGCAACATTTTCTTCTCTATAATCACAGGGCTAATTTCAATTAAGGAAAGAAATTAATTTTATTTATTTCATATGATATAAAGTATATAAAGATGGGGCAGTTTATGTATTATAAACCGAGAATCATAAACTGTCACAATTAACTTTCTTTATAAGGCCAATTCAACTTAATTAATACATTATCATCCAGGGTCACCAAAAAGTATGGGGCGGATGGGAGGATTTTATTTTTTAATTTTTATTTTTTATGAGATAAATGTTAATGACAGATGAGTTTCTGTCAACAGAAGTGCATCATTTAATGCCAGGTGGATATCAATCTATTCTAAACTTATTTTACAGACGAATTCCATGTTAATTTAAGCTTTAATTTCAAACACAGAAAGATACATGTGCCAAACTTCTTCAAGATATGAAGAACATTAATCCCTTCCTTTTATTTAAGCGTATAAGAAATCAAGAAAACCATATGATCTACATGTATTTTCTTCTTAATGTGATGGCTTTTGCTATACCGGAAATGTAAACAACAAGTGTAAATACCGGAGTCAGACATGAACAATTTCCAGAAATCACAAGTTCCGCAAAATAAAAAAAGTCTGGGTGGGCCGATTTTTGAGCGGTGGGCGGGGATGATAATCTATCAATTAAGTTGAATTGGTCTATTGTATAAAATGAAGAAAAATTACTTTTGAGGGGATCAAAGTTTCATATACAAATATATAGGAAAACTCTGTTAAAATGTTCTTCTCAAGAACCACTGAGTCAGAAAAGCTGATATTTACATGAAAGCTTCTTGACATTGTGCAGATCTAAGTTTGTTAAAATCATGGCTCCCGGGGGTAGGATGGGATGCCCTAGCGGATCAAAGTTTTACATACAAATATATAGAAAAAAATCTTCTTCTCAAGAACCACTGAGCCAGAAAAGCTGAAATTTACCTGGAAGCTTCCTGACATGGTGCAGATTCAAGTTTGTTAAACTCATGACCCCTGGGGCTAAGATGAGGCCACAATAGGGGATCAAAGTTTTAAATACCATTAAATTTAAAAAAAAAAACATCTTAAGAACCATTGGGCCAAAGAAGTTTACATTTGCACAAATATAGATATAGTGCAGATTCAAGTTTGTAAAAATCATGGTCCTGGTGGGTAAGATGGGGCCACAGTAGGGGATCAAAGTTTTTACATACAAATATATATGGAAAATCATTAAAAATCTTCTTCTGAAGAATCACTGGGCCAGGAAAGTTTACATTTACATGAAAAAGATGATGTTTTGATGTTTGATTTAATTACCTCCATGATTACAATCAATTTGATTGGAAAACTAAAGATAAAAATGAATATTAATGATGGATTGATTATTTGTTTGTTTTTCCCATTGATAATATTTTAATCATACTGGGATGTAACCATTGTTGGTGAAGGGCTGCAAATTTAGACCTATGCTTAGCACTCAAGGCTTTTAACAGTGAGGGTTCTTTTTCATGCCAACACTTGTTATGACAATTAAGGGACATCCGTTTTTAAGGTCATAACCAAAAGACCTGCGATTCTTACTTCTAAATACCAAGCACATGGCATAGGAGTAGCCACTTCCTATTTTAATGTCATATGTTTGACGCAGCTGGAATTCGAGCTCACGACCCTCCACTTGTGAGGCGAGCACTCTACTAATTGTGCCACCTCTGTGGTTAAAGTCAATATTGAAATATATCATACTAATAATGAATTACTTTTTTCAGATACGTGTAACTTTACTTCATGCTAATGAAAATGCTTTGGACAAAGTGAAGAAATCTGATGGTGGAGGCTCTGTATGTTTTGATGCACAAGAAGAAAGACCTCGATTTTATTACAGTAAACCACTTAATTATCTCAAGAGAGAGGATCGACTGGAACTCGTGCAGTCTCTGCTCCATATCAGAATGATGCAGAAAAAATTTGAACAATAATGAGGTGAATTGTAGAGTTGGGTACCACAGAAAAGAAAGGTACTGCGCTATACCATGGTATTTGCAAAATACCGCGGTACATACCACGATATACCGCAGATTTAATCTGATTCAATGTTTAATGTTTTATATTTGTGATTCATTGTATATTATGAGCAGTTATTGGTTTTTGATTGTAAATTGCATTTGATTTATTCAATTATAAATGATAAGGAAAAATATCTTATCTAAATTTATTTTTAAACCAGTTAACAGAACAAAAGTATAATCCAAACATAGAAGTAAGCTAGACTGGAAATGAAGGCCTAAGTGAATATGAGAATTTTGTTGATTAATTGCTTCACTGCCATATCCCAACTGAATCTCAGGAAGATTAATATTCTTTCTTGTAAAATCAACATTAACAGTTTTATTTGCATTAAAATCTACAGCCCAGATATTAGACTATTTTTTTTTATTGTGTTAAGGTCATTAAAAGTGAAAGAGTTTGGTTTATAATGTCATTATCAATGATAGCAAATAAGGAAATATCATCAGCAAATAATCAAATATTGTTAGAAATGTCATTGGTGATGTCGTTGATATATAGTAAGAACAAAAATGGACCCAGCACTGACCCCTGGTGTACCCCAGCATTTGATATTTCGTTTGTAGATGAAAAGCCTACTAGAGTTACTCGTTGTTGCCTCTGAGTTACATGTAAGTAGTCCTTAATCCAGCGTAATATATTACCAACAAAACCCAACCCCTGAAGTTTATGAACAAGACCTAAGTGCCCAACTCTGTCAAACGCTTTGGAAATATCACAAAAAATGAAACAAATATCTTTCCCTCTATCTAAACTACATTATTTTATCATAGATGTCAACCAGCTGGTTTACAGTTGGGTCTCCTGGCTAAAAGCTTGACTGATAATTTGATAGTAACTCATGATCTTTGATGAAGTTGAACATGTATTTAAATGATATTTTCTCCATAACCTTATACACAGAACTAGTTGGTCAGTACTCTCCCTATTCTTATATACAGGTGTAACATTTGCTTGTTTCCATATATATATGGAAGATTTTTTCTTGGGGGATAGATTGAAGATGCACCGTATACGACATTTTTATGCATTCTATAAAAATGCGACAATAAGCGTATGATCGCGAAAAACAAGAAGATGTTACAACTAACTAAAATCACAAACTTTTAATTTACAGTTCGTTAAAATTCTTATTAAATATTTTTGTGAAGTAGTTGTATAATTTCTTTATCAATATTTGAGATCATTTTCCAAACAAAAAGTAGCAAAATAACACTCTAAATGAAATATATATACAATTAAACAAAGAAATGTATTTGAATCAGTTTGATTTCATGTTTCAAAACGAAAGGTTCCTATCAGTCACGTGCCTCAAATCGCTTGACTCAACCCTAACTTAGTGCTTTGGCGATGTGATATAAGATTTATGATTAATCAGTTTTAATAACAGTTTATCAATTAGTTGCGAATTGGCCATCATCAGGAGCCTACTTGAACAGCTGTTGTATACAAATTATTATACCCCCCGCAACAAGTTGTGGGGGGGTATACTGGAATCGGGTTGTCCGTCTGTCTGTCCGTCCGTTCGTCCGTCCGTCTGTCTGTAGACACAATGGTTTCCGGGCTCTAAAGCATTATCCTTTCTACCTACTGTCACCATATCTTATATATGGACTACCCATGGGATGAAGATGTTCCCTATCGATTTTGGGGTCAAAGGTCAAGCACACTGGACATCGAAGTAGCAATATGGTTTCCGGGCTCTAAAGCGTTATCCTTTCCACCTACCGTCACCATATCATATACATGGACTACCCATGGGATGAAGATGTTCCCTATCGATTTTGGGGTCAAAGGTCAAGCACACTGGACATCGAAGTAGCAATATGGTTTCCGGGCTCTAAAGTGTTATCCTTTCCACCTACAGTCACCATATCATACATATGGACTACCCATGGGATGAAGATGTTCCCTATCGATTTTGGGGTCAAAAGGTCAAAGGTCAAGTGCACTGGACATCGAAGTAGCAATATGGTTTCCGGGCTCTAAAGCATTATCCTTTCCACCTACAGTCACCATATCATACATATGGACTACCCATGGGATGAATATGTTCCCTATCAATTTTGGGGTCAAAAAGTCAAAGGTCAAGCACACTGGACATCGAAGTAGCAATATGGTTTCCGGGCTCTAAAGCGTTATCCTTTCCACCTACAGTCACCATATCATACATATGGACTACCCATGGGTTCCCTATCGATTTTGGGGTCCAAAGGTCACGCGCACTGGACATCGAAGTAGCAATATGGTTCGGTTTGTCATGCCATTTGTTTTTTACACTCAGAAAAGAGGTAGTTTATACCTATTACCAACACCCTTTGGGAGATTGGGGTAAGCGGGGGGTATTCTTAGTGAGCATTGCTCACAGTACCTCTTGTTTTTATTAGTTAGGGAGTGGGCAAACCACCCAAATTCTTATTGCGTTTCTATTGCACAATATATAATTCAGAGAGAATTGCATTACAGTCCTCATCCTTTGTAAGGATTTGCCAATAATTGATGAATTCCGTTTTATTTTTCAGAGTCCATAGTTGTATTTGATTACACTCCCTCAAAAAAAAAAAAAAAAAAAAAAACACAACAAAATAAACAAACAAAGGGGATGTTTCTTGATTTTTCTTTTAGCATTATGTAATAGAGCTACAGCTCTTTGTCAATTAATTATCGTGGAATAGAGAGATTGGGTGTGTGTTTGAAGTAACAGGTGCAAAGCGCCGGTCGCCTATCCTTTTCTCAGGAGTGTCGTGTGAGTTAGAGACGAGAGTGAATTTGGGGGGGTTTCTGAGTTAATTGATTTGAATGCTCTCTGTTTCTGTTGAATGATCGAATTTTGGGATATGAAAGTAAGAGTAGATAAATTTAATATGTATTTTGCTTGAGAAAAGGCCTTGTGTGAGTGGATTAAATTAGGAGGTACCTCGTGAAAAAGAGGAGATTAAGTTTAACGGTGAAGGTGAAAGCAAGTGATTTTTTGGATTGTGAATTTCATATACTTGTGAACGTGTCCTTGTATATATGTAGATTTGTAAATAAATATCTAAATAGTACTACAGGCTTGTTGACGTTATGAAACCATTGCCGTCACAGGGAGGACCTTTGTGACAATTATTGTTTACCATATGAGCTGTGTCCCTGTTATGACATTCTGTACATTTTTATTTATTTCATTTTTCACTGTGACTTTTTTGAGATTAAATCTAAATACAAACAAAATTTTGTTAAGTGCAGTAGTGTTACTTATATTTCTTAAATAAGTAATGATTTCGCCTTTAATGAATCATTTAAAACATAAAGATTGTGATCACTCCTACAATTCAAATATTGGAACGTGTTGGTGAGTTTAACGCGTGTTTTAAACTGTAGGAATTGGTCATTTACATGCATGTCGAATCTTTTTCTTTTGTATCTCGTCGTATCCAAGAGGAGCATAATTTGCCTGGAAATCATGTATGAATTTCAGTAACAGGTGATGAGCATGGGCTTTAGCCCAAAAATCATGGATCCAAATCTCATTTCCATGAAAAATAATAAATTCATACCGACCGTGGTATGTAATGTCTGCTTTTCCTGAAAATATATTGAGGATTTCGTGGGTGATTCGGTGTAAGCGAATATCTCATACAGATTGATTGCATCTTGCTTAACGTCTCGCTCGAGAATTTTTCACTCATATGGAGACGTCACCAAGACCGGTGAAGGGCTTCAAATTTAGGCCTATGATCGGCGCTTAAGGCCATTGAGCAGTGGTATTCCTTTAGCGTGCCACACCTACTGTGACACGGGGCATCCGTTTTTAAGGTCACCTCCGAGAACCCATGACATTCAAACCTGATGCCGAGTGTTTGGCGATGGAACTATCACTACCCGTTTTAACGACTTGGGTCTGTCGCGGCCGGGATTCGAACCGCATGCGGGGCGAACGCTCTAACCTCTCTGCCACCGCGGCGGTCCTCTCATACAAAGGGACAACACTTGGAGACAATATCACATCCAATGATTAGTTCGAATTCAAATATATTATTAGCGAGCGAAGCTCGCGTTGCAAGCGACGCGACGAGCTCGCTCCAATGATTACACATATGAGTCACGTGATTTGCTCTTTGTCAGTTATAGTCTCGTTCAACCAGACACTCGGCTGTCTCCGTAAATCTCTGCTCTTCGGATATTTACGGAAAAAGCAGAGCGTCTGGTTGCACGAGACTATATACTTAATTTACAATCCCGTAATTAATTGATTATTTACTGTTTATAGCCGTTTGAGCAATTTTTCATCTATGCTGCGGCTGATCCCGTAATTAAAATAATTAGATTGTTTAGAAAGTACCACAAACGTTTTAAAATTCCAGACAAGATTTCTCATAGCTTCAAACGTTTTGTGTTTGCTTGGTTTGAAAGAAGAAGGAAATTGCAGCTAATATGACGTCACAATGTAACTGTTTACATCCACCGCATGATATTTCCCGCTTTAAATAAATAGGGGGATAAAATGTCTACAAGTCGTGTTGCAAGATGTTAATGGTCTTCGCTCGTCTCAAAGGACACACCGTACAACATATTATCTAGAATTAAAGGGGAAGGCAACCCAAAACAATTTACATTATAAATGATAGGATTAATCAATAATTGATATATGATAAAAAAAAATTTATCATATTATTCTGTTTATATACGGCCTAGATAAGCTTCAGTACTAATTTGAAAACGTTAAAAATTGAAACTCCCGCCATCTTATAGAGGCTGTCATGATGTGGAACTCTTTTGTATTCAAGACAACAAAAAACAATAATTTTGACGTCACACCGTCTGTTCCGGTTTTGATGAGATTCTAAGATCATAATAGTGTGGTAGATTTTACGAATAAATAGGTTGGTGCCCTCCTGTCAAGCAGTTAATTACACTAATGAGAAGGGGAGATAAGAAAAAAGTATTTTTCCCGACATTTTTTACCCAACTAAGTCATCTGAAAAGAAAAGACTAGACCTATGTCAACTGTGAATCCAGCGTTTGCGTAATGACAAATTGAGATTCGAGACATACGTATGAAAAAAAAGAGTACCCTCTGCCTGGTCTGCGACTCTTCTTTTCTGAATTTCTTCTTGCAAAAGAATGTGCTCAAATCAATACGGCTCCAAACTTAAAGACCCAATTTTAAGTTAACACCCCCAAATTATAAGCTGCCTGTCAATCCAACATTTAACAATAGATCTCAGGTGGAGTGACATCTGCAGACACTGTGGTCTGGAGCTACCCCCAGAGAGTTGTTTTGATAACAATAACAGCCAGTACCTACACTCATTCTTTAGATCTTGAGGAAGCCCAGTGTACCTGAGTTTTGATAGCATTGACCTGTCCACAACTGCTATTTTCTCGTAATTCAATTGTTTTTAAAAAGACCCCTGAACAATGCAATTTCAATATAATTGTCATTTCCCCCCCTCTATATACATGTATTATAAATTACACAATTAGAACTCAAACAATAATTTGCACAATAATTTCTAAAACTTGTAACTTATTGAAATAATTTATGTCGTCAATTTATGACACCTCTATATTTATAACAGAAATTATTCATTAAGTCAATGACTGAGAGAGAGAGGGTGGATGTAAAATGTGTGTCAGCTACCCTTAGGAATACAACCATTATTTAAACACTATGACCACAGAAACTCTACAGAGGTCCCTGGGACAGGTCCTGTGTATATTAAAACTATATAAAAAAAAAAGCACGGACAGGTATATTTCTACCATGTTCTGTCTGGATCACCTCTGTCTCTGTGTATTTGAGTGCCATGGGATATAGCAATTAACACCTTGGTAGACCCTGGTCACTCCAGGTAAATAATATCTGTTTAGATTAGGCTCCGCTTACATTTTCACCAACCGTACGGTCATGAGATGGGTCTTTAACTGTGGGTGACTGGTCATGATTACAGTGCTGCTGATGAAATAAACCTGAGCCGACAGTGTGATGTCATAAATTAAACTTTGAACAACGCCCACTCTCTTAGCGGCGGGTAATTTAAAATATATGATAGGTTAATATTGATTTAATCGTTAAGCAAGGATTTTAATTGTTAAAGTCATTTACGAAATCAGTAAGTAATACTTCATTCATAAAATAACAATATGGTTAGGGTTGCCTGTCCCTTTCATCTAAGTAAATATATCAGGTCTGCAGTGAATGGGGATTGGACTTTCATAAAAGACTCTGCAGGCTGCTTCAACGGCAGTGATTGGTTTCTCGAATTGCATGTTTGTGTAACTCAAAACTGACCAGCAGGCAACCGGTGTGTGAGCACAAACGTTCAAAACTGACCAGCAGGCAACCAGTGTGTGAGCACAAACGTTCAATACTGACCAGCAGGCAACCGGTGTGTGAGCACAAACGTTCAATACGAAATCTGAACTGTTCCTAATAATGACGCGCAAAGTATGCACGATATGTATTAAAATAGTCATTTTTTTCTTCTTTTGATGTATTAAGATCGTGGTGTCTTTTATAGATGATGGCGTTGGAGATTTCCTCTCGTGCTCATTCAAGTTGATGACGTTACACCAGTTCTTTGTCAAAAATCTCCTCTGACGCGTTATAAATTCAAGCGGGGTTCAGTGTTACGGCATCTGTAGATGACGACGCAGTCATTGCCAATTTTAAATTAGTCAAATTCAGATTTAGATTTTGATCCTGAAAATTTCGTCCAGTACCTCGGGTCTCCTGGTTGCAAAGTATATCTCATTCAGAGTCATACGTGTTCATATTTGTGACTGTTGGTTTTTATAAAGTGTGTGCAATAAGCTGTCCTGCTTTAATTATTTTTAATGAATGTATGCAGTATAGACACTCAAAATGAGTTCGTGAGATCAAATGACAGGAAATACGGATCGCACAAGATGTTGAAGATTCTCGGAAATTAGAGTCAGTGGAACTTTGTCCCTCGTGCAAATTCAAAAAGAGTGACTCCCGTCAACCACGTACCTCAAATCATTTGACTCATCATTAATTTCGTATTTTGCTGGTGTTATCGAGGTTGCCATTCAAAAGAATATCAACAAAATATATCGCAAAGTTCGAATAAGTGACTGCGATGTAAAAGCAACATAAAGAAATGCAATGTAGATAACTACATACTACATATATTGATGAATAATTAAGAGATCAATGAAGTGAAAACCCAATATTTGCCCCGCTCCCCAATTCGATTTTCCTCAAATTGTAATTTGGTATAGTTTTAATTTGTTACTTGTACAAATAAATATCTTCATTTTAAGTGGTAATTAGCTTTGTAGCAGTTAGTTTCAGGTTTGGCATAAATTTTGACAAATTGACTGTACTATAGGTGAATACATACAAGCCAAACCAGCGGGGTGGTGCAAAGAGGACGTGTTTCTAAATCTAAATTTTACAGTTTTCATCAAATTCCTAATACATATGAATTGTTTGATATATCTAATTGTTGTTAGGTAATAAATGTTGACGGTAAACTGACAACTCAACTGTATGACAAACGGGATGATTTCAGCTTCTCCATTGTCAACTTCCCATATTTATGGAGCAATATTCCATTTTCACCTACATATGGTGTTTATATCTCTCAACTGACTCAATAAGCAAGAGCTTGTTTTGCAAATAGTCAGTTTTTAAATCGAGGGAAGCTACTGACAAACAAGTTGATGGTACAGGGGTTTCAACAGTCTCGATTGAAGTCAGCATTTCGCAAGTTCTATGATCGTTATAACGATCTAGTTCGTCAATATAACGTGTCATTGGGTCAAATGCCGTCTGACGTGTTTCATACCGATTGTTAGGCCCTTCTTGGCACACTAATTTTGACTATTGGTAACTCCGTTTATTTGATCAGGATAAATAGGGCTCACGAAGGGTGGGATCGGTCGACAGGGTACGCTTACTTCTCCGAGGCACCTGATTCCACCCCTGGTGTGTCCAGGGATCCGTGTTTGCCCAACTATCTATTTTGTATTGCTTATAGGAGTTATGAGATTGATCACTGTTCATTGTCATCGCCTTTCATAGTGATACTGAACAAACTATAATTCTAAATTAGTATTATATTTTCAAATGGTGCAAAGAAAACAACTTGTGTTAAATGGACGACCATCCTACTAGCTTTGGAGTTAACCATTTAACGTAATCGGTAGACTACTGGTCTATTATGTTAGAAGTTCCAGATTCGATTCTCAGCAGAGGCTACATAGTCTGTGTTACATTAGGAATAACCATAGTATTAAAATAACAATTTTCAAAGGGATTATTCACGTCTGATTAAAATTTATTTGCATGTCAAAATTATTGAAAAGTTAAAACACTATATACAAATGCGGCAGTTAATCAAGTCGAGGAGTTTCAATTGCACTCGCGCGTTCAGGGAATTCTGGAAAGTGGAGTTGGAGTAATTCATTCCTTATAACGTCGTGTTCGGTGAAACAGGACCTATATATTTTGTATAAATACTGTAAAATGAATGCTCCTGTTGTAACTGTATTACTATTTATAACATTAAGAGTATCTATGGCAAAGGCAAAAAAGCGATGTATGTCGAGTTTTCAAATTGTAGAAACCATCATTCATCAGCGGATTGTAAAAGGAATATTTTTGATAAATCTGTTAAATCAATATTGCTTTATGGATGTACACTGTGCGGATGGAATTATACACATGATTCAATGTTTTTTTAAGTCTCGTTTACCTGATCAGGATACATGGTTCACGACCGAAGTGACCGGTAACAGGGGATGTAACGGGGGAGGGGATGTTTTCATGTTTATCCAGCTCTCAATTGTGTATTCTTCATAGACTTTTAAAGATTTATCAATGTTCATTATCTTCACTTTTTCATCCTGATCAGGTAAACAGAGAAATCCGAAGTAAAACCCAATCCAAAAATAACTGGCTAATAATTGATATGAAACATGTCAGATATATTGACTTTAAATGAGACTGATGAAATGTCTGTAACATCAACTGATTTACCCGTAACTTATTTCACAGCAGAAAACTTGATATATCTTCTTGTGTGATGGATTACAAACATTAACAGAAGGCAAGTACAGTAGAGGAAGAGATGGGAGGACAACCTAAGGTGGCGCCCTCACGGTCGCCCAGACTACGGGAGAGGTGAGAGGTGAAAGTGAAACACTGATTATAAAAAATGTTTGATGTCATATATTTAGTATCAAAATTGTATTAGATAATTGCGATCCGGAGTATTCAATGTGTGAGGTTTTGACCGTACTACAATTTACATTTTGAATTCTTTATTCTCAAGGGAGATGTTGATCCCATATTGTGGCCCCGAAGAGTCACGACAAAACGAATCTTGAATTTATATAACAATGGTTAACATGACCTTGCTCTTCTGGAGAGGTTCAAGGTCACAAGGTCATGGATCACGGTTTGAAAAGAAAAGTTTTGCCATAAGACACCTATACAAAGCATGAAAGGTGTACCTTAATTATTTCAGGATATATTGAATAAGTAATGTTTTCTTAAAAGTAGGTCAAACTCGAAGGTTAGCGTCAAAAGGTTTAAAGATCTAGTGCCTATCTAGGATTCGTCACAATCAATGTGTATATGAAATATAAGAGCCCCATCACACAGTATTCAAAAGGTGTATTTAATGTTAAAGTTGGGTCAATCTAAGGTGAAGATTACAAGGTATTTATACGTAAATTATGAAGGCACTACCTTAGATAGTACATTTTCTTAAAAGTACATTGTAGGTCAAACTTCAAGGTCACAAGGTTAAAAACTTTGGTATGAAAATAGATCTTGTCACTAAGAAGGTGCATATGAAATATGAGAGCCATATCACTCGCCATTCTAAAGCTATGAGCATAGTTAAGGTTTCCGAAAGACGGATAATCGACAAGGTTTGGGAACATTTACATAATATGATTTAGTAAGGTCCTGCTACTTTTTTTATTCCCACATAAAACTTGGGTATCGTATTGTGGACCACGTTCTGCCATTAAATGCGTTTGATATATGTACAGATTCGTATCATTGCTTTTCAGAGTGGGAGTGCAGAGAGTTACATGTAGTTCAGAAGAAGTATTACTGCTCAGCTATCATTTACCGCTATCATAAATCAGTTGGAGAGGCGCAACCAACTTTGCATATGAAAAACGGGAAAAAATGATTTGTCAAAAATTGCCCCCTGTTGCTACGCCAATGATGAAAGAAGAAATTTTACAAGTTGAAATCCCCCATGTCACTATTTGTATTGATATCACAAATTTCAGACTCGCAACAATTGTCATTGAGATATAATTTTATCCGGTGCTATTTATAAACTTTGTAGATCTGAACACCGTTAAAACGCTCCCCGTAAAAGCCTATGAATACAAGAACCAACCAAACGACATAAAGTATACAAAAACACTGGCTGAGCTCATATAATTTTATATCTATTTAGTAAGGATATTTCAATAAGAGAAATACAAATCATTGATAATTGATCAGTTAGATAGAAAAATATGTTTCGATAATTGAAAGAACTATCCAATCAATGACGGGTCCAGTCTTCTAATACCGAATTAAGAAATTTAATATGTCTTTATGAAACATATTGCCGAGTAGACTGGAGTTTTCTTTGAATTTTCATAGTTGATAATCCAGATACTTTGTAGTTTAAAATCATATTTCTGATGTAATATGAAAGTTACTTTTCACTCGTCTCGCACGCGTTCATTTTTCATTTTCGCTTTGGAATTCCGAATAACAATGCCAAGACGAAGACTTGTACGCTAACCGAAAGGTGACAGCACGGTGAGAGAAGAATGAACGCGAGCGGTTGTTGAACGGCGAATAAAGTGCAAACGGGGGAGGAACGATGAGACAACGCGAAAATGATAGAGTACAAAGTTTTGGGGATTTTAGCACTTCTTTATTCATACTGTCTGTGATTGTTAAACGGGACAGCCGAATAACCCGTTGACCTTGATGGCGCTCCATATTTGGTAATGATTACATAGACAACTTACGCAGGTTATGCATTTTTTCTGCAATGCTAGCTACCTTCAACACCCGATGAAACAGCAAAGAAGACATTTTATTGCTTAATTGAATACACATTTGTTGCAAACTAGTTCGATCCGGTTTTCTAGTACCACCTGTCTGCATGATCATTACCAAATATGGAGCATCATCAAGGTCAAAGGGTGCATCGGCTGTTCCGTTTATTGAAACGAATGGGTCAACCATATAATATTTTAGAGCTTAATTCCTGTTTATATTTTAAAAAAGAATACATATACATATAAACAATATAATCTCTTCCTTTGTTGTTTTATTGGGTGATGAAGGTAACAATCATTACAGAAACAATATAATCAATAACATCTCCACTCTGCTTTCGTGGGTGACGCATTTTTTCTGCAATGGTAGCTACTTTCATCACCCGATGGAACAGCAAAGAAAGCATTTTATTGTTTAAGTAAATCAAATGGAGTGCTGGTCCAAACGTCAGATATCTATATTTCGTTCGTATGGAAATTTCATCTTTGTTAATTTTTTGAGAGTTCCAGATTTCCTCCAATATCAACGTAGTATACGTACCAAGGAGTGGATCCAGGAATTATCGAGTACATTATTTTTATTCCAAGTCGACATAGTTAATACAAAGAGTACAATCATCTATGTCGATAACACGTCAGGTATACAGACCAAAGTGGGTAGTAATATCCCAGGAAACATATTTTGTTACAATACCAAGCAACTGAAGAGTTCCTTTTCATGGAATTGAAACCTGGTTGGTTACAGTGGACAGTAAAACACGCTTATGACCATTTTACACGTATTGCGTAGTGATATTTACTAGCCTCTGGGATGAAAATAACGAACGTTATTTTCGCTAGCGCTAGTTCTTCACTATAACCGTGATGTACTGTAAGTATACTAAGTATAGCTATAAACTCATTACTCATAAATTTATTAGTAGTACATAATATACTATTTACATGTATGTACTTTGACCCTATGATGTATGCAACATATATGAAAAATCATTTCACTGTAATAACATCACATCATGCGTTATCCATTTAAGATCAACAGTTATCTCCCTTAACCTATATAAGTGAAACAAATACACAATTACATTTCACATTATTTTATTATAAACACAATACAATTAATATCATAATATATATAATATTTTAGGTAGACAATATTTTCAATTGCTTTACTATAGGACAGAATTGCGTGTATTTGCTTTTTGTTTACCAACTTCTTTTCCAGAACGAAACCTGATGATTGAAAATACATAATATCAAAGCCACATTCATTTAATAATGTTAAACCACTTCCTTAGTACACTTGTTCGACATTAGTAAACATTACAATAGTTTCCTTGTATTTGATGTTTTACGCCGGTGTTATAGAGCCAGACTCCCCCCCCATGGTAAGACTGCCCCCCCCGGAAGTTTGGCTCTAGCGTGAGCCTTCCCCTAACAGACTTGCTCTAGAATAAACCGTACCCCAAGGGGGAAGAGTCACTCTAGAGCCATAATACCCTCTTGAAGTCTCCTCTAGAGGGACACCCCGCTTTCATCACATTATGCGCAAACTATGAAATTTCCCCTCCCCCCTCTCTCTCTCAGTTGTTGAGTTAAAATGACTTATTAATTCCGTGGTCTTTTATTCACCGTTTCATTTAATGCCCTGCTGAAAAAGGTCTCGGTATCTAAAAAATCTCCATAAAGTGATAGTAGTTAGTTTAGCAGAAATAAATGAAGGAGGAAGTCCTGCTATGGGGGGAAGTCTGACTCTACAAGAAGTGACATAGTAGGTTTCCCACGGTGAAGTCTTTCTACAGTGAGACTTTCCCGCCGGTTCTCCTGCTCTCTAGTGAGCCTTCCCGTAAAGGGAAGGCTCGCTCTAGAGACAGGCTTCCGGGGGAAGGCTCCCTCTAGAGCCAGGCTTCCGGGGGGAAGTCTCATCATGGGGGAGGCTCAATCTACAACACCGGCATTCTTTCTTCCCGTTATATACATATACATGTTAATTCGGAGTTGTATAACCATAGGTTTTCTGTCAACTTGTAATTCGTCTAACTACAACACAATCACGAGAAACAATGAAAAGCAATGCCAAGACTTGTAAACCTGATCAACATAACTGCCGTACTAAATCTATGGGGCGGGTCTATAAGTTAAAACATGTACATATAGTATACTTGAGTAGAGATTTCATTTCAAAAATATTGGACATACAATGTATTATCATTTACAATAAAAACACAATACTACATAATAAAAATAAGTTTATGCCGTGACAATGCATGTGCATTTCCACCTCTTATACCAATACATCTTCCAACAAACGTACTGTGATCTCTAGTAACAATGACATTTGAGTCCGCTCTTGGTCCATTATATCTGCATCCCTTTAAAGGAAAGGAGAAGGGTGCCAAACCTTTGTACAGGAAATTAATAGATATTAGTTATTATTGAAATTCGTTATATGTGATATATGTGACGCAAGAAACATGTTCAGTACAAAATAAATAAATATATCAAAAGACTATTTCAATTAAATAAAAGGTACCATCCATTCCAGGTTGTGTCAAATTTTGTTTGTTCACCATTTTTATAGAAGACATATTTCAAGGTCTCATAATTCTTTTTCAAATGAGATATCGCTACTACTATATTTAATGTCTTTTCTGTACACCTCATTGTATATATATCGTACTTTAACCACAGAAAAAGTGTGTTTTGAGTATATTTGTTTGAATCAAGAAATCCCAGTAAAACATTCTTTTTGTAATAGATAAGTATTTTCTTCAACATATGTTTCCAAAGTATCTAAAAAGGATTGAACATTTACACATTCCCAGAAGAGGTGTTCCAATGTTTCTTCTTCCAATTTACAAAATGTACAGCTTTTGTATCCTTCCTGTTAATGTTATGCAGGAAAGTGTTTGTAGCCAAAATTCTATTAATAGGTCTATATTTGAACCATTGAAATTTTGAATTTTTTGTTAACTTCAATGGTAACTTATAAATTGTTCTCCATTCACTTTCTTCAAGTCCAAATAGAGTGTTCCATTTTGTTTTACAGATTGGTTCAGTATCAATATAGTTCAATATATCATAAATCTGTTTTGATTTCTTACAACATGAGTTTAAAAACTGTTTACAAAACGAATATCCTAGCATTTCATTTGTGAGTGTTTTTTTCTTCTTCACAAAAACATCGTTGACATCACATCCGTGATTATATGTGTACGGTACTTTAACCTGCAGTGAGTGTATCATAGAAGAAAATGTGGGCAGTCAAGTAAAGATCATCCCAAAAATGTTCATGCCCAGTTGCAATGTTTAAAACCGAAGACAGGATGTATCCATTGTGAATTGATTTTGACTGTGTCACTACATAGAACATGAAATGTTACAAAATGACTCCTACATATACACATGAGAATAATGTACTGTTGTTGTATGACTTAAAATGTTCTATATGTTGTTTAGGGGTCAGTCAATGATTTATTGAGACAAGGTTCAGGAATAAATTTAATTTCCAAGCAATGCTGAATCTTCAATCTCCGATTTTGATAGTCTTTGTATGCTTGGATGAAGAAGGGGTAGTTTGGGGTTTTGCACCTCTGCCATGTGAAGAACTATTATCATAAAAGATGATTATCTGCCATTCAGAGTTTATGTAACCTTTCGTTTAGTAGAAAACATGATATATGGGATTGTAATATCCTATTTGATAGATTATTGGATCCGCCATTTTGTCGATGCTGGGTTCGACTAACGATAGATGTTATCAACATATCACGAGAAATTAAACTTAACACAAGCGTCAACGATATTAAGCCGCAGAAGATGAAGATAATCTTTCTTATTTTCTCACACACGGCATTTGAATGAACACAGAACATGCAAACTGAAACTGATCAAGAAAAATTAGATAGGGGTCTTCTTTTATTTGATATTCATCTTAACTGTCTTGTTTTTCAGTGTTAATGTGTCACTGATTTGGATAAAATAGGATGACCGCCATCTTTACTGCAGACCTTATCCGGCGACGTGTTGGTGTTTTGGTGTGAACCTCAAGTAACTGAAAAAAATGTGATTGAATTACAATTTTCTCTCTATCTCTAATCTGAAGTTTATGTTCTCACAATACGGTTATTGGATGACTTGTCACACACACACAATAATGTACTATTACCTATACGTCTTTATCTATTTGATGTCCATTTAACTACTTTGATGTCTCGTTGTTCAGTCTTCACAAAACCATAGGCGATAAAAAGAAATGCATTACCTTTACAGCATAACTTATTAGTCGACGGGCTGGTTTTGAACTTCTGTTTGTTGATCAGTATGGCTGAAATTTTTAACGTTGACGGTATAAGAAGAATAGTATTCTTTCCTGGCTGCCTCAATCTCTTTCCTTTTCCAGAAACAGAGCATTTTCTTCAACTGGTAGCGGGCATCCCCAAACCTCCATACATACAGAAAGGGGTTTATTGCACATTTAACAAGAATTGGGAAAATTGCATAGAAATATAATGAACTACCTTGAGTTTTGGGAAAGAAATTGAACAGGAGTAGTCCCGGTGTACACAACAACAGCACACTCCCCGTGATTATAGAAATCTTCACAATGGTTTCCCGTTGATGTATAGATTTTAACATAGTTACGATGCCGACATAAAAGAACACGTTTGAAATGACGATGACGACATTGCACACCCTTCCAATAATGCTCACTGGGTTAATCTTCCAAGTGACCAAAGACGCACAGGATATTCCAACGAAGCCATTTTCATCATAAAATGTGAGGTATGTGGTTACGACACATGTTATTGGCATTACTAAAATAAGAACTTTGATTTTACTGTTTGTTACCCGCACGTAGTACTGGATTCCCAAATACAGCGACAGAAAACGGTCAGCATTCAACATGGACGCAATTAGAATAGACATGGCTATCAAAAACAGCAGTATGTACTTTCTAATACGGCATTGTAAATAAGTCTCGAAAAGGTACCCCGGAACAGCATAGATTATTCCACACAGAAAATCAGTGAAACAAAGCGATAACACCAGCATTCTTATTTGGCTCAAAATATTTTTGCATCGAATCAAAATTAGAAACGAAAACAGATTTTCCAAAACAATGAACAACCCAACATATAAAGCTATCCGATTGTTCGTTTCATTTCTCAACGATGTGAAGTTTGTCGAGTTTGATCCGTTTTCCGACATCATGCTTATTTTAAAAGTAAAATTAAGTCATTGATATGTAAAAAAAAAACCTTAAGTACAAATAGCGTGCACTGCTATTGGTTTCCACAGAAGTTATGATCGGGTACCTGTAGCAGGTAGACAGCTCAGTCTGACGTCCAAGCGGATGTTAAAATATATTAATTCATTAATGACATCCAAGCGGATATTAACATATGAATATATCGATAACTTCCAATCAGGGAGCAGGAAATGGAAACTTGATCACGAGCAGTATGATTATCATATCAAAAGTATAGTTATTAAAACAAATCTCCTTGTAGACTAGATACGATAATGATATAGTCCTATTACACACTACGACTTCACACCAAGTCAAAGATTTATCGGGGATCAGTTAATTCTCGTGCTATTTTACCGGCGTAAAATAGTTATATAAGATATTCAAGTAGAATAATGTAATATATATTATGTAAGCCTGTTATACGAATAGCTAGCTGACTATGATTTATATTTTAGTCCCATACAAAACTATTTTCATGTTGTCAATTAACATGACAGCTGGGGAAAATGGGATACAGCGCGAGTGATTTCACAGCACATCACGTTTGTATGGTTAATTTGAGGAATAGAGAGAAATTGTACTATATCTCATTTTGATTAAGTGCCAGAGAAGGATTTTTTCCTGAAAAAAAAGTGTAATGACTGACAAATGATAAGACTACAATAGTTCTAGTCTTTAATTATATTGCTGCGCCCCTTATGTGACTTTTCCCAAGCAATGTATGTAGATATTAGACGTCGACTTGATTTTAATATGAACAATTGTTCGTTATGAAATTGAGGAATTACATGAAATTAGATGTGCAAACATGTTTTTTGCAAGCAATGTACAAGCAGGGTTATGAAGTATTCATATAAGTAATACGAAATAGAGAGTTGAACAAACACGGAATCCTGGATATACCAGATGCATATTTTCGACGACCAACACACAATTAAATATACCTGCATTACATTACAAACACCTCATCAAACTTAATGTATCATTTTTACATTGTAAACAAACATACTTGCTGTTATATGTGCCAATGAATGCTTATTATATGGAATTCATATCTTCAGTGTCGTCTTCTTGAAAATTGAATTTTGTCACAGTGAATTAACTTAATTGCACAGGTCCACATACATTGCAAGGAGAAGATAACGAACATTGATCAATCTCATAACTTATATAAGCAATACAAAATAGATGGTTGGGAAAACATGGACCCCTGGACACACCAGAGATGGGATCAGGTGTCTAGGAGGAGTAAGCATCCCCTGTTGACCGGTCATACCCGCCGTGAGCCCTATATCCTGATCAAGTAAACGGAGTTATCCGTAGTCAAAATTAGTGTGCAAATAACGGCTTAACAATCGGTATGAAACACGTCAGACAGCATTTGACCCAATGATAGGTTGTATTGACGAACTAGATCATTATAACGACCATTGAATTTGCGAAATGCTGACTTGAATCGAGACTGTTGAAACCCCTGTACCATCAACTTGTTTGTCAGTAGCTTACCTCGATTTAACAACTGACTATACGCAGAACAGGCTCTTGCATATCGAATCAGTTGAGATATATAAACACCATATGCAGGTGATAATGGAATATTGCTACATAAATATGTGAAGTTGAATAGCGATTGTTAGGCCCTTCTTGACACACTGATTTTGACTATTGATAACCCCGTTTATTTGATCAGGATATATAGGGCTTACGACGGGTATGACCGGTCGACAGGGTATACTTACTTCTCCTAGGCACCTGATTCTACCCCTGGTGTGTCCAGGGATCCGTGTTTGCCCAACTATCTATTTTGTATTGCTTATAGGAGTTATGAGATTGATCACTGTTCGTTGTCATCGCCTTTCATAGTGATACTGAACAAACTATAATTTTAAATTAGTATTATATTTCCAAATGGTGCAAAGAAAACAACTTGTGTTAAATGGACGACCATCCTACTAGTTTTGGAGTTAACCATTTAACTTAATCGGTATAAGTTCCAGATTCGAGTCTCAGCAGAGGCTACAAAGTCTGTGTTACATTAGGATTAACCATAGTATTAAAATAAAAATTTTCAAAGAGATAATTCACGTCTGATTAAAATTTATTTGCATGTCAAAATTATTGAAAAGTTAAAACACTATATACAAATGTGGCAGTTAGTCAAGTCGAGGAGTTTCAATTGCGCTCGCGCGTTCAGGGAATTCTGGAAAGTGGAGTTGGAGTAATTCATTTCTTATAACGTCGTGTTCGGTGAAACAGGACCTATACATTTTGTATAAATACTGTAAAATGAATGCTCCTGTTGTGACTGTATTACTATTTATAACATTAAGAGTATCTATGGTAAAGGCAAATGAAGTGCACCGCCACGGCGCATGATACGCCCGTCACATATTGTTAACATGAACATATCACCATGAAGAGATAGGTATGCATGGAGCCAAATGTCAACCTTCCTTTAAGAATCTTACCCACTTTATGGCCTCATGTGACATTGATTATTCTAGGCCTCATAGTATTTAAATTATGAGCCGGACACGAAAAAGTTAACAGACGGACGGAGAGACGGACGGACATGAAGGCCACAGTGACTCTAAAGTAGGGTGTGACACACCTTCTACCTAAGATGCCTTATTTGACCAAGTTTGGTGATTCTAGGTTTCATAGTTTTCAAGTTATGAGTCGGACAGGGTTTTGCCATATTTGGTCATATCTTCTTAATTAAAAGTCACAGCGACCTGGTTTTAATGTGCGACACACCTTCTACCCAAGATGCATCATCTCACAAAGTTTGATTATTCTAGGCCTCATAGTATTTAAGTTATGAGCCGGACACGAAAAAGCTAACAGACGGACGGACAGACGGACAGACGGACGGACATGAAGGCCATAACATAATACGTCCCGTCCTAAGACGGGCGTATAAAAAGCGATGTATGGCGAGTTTTCAAATTGTAGAAACCATCATTCATCAGCGGATTGTAAAAGGAATATTTTTCATAAAGCTGTTAAATTAATATTGCTTTATGGATGTACACTGTGCGGATGGAATTATACACATGATTCAATGGGTTTTTTTAAGTCTCGTTTACCTGATCAGGATACATGGTTCACGACCGAAGTGACCGGTAACAGCGGATGTAACGGGGGAGGTTTTTTTCATGTTTACCCAGCTCTCTATTGTGTATTCTTCATAGAATTTGAAAAATTTATCAATGTTCATTATCTTCACTTTTTCATCCTGATCAGGTAAACAGAGAAATCAGAAATAAAACCCAATCCAACAATAACGGGCTAATAATTGATATGAAACATGTCAGATATATTGACTTTAAATGAGACTGATGAAATGTCTGTAACATTAACTGATTTACCCGTAACTTATTTCACAGCAGAAAACTTGATATATCTTCTTGTGTGATGGATTACAAACATTAACAGAAGGCAAAGACAGTAGAGGAAGAGATGGGAGGACAACATAAGATGGCGCCCTCACGGTCGCCCAGACTACGGGAGAGGTGAAGGTGAAACACTGATTATAAAAAAATGTTTGATGTCATATATGTAGTATCAAAATTGTATTAGATAATTGCGATCCGGAGTATTCAATGTGTGAGGTTTTGACCGTACTACAATGTACATTTTGAATTCTTTATTCTCAAGGGAGATGTTGATCCCATATTGTGGCCCCGAAGAGTCACGACAAAACGAATCTTGAATTTATATAACAATGGTTAACATGACCTTGCTCTTCTGGAGAGGTTCAAGGTCACAAGGTCATGAATCACGGTTTGAAAAGAAAAGTTTTGCCATAAGACACCTATACAAAGCATGAAAGGTGTACCTTAATTAGTTCAGGATATATTGAATAAGTAATGTTTTCTTAAAAGTAGGTCAAACTCGAAGGTTAGCGTCAAAAGGTTTAAACATCTAGTGCCTATCTAGGATTCGTCACAATCAATGTGTATATGAAATATAAGAGCCCCATCACACACTATTCAAAAGGTGTATTTAATGTTAAAGTTGGGTCAATCCAAGGTGAAGATTACAAGGTATTTATACGCAAATTATGAAGGCACTACCTTAGATAGTACATTTTCTTAAAAGTACATTGTAGGTCAAACTTCAAGGTCACAAGGTTAAAAACTTTGGTATGAAAATAGATCTTGTCACTAAGAAGGTGCATATGAAATATGAGAGCCATATCACTCGCCATTCTAAAGCTATGAGCATAGTTAAGGTTTCCGAAAGACGGATAATCGACAAGGTTTGGGAACATTTACATAATATGATTTAGTAAGGTCCTGCTACTTTTTTATTCCCACATAAAACTTGGGTATCGTATTGTGGACCACGTTCTGCCATTAAATGCGTTTGATATATGTACAGATTCGTATCATTGCTTTTCAGAGTGGGAGTGCAGAGAGTTACATGTAGTTCAGAAGAAATATTACTGCTCAGTTATCATTTACCGCTATCATAAATCAGTTGGAGAGGCGGAACCAACTTTGCATATGAAAAACGGGAAAAAATGATTTGTCAAAAATTGCCCCCTGTTGCTACGCCAATGATGAAAGAAGAAATTTTACAAGTTGAAATCCCCCATGTCACTATTTGTATTGATATCACAAATTGCAGACTCGCAACAATTGTCATTGAGATATAATTTTATCCGGTGCTATTTATAAACTTTGTAGATCTGAACACCGTTAAAACGCTCCCCGTAAAAGCCTATGAATACAAGAACCAACCAAACGACATAAAGTATACAAAAACACTGGCTGAGCTCATATAATTTTATATCTATTTAGTAAGGATATTTCAATAAGAGAAATACAAATCATTGATAATTGATCAGTTAGATAGAAAAATATGTTTCGATAATTGAAAGAACTATCCAATCAATGACGGGTCCAGTCTTCTAATACCGAATTAAGAAATTTAATATGTCTTTATGAAACATATTGCCGAGTAGACTGGAGTTTTCTTTGAATTTTCATAGTTGATAATCCAGATACTTTGTAGTTTAAAATCATATTTCTGATGTAATATGAAAGTTACTTTTCACTCGTCTCACACGCGTTCATTTTTCATTTTCGCTTTGGAATTCCGAATAACAATGCAAAGACGAAGACTTGTACGCTAACCGAAAGGTGATAGCACGGTGAGAGAAGAATGAACGCGAGCGGTTGTTGAACGGCGAATAAAGTGCAAACGGGGGAGGAACGATGAGACAACGCGAAAATGGTAGAGTACAAAGTTTTGGGGATTTTAACACTTCTTTATTCATACTGTCTGTGATTGTTAAACGGCACAGCCGAATAACCCGTTGACCTTGATGGCGCTCCATATTTGGTAATGATTACATAGACAACTTACGCAGGTTATGCATTTTTTCTGCAATGCTAGCTACCTTCATCACCCGATGAAACAGCAAAGAAGGCATTTTATTGCTTAATTGAATACACATTTGTTACAAACTAGTTCGATCCGGTTTTCTAGTACCACCTGTCTGCATGATCATTACCAAATATGGAGCATCATCAAGGTCAAAGGGTGCATCGGCTGTTCCGTTTATTGTAACGAATGGGTCAACCATATATTTTAGAGCTTAATTCCTGTTTATATTTTAAAAAAGAATACATATACATATAAACAATATAATCTCTTCCTTTGTTGTTTTATTGGGTGATGAAGGTAGCAATCATTACAGAAACAATATAATCAATAACATCTCCACTCTGCTTTCGTGGGTGACGCATTTTTTCTGCAATGGTAGCTACTTTCATCACCCGATGGAACAGCAAAGAAAGCATTTTATTGTTTAAGTAAATCAGATGGAGTGCTGGTCCAAACGTCAGATACCTATATTTCGTTCGTATGGAAATTTCATCTTTGTTAATTTTTTGAGAGTCCCAGATTTCCTCCAATATCAACACAGTATACGTACCAAGGAGTGGATCCAGGAATTATCGAGTACATTATTTTTATTCCAAGTCGACATAGTTAATACAAAGAGTACAATCTTCTATGTCGATAACACGTCAGGTATACAGACCAAAGTGGGTAGTAATATCCCAGGAAACATATTTTGTTACAATACCAAGCAACTGAAGAGTTCCTTTTCATGTAATTGAAACCTGGTTGGTTACAGTGGACAGTAAAACACGCTTATGACCATTTTACACGTATTGCTTAGTGATATTTACTAGCCTCTGGGATGAAAATAACGAACGTTATTTTCGCTAGCGCTAGTTGTTCACTATAACCGTGATGTACTGTAAGTATACTAAGTATAGCTATAAACTCATTACTCATAAATTTATTAGTAGTACATAATATACTATTTACATGTATGTACTTTGACCCTATGATGTATGCAACATATATGAAAAATCATTTCACTGTAATAACATCACATCATGCGTTATCCATTTAAGATCAACAGTTATCTCCCTTAACCTATATAAGTGAAACAAATACACAATTACATTTCACATTATTTTATTATAAACACAATGCAATTAATATCATAATATATATAATATTATTAGGTAGACAATATTTTCAATTGCTTTACTATAGGATAGAATTGCGTGTATTTGCTTTTTGTTTACCAACTTCTTTTCCAGAACGAAACCTGATGATTGAAAATACATAATATCAAAGCCACATTCATTTAATAATGTTAAACCACTTCCTTAGTACACTTGTTCGACATTAGTAAAAATTACAATAGTTTCCTTGTATTTGATGTTTTACGCCGGTGTTATAGAGCCAGACTTCCCCCCATGGTGAGACTGCCCCCCCCCCCCCGGAAGTTTGGGTCTAGCGTGAGCCTTCCCCTAGCAGACTTGCTCTAGAATAAACCTTACCCCAAGGGGGAAGAGTCACTCTAAAGCCATAATACCCTCTTGAAGTCTCCTCTAGAGGGACACCCCGCTTTCATCACATTATGCGCAAACTATGAAACCCCCCCCCCCCTCTCTCTCTCTCTCAGTTGGTGAGTTAAAATGACTTATTAATTCCGTGGTCTTTTATTCACCGTTTCATTTAATACCCTGCTGAAAAAGGTCTCGGTATCTAAAAAATCTCCATAAAGTGATAGTAGTTAGTTTAGCAGGAATAAATGAAGGAGGAAGTCCTGGTATGGGGGGAAGTCTGACTCTACAAAAAGTGACAGAGTAGGTCTTCCCACGGTGAAGTCTGTCTACAGTGAGACTTTCCCGGCGGTTCTCCTGCTCTCTAGTGAGCCTTCCCGTAGAGGGAAGGCTCGCTCTAAATCCAGGCTTCCGGGGGGAAGGCTCCCTCTAGAGCCAGGCTTCCGGGGGGAAGTCTCATTATGGGGGAGGCTCAATCTACAACACCGGCATTCTTTCTTCCCGTTATATACATATACATGTTAATTCGGAGTTGTATAACCATAGGTTTTCTGTCAACTTGTAATTCGTCTAACTACAACACAATCACGAGAAACAATGAAAAGCAATGCCAAGACTTGTAAACTTGATCAACATAACTACCGTACTAAATCTATGGGGCGGGTCTATAAGTTAAAACATGTACATATAGTATACTTGAGTAGAGATTTCATTTCGAAAATATTGGACATACAATGTATAATCATTTACAATAAAAACACAATACTACATAATAAAAATAAGTTTATGCCGTGACAATGCATGTGCGTTTCCACCTTTCATACCAATACATCTTCCAACAAACGTACTGTGATCTCTAGTAACAATGATATTTGAGTCCGCTCTTGGTCCATTATATCTGCATCCCTTTAAAGGAAAGGAGAAGGGTGTCAAACCTTTGTACAGGAAATGAATAGATATTAGTTCTTATTGAAATTCGTTATATGCAAGGTGAAGATAACGAACAGTGATCAATCTCCTAACTCCTACAAGCAATACAAAATAGATAGTTGGGCAAACACGGACCCCTGGACACACCAGAGGTGAGATTAGGTGCCTAGGAGGAGTAAGCATCCCCTGTTGATCGGTCACACCCGCCGTGAGCCCCATATCCTGATCAGGTAAACGGAGTTATCCGCAGTCAAAATCAGTGTGCCGAGAACGGCTTAACAATCGGTATGAAACACGTCAGACAGCATTTGACCCAATGCGAGGTTGTATTGACGAACTAGATCGTTATAACGACCATAGAATTTCCGAAATGCTGACTTCAATCGAGACCGTTGAAATCCCTGTACCATCAACTTGTTTGTCAGTAGCTTACCTCGATTTAAAAACTGACTATACCCAGAACAAGCTCTTGCATATCGAATCAGTTGAGATATATAAACACCATATGCAGGTGATAATGGAATATTGCTACATAAATGTGGGAAGTTGACGATGGAGAAGCTGAAATCATCCCGTTTGTCATACAGTTGAGTTGTTAGTTTGCCGTTAATGTCTACTTTCAATAAAATATCTAAGTATGAAGCAGAAGTGGACGACTCTGTGGTGTCCTTTATTTCCAGCTCACAGGGATATATCAAATCGATATATGAATGAAAGCTATCATTGTTAATAGACAAAACGTCATCGATATATCTAAAAGTCGAATTGAAGGTCACAGCGAGAGATTTTTTCTTCTCACGTAGAAGTTTTTGAATAAATTCTGCTTCATATGAATATAAAAACAGGTCAGCTAACAAAGGAGCACAATTCGTGCCCATGGGAATTCCAACAGACTGTTGGAAGACCTGATCACCAAAGACCACGAAGATATTGTCAATGAGGAACTCTAGCATATTTTTTATTTCAACTTCAGAGTACTTGTGCGTGGAATCAGAGTGGTGTTTAACAAAGTAAGTTTTTGAATGACTGATAACTAGATATGAATATTTCCGTTTTCCGTTTTTGTTGAAGAAGCAACTCTCTATGATGTCAAAAAGTGTAGTCTTTAATTTATCGTGAGGAATGGTCGTGTATAGTGTTGAAAAGTCATAGGTTTTAATGCTATTGATTTGGGAAAAATTCTGTTATTTCAAGTTTACTAAAAGTTCTTTAAAAATTTTTAGAATCCACATTTGATTAACACCACTTCTGGCATATGTAGTCGCACAGTAAGTTTGAAGTTTCTCCTTCACAGCTGTTAACATTTTCGTGAGGAGCAAAGATAGGGGCTTGGTAGAGCACTTACTGGATCCAGCAATGTATCTTTGTTTGTAAGGGTTTTATGTAGTTTAGGAATCCAGTATAGGTACGGTAACTCATATTCATTCGACCCATTGACTGGAATATTAAATGTGTCTAAAACTGAAGCATGGTTTTGAAGAATTTCCTCTTTTGAAAGGGCAGTTGGAGTATAAGTATGATTACCAAAAGTGGAATTAATGCCAAGTTCGTTTAAAATACAGTTGTAATAATGAGCCTTACAAACAAAGACAATGTTGTTACTAGCTTTGTCAGCTGGAACCAAAACATATTCCTCATGTAACCTATCTAATTCTTTTATCACTTCTGGTTTACTAAAACAGAAGGATATATGGTACGTACTTTTGTTTTCATGTGTCTAATGCGGGATTTTAATATCCCTCTTATGCTTTTAACCCATTCTGACAATGTATCAAGTTCTTTTTCATATTTAGCCCATCGTCTGGCATAATCTTCGACAGAACTCATAATAGAGATGAAGTTCTGTCGCCAATTAAAAGACCGAGGTTCTCTGTATTTAGGACCTTTAAGAATAAGTGATTTGAGGTCCTCATTTTCAACTATATCAACATCAACAGTAATGACATGTCCAGCTGGACTGTAGTTGAAAGAAGATGAAGAACAAGAACATGTTGGTGGATTACGTATAATATGGTCTATATCTAAGCACTGCAAAATTTGTTTATGATTAAAAAGTGATTAAAAAGTGATATATGTGACATATGTGACGCAAGAAACATGTTCAGTACAAAATAAATAAATATATCAAAAGACCATTTCAATTGAATAAAAGGTACCATTCATTCCAGGTTGTGTCAAATTTTGTTTTTTCACCATTTTTATAGAAGACATATTTCAAGGTCTCATAATTCTTTTTCAAATGAGATATCGCTACTACTATATTTAATGTCTTTTCTGTACACCTCATTGTATATATATCGTACTTTAACCACAGAAAAAGTGTGTTTTGAGTAAATTTCTTAGAATCAAGACATCCCAGTAAAAAATTCTTTTTGTAATAGATAAGTATTTTCTTCAACATATGTTTCCAAAGTATCTAAAAAGGATTGAACATTTACACATTCCCAGAAGAGGTGTTCCAATGTTTCTTCTTCCAATTTACAAAATGTACAGCTTTTTGTATCCTTCCTCTTGATGTTATGCAGGAAAGTGTTTGTAGCCAAAATTCTATTAATAGGTCTATATTGGAACCATTTAAATTTTGAATTTTTTGTTAACTTCAATGGTAACTTATAAATTGTTCTCCATTCACTTTCTTCAAGTCCAAATAGAGTGTTCCATTTTGTTTTACAGATTGGTTCAGTATCATTATAGTTCAATATATCATAAATATGTTTTGATTTCTTACAACATGAGTTTAAAAACTGTTTACAAAACGAATATCCTAGCATTTCATTTGTGAGTGTTTTTTTCTTCTTCACAAAAACATCCGTGATTATATGTGTACGGTACTTTAACCTGCAGTGAGTGTATCATAGAAGAAAATGTGGGCAGTCAAGTAAAGATCATCCCAAAAATGTTCATGCCCAGTTGCAATGTTTAAAACCGAAGACAGGATGTATCCATTGCCAATTGATTTTGACTGTGTCACTACATAGAACGTGAAATGTTACAAAATGACAACTACATATACACACGAGAATAATGTACTGTTGTTGTATGACTTAAAATGTTCTATATGTTGTTTAAGGGTCAGTCAATGATTTATTGAGACAAGGTTCAGGAATAAATTTCATTTACAACCAATGCTGAATCTTCAATCTCCGATTTTGATAGTCTTTGTATGCTTGGATAAAGAAGGGGTAGTTTGGGGATTTTGCACCTCTGCCATGTGAAGAACTATTATCATAAAAGATGATTATCTGCCATTTCAGACTTTACGTGACCTTTGTTTTAGTAGAAAACATGATATATGGGATTGTAATTTCCTATTTGATAGATTATTGGACCCGCCATTTTGTCGGTGCTGGGTTCGCCTAACGATAGATGTTATCAACATATCACGAGAAATTAAACTTAACACAAGCGTCAACGATATTAAGCCGCAGAAGATGAAGATAATCTTTCTTATTTTCTCACACACGGCATTTGAATGAACACCGAACATGCAAACTGAAACTGATCAAGAAAAATTAGATAGGGTTCTTCTTTTATTTAAAATTCATCTTAACTGTCTTGTTTTTCAGTGTTAATGTGTCACTGATTTGGATAAAATAGGACGACCGCCATCTTTACTGCAGACCTTATCCGGCGACGTGTTGGTGTTTTGGTATGAACCTCAAGTAACTGAAAGAATGTGATTGAATTACAATTTTCTCTCTATCTCTAATCTGAAGTTTATGTTCTCACAATACGGTTATTGGATGACTTGTCACACACACAATAATGTAGTATTACCTATACGTCTTTATCTATTTGATATCCATTTAACTACTTTGATGTCTTGTTGTTCAGTTTTCACAAAACCATAGGCGCTAAAAAGAAATGCATTACCTTTACAGCATAACTTATTAGTCGACGGGCTGGTTTTGAACTTCTGTTTGTTGATCAGTATGGCTGAATTTTTTAACGTTGATGGTATAAGAAGAATAGTATTCTTTCCTGGCTGCCTCAATCTCTTTCCTTTTCCAGAAACAGAGCATTTTCTTCAACTGGTAGCGGGCATCCCCAAACCTCCATACATACAGAAAGGGGTTTATTGCACATTTAACAAGAATTGGGAAAATTGCATAGAAATATAATGAACTACCTTGAGTTTTGGGAAAGAAATTGAACAGGAGTAGTCCCGGTGTACACAACAACAGCACACTCCCCGTGATTATAGAAATCTTTACAATGGTTTCCCGTTGATGTTTAGATTTTAACATAGTTACGATGCCGACATAAAAGAACACGTTTGAAATGACGATGGCGACATTGCACACCCTTCCAATAATGCTCACTGGGTTAATCTTCCAAGTGACCAAAGACGCACAGGATATTCCAACGAAGCCATTTTCATCATAAAATGTGAGGTATGTGGTTACGACACATGTTATTGGCATTACGAAAATAAGAACTTTGATTTTTCTGTTTGTTACCCGCACGTAGTACTGGATTCCCAAATACAGCGACAGAAAACGGTCAGCATTCAACATGGACGCAGTTAGAATAGACATGGCTATCAAAAACAGCAATATGTACTTTCTAATACGGCATTGTAGATAAATCTCGAAAAGGTACCCCGGAACTGCATAGATTATTCCACACAGAAAATCGGTGAAACAAAGCGATAACACCAGCATTCTTATTTGGCTCAAAATATTTTTGCATCGAATCAAAATTAGAAACGAAAACAGATTTTCCAAAACAATAAACAACCCAACATATAAAGCTATCCGATTGTTCGTTTCATTTCTCAACGATGTGAAGTTTGTCGAGTTTGATCCGTTTTCCGAAATCATGCTTATTTTAAAAGTAAAATTAAGTCATTGATATGTAAAAAAAAACTTAAGTACAAATAGCGTGCAGTGCTATTGGTTTCCACAGAAGTTATGATCGGGTACCTGTAGCGGGTATACAGCTCAGTCTGACGGCCAAGCAGATGTTAAAATATATTAATACATTAATGACATCCAAGCAGATATTAACATATGAATATATCGATAACTTCCAATCAGGGAGCGGGAAATGGAAACTTGATCACGAGCAGTATGATTATCATATCAAAAGTATAGTTATTAAAACAAATCTCCTTGTAGACTAGATACGATAATGATATAGTCCTATTACACACTACGACTTCACGCCGAATCAAAGATTTATCGGGGATCAGTTAATTCTCGTGCTATTTTACCGGCGTAAAATAGTTATATAAGATATTCAAGTAGAATAATGTAATATATATTATGTAAGCCTGTTATACGAATAGCTAGCTGACTATGATTTATATTTTAGTTCCATACAAAACTATTTTCATGTCGTCAATTAACATCACAGCTGGGAAAAAATGGGATACAGCGCGAGTGATTTCACAGCACAACACGTTTGTATGGTTAATTTGAGGAATAGAGAGAAATTGTACTATATCTCAATTTAATTAAGTGCCAGAGAAGGATTTTTTCTTGAAAAAAGTGTAATGACTGACAAATGATAAGACTACAATAGTTCTAGTCTTTAATTATATTGCTGCGCCCCTTATGTGACTTTTCCCAAGCAATGTATGTAGATATTAGACGTCGACTTGATTTTAATATCAACAATTCTTCGTTATCAAATTGAGGAATTACATGAAATTAGACGTGCAAACATGTTTTTTGCAAGCAATGTACACGCAGGGTTATGAAGTATTCATATAAGTAATACGAAATAGAGAGTTGAACAAACACGGAATCCTGAATATACCAGATGCATATTTTCGACGACCAACACACAATTAAATATACCTGAATTACATTACAAACACCTCATCAAACTTAGTGTATCATTTTTACATTGTGAACAAACATACGTGCTGTTATATGTGCCAATGAATGCTTATTATATGGAATTCATATCTTTAGTGTCGTCTTCTTGAAAATTGAATTTTGTCACAGTGAATTAACTTAGTTGCACAGGTCCACATACATTGCAAAGAGAGGATAACGAACAGTGATCAATCTCATAACTTATATAAGCAATACAAAATAGATGGTTGGGAAAACATGGACCCCTGGACACACCAGAGGTGGGATCAGGTGCCTAGGAGGAGTAAGCATCCCCTGTTGACTGGTCATACCCGCCGTGAGCCCTATATCCTGATCAGGTAAACGGAGTTATCCGTAGTCAAAATTAGTGTGCAAATAACGGCTTAACAATCGGTATGAAACACGTCAGACAGCATTTGACCCAATGATAGGTTGTATTGACGAACTAGATCATTATAACGACCATTAAATTTGCGAAATGCTGACTTGATTCGAGACTGTTGAAACCCCTGTACCATCAACTTGTTCGTCAGTAGCTGACCTCGATTTAACAACTGACTATACGCAGAACAAGCTCTTGCATATCGAATCAGTTGAGATATATAAACATCATATGCAGGTGATAATGGAATATTGCTACATGAATATGTGAAGTTGAATAGCGATTGTTAAGCCCTTCTTGGCACACTGATTTTGACTATTGATAACCCCGTTTATTTGATCAGGATATATAGGGCTTACGACGGGTATGACCGGTCGACAGGGTGTACTTACTTCTCCTAGGCACCTGATTCCACCCCTGGTGTGTCCAGGGATCCGTGTTTGCCCAACTATCTATTTTGTATTGCTTATAGGAGTTATGAGATTGATCACTGTTCGTTGTCATCGCCTTTCATAGTGATACTGAACAAACTATAATTCTAAATTAGTATTATATTTTCAAATGGTGCAAAGAAAACAACTTGTGTTAAATGGACGACCATCCTACTAGCTTTGGAGTTAACCATTTAACGTAATCGGTAGATTACTGGTCTATTATGTTAGAAGTTCCAGATTCGATTCTCAGCAGAGGCTACATAGTCTGTGTTACATTAGGATTAACCATATTATTAAAATAACACTTTTCAAAGAGATAATTCACGTCTGATTAAAATTTATTTGCATGTCAAAATTATTGAAAAGTTAAAACACTATAACAAATGTGGCAGTTAATCAAGTCGAGGAGTTTCAATTGCGCTCGCGCGTTCAGGGAATTCTGGAAAGTGGAGTTGGAGTAATTCATTCCTTATAACGTCGTGTTCGGTGAAACAGGACCTATACATTTTGTATAAATACTGTAAAATGAATGCTCCTGTTGTAACTGTATTACTATTTATAACATTAAGAGTATCTATGGTAAAGGCAAAAAAGCGATGTATGGCGAGTTTTCAAATTGTAGAAACCATCATTCATCAGCGGATTGTAAAAGGAATATTTTTGATAAAGCTGTTAAATCAATATTGCTCTATGGATGTACACTGTGCGGATGGAATTATACACATGATTCAATGGGTTTTTTTTAAAAGCTGAAGCTACAGGGTATCCAAGTCTCGCTTACCTGATCAGGATGCATGGTTCACGACCGAAGTGACCGGTAACAGGGGATGTAACGGGGGAGGGGGTGTTTTCATGTTTACCCAGCTCTCAATTGTGTATTCTTCATAGAAGTTTAAAGATTTACCAATGTTCATTATCTTCACTTTTACATCCTGATCAGGTAAACAGAGAAATCCGAAGTAAAACCCAATCCAAAAATAACGGGCTAATAATTGATATGAAACATGTCAGATATATTGACTTTAATGAGACCGATGAAATGTCTGTAACATCAACTGATTATAAAAAATGCTTGATGTCATATATTTAGTATCAAAATTGTATTAGATAATTGCGATCCGGAGTATTCAATGTGTGAGGTTTTGACCGTAATACAATGTACATTTTGAATTCTTTATTCTCAAGGGAGATGTTGATCCCGTATTGTGGCCCCGACAAAACGAATCTTGAATTTATATAACAATGGTTAACATGACCTTGCTCTTCTGGAGAGGTTCAAGGTCACAAGGTCATGGACCACGGTTTGAAAAGAAAAGTTTTGCCATAAGACACCTATACAAAGCATAAAAGCTGTACCTTAATTAGTTCAAGATATATTGAATAAGTAATGTTTTCTTAAAAGTAGGTCAAACTCGAAGGTTAGCGTCACAAGGTTTAAACATCTAATGGCTATCTAGGATTAGTCACAGTCAATGTATATCACTCACTATTCAAAAGGTGTATTTAATGTTAGTGTTGTGAAATTTAGGTCAATCCAAGGTGAATATTACAAGGTATTTATACGCAAATTATGAAGGCACTACCCTAGATTGTACATTTTCTTAAAAGTACATTGTAGGTCAAACTTCAAGGTCACAAGGTTAAAAACTTTGGTATGAAAATAGATCTTGTCACAAGGAATGTGCGTATGAAATATGAGAGCCATATCACTCACCATTCTAAAGTTATGAGCATAGTTAAAGTTTCCGAAAGACGGATAATCGACAAGGTTTGGGAACATTTACATAATATGATTTAGTAAGGTCCTGCTACTTTTTTATTCCCACATAAAACTTGGGTATCGTATTGTGGACCACGTTCTGCCATTAAATGCGCGTGATATATGTACAGATCCGTATCATTGCTTTTCAAAGTGGAAGTGCAGGGAGTTACATGTAATTCTGTCAACTACCATTTACTGCTATCATAAATCAGTTGGAGAGGCGCAAACAACTTTGCATATGAAAAACGGGAAACAATGATTTGTCAAAAATTGCCCCCTGTTGCTACGCCAATGATGAACGAATAAATTTTACAAGTTGAAATCCCCCATGCCACTATTTTTATTTATATCACAAATTGCAGACTCGCAACGATTGTCATTGAGATATAATTTTATCCGGTGCTATATATGAAAATTTGTAGATCTAAACACCGTTAAGACGCCTCGGTAAAAGCCTATGAATACGAGAACCAACCAAACGACATAAAGTATACAAAAACACTGGCTGAGTTCATATAATGTTATATCTATTTAGTAAGGATATTTCAATAAGAGAAATACAAATCATTTGTCTATCAGTTAGATAGAAAAATATATTTCGATAATTGACAGAACTATCTAATCAACGACGGACCCAGGCTTTTAATACCGAATTAAGAAATTTATTATATTTATGAAACATATTGCCGAGTAGACTGGTGTTTTCTTTGAATTTTCATAGATGATAATCCAGATACTTTGTTCTTCAAAATCATATTTGTGATGTGATATGGAAGTTCCATTCTTTCACCAGAGGGCACGTTACGCAAGTTTCATATAGTTGTGCGAGTAACGCACGGAACTCTGGGTAGAGAATGATGGAAGTTCATTTTCACTATTGCGCACGCGTTTCATTTTCACTTTGGAGTTTCGAGTAACAATGCAAAGACGAAAGACTTGAACGCTAAACAAAGGTTGACCGCACGGTGAGAGAACAATAGACGCAAGCGGTTATTGAACGGTGAATAAAGAGCTAACGGGCAAGGAACGGTGAGCGAACGCCAAAACTGGCATTGTCCAATGTTTTGGGAATATTAGCACTTCTTTATTTATACTTTCTGTGATTGTTAAAGAATTCACTGGGTTTTTATATTTGCTAAGGGCGTATAGGGATGTGTAGATTTGTTTATTAATATTATGTATTTGAATGAATTTTTTTCCATGATTTATCATCTCACAGAGATGCAATTCACACACGTAAATTCGTTGATTCAATGTTTATGTCATCTTGGGCTTTCGATAAACTCTTAATGTTTAGCAGACTTACTTGAGTGAATAAAACTGCGTATCTTTTAAAGAGTTTAATAAAAGTGTAAAATGGAGTAAGGGGATGAGAAAAAAGGAAGCAGGCTACTGACAAACAGGTTGATGATGCAAGAGTTTCTAACATCTAGTTTAAAATTAGCATTTCACATATTCTATGGTCGTTATAACAATCTAGTTTGTTCATACAACCTATCATTAGATCAAATGCTGTCTGACATGTTCCATACCGATTGTTAGACCGTTCTTGGCACACTGATTTTGACCACGGATAACTCCGTTTACCTGATCAAGATATAGGGCTCACGGCGGGTGTGACTGGTCGACAGGGGATGCTTACTCCCCCTAGGCACCTTATCCCACCTCTGGTGACCCAGGGGTCCGTGTTTGCCCGACTGTCTATTTTGTATTGCTTATAGGAGTTATGGGATTGATCACTGTTCGTTATCTTCACCTTTCATTGTTTATATTTATCTTTTTATGTACTGTTTTAAAATATAAACTGAATTTAAGTACTTAAGAAATGAAACTTATAATTCTTTGTTTGATGCATGTATCAAACGAAACATTGGACGGAAAACTTCAACGCATTAATCAAAACGTTTTCATCCAATTTTTCGTTTGATACATACATCAAACAAAGAATGAAAAGTTTTATTTCTTATCAATTAATTATGTTTTTAAGATAGAAAAACAAATAGTTTCTCCCATCAAAAAGCTTGAATTAACGTTTTTGAAATGGCGCGTAGGAATACATATATGTAAGAATGAAACAACAACAAAACGGCATGGCTGTGCGTTCAGGTAAGGTACAATTACTGTGCAGATTTAAATGGATTATACGCCAAATTAAAGGTGCAATGGTAAAAGCTGAATTAATTATAATGAAGATAAGAAGTGGTGACTGGATTTATGCTACATTGTGTTGGAGGAGACGTTGAACACTGGTTGTGTCGTTGGAACGGTGGAATGCAACTCGGCTCCATTTCAATATTGAGTAAAATGTTCAACACCTCTTCATCTAAAGCGCACTCGTTGACTGAGCCCCATATAACGCAGTTCAATTTCAATAATGTTTACCAGATCAGAAATCGCCACTTGCTCCGTCATGTTATCGATCTCGTAAAACAGACGATTCATACCGGGAACTCGTGTAATCTGTCTACTTCCACCAGTAAGTGGTCTACGTCATCAAGTTGACTATTCTGCCACGTCATAGCCTATGCATGTTGTTTCTTTTAAATTAATTTGTATTTTATTCATATCTTTGGTTGCGCTTATTTTTGATAGCAATGAAAATCAAACATCAAACGAATGCATTTCGTTATATATAATATGCATGTGTGGAAAATCTCGTTCTATAGTTAGCGCTAAAATTAAAACGGGGAAGACGCATTCCAGAGAAAAGTAGTCTCCCGTACTTAGTGCAGATGAACTCCGAATGAAATTTTGACACAGAAATCAAACGAAGTTTTCAACCAATCAGCATCGTTGTGACGTAATCCCTTTAAAAGTTATTAAATAATTAAAATGTCACTTGGTTGACCCATTCGTAACGTTAAACGGAACAGCCAAAGCACCCTTTGTTACGCAGGTTACGCATTTTTTCTGCAATGCTAGCTACCTTCAATACCCGATGAAACAACAAAGAAGGCACATTATTGTTTAATTGAATGCATGTTTGTTGCAAACTAGTTCGACCCGGTTTTGTAGTACCACCTGTCAGCATGATTATTACCAAATATGGTGCGTCATCAAGGTCAAAGGGTGCATTGGCTGTTCCGTTTAACGTACCGAATAGGTCAACCATATGCTATTTTAGAGCTTTAAGTAATCCCACCCTCCTGTGATGTCATCAGATTTATTTAGATTTATGCATGACAGGAGCATAAATTTAGTCTTTTCCGATAGTTATTGTAAAAAATCTTGTTAAAAATACACTATTTTAAAAGTCTAAGTGATAGATGAATAATCAATGATATGTTTCCAAATATTGAATCCAAGGGCAATAACTCTGTTTCTATTGACTTCTTTCTCAAGTCTATTATGCGGTAGATTTCCTTTATTTTTTATAGACATTTTGTATATTTTTGTGAAGATACAGTTTCATGAAATTGTTTTGAATGCTACTATATCGTCATAACCAATTTGTATGAAATTTTGATAACGCTGTTTAAAGGGAAAGGCAACCCAACATTTTTTATTGATTATATGATAAAGATTTGTCATATTATTCTGTTGATGCATGGCCTAGATAAGCCTCAGTACTAATTCCAAAACGTTTGAAATTGAAATTCCTGCCATCTATAGAGGTTGCCATGAAACTGAACTCTTTTGTATTCAAGATCACAAAAATCAATAATTTTGACGTCACACCGTCTATTCCGGTTTTGATGAGATTTTAAGATTATCAAACATGTGCATGTGATAGATTTTAAGAATACATTGTAAATAGGTGGATGACTTCTTGTCAAGCAGTTAATTACACTGATGCGAAGGGGAGATGTGGAAAAAAGTTTTTCCCTCGAAATTACTGACCCAACAAGGTTATTTGAAAAGAAAATGCTATGTAAACTGTGGATCCATCATTTGTGTAATGACAAGTTGAGGTTTGAGATATGTACTTGTATGAAGAAACGAGTACCATCTACCTGGTCTGTGACTCGACTCGACTGAACGTCTTCTTTTCTTAAATTCTTCTTGCGAAAGAACGGGCTCAAATCTATACGACTCCAAACTTAACTGTCCGTGACTTGTCATGTTTACAGTGCTGCTGATGAAATAAACCGGAACCGACGGTGTGACTTAATAAATTAAACTCCAATGCCGCTCTCTTAGCGGCGGGTAAATTTGAAATATCAAATAGCTTAATATTGATTTAATTGTTAAGCAAGGGTTTTTGTTGTTAAAGACTGTCATTTACGATATCAGTAAGTAATACTTCATTCATAAAGGCAACAATGTGGTTAGGGTTGCCTTTCCCTTTAAGGAAAATTGCAATTTTCTGACGCTCATATATGATTCTGTTTGTGTATGTCTCGTATCCTAAAAAGTGATGACCTATGCATTTCATTTGATAATTTGTTAGTTTTAACTTGAATGAATGGAAATAAAAATAGATACATTTTTCACACTTGTATCTTATAAAACTGCGAGTATAGAGTTACCTTAATTCTAATTTATATATTTATTTTTAAAATACATAAAAATATAAATATAACAATAGAATATTTTCCTTTGTTGTTTCATTTGGTGATGAAGGTAGTGATCATTACAGAATGAATATGATCAATAATCAGTCCACTCTATGCCTACGCAGGTTATGCATTTTTCTACGGTGCCAACTACCTTCATCACCCGATGAAACAACAAAGAAAGCATTTTATTGTTTAAATGAATCGATTGGTGTGCGGGTCCAAACGTCAGGTACCTATAATCCATTCGAATGGAAATTTTTATCTTTGTTAATTTTTTTTAGAGTCCCAGATTTCCTCCAATATCAACGCAGTATACGTACCAAGGAGTGGATCCAGGAATGATCGAGTAAATATTATCTTTATTTCAAGTCGACATAGTAAATACAAAGAAACACAAGCTTCCATGCCCATAACACGTCAGGTATACAAACCAAAGTGGGTAGTAATATGCCAGGAAACATTTTTTGTTACAATACCAAGCAATACAACAGAATAGTTCCTTTTCATGTAATTGAAACCTGGTTGGTTAACGTGGACAGTAAAACACGCTTATGACGAATTTACACGTATTGCGACTGATATTTACTAGCCTGTGGGATACAAATAACGAACTTTATTTTCGCTGGCGCTGGTTGTTCACTATAACTGTGGTGTACTGTAAATATACTAAGTATAGCTATAAACTCATTAGTTAGGTTCATAAATTTACTAGTAGTACACAATATACATGTATGTACTTTGACCCTATGATATATACAACATATATGAAAAATTAATTTCATTGTAATACATGTAACATCATATCATGCGTTATCCATTTAACATCAAGAGTTATCTCCATTAACCTATATATAATTGAAACAAATACACAATTACATTCCACATTATTTCATTATAAACACAATATAACTAATATAATTTTTTTAATATTTTAGGTAGAAAATATTTTCAATTGTTTTACTATAGGACAGAATTCCGTGTGTTTGCATTTTGTTTACCAACTTATTTTACAGAATGAAATCTGATGATTGAAAATGCATAATATCAAAGCCACATTCATTTGATAGTGTTAATCCATTTGCTTAGTACACTGTTCGACATAAGTAAAAATTACAATAGTTTCCTCCTATTTGATGTTTTGAGCTTCTCCCATTGTGAGACTTCCCGCTAGAGCCACCCCCCCCCCCCCCCCTGCGGAAGTCTGGCTATAGAGTGATCCCCCAAGTCTGGTTCTAGAGTAAGCCTTACCCCCAGGGGAAATACTCACTCTAGAGTCATAACACCCTCTTGAAGTCTCCTCTAGAGGTACACCCCCGCTTTCATCCCCTCATGCGCAAACTATGACTCTCTCTCTCTCTCTCTCTCTCTCTCTCTCTCTCTCTCTCAGAGTTGGTGAGTTAAAATGACTTATTAATTCCAATGTTTTTTATTCACCGTTTTCTTCTCTTGAGTTTAATGAACGACTTAATTAAGCAAAATCATTTAATGCCCTACTGAAAAAGGTCTTGGTATTTAAACAATATCCAAAAAGTGATAGTAGTTTACCAGAAATAAATGAAGGGGGGAGTCTTGCTAGGGGGGGGGGGGGGGGGTCTGACTCAACAACTATTGATAAAGAAGGTCTCCCCATGGGGAAGTCTGGGTCTAGAGTGAGACTTCCCCCAGGTTTTCCTGCTCTCTAGTGAGCCTTCCCCTAGGGGAAAGGCTCGCTCTAGAGCCAGGCTTCCGGGGTAAGTCTCATTATGGGGGAGGCTCACTATACAACACCGGAATTCTTTCTTCCCGTTATATACATATACATGTTAAGTCGGAGTTGTAAAACGATATGTCTTCTGTCAACTTGTAATTCGTCTAACTACAACACAATCATTATAAATAATGAAAAGCAATGCCAAGACTTGTAAACTTGATCAACATAACTACCGTACTAAATCTATGGGGCGGGTCTATAAGTCAAAAGATGTACATATTGTATACTGGAATAAAGATTTCATTTCCGAAATACTGAACATCAATGTATAATCATTTACAATAAAAACACACTACTACATAAGAAAAATAAGTGTATGCCTTGACAATGCATGTGCATTTCCACCTCTTATACCAATACATCTTCAAACAAACGTACTGTGATCTCTAGTAACAATGACATTTCACCCCGCTCTTTGTCCAATATATCTACATCCCTTTAAAGGAAAGGAGAAAGGTGCCAAACTTTTGTACAGGAAATTAATTGATATCAGTTCTTACTGAAATTGGTTATATGTGATGTGTGATATAAGAAATATCTTCAGTACAAAATATGCAATAAACAGAGTTTAAAAACTGTTTACAAACTAGCATTTCATTAGTGTGTGTGGGTTTTTTCTTCACAAAAAACATCGTTGATATCATATTCGTAATTATATGTGTGTGATACTTTTACCTACAGTAACTGTATCGTAGAAGAAATGGATGCAGTTCGGTAAACACCATCCAAGAAAATTTCATGCTCAATTGCAATGTTTAAAACCGAAGACAGGATGTATCCATTGCGAATTGATTTTGACTGTGTCACTACATAGAACATGAAATGTTACAAAATGACTCCTACATATACATACTAGAATAATGTACTGTTGTTGTATGACTTAAAATGTTCTATATGTTGTTTAGGGGTCGGTCAATGATTCATTCCCAACCAAAGCTGAATCTTCAATCTCCGATTTTGATAGTCTTCGTAGGCTCGGATGAAGAAGGGGTAGTTTGGGGATTTGTACCTCTGCCATGTGAAGAACTATTATCATAGAATATGATTATCTGCCATTTCAGTGTATAGGTAACCTTTCGTTTAATAGAAACCGTGATATATGGGATTGCAATTTCCTATATATCTTTTTTAAATCCGCCATTTTGTAGTTACTGGATTCGCATAACGATAGATGTTATCAACATATCACAATAAATTAAACTTAACACAAGCGTCAACGTTAGCAGGCCGCAGAAGATGAAGATAATCATTTTTTTAAAATTAGTTTTTGAATGAACACCGAAAAATCCAAACTGAAACTGATCAAGAAAAATTAGATAGGAATCTTCTTTTATTTGATAATCGTCTTAACTGTCTTGTTTTTCAGTGTTAATGTGTCACTGATTTGGATAAAATAGGACGACCGCCATCTTTACTGCAGACCTTATCCGGCGACGTGTTGGTGTTTTGGTGTGAACCTCAAGTAACTAAAAAAAATGTGGCTGAGAGAGAGAGAGAGAGAGAGAGAGAGAGAGAGAGAGAGAGAGAGAGAGAGAAAAGCGTCTCGACTGCTGATCTGTATATGCGTGTTCGAGTCAAGCAGGAGTTTTAATTTTTTCCAGATTACTTTCAACCAAAACTGCAATATTTGACTAAATAAAGAAAATCTTAGAGTTTTCAATAAAATATTGTTGTACAGAGACTCCACTTTTCATACATGTCAAATTTCTCGGGTGTAATATTCTTCCTCAAGTCAGACGCGAGTGTGAATTCTTCGAGAAGAATGACGTGAGAAAATATGTAGATATTAGTCTTGCCTTTAGGATATCAGTAATGATATGAGATTGATCACTGTTCATTACATGTACCTTTCTTGTTACATTTTTGATACTTTTTATTGTTCGTTATTATCACAAGCAACACAATAAATATTGACCTTTGACCTTCTGATGTCTTCGGAATTGAAGATTCGGGGGCAGATGGTTTTGACCTGTCTGTCTACGGGTCTGTGGCAAAAAAACCCCAAAAACCTTGGTCATATCTTTTACACCATAAGAGATATATTTTGCATATTTGGTATGCGTATTTGTTGTGGCAAGACTTTTTCATTTACCCCAAACTCTTTGACCTCGCGACGTTAACATTGCTCTTTGATCTACTTTTTAAAAATCCGAATAAAAACATAGCTTTCAAAATCTAAGAGGTACTACTTTTATATTCAGCAGATGCATTTCTTGTGAGAAGAACTTTCCAACGATGCCAGATTTGGTGACCTTGTTACCTTGCCCATTAACCTATTTTTTGGAAATTTTCAAAATAATTTAACCTTGGTCATATTGTTTACACCAAAATAGGTAAAGTTTACATATCTGGGGTGTGTATTTCTTGTGGCAAGACCTTGCCATTGACATCAAAATCGTTGACCTTGTGACATTTACATTGACCTTCTACCTTTAGATTGATTGATAGTTTGTATCTTGTTTAACGTCCTTTCAAGAGTTTTTCATTGATATGGAAACGTCACCAATACCGGTGAAGGACTTCAAATTTAGGCCTATGCTCGGCCTTTACGGCCATTGAGAGTGCCACACCTATTGTGACAGGCGGCATCCGTTTTTAAGGTCATCTCCGAGGACCTGTGACATTCACACATGATGACGAGCGTTTCGCGATGGAACTGTCACTACCTGTTCTAACAACTTAGGTCTGTCGCCACCGGGATTCAAACCTCAGTCTTCCGCATGCGGAGCAAACGCTCTACCTCTAGACCACTACTTTAAGAACATCAAATATTAGCCATACTCATCAAATCAAAAGGGGTGCTGGTTTTTTATATCAAGCATGTACATTTTTCGTAAAAAGACCTTTCCAACGATAACAAATTTGTTTACCTGGTGACCTTGCCCATCGACCTAGTTTTTGGAAATTTTGCAAACACACTATGTCTTGCAGTTCCACTTTTTAGTAATACGGGGCATGAGTCTTTCACAAACACATCTTGTTTAAAACTTATAGTAGCCTAAGTATGTAAACTTGATATGATGAATTGAACCCATGTCGTGGAGAACGACCCCCCCCCCCCCCCCCCCCCCCCCCCCCGCGCGCCCCGATTTAGAATTTTGAAGATTGGGTAAGAGAACAATTTTTTAAATGTTTTTTTCTTCTTTGAAGTTAACTTCTTCGGTTGCCCCCGTTTCCCACTTCACTTTAAATTTAAAACATGATACTACGTGCCAGTAATAAAATCTTTTATGAGGATAGGAGACTGGATTTTCTTCCGTGCCTTGTTTTTTCCTCTCCCCACTCAAAAATTACCACTGAATATGGTGATTCGTTATCCTCCTACATCAAGCAGATTTCTGTCTACGTTTTTTTTCAATTTGTGATATAGGTAATACATGTACAGAAATTTCCCTTGTATGTTCTGCAATAACATTTCTTGTTTACTTCCAGTACACGAATCCCCTGCTCGTTAAGTAAGAACACAAAACTTCGATTTTCCTTTAAAAAAAATCATGTATATATATTTTATATATATGTATATATATTTGATGAAAGTTCATGCCGTTCATGAATTTTCATTCATAACCTGAGTAAACACGTTTCTGGGTCAAATTTATGTCTTTTGTTATGTTAGTGGTAAATTACACACATATAACCTAGTGATCCTTATCAAATTTTGAGTAGTATATTTTGATCACCAACATGATGTAAAAATAATTATGAAAATTCCACTAAATTTATATCACCGACTTACAGACCAAGACTTCCTTCTCCGCAGTGCTTTTCAAACATTTTATTTTCATAAAAGAGGTGTTGATAATAGTTCCTAACATGAAAAGTAAATATTCTGTGTGATTCAAGTTCTTCATTGCTTAAATTTGTTTCACTTTTCGTAGATTGAATTCTGACGCTAAGTCATGGAGTTATATATCTGTACCTCGCTTCTTTCAAATACTGTATTAGGCACAGTGTATGGGGGACAAACAGGATTTTGAATGATTATATTTTTCTTAAAATGTAAACATTAGAAATACAGAACACTGTAAAAATGTTCAGTAGAACATGAACTTGGTTGGTATGCAATTGAATTTTCTGTAGAGCTCCTCGGGCTTCACATGATTTTATCACTAGACCAACCAAGTTCATATTACAGTGAGGTTTTAAAAGCGTTATTTATTTCTCAAGTAATCATGCTATATTGATACATTCATCAATGCTCGAATCTGATTTGCAGAGAAATATTTGGTTTTAAACAAGAGGCCCAGGGGCCTTATAGGTCACCTGAGTATCATGTAACAACCTTCCAATGTTTGAATTAGGTTTGTGTTTAAATATAAGAATTTTACTTTTGGATGGAAGAAACATTGAATAGCTATGTGGTCAGCCCCGCCTTTGCACCAGAATCTCTGACCCAGGGGCCATAAATTTCAGTTTTGAAAGAAGCATCCTTGATCATCATTATCATACTATTAGTTTGTCTTCTTAATACCCAGCAGCAGAGAAGATTTTCAAAGAAATAAAATGCATTTTCACTATATGATCAATAGGGCCCACCCTAATACCAGAACCCCTGAACCAGGGGCCATGAATTTCACAATTTTGAAAGAGGCATCCTTGCTCATCATAACCATGCTATTGGTTTGTCTACTTAATACCCAAGGACAGAGAAGAAGATTTTCAAAGAAATAATGCATTTTCACTATATGACTTATAGAGCCCCACCCTAGCACCAGAACCCCTGATCCAGGGGCCATGAATTTCACAATTTTTAACAAGAGGTACTGTGAGCAATGCTCACTAAGAATACCCCCCGCTTACTCCAATCTCCCAAAGGGTGTTGGTAATAGGTATAAACTACCTCTTTTCTGAGTGTTGCTACTTCGATGTCCAGTGCGCATGACCTTTGACCTTTTGACCTCAAAATCGATAGGGAACACCTTCATCCCATGGGTAGTCCATATGTATGATATGGTGACTGTAGGTGGAAAGGATAACGCTTTAGAGCCCGGAAACCATATTGCTACTTCAATGTCCAGTGCACGTGACCTTTGACCTTTTGACCCCCAAATCGATAGGGATCATCTTCATCCCATGGGTAGTCCATATATATGATATGGTGACTGTAGGTGGAAAGGATAACGCTTTAGAGCCCGGAAACCATATTGCTACTTCAATGTCCAGTGCGCGTGACCTTTGACCTTTTGACCCCAAAATCAATAGGGAACATCTTCATTCCATGGGTAGTCCATATATATGATATGGTGACGGTAGGTGGAAAGGATAATGCTTTAGAGCCCGGAAACCATTGCGTCTACAGACGGACGGACGGACAACCCGATTCCAGTATACCCCCCCCCCCACAACTTGTTGCGGGGTGGGTATAAAGAGGCATCCTTGCTCATCATTACCATGATATTAGTTTGTCTACTTAATACCCAGAGACAGAGAAGAAGATTTTCAAAGAATTTCTACATTTTCACTATATGACCAATAGAGCCCCACCCTAACACAAGAACCCCTGCCCCAGGGGCCATGAATTTCACAATTTTGGTAGAGGGCTCAACGCTCATTATAATTATGCCCACAGTTTGGCTTCTTGATGTCCAGGAGTAAAGAAGAAGTTTTTTTAAAATTACACTCATTTTGATGGTTTTTGCCCCACCCCTCAGGCCCCAGGGGGGCAGGGACCACGAATTTCACAATTTTTGTTCCCCTCCACCCACAAATGCTATATGCCAAAATTGGTTGAAATTGGTTCAGGGGTTTCAGAGAAGAAGCTGAAAATGTTCAAATGTTAACGCACGACGAACGACGACGGACAAAAACAGATAGCAATAGGTCACCTGAATGAATTCAGGTGACCTAAAAAAAAACATATTTTCCTATTGTAGTAAAAACCATCTTTCACGAAGATTACTTTACAACGAGCAATGCAATAAAAAGAGTGTAGATTTTGAAGACACCTTTTGAGCGTCTGAAAAGACATGCCAGCACAGAGTAGCGGTCTGAATTTGTTAGATTTGAAATATTTTGTTTGTATATCGTTTTACGTTTTAGTTGAAAATTGTTCAATCTTGTAAAGGCGTCATCAGCTTTTAATTCTGCCTATAGATGGCGCTCAGAGCCGTCGCAGTAAGTGTTCTTTATCTTACCAAAACATACCGTGACACGAGGCCTCCATCTTTGGTGTCATATCAAAGAGCAGTAGCTTAAAAAAAATTGGATGCAATAGTAGAAGTATATTTGTAGGAAATATAGCCGGGGTGCATTCTTGAACCCGAAATATGAGTTATGACGTCAGACAACATTCAACCAAAGGACAAGTTTCATATTTAATGAATGATGACAGTGTATGTGTATAGAAAATTATGCATAAATGTCACAATTTACAACGCAGACCTATATCTTAATTTTGTATTTGTGTTCATATAACTTGTTATTCGAACTCACTGTAACATATAATTTTATATTTACATTCACCTTTGTCACCGGGGCATAATTTTAGAAGAATACAAAGATGAGATTGTCAGGGATAATCAATATACAAATACGTAGGTGATATCACGCTTCAAGAAAATATATGTACTTAATCAGGAATCACAAACGTTTCAGACTAATGAACTAAGCCTTATGGTGTTTGGACTCCAATTATATATTATGTTCAAAGGTAAAAACAATACCGTAAACACGCGAGATAGAGAGAGAGAGAGAGAGAGAGAGAGAGAGAGAGGAGGTCACACCATTGTTGGTTATTTAAATCTCAAATTTTCAACTGCAACCAACGCCTTTATACAGAGACGTATATTTAAACAAACATCACATAAATAAATATCACATACTACATACTACTACAAATCGGCAAACATTAATAATCTACATCGTTAAATTAACAGAATTGATACACTAACAGAATTAATTGAGAATAAGCAATGCACAAGTGGAGAGGTGTGCTGGACTATTTAGATGTCTGTTTAGTGCGAGATTCAATTGTTTGTCAGTTGGTTGTGTTGGTCTTGTATTTCCATCATGTTCTTATAGAAATACCATCGTCCTTTGTCGTTGTCAGAAATGTTCATCATTCTGAATCCACAATGGTACGAATTACGAATTAACTTTTTTTATTTACCGTAGTACTCTAAATCATTATTATCCTCCAACATTTTTATTTCTCAATCTATTTGTTTTGTAATTTATTCTTTCTAATTTTGCCTAATTTATATAATTTTGAAAAAAAAAAATACATCTATTGTCAATCGGACCTGATAATGGTAAGAACTCTCGATACCGAAGCCTATTTTACTACCAGTAAAAATAAAACATTGGCCAAACCTACCCACAATCAAATATTTATACCAGTAGTAAAAATAATTTTCACTACCGTAAAACATCGACCAATCACAGACAATGTAAGATATGTACATGTGACCATCACCTATAGAGCTGCATCATTAATATCAGACGCTTTTAAAATAAATATTTCTTGGTTCTATTCAAATGCCACTAACAAAACAATATACACGTCCAATATACATTGAGTACTTATCTACCTTAAAGACAAAATTTTGAGCGGACATTGCCATCTGTAGAGTCTCTAAAAGAACACGTAACTAAAAGAACGCGTAAAGCTTTTTAACAAAGCTTGCCGTCTTTAGGAACAACCTTATACAGTAAACTGATATATATGTATAATATGCTTTAAGTATTTATATTTTGATTAAATGACCACATAATCAAACTTTTCTAAAATGGTAAATCTTATATAAAATCAAGTCTAAAAAACCACTACTAGAAACTACTGTACAATAATTTTTCTAGTATGACCTTGGAGTAGACTGGATATTTGTACTAATAATTGTGGATAGATTTGACCAGTGCTTTATTTTAACCGGTACACATGTAGTAAAATTAATTTTACTAGTCGTATGAATAAAGAATTGTGGGTAGGATGCTCATTCATGAATTCTTATTGTAGTAAAAATATTATTTATTTTTACTAGTAGTCTAGATAATTATACTACCAGTAAAATTGATTTTACTACCATTAAAATTATTTTTAACTACCGATATACATAATTAATTCTGAATGTCTTTGGCCAGTGTTTGAATTTTACAGGTTGTTAAAATTAATTTTGCTAGTAGTGTAATAATTGTGGGTAGGATGGCCAACTACATCTTTACAACGCAAGGGTTTTTGATTAGTTACCTCGCAAATATATATATATATATATATATATATATATATATATATATATATATATATATATATAACACCCGGTATTCAAAAATGTCGGATCCACGAAGTACATTTAGGTCAAATACAAAAATTATGATAAGAATGTATAAAGCTCGAAATGGTTCAACAACACGAACAATTAGATAGTCAATTTTGTTAAAGCTGTTTTACTTTTTCAGGCCAAATGAATCCGTTTCATATAAGATGGCTAAAGATAGTAAAGCAAAAAGTGAAAACACGAACAGTGATCAATCTCATAACTCCTATAAGAAATACAAAATAGAAAGTTGGGCAAACACAGACCCCTGTATATAACACAGGTGGGACCAAGTGTTTAGGAGGAGTAAGCATCTCTCGTCAACCGGTCACATCTGCCGTGAGCCCTGTATCTTGATCAGGTAAACGGAGTTATCCGTAGTCAAAATCAGTGTGCCAAGAACGATGTACAAAGATGTACAGAAATGCTATCTATTTATTTGTTTGTATTGTTATACGTCTCTTTCATTCATACTGAAACAACATCACTAGTAGATAAGGTAACACATTTGCTTTGCGCTTACGGCCGTAGCTCAGTGGGTTGTTTTTTTTAACGTCCCAACGCTTGTCACGACACGGGACCTCCAGTTAGAAGGTCATAACCGAAAGACCAGTGATCCTCACTTCGATATGCCGAGCGGTTGTTGAAGGAGCATTCACAACCTATGTTTACGTCTTAGGTTTGACGCGGCCATGACACGAGCTGAACTCGCACGATCTCCTGGATACGAAGCGAACGCTCTGCCACTGAGATACCGCGACCGGTTGAGAGTTGTAAGGATATTTATGACGGAGATAATCAAATGCACCGGTACCGTTTTATTCTTTAACTGACACACTGCCAATTTACAATCCAATCAAAATTATATGTGGCGGATTCAAAATTATATGTGGCGGATCTTCTATTGTCAGCGGATCCAAAATTAGTTCTAAACTGACCATTTGATGTCTTGAAGAATATTAACCTCCAGAGAATAAGGCAAATGAATTCAAATAATTATCACTTTATAAGATACCATGTCTTCTTCAAAGAAAATTAAGATTGCAAAATCCACGACGCCTGTATTTACAAGAAAAGTTATAGTCAATAATTATGCGCGTGTATGGAAAATGTTTTTAAACATTACATTCTTCTTAACGGGAAGGTGGTGGTTTGTTAAACCTGTACGTAAGCATTTAGCAATAATCATCTACACCATAATTTATAGTTCAAAGTGGATAATCCATTGACATTGTGCGATACAAAATAGCATATAAATGCATACCATGCAATAATCATCATTATTGCAACAACAACAAAAAAGAATAAGAGGAGTATATTACAAATGACTGGGCGATTTGAAAGCATTCTCACATAACATGTACAGCGCTTATTGTGAGTTCTTAACGGGAAGGTGGTGATTTGTTAAACTTGTACGTAAATCATTGTGTAGCAACACACAGATCTATTTCACCAAGAAGAGTTTCCTAAGGTGAATGTTCATACAATGGACCTCTTTACAATCTACAATTTGTGTTTTCACAATATCACATATGTTAAAGTGATTCTATATAGATTACTAATTTATGAAGTAACGTAGTATTAAGTTAATCTGCAGTGTCACTACACAGCCATGATGATCAAGCATGTCTGCTTTCTCTGTCATATCGAAAATATTGTCCAAACATTACCTCATATTTAAAGCCTTTTTTTGGAAATGTCATGAAAACTCTATGCCATGAGCGGTTACTTATTTGTGGAAGTTCAATAGAATAATTCTACACGTCGCATTATATTATTGGTCTAGACAGTCACGTGCAAGCGAGAAATTAAACTTCAAATTTCCCCCAAACATATTTTCGTCGTGCTCTTTCCCGCGAGTTATCTTTCGTTGAACAAAAATTCCCAAAAGGAGCAGACGTCACACGTAAAAAATGGCCGAACGGTTTCACCTTCCCAACTCCGTTGAAATAAACGATCTTCTGGCAAGTAAGAGCGTGACAAATATAAAAAAAGTTCACAAAATTATCATTGAAATGTTCAGGAGAATAGATTGGATTACGTTCAAATAACGACATCGACGATAACTATACAGTGAAAACAGTTTATGTTGGGGCGAGGAAAACGAATGGGAATCACTTTTCAGAAATCTTAAATTCCCCACAGACTACCAGATACGGTGTAAAACGCTACACGTAAGAAAAACAAGATATAGACATTCTGTCAGACCCAGAGTTAACAGGAAGTAATAAGAAAATTTAAATTGATATCGATGAAAAATTCTCGAAAGAGACGTTAAGCAAAATACAATCAATCAATCAATCAATCGATCGATATATCTAACGTAGGTTGGTTGTTTGTTTTACGTCCCGTTAATTTATTTAGTTATATTGAAACGTAACCAGCTGTAGTGCCACACCTACTGTGACACGTGACATCCGTTTTTAAGGTCATCTCCGAGGACCCGTGACATTCACAAATGGCTGCATCTTCGCTAGCCAAGAGTTTACGATCCGCTCCGCTTCTCTAAAAACCCTTGGCAGATTTAGTGCGATTTTCGTAGCCTCGACTTTCAGCATATGATTGGACACAGAGAAAGTCCACTGCTCAATCAGAGAACGTGTTACGTTAGGTCACGTGCAAAACAAAGAAATTTAAATACCTACAATTGTCACTCGGCCGTGTATCAAATACATATCAAACCAATAATACTAACATGCATGTTTTTCCTTAAAATAACACAAATTACAGCCAACACTCAAACACAAAATCTCAACGTTTTCAATATTAAACTTCCCATTTAGGTCTATTATTAAACTATTTTGATATATCCAGGCATATCCTGGATTAAATATAGGATTCAGAATCCTATTCCCTGTATTATGAATAAGCGTATGCTCCTTAATAGGATATATAGCTCTCTGTATTATAGTTTAAATTAGACACACATACACTTATTTATCAAGTACAGTAAAATACCTCTATCTCGAAGTCCGAGGGACCTCGGAAAAACTTCGAGATATCCGGGGGTTCGAGATATCCAAAATCGATCTTGGGTATTTTTTAAGGAGGATATTTGATGCATAGTATATGATTTGCATTATAAACAAAAACCCCGTTACCGTTTATTATTGTTTAATTCAAGTTGATAAATTAATATTGTGGAATTTCAAAGACAAACATTTCGTCTTTTTTAATACATATAAACATCCAATTGAATTCACAATGTCTTTCAAAATTAAGATGTTCGTGCCTGTATGCTTACTTTAAGTTTACTGATGTCCAGACTCGACTGGGATGTAGTTTTTGCGTTGTAATGAAAGAAACTATCACGTAAGAAACAAAAATGACGGATTTAAAAAAAAAAAAAAAACTTTTAAATGTTTATTAAATAAATTTTCGTGTTTTCTCTGTACTAGTTTTAATGATGAAGCGTGTATTATTAAATGCGTTATCGTTATTAAGAGCATTACCTTCAACCGTACGTCGACGATTTTGTGCGTTTATCTAACTCACAAGTTAATGATAGAGCATGTGTCATTCAAAACACCATCCCTGGAATCGGGTGTGTAAGTTCATAATTGGCGGTGAACTTTAGCCGTATTGTTGGATGGCTTCACTAATCACCCAAGCTGTTGAACTATTCATTGCGATCTGGGTCTGCTCGGAAAAGGCGAGCGTGGATTAGCGGTCATTAATTATAATTGATGTAGCCGCGGGTGTGAATGTGTGACTTAACGACGCCAGGTATGGTAAGCAGAGCGGAAAATTGACTGCATTTCGAGATGAACCAGGTGAATTTAGGGTATGGGACTTTGAAAATACTTCGACATAAGCGGAGTATTCGAGATTACCGTGTTCGAAATATCAAAAGTTTTTTAAATCATTTATATAGGGGAAACGGCCGGGACCGGCGGTCGAGTTCGACTCAAGCGGGGTATTCGAGATAAACCATATTCGAGATACAGATATTTACTGTACATCTTTATACAATAACGCATCGGTGCAAGAGGCCAACTATATATTAAAGACAGTGGTCTAACGCATCTTCTATGGCTTTCGCATAACGTCATGGACGTGCGAGCCTTGTCAACTCCACGTTAAACACTTTCGGCCATAAATACATTTGCATACACACAACTATCCTTCTGCTTTCGGGCAGTAACTAAGGACATTTAGGCGACTCTCTAAATTATTTAGACAAATTCAAGCACAGAGCTGGTGGGTTTCTGCACTGGATCCGATGGGGTGCTCCCTCCATACCTCCTTTGCCGCGTCCTAAACACAGTCTTCAAGAAGACCGTCTCCCCGATTTTACTGAGGGAGATCCGAGGGTCGATCGACCACAGATGAAAAATAGCAAGCTACCTTCAAGGAGCCCTTCCCCCGACTATACTGTGGGGATCCGTGGGCGATCGACTCTAGGAAGAGGAGATGGACCCATCCACCACCTTCTGGAGGACCTAACTATCCCCGGATCTTCAAGAAGACCTGTCCCCGTTTCCAGGGGATCCGAGGGTCAACCACCATCGTCGCCTCGCCGCAACAAACTTAGTGTAGCAGGGCCCCTACTGGCCAGTCTGCACTTTAAATCTTCACCATCATTATCATCATGCCAAGTGCGCAGTTCAGACTCGTATCTGCGTAAAGAAGTGCACTATATTTACTACAGTACCGTACCATAAGTTTAATATCAAACATCTCGTAATTCGTTGTTTTTTGTTCTATTTATCCCAGATTTAGACAGAACTTTGCGTCAGAGCTATTTTCCTCAATTTGGAATTCACCTTACACGCGTGACGTAGACTCAACGACTACATATATTTCATGGGTTCAGACATGTATATTTTCTAAATAATATTCTCACTGATTCCTTTTTCAAGTATGCAATTAAGAGATAGTTGAATTTATTATTGATATTTTGAATGATTTGTATACCACATTGCGTTACTCTCTGAGCGCAGCCATTTCTTAACAATGAGCGCATAAACTTCTAAACAACTTTTCAACAGTAGCTGAAACACGCATTTTCAATGGATAAGCATGATGTAATCCAAACAGGGTTGTTTTCTCCATCCGCTAGAGGGCGCCACTCAAAGCTACGAAAATCGCACTAAATCTGCCAAGGGTTTGTAAAGAAGCGGAGCGGATCGTAAACTCTTGGCTAGCGAAGATGACAGGTCTGATGCTGAGCGTTTGGCGATGACAGTTCCATCGCCAAACCCTCGGCATCAGGTGTGAATGTCACGGGTCCTCAAAGATTATGTTAAAGACAGATGTCCCGTGTCACAGTAGATTTGGCAAGCTAAAGAACCCTGATTGCTTAATGGCCGTAAGCGCCGAGCAAAATTTGAAGCCCTTCATCGGCAATAGTTACCTCTCCATATAAGTGAAAAATTCTCGAGGGGGACGTTAAGGAAATAAGCTCTGAACCTTTGAGCACAACTTAGTTGCCTCTTACGACAAGCAAGAGGTACCGAGGACCCATTCTAACCCAGATCCCCACGGGAATTGGGATTCAGAAGTGATAAGCACGGGTTATTAAAAATAAAGTACATGTAAAGTGTTGCAGCATTGAAAACCCTTACTGCTATGGTCCTGAGCGCTGAGCATAGGTATTGATTGATTGTATATTGCTTAACGTCTCTCTGGAGATTTTTTCACTCATATGGAGACGTCACCAAGACCGGTGAAGGGCTTTAAATCTGGTCTATCGGACCGTCGGAATACTGGGCTTGAACCTTCAAATCTAGGCCTTTGCTCGGCGCTCACGGCTATTGAGCATTGAGGGTTCTTTAGTGTGCCACACCTACTGTAACAGGTGACATCCGTTTTTTAAGGTCATGATGACATCCTTGAGGACTCGTGACATTCACACCTGATGTCGAGCGTTTGGCGATAAAACTGTCACTACCTGTTTTGACGACTTAGGTATGTAGCGGCCTGGATTCGAACCCCGGTCTTCCGCATGTGGGGGCGAACGTTCTAGCCTCTAGACTGCCGTACAAGTTGTGACAATGATATACTTTGTCAAGGCCTTCAAGGATTATGAAGAAGCGGTAAAAGAAGTCTCTTGTTTGTTAAGACTAGCTTGTGATCGAACTTTACAGTTGTTCTGTGTAATAATGCTAATAAAAGTTATCAATTCTTTAATGCAACATCGATTTTAAGCAATCGTTTTGCTTGATTTTATTTTTACCAATATTTTTTAAAAAGGAAATATCGCACTATGTACATGTTGATCGATTAGATGACATAAATGGAGACGTCACCATTGTCGGTGAATGTTTGGCAAATTCAACGGGTAAAACTATATATGTTTTTTTTAATCTGTGAAAAGATAAGACTTCATCGCCTGAAATAATAATGAAAATAAACTAAACACTGTAAATTGAACATCTTTTATTCTACACGAAGTAACAGACCACGTTTTCGGTTAACTTTAAAATAATTGAACAAGACAAAATGACCCCTAGTGCATTTCTTCTTTTTTTTTTTAAAAAATCGCTAACTATCAGGATAGTTTTAGGTCATGTGGTTGTCGTCCGTCGTCGTGTGTTAACAATTGAACATTTTTAACTTCTCCCAAAATTGAACCGCACACGTGTTAGAAAAACTAAATGCACAGTGATGTAGAACAGGACGGCCTCTACCAAAACTGTAAATTTCATGATCCCCAGGGTAGGGATTCTGACCCAAGCGTTGGGACAAACCTAATATATAATGGTATGTGTAAAACACTTAAATAACATCTTCTTTAGTGCTATTGACACTAAATTGAAACTAAATATTTATTGAAAAAGAACAGGTAGTCCTTTACCAAACTTGTGAAATTGATGATCCCAGGGGTGGGGGTTTTGGTATCGGGTTGGGGCCAAAATGGTCAGTTATTAAATGTGTGAACAATAAACATTTTTAACTTCTTTTTCATAACTATAATTCCAATTTTTTTTCAAATTTGGTATGAAGCATCTTTGAAACAAGGGGGACATAAATTGTAAATTTCAGGATTCCTGCACCCCAGGGGCCTTAGGGGCTGGGAAAAAACTGCCCAAAATTGATCAATTTTCAAAATCTTCATCTCTAGAACCGCACATGTTTAAGAAAAACTAAATACATAGTGACGTAGAGCAGGGAGACCTCCGACAAAATTGTAAATTTCATGAACCCCGGGGTAGGGGTTCTGACCCCAGGGTGGGGCCAAACTTACTATATAGTGTTTATGTGTAAAACACCTAGATAACATCTTCTTCAGTGTTTGGGAGCATTGAAGATTTAAGAACCCATCTTGTTTTATACTGTTGCTGAGGATTAGAATTTAGCTTAGATATTCAGAATAGGAAATTGTTCCTAGATTCCATGGCCCTTGGGAGTAGTGATTCTTTTTCATTAGTTCTCAGGTGACGGATAAGGCCTGTGGGAGTAGTGATACTTTTTCATTAGTACTCAGGTGACGGATAAAGCCTGTGGGAGCAGTGATACTTTTCACTAGTACTCAGGTGACCGATAAGGCCTGTGGGTCTCTTGTTTGTCTGCTACGTCGGGAAAATCTCGGAATATGTCGTTATCATCCCTATAAAGCATTCAAAGTGTTTAAACTGATGTGGTCAGGGCGAACCGTGTTGTATGGTGTGAGTGGATTGTACCCCTCTCGAGAATATTTCACTCATGTGGGACGTCACCATTGCCTGCGAAGGGCTGCAAAATTTAGGCCTATGCTTGGCGCTTATGGCCATTGAGCAGCGAGGGATCTTTATCGTGCCACATCTGCTGTGACAAGGAACCTTTGCTTTTGCAGTCTCATCCGAAGGACCGCCCCATTTAGTCGCCTCTTACGACAAACACGGGGGTATTGATGACCTATTCTAACCCGGATCCCCACGTGGATATATGAGGGACCAGATATGAAATAATTGAATAAATTATATACAAGAAAGGCGAGAAATAAAAAATGAAAATTATGCAAAAACTTAAAAATGCAGTTGGATGTGCAACTGGAAATTAAAGGTTTTTGAAGGGGGAAAAAAACCATTTTACATGTATATGCATGTAGATCAAGATTCGGATTTAAATTTCAAATGTCATAATTGCAGACCTTCAAAAAAAATAACAAGTATGGTAAGGAATTTTAGAACATATAGGGAGGTATAAATGCGGTGAACAGAGATGGAATTCTTCAGTAGCCGATACAAAATGTTGTCTCTGCCTCTCATTTATACAGGTAATATTCAGTGTGCTGGCACGTTTCTTTTATAGCTTTTAAATTCTCAGATGGCTCATCTAATTTTTATATAAACCTCTATTTTTAATATTTATAATATTATATTGTGTATTATTTATTCTAGTTAATAATAAATGATGGTGGGGTGTTTGTTTAATAAAAAGAGTATCCGATGCAGACTTTTGTCTCTGCCTCTCATTTATACCGGTTGGGTGTAAACGGATTACTCCCCTTAACCTGTGGAAAAAACTGATCAACAGATCCACTAGTCATAGGAGTGTTACGTCCGTTATTTGGGGTATATTTACGATACCAATATTTAACACAAAAAGGAGTCGAGCATAAATTAATTCCAGGAACGTTACAAACGGTTCATAAACGTGAAGGAGTTATTCTCCGCTGCCTAAATCCCCCCCCCTCTCTCTCTCTCTCTCTCTCTCTCTCTCTCTCTCTCTGCCGTAAATCAGAGTGTAGAGATATAGAAATCCTGGGTATTTATTACATGAGTATATTTATATGCATGTCAAGTCTCGTCCCATAATTGATTTCAAAATACAAAATTAAGAATAGGACAAACACGGACCCATGGACATGCCAGGGTAGGATAAGGTGCCTAGGAGGAGTACGCAGCCCTTTATCAACCGTTCACGCCCGCCGTGAGCCCCATATCTTGATCGGGTAAACAGAGTAATCGGTATCCGCAATCATTTCTGAAAGTTAAAGTATATGTTAACTTTAAAAATTGTAGAATTTGAATTCCCCTGGAATATACATTGCCTTTCTAATTTTGAGTGTTGACGTGATTCTCATCGACCTCGCAGAAGACAGTCTGCAGATCTCTAGTACGAGTGGCATCTAGTGGTTCCAGTTACACTTTCAGGTTTCACTATCAGACTTCACTTTCAGGCTTCACTTTCAGACTTCACCATCAAGCTTCAGTTTCCCGGTTGAAGCTTTAAACTTCCCAAGGTATCTGCCATAAGTCGTTTCTGTCACTGTGGAGTTTGCTTAGGTATTTCTGGAAGGACAGAAAGGGTAGTTGCTGTTTCCTGTTTTAAAAAAGGATAATAAAAAAGATTATAAGGTATTAGGAAGACCATCTTATTTTTAGAGAGTCACATTGATAAAGCAGCTGTTTCAGATTGAGAACCTTTCCTATCGGGCGCATTCTATATAAATTTTATTTTAAATACATAACCTGGTAATTTGTACAATGTATATTCTGCTTTCTGTGGCCTTTCCCTGGTTATCTGCCCCTACATGTTGTCCAGTTTGACTATGAACTGGTATACATTCTGTCTCCCAGTGGCATCTTTCCCAACTCCAGGGCCGTAAATTAACCTTCAATTTGGAGGAGGCAGGAAATTAGGCGGGAGTCTGGGGGCCGCCCAGACCCCCAGACGCTGAGCACATTTTGTGCACACTGAACACGTTTCGTGCAAAATCCTTGATTCTAGGGCCTTCTAAGATGTTACTTGACTAACTCATTCTAAAAGAAAGATTTGGAATGCTTTTTAAGGGAGGTATCATGTTCTTAGTTATTGGAAACAACATAAATTCTAATGAACATTAAATTTTAATTTTTTTTGGCTCAAAAGTTGGAGGAGGCAGCTGCCTCCTCCGCCTCCATGTAATTTACGGCCCTGAACTCTAAGGGTAAATTCGATTAAAACAACCCTTATAAAACTGGTGTAGAGTTTGCACATACTCACTAATTGAACTCTATATACCACAATAAAACAGATCGTGTTGTTTAGTAATTGTGCACATCGTGGAGGACAGGAATGCAAGAAACACAGAAGTGACTCAGATGGGAAAATGTAAAATAAAAGAATTATTGTTTCTTTAACATAGACAATTGTTTTATGTCTTCTAATTGCCATATATAACTGTACTCATTAACTGTATCAAATTGTTAAATCAGTAAAAGACAATTAGAGAGAAAATTTCATAGTTGTATTTTAATACCTCGTGAATTCAGTATTTTGACTATGTGCATTCGCAAATGCTATTTATTTGAAGGTTTCCATTGACTTCTAGTAGGATTGTAACAGAGGCTGGTGTATGCCGCTACTGCGGATCGAACATAGGACCTCTGACACAACACTCCAGTGCTGAATCTATCAAGCTAAAAGTTAAACTCACTAACCAGAACTAGGAGGAAGGCCATGTATATAACACTCACATTATTCTCCTCCAGAGAGAGAGAGAGAGAGAGAGAGAGAGAGATGTCCTGACTCTTCTTCTGAAGTGTCAGCGCCTGGAGGGCAAAGTTATGAGAGCAATCACCCCTTATGCTAGAAATTACCCGGGTCCTAACGTGGGCGCCATAACAGACAAGTGCATGCCTCTGTTGAGGACCGTAATAAATATTTATGATGACCATAACCTCCGATTTTAAATTAGGATTCAAGAAGTGAAAGTAGCCTTCATATTTACTCGTACGAAAATGGTGCCGTTGCTGCCAGGTTTACTTCGCGGGGTAGTCCTGATGCAAAACCAAGGCTATCTTAACCTCTTCAAAATGCATCTAAATTGATTTTAGTACATAACAAATAAGTTTGATATATAGTATACAGTCATCAAAGTTATAATTTACGGTCTTCGTTAAAACGATAAACATGTTTGATGCAGTCATCATACTACAAAACTTGGAGGCCATTTTATCAATAAAATAATCTTGTGTTTGAGAAAACTACAGTGACTAACATTAAGAATACTCCACGGATACTGATAATCATCGTAAAATGATGAAAATGAATAGTCGATCGCTTGAACTTGTGATTATAAAATTCTTACCGATGAGGTCAGCTGCCATATTTTGATGACCGTAATACACACACACACACACACACACACACACACACACACATATATATATATATATATATATATATATATTTATATATATATATATACATATACATATACATATATATACATATACATATATATATATTTATATATATGACGGTCATCGGCTTGTACACAGTGAATATACAACCATATCTAAAGATTTATACCTTTGAGAGTGACATATAAACTGAAATAGAAAATGATTTATTCACAATTGAATATTTGAATAAAGTTCATTAATTTGCTTGCTTCTCAAAGTGATTTATTAGTTTTAACAACAACTATATGTACGAGCACCACATTGAGATGTGTTTTATTCGTTATTTAATATTTTGCTGATGTTGGTGTTTTTTGAGAAAATGCATGTAAAATGACACCGAGCACAATTTGCAGATACTTGATATATCAGTATTTCGAAAATGATATGTGTTCTATTGAATTTTACCCAAGCGTTTTGTGTGTGTCTTGTTTAACATCGATGAAAAAATATGTGCAACAAAAATATCTTATTGTACACGTTTAATTCTGCTCCTTTTCTATTTTATAGTAAGCATATAACTTAACAGTGCTCTGATGTAAACTGAAAAGGAAATATAAAGAAAGAAACATTTCTTTTTATTAAGATGTGTTTGCGAAACTCTGCTATCCTAAAAAGAAAAGTCTTCTTGTCCCTGTGCGGCAGCAACGTAACTCTGGTATCAAAATAATGGCCTTGTTGTCCCTGTTCGGCAGCAACGTAAAATCAAAAGACAGGTCTAGTCACAAGCATTACACCTTTGGAATATGAATGCCCTAGCACCAAGCGTTCAAAATGTATTGTCAAGGTTATTTTTTGTGTACAAACAGACATATGGACAGACCAAATATGTATACATGTATGCCTCGAACCTCCGATTTCGGGGGCAAAATTGATGCCGTCATGGGTTGTTATATGCAACCGCAGCGGTCAACGTGACTTGACCTATACGTGTACTCAAGAATCACCACACAAAGTCACATGCTGTGAAGGTTATAGAAAAAAATTTCTGTGTGCTCAATCAGTACAATTGTGTATCACATTACAAGTACACATAAATCATCGTATATCATAGAGGACGTTTTGTTTCTAAATAGAACTGTTCAATGTTATTCAAATATTCAAACACAAGGTTTTTATTAACAATAACATTCTTTCAGATACTGAATTCTTGAATTATGACCTAAAGGGCAATTGAGTATGAAATGAAATTCATCCCCCTGTACACAATTCACACCTGTGTTAGTTTTTGTTCATTAACATATTTTTTCTGTTTCATTACACATGTTGTGAACAAAACACCTAGTGCGAATAGCGCTTTATTCAAATAGTGGGTGGTTTTGTCAACGTACGTATAATCAAAAGTTTTGCTGAAATTGCGATACAACAGACGAAAAAATCACCTCAGCTGCATGAGAACAACCCCCCACCCCAATTGTAATGCTCTGTATAAAAAAAAAAAAAGAAAGAAAAGAAAAAAAAAGAAGAAAGAAATACCCAATCTATCCTGTTCGTCTTCATGGACAATCTACATAATTCATATTGCATTGAATCTTTACATGAAATATTCTCAACGCCTCGTTCATTTTGAATAAACGACTTGTCCCATTACATGTATATCTACACTATTGCTTTCATCATCATTATCAATATCATCAGCGTTTATGGAATGCAAACATTTATGCTTTATAATTCTATTTACATACATGTCAAAAAATTTAAATTGTGTTTGAAAGTTAAAAACAAAAATTTTCAAAGAACTTCGGAATTTAGTAATTTTTTTTAGTCAAGAAAATAAATTCATTGATCCGCCACTTTAACCCCGTGGTCTACACTGGTAATGATGCACATGACAGACAACTGTATTGAAGTTTGTATGCAGATGACATGTTTCGCATGCATAATTTCATCTATTTTTAACTTCCAGGAGGAGAGAGAGTTTACGTTTACGCCGATCGAAACCAGAGTAGCGATAATTAAATGTATCTCGCGACAGGCCGTACGAACGTGAATGAAATGCTTTACTACGCATGCGCAGCAGATAAGCCCGACCTTTAATTGCTCTCCATTCATAAAACAAATTCCAAAGTATTGTAGTAGTAAGCTGAAACTGAATATAGAATGATAATGCAAAATTTACTTTTCACCTTCAATTTGATTGTTATCTCTTGACCTGAAATAAAAAAGATAAACAAATGACTACAATATATATAATGAATGCCATTACATAATCATCATAGCGATCGATTTTCAGATCCATTGATTTTTTTTCTGTAGGTGCATCCCGTCTTTGTAAACTGTTAAAATGTTATAGAACTCGTTAAAAGATTTGCTGACACAACTGCATATACGGATAATACCTATTCAATATCATCCACAAGGGGTACTTTAGCTCTATTTTAATTGTTCGTAGAAGATTTAAAAATGAAGAAGGCCTTCGTTATTGTGGTAAAACTTTACTAGACCGGAGTACCCTTAGCATTGTGGTGAACGGGGGGAAAATGTGTATTCGACGGCCGCGCTTTCTGTTTACCGGCCTGGTGGTGAGATACGTTAATTATCGTACAGAAACGTCCACAAAAGACGGGGTAGTCTTCTGACATTGAAATCATACCCTGGTGTAGTACCCAGACAAGACTATTGTTGGCGTGCATGATTTTCCTCTACAATATCATTTGCGTATATTGTGGTATTCAGGACAGGTGGGTTAATGTGAGAGATTTTAGGCTGTGTTGAAATATATTTTTTCTCTGGAGACACTAACAAGACATTTTTTTTTCCAAACTGGAATTATATTCTGTAAGTAAATCACGACGAATACAAAGAGAAAACGGTAACAACAAACCAATTGTTCGACGAAGTTTTGTGCGAATGAAGGTAAGATGCATGCATGTACTCTCTCTCTCTCTCTCTCTCTCTCTCTCTCTCTCTCTCGCAAACACACACACATGCAAACACACATGAACAATTTGCGATATGAATTTTATTTTTACTACATATGATTATAACTAGCTTTTTTTTTTTAAATTTAGATTAAGTTCAAAATGTGAACGTGTGAAAGTTCTACGTTAGTTTGTAACTCTGCAGTTGTAATAATGATAATGATAATAATATCCTTTATTTATACAGGATTGCACAATTAGTTATTTAAACTAGTTTAATTTGCAGTCCTGTCTAACACGTAAATTATATATATATATATATATATATATATATATATATATATATATATATATATATATATATAAATTATAATATATGCAATTATTGATAACGGTTAATTACCATGTTTTGGTTGGGATAAGACATAAAAACATTGCTCTTTTCCGTTGTGAGTTTCCTGCGAAACTGGTGAAATTCACTTCCGGTTATTTTTCCGGGTACAGTGAACAGAAGTGAAAGCACAGACGGCAAAAAATGAATTTTTTTCTCAACAACAACAAAGCGAATTATTTTTTAAATCGGGTTTAACCTCTTCAACATCAGCTCGCATGCCATTTATAGCAGCCGGTCCACTTTCATAAATACCGGCGGACTTAATTTCTCATCTAACGTGTTTTTAAAGAAATGAAGTGTTTGAAATAAGATATGGATTTTTGTTTTGTGAGAAATTCAGTTTAGGACAGTAATATTATTGCAACAGTGATCAACGTCTGAGGGTAGTGAGTCTCTCTCTCTCTCTCTCTCTCTCTCTCTCTCTCTCTCTCTCTCTCAGAATTATCAAAAAAATACATTTTGAACTTTGCATGCATGCCTATTCCGATATGCCCAACCTTTGTATATGAATATATACATGTATATTGTCCAGCTTTTTCCTTCGCCTGTCTACTTAACTACACCGCCTAAGAATGTTTATGATAAATCATTTTACCGTTTGTGTGTCTGGTTTCTGGCTAGGGAGATACATATAGGTTGTGGATTTTGGTAGGGAGGTATGTTGTGGGTTTTGATAATGAGGTATGTTGTGGATTTTGGTAGGAGGGAGGTAGCTATAGGTTGTGGGTTTTGGTAGGGAGGTAGATTGTGGGTGTGGGTAGGGAGGTATGTTGTGGTTTCGCAGTTGTGACAACATATTGATGGTAGCCGTTTTTATCCTACCATATTGAATTTTTTATATGACAATGTGAAAGCGAATCTTCTGCTGATAATGACAGTCCCTCATCTCATTCTTTCAACCCGAAATCGACGAACGGGGGAGGGGGTGTCTCTGTGGGTTTTTTTTGTTTGTTTTTGTTTTGTTTCTACGCAACTTTTCTCCTGATTTTAGCTCAGAATAGATATTTCAAAACCTAAATACATTCAACTGTAGATTAGCCAGCAGGACATAGTACAGTAATTGGCCATAAGTAGATTCCCAAAGAAAAAGGTCCACTATATATTTCATACAAAGCCATATATTTTCAAAATTTCGCTTGGAGTCAGTTTTTCCTCTATTTGGATGAAATAAGCAACATTTTGTTTGGAAATATCAGAAGTAACTGTCATAATTTTGAAAAAAATGTTACTATGCAATATTGCAGAGAGATAACATTTTATTCAAAATTTTGATTTTTTATTCCAAAATTACACATACTTACATGTATATAAAGAATGAGTGTTCTCAAATCAAACTTTGTATCAGAATTTTCATATCTTTGCAATAGAGTATGACATAATAATTCTGAAATTATTAGATGATACTGTAAATAATTCTGAGATCAGTGTTTTTATTTCATCAAAATTGATCAAGAAATGAGTTTAGGAAAATTAATTGAAAATATATGTTTTGTATGAAATATGAAGAGGGAATTTTCTTTAGGAACATACTTACATGTATGGCCAGGGACTGTATATATCACGAAGCCATTGACTGCGGAATGTGATTTTACAAACCATGCAATATTTTTAGATATATTGAGAAAAAAGGTAATTCATTACATCCCAATATACAGGTACATGTATGCATTACAATTGAGTTTGAAAAAAAAAAGGTTTGGAATATTTTGAATTTTATTCATATCGACTAGCTGTCTCCCCTAACTGATCTAATAAAACCTCCCCACCAGTAGCAATCCTCTTTTTGAATTTAAAAATAAAAATAAAAATTCTTTAGATATATATTATAGGTATCTTTTGATTCCTTGTTTAAACGGCTAAAATTCTTTATTATCGGGTTATTATTGTGATATTTAAAGGTGTTAGATATTTAAAGTATTTCTAGGTATTATGAACTACTTATTTTTAAAAGTGATTAGTAGGTTAATATGGCTCAAGTGGTCATTGAATATCTTGAGTGGTCATTCTAAACAAGTTACGTTAATCTCATTAAGTAATGTCCGTTCTCCGACAAAAAACTAATTCTCCGTGAGAAAATATAAGGTTGTGTAATAAACAAAGTGATTATTCGACTAACATCGCACCCACCTTAATGTTCGGTGTAATAAGGGACCCTCGCACCTTAATCCACGAGAACTGAAGAAAAAACAGCAATAGGTTTAATCTTTAGATCCATGTATGAAGGGTGGTACGACAAAATAAAATAACTCATTGCACATATGATTTAGGTGTACATCTCTCAATAATTAAATTCTTTTAATCTCAAGTTAGTTCCTCTGACATTAGTGATAATGAAGAATTGCCTTTTCTCTGTGATATAAATTTCTAGGATTTTTTTTTTCTGCACGGAAAAGGTGGGGGGGGGGGGGTGTCCTAGTATTTAGCGGCGTAGTTAAGTTTTTCACGTTCATTCAACACGTGTATTGAAGTCCCTTGATCGTCTTTTGAAATCAACAGTTTCGTATGAGGGGTGTAAAATACAGTGTGCTAGATGTAGTCAATATGTCGCCCAGAAAAAAAAGGATAGGTAGCAGCTCACTGTATATACTCTGTTAAATGGGGGTGCACGTGTGTGGGGGGTGTTAGTTTCACCGGGGGGGGGGGGTGTCATTTCACTGAAGTCAGACCACTCTCACTTTTGATGTAGTTTCATAAACTTCTAACACGGTGGTTGGTCAGATAAAATAGAAGGGAAGGTAGACCGTCCAACTACATGTTGAAATCAAAGTAATATGCTATAACGCTTCTCCATAATTCACGTGTGATTTGTAAGTATTTGAGATTTATGATTTTTGAGAAGACGGGGAGCAGAATGAAATATAACTATTTACCAGTATTCCAATGCTTTAAAAAGATGTCGTTTTCAATTTTTCATTTTCAAAATTCTTATCCTTGCATTAAGGTCAAAATTTTGATCGGAAACTTTCGATAAATTATATTTTTAGTGTTTAACATCAAAAAATAAAAATAACGCTGTTAAGCCCCTTTAAAAGTGTTAAACGTCAAAAAAAAAAAAAAAAAAAAAAAAGTAACTGTATCAAGTCCCTTTTTAAAAAATCAACAGATAACTTTTTTTTTATTTTCAGGAAAAAGCATTGTGTATGTAAGATATCTTAGCAATGAAAATTAGCGACTATGAATGTACGTGTTCAAAAAAGACCTTGGGAGGGAACGTTGGATTTTTCTCAGCTTAAATTTTAATTGAGTAAAATTAATTTTATTCTCCTGAGTAAAAAAAATGTGCCAGGAATGAAATAAAACTCAATATACTTCCCATGTTACATACAGCCTTATTAGTGTGTTAAGTCGCGTTGCTAAGTTGTATAATTGGCGACTAAAAAAAGGCGCGGAACGTGACTCTGGCTGTTTAAGTACAATAAACGTTTGACCAGCGAATGTCACGTTTCAATGATAATTGAGATTATTACGGTATAGAATAGCACAACACATCCTCCGTTACAATCGCGTTTACAATGCAATCAACTTCAACAATAAGTTAGTCCCTTTAAAAAAAAAAAATATTCACAGCATCCAAATAAATTAAGTGTTTTTCTCTACCAATTTATAAGTCAAAACTTTTATGCATACTTAATTAGACAATTTAATCCTAGTCTCTATAACTTATTTGGAATTTAAACTCAAGAGGATATAAAGGTAATCAAATTAAATGTAAATTGAATATTGTAATTGGATTAACATTTCAAGTTCTTAATTCTTTACAAAAAAAGTCATTCATCCAAGGACCAAAACTTCAACAACTTCTCTTTGCATATACACAAGTGTATTCTTATGATTTTTGAGACCTTAAGCTGATTATTATCGGCACTGGCGTGGAAATATATAGATTTAAACACACCTGCCTTAATGCCATTATAAAAAAAAATCAACTACTCCACATATAAATGCCGGAGTGGTCAATATTTAGGGAACGAGAAATTTGGCGGTCTGGGAGTCTGCGCAGATTGAAATTTTGGGCGTGCTGTGATTTCTAAACAAATGTAGGTCACGTTCAACCCCGTCAGCATGCGTTAGAGATAAGCAATACACTGGCAACACTTTGAAAATATCTCGAGAGTTAGGTAGGTCTTCCTTTGGATTAAACATTGAAGTAAGTTCAATTACTTGAGTTAATGTAGTAATATTCTTGAATTATAAGTTTATAAACGTTTACTGAAATATGTGCATTTCTTAATGAATAATCAGTAATGTTTGATATATAAGGTTATAAACTTTTTGCCGAAATCTATATTGTGTATTGAATTTTCAATGTGAATATTTATATTTTAAAAAAAACATTTATTTTTATGTGTAAAATATCGACTTTCAATTAAATTCGTTGCATGTATATATTGCATTTTGAAAGATATTTATTGTTCTAAAGGTATTACACCTGTTTGAAATATTTTTACAAGTTTTTTTTTTTTTTAAATCAGTTACATCTTGGTATATCTGTCTTCGAGATTTTCTTATATTGATATACACATAGATCTGTCGACGTGCAGTGATTTAAATTTGCTGATATAATCATGTCCTAGTGGTGTGGTTTTGTTGATTGATTTTAAATACATTTTATCACCAATCATGACAAAAGATGTGGACATAAGTTAAAAAGATATACACTGTTTAAATCGTTCTCGTGATTGTACATAGACAATGTATGGTACCGTGCAAACGGTACATACGTATATGTATACAGCAGGCAACTGGAGATATAGATCTTTGATAACTCTACAAAGCTGATACAACACTCTGGCCAATAGTGCTTAGTGGGGGTATGACTGCGCTTATAAAAGAATATATCAGATCTGTGGGATGAGACTAACTTACAAATATTTCAGATAAATGTGGGGTTTTTTTTTTTTTTTTTGTTTTTTTTTTTTTTGGGGTTTTTTTTTTTTTCGTTTGGAGCAAATATTACATCAGTTTCTATAGCCAGCTAAGCCAGAGTTTATTCACTGTCCATTGAAATTACAATATATGTTAATGCATATATCAATGTATTTGAATTTCCCTATCATAAACTTTATCATTTAAAAAAAAAACACTGAAATAATACACGTTTTTGGAATGTCAAATTTGCTTTAGACAGCGCTGATTTCTCCAAAAACGAAACGAAAAAAGAAGATTTACGGCAATTTGTTCATACATACACCATACACATTGTATAGATATATGATACATGTACGATTAAAGCTTAAAGATGCTCTTTTTCATAATTTCATATGTCATCTTGAGCGGTAATTATATATTTAGAATTAACCCTCCTTGGACTGACCAATCTTTTTTTTTAGATACTTCAAGTATGCTTTAAATTAAATAAACAAAAATAAATAAATAAATAAAAAACACCGGTAAGAACTGTTTATTGATAACAGCCTCAATTAATTATCGTAAAAATTGGGAGGAATTATTTAAAAAGTTCCAAACAAAGACTTGGTATTATTTCATTTTAATTGACAGTCATTCATAGTACAAGGTGTCAACAGTGAATTTCTCAATTCTACTCATATGATTGAAATAATTTTTGATCAATGATGTTCTTTTCGAAAACAGATACTACAGATTTGAACAAACCTAATTTTGCTAGGAACTAATTGCATTGGGGAAAATAAATCAAATTCATAATTTTGCCGGAGCCTGCATGTTATCGATGTTTTCTCAATGACAAACCTCCAAAAAATAAAGATCTCATTTCATTTTGGTGGGAATTGTTCCTGTATCACAATTCCTAATTCAGGTGATTTTGTAATGAAATTGAGTGTGACAATTTGTATGGGGAAAACACACGTAATTTTGAAACAGAAACATGACTGTCAATTTCGTAGGGCAAATACAGCCTTTCTCATGATTTTTTTTTAAGAAGTTCATAAATCTTAATGGAATTAATATTTAGGCCGTTCCCTTTTCATTTGAATTCAAGAGAAAATAATATTGACCGACTGACACGCCCCTTTCCATACTCGTATTCTTAAAAGTCATACACATCGTGAGAATACAGAAATTTTAAGGAGTAAACTGAATGTAGGCATTGCTAAGGTGAACGACAGTTCACTATCGAGTTGTGAACTGTCGTCCAGATGACATGCATTTAAGTTCGTTATCTATAAATAACAAATAATATCAAACATGCATCTACAGTGTAATTATAAAAGAAGAAGAAAAAAACGAAAGAAAGAAAAAACAAAACGGGTAAAAGTGAAACAAATGTACCATCTCCACTTTCCGATTTCAAGTCTGAGGTTTATCCTTAAGATATCGAATAACGATCGGACTCTGAAAAATCGAATAAAGATCGAACTCGAAAATCGAAGAAAGATCGAACTTGGAAAAATCGAATAAAGATCGGACTCGGAAATATCGAAGACCGGTCCCAACTATTGCCGTAGCAATATAGCACTATCTCTACTTTCCTAATTTTAAGCCCGATGCCTATCACTAATGTATGATAATAAAAAAACTTCCGAAGATCAAATAAGAAATATCGAAAGGCTCCTAATTAGGAAATGAAATTTACAGCATATTTTTACCATTATGATACCATTCTCTTATGACCACTTTCCGAGTTCCAAGTCCGAGATCTATCCTCAATGTATGATAAAGAAACCAAACATTGCCCTAGGAAAATTTGAAAACCGGGATTAATCTACATGCATATCTTTGATGAGTTAAAAAAGAAAAAACCACACACACACACACAAAACAAAACAACAAACAAACAAAAACCAAAGACAAAAAAACAACAACAACAACAACAAAAAACAAAAGAACCCCCTCCCCCCCAAAAAAAACCCCAAAGCAAACAAAAAAAAGTCTGCTAACTTCACAAGTTTATCGATCAGGAGATAGGTGTGAACTATAGAACCAGTTTGCTAATTCAATTCAAACAATATCTATTCAATAAATTGATGGTGGGCAGTAGGCTTAGCCTATAGGACCCCTCTTCCTAATGATCAACAAGATATGTACAAGCACAAAATTGTATACCATACGTAATTAATTTGACTCTCTCTCTCTCTCTCTCTCTCTCTCTCTCTCTCTCTCTCTCTTAACAGCTGTATAACATTTGTATATAGTACAATTTAGTATAATATACAGGTATATAAGTATTGATAGTACTGGTTATATGCATTCTAAAAAATACATATTTTTTGGTAAGTGTAACAAATTTGTGCATGCGGTAAGTTAAAAGAGTTTTTATTTTGTTTCAAAATCAATATCAGGATTTTTAGATAATAATAGTTTAGTGGATACGCGTGTATCAGCGTCCGACATCATTACATATTCAGAAGTTCATGTATGTGGTGATTATAAGCATGATACTAGTATTCAAAAAAGTTATGCTTTGCACCTTCACAGGGTGCATCACGATTATAACAGTTGCAAGAGTTTGATAAATGGGGGGGGGGGGGGGGGGATCGAAGTTCAAATTATTTCTTAGTTGCAAATGTGTACAAATGTAATATTGTACTTTCTATCACCAGCATGAACACATTCAATACTACTCTTACAAAAACAGCTTTTTAATTTTTTTTCTTTTATTTTCCTGAAAATTATTAAATAACTGTACCGTAGATTGAATAAAGCTTTCCATATACGTGACTGTTCTAATTTGATGAATCTTAAAGGAGTTGTTGATATTTCTAAGACTGTATGAGTGATGATTGGGAATATAGGGTTCTAAATGATCTGTAAGATATTGAGGCGAGTGACCATTTATTATTTTAAAGAATAATATTGGTTTGTGGTTTTTCGTCTAGTATTAAAAGTATTAAAAATATTACATCCCAGTTGAACGAGAATAATTATATCTTAAGCCCGTATTTATCCTAGCAGCTTCTAACATGAATGTTTATCTCTATTGGTGTAGTTTCTCAAACAACTTCATTAAATTCTGATAGGGGACAGATAAAAGAAAAAAATATATACATTAATTAGTGCTTAGCGATTTACCTTGAAATTTAACATTCTTAAGAAGTTCGGTCTAGAACTAATTTTAAGTCACGCGTTGTTGGGCAGGATTGTGACTTTCTCGCTGGTTTCAGGGCATGTCCTCTAACAAGATGCACGTTCACAGTGCTCCGTGCATCACTTGGCAATGTGACCTTTCACAGTGTTCCGTGCATCACGTGCCAATGTGACCTTTCCTTCCCTTTTACATTTGAACACAATCTAAAAATTCAGTTACATTCAATTTTATTGCATTTTTTGTTTTAATTCAAGTTTTACTATCCTTTTCATTGAAATGTATGGGCTGACAGTTTTTGTTCCATTCTAAAGATTGTAAACTAAAAAAAACATTAAATGCTTTTACATCCATTTATAAGGATTTATTGATCTCGCGAAGTGTCTGATAAAATGATATAGTATTTGAAATCATGAACCTAAGCAATATGTTTCTCTCTGACGCATATTGCACTAAATATCGCTTATCACCATGCATTCTATTTGTACATAATTCATTCAACACCATACTATGAAATACTACAACACAATCTTATCATTTCCCATTAGGAGAAGAAAGGAGATGATTAATACGCATGGGTGATTCATAATTTGATTGACATTACTACATTGTAGGATACACGCTTGGAAGAAAAATTGATCAATTTTATTTGATACATTTACTAACATTATCTGATCATTTAATATCTAAGTATGTAGGAAGTAGCACAATAGGTTGTTGTTTTTCTTCCCAATTACTTAAGAGTAAAACAATGGTAATATTTCATCATAAATCAACTTAAGAAATTCTTTCTACTCGTTTTAATACTATAGCAATTTCACTTTTTATTACATTCTATGCGCATAAACAGTTTCATGTGTTATAATGTTTTGGATCAATTTAGAATTTGTTTGATTTTGGAATCGTTATTCAAGTACATAATTACATGTACTAATGATGATACTGCATGATAAAATTTACATACATTTTATAGATAATTTTCATAACCCCCATCGTGCGTCAAGTTTCGCATAAGTTATTGTACAATTGGTTAACGTGCTATTCAAATAAATGAAACTGATTTTACACTTGTTATTAAATTAAATTGCATTAGAAATTCAACAACAATTAACAAAAAATACTCTGCAACAAAGCTCATAATTTTTTTATTTTTATCCCCTGTGTTTCGTTTGATTTAATCATTCACACACACACACACACACACACACACACACACACACACACACACATATATATATATATATATGACAACGTTACTTTTGCTCTAATTACACCATAAATTACACTGTTAATTGCCATGTGTTTCAAGGTTAACTGTTTGAAAATAAGAATATCTTAAATGCCTTCAATTGAACTTTTAAAATAAAATCTAACAATTGGTGACACAATCAAGTTTTGTTCGTATTTCATCAACTGAAAGGGAGACCCATCAGATTAAAAAGGAAAAGACAGACAGACAGAAATTCAATATGAAAATGGAAATAACTTTCTTTCTTTCCTATTTTTCTCACGCACGAAAGCAATGAGGAGTGAACATTTGAACGTTACTGGACTGATTAGCAATGTATATACTTGTCATATTTTGCATCGTCATATCGTGCGAACGTGACAGAGGAGTATTTAAACTATTAATACGATTGTTTTATAAAACATTTAACCGCCCTTTAATATTCAGGTCAGATCGGGTGACCGACAATTCTCCGCTCTGATACTACTGTTTACACATGGTTAAGTGATATAAAATATGACTACTGCACATTGTCAACCGGATAAAATACAGATGTATCTGCGTTTGCGCAGTGATTCGGCAGTTCTGTTCTGAATTAGAGGAAACGCACTAAGCGGATATCTCGTGAAAACATTACTGTACAGCAGTTAGACTGACGTTTTTAAAAGCGAGATGAAGCATAGTTTTTTTCAGAAACTATTTCAATGAAATGCTAAGGAGCTTTTAAGCAGCTGATAACTTTGTTTTGCAATGTTTGGAACAGAGACCATACACAATGTCTCTGAGCAAAGGAACTGTCATTAACCATAGCAATATTCGTCTCAGACAGGGAAAGGACACGACAGAAACAGAGATGTCGTCATCATTACTGTCTCCGACCAAAAACAATCAGGTTTCCTACATCGACGTGGAACATACAAAAGACAGTCTGTCTGATGGATCTTACAGTGAAATAGAGGTAAAACCCAAAGAAGTCCGATGTGAAAATTGCAGGAAGATCGTCCTGCAGGTGATTGGAGTGGGACTGTGTGGAATTGTGTTTGGTATCGCCATGGAAAAGTCTAGAGGTTAGTGTATCGAAATAATTTATACCATGCTTGCTGCTTTTTTGGGCAGGTCCTTTGAGGGTTTTTTTTCCTCACAACATCTTAAAGAATCCTATATTGCAATTTGCACACCGCTAAATGAAAAGCAAAATTAGAATACTCAAGCGTTTAGAGATGAAGGAAATGTCTTGCTTCTTTTTTAGTATTTGAACCGAAGAGTATTCGAGACCAGATGGTGTTTGAGAATTTCATCATGTTAAAGATGTTTCTCGCTGCGGAAGCATTCGGTAAGATATCATATTTTTAAAAAAAAAAATTCATTTTTGAAAATACATGAGAGTATTAACTGCAACGCCTCACGCCGGCATACTCGATGAAGCCCGTTAACTAGTATTTCCTAAAAATCATACCGACGTGAAGCAATGCAGTTTATACATTTTTGCAATTTCAAATATGAAATTTGATTTTTTTTTCTATATCTACATTTTACTTTCATCTCTGTCGGTATTTGCAGTTGTAAGAATACTATGTATTATGTACTATATTTATGAAGGCTCATATGCGCATTGTTGACAACTGCATCGCATAACCAGGCTAGGTTATCATTAAAAGTGTGTAAAGACATCAAAAGTATAATATACATTGGAAATTTGAATATGTATAGAACATCTAGGTATGATATTATAGTGCACATCGGGTATTGACATTCATTTCAATACTGTATGCACTTGCGTGGTTATTTGATTATATTGCGGACTTTTGCTTTTACTTTTTGACAAACCCAGTGTAAATGAATGTGACAAAATTGGAATGATTAAGAAAACAAACAATTGTGTACATATAACCCAGTGAACGTAAATATATCGTACATAACGGACATACATGATAAAGCGCAGATCAACTAATGATCATTGTAAGTCGATAACATTTATAAGAATATTTACGAGGATGTGCCTGTATGATGATATAGAATCTCACTCTTAAGTTCTGAAAACTATGCTTTAATATTTTGCTTTAAAAAAGCGACTTTTCCAAGGCGCTAAAATCATTTTAAAAGAAAAAAATATTGATAAAATTGTCAAAAGCTCATCCAATGATAAATCATTATTGTCAGATGTACAAGAAGAATACATATAAGAAGACGATACTATCTTTAATGTGCTTGTAGATGTTTTAGTTCTTTAAAAACCGAATAAAATGACTTCGTAAAAAGACTGAAAAGAATTAATAGTTTGTATTTTTCCACATGTATTTATAAAGAAGACTGAAATCCTCATTGTTTTCAATAATTCCTATTTAGAAAATATTTGTAAATACTTTCTTCCTGACAGGCCAGATCAGCATGTCCATTCTCTCGTTGATTCCCGCCACCAAAGGGAAGTTCGAAGACGCATCGAAAGAATTCATCTCGTGTTTTACAGACAAGGGTATTCTCTCTAGTGCCTTGGGCGCATTCGTGCTCGGTTCTGGGATGTCGCTTTGTGGAGGGGTGAGTTTTGATATTTTCTACAGGATTAAAAACAATTCTTGCAAGAACCCCCCTCCCCTTTTTTTTTCTTTTTAGGGATTTAAGATTCCACTGAGGAAAATTAGAATTCCTAACGTGTTATAAAAATATGAAAGACAGTACATTTTTTACTGATTCATTTCTTGTTTAAAACTTTTGCTTCTGTTAATGAAATTCAAAATTCATTCTGTAGTGGGCGTTATTGATCAAAAAAGTGCAATTACATCATGTTATTGAGAGAAAAAATAAGTAAACCATACGAAATGTGTACTTGTTTTATGTCCCTTCGAGAGTTTTTCACACATACTGAGACGTCACCAGTTGTAGCGAAGTACGTACCACACATCTAGCACTCAGGGCCGTAGGGTTCTTTACGTACATGTGCCAACGCCTGTCTCGACACGGGACCTCCGTTTTTAAGGTCATATCCAAAAGACCTGTGATTCTCACTTCTAAATTTAATGGAGCAATCACTACCTACATGTGTGTTTATGTGTTACATTTGGCACGAGATGGGCTCGGACTCACGACCTCCCGGTTATAAAGCAAACATTATACCACTAACCTAACGCGACCGGTCCTTTATGATTGTTTGACCGGGGCACAAGACAATTTTCCCATAGGAATTCCACTGAGTAGCTGGGTCGATAAATCCACATGATATTGGTAGATCCGTTGATAAATATTGGAAGATGGGTCAATATATCTATTTATTAATCGTAAAAATAAACACGACTAAATACGTGCAGATATCCTTATGATTGGAAACCCTGCTTTGCTCATGGACATTATTTACTAAGTCCATGTTTATTTTCACATTTTCATATTGATATAAAATTTATAGGTAAGCAAAGTCGGTGGAGATTACTGGTGGGATTTCAGATAATAGCTTTGAAGTGTGATTTTAAAATTCACGCGTTCTATAAAAAATATGTTTGTCAACATTTTCCCGTGCACGACACACCTTTTACCTTTGAATACCTGTGCTCATGTTATTATATATTGATCTAGAATTCGAAACATATTTCTTATGGTATTTCCCATTTATGCAGAAAAAAATAAGTGGGAATTACTGCTTGAAGGTACAATCTATATTTTAAAAAAAAACCCGTTACATTTCACAGTAGTTCATCATTATGATTATTTTTTTTCTTGATATGAAATACATTTTAAATGGCGAAATTCTAATAACGACAATGCAAAAGCTGGCTGGTCATATTTTTTTTATACCCCCTGGGTCTTGAAGTTGCACTCCGTCGTCCATTTTCTTTTATAATCTAAAAGCTAGATACGCACTGCCAAAGCATTCCGAGATAGGATCTCTTTGAGAGGTGACATGCTTATAACAAGATAACGCTGAATAGATGCCAGGGTTTATTTGAACCCATTGTCTTCAAAATTAAATCTCACAGCATTGCATGCTGGGGTACTCGCGAACTTAGTTTTCTTCTGAGATATATTGCGCTACGGAACAAATCGTATTCAACTGACACTAATGAATTCCTCCGCTATTGTTCAGAATCGCGTTTTTAAAAAAAATCATCATCTGTGTAGAAGACCTTCAAAAGCTCATGTTGTAGCAAACCATTTTAGTTGGGAGTCACAAATTATCAAGTGCGTGGATCCAGCAGAACATATTTGGCGCATATTCTTTAATCTTTTCAACAGAATTAAAACAAACCAACATTTTCAATTACATGCTAACAGCCTGGGAAATTCATAAATGGGATTTTTTTTAAATGTTATCAAAAATAATTTGTCTATGTTTTATAATTCTAAATGATCATATTAACATTATTAGTCCTATGTATTTTTTCAGTCTGTATAATTCATTGATGTATGTTTGACTATAATGAGGTCAGTCCATGTATTAAAAGTTTTTCGAAAACTGGAAACAAAATGACTTTTTATCTTTGATCTTGAATATCTTGAAAACTAGCTAAAATTTTGATTTGGGAATTTCATTGATAGCAATGGAATATTACTTGATTTTATTGCTACATATGTAAACTAAAAGGGGTACGCAACTCAGGAAATATGCCCGTTCCGGAGTTGTCCGCCCCACTGTTAACTGACATCACGGTACAGTGAAATTCCCCAATAGTTTCTCTCTATACATGGCTATAATGATTTTCGTGGTTGAAATAGTATATATGTATATTCATATTTACCAGGATTGTGTCAAAGTTTTTCTCTATTCCCATGTTTCATTGAAAATGTATAATACTTCTTGATAAAACAAACAAACACTGAAGGTTTCCTTCTTAATGAACAAATACCTGGTAACATGACGTCATATTGTGATCATGACTGCACTCGTATAACCACATTAACTAGAATTACCGCAATCATAACAGTATTGTATATACTAGAATTACCGCAATCATAACAGTATTGTATATACTAGAATTACCGCAATCATAACAGTATTGTATATACTAGAATTACCGCAATCATAACAGTATTGTATATTTCAAACTTATTGATAAACGTCTATGCATATATACTTTCATTTTTCTCTGATTTCCAGTGTCCCGGGATGGTTCTGCCTCAAGTCGGAGCCTGGGTCCCTAACTCACGTAAGATATTTTTTATGCAAGTCTTTATGTTATATTACCACATCAATACTAGAAATTTTCTTTTCATATGCATGGAATTTTCAGTGGGTATTTAAAGATAATATTGTAAAGACTTTAGAGCTTAGGTTAGATACGAGTCATTTGTTCAGATTCATCCCGGTGATGCCGGAATGATTTTAGATACGAGTTATGAGATTGATCACTGTTCGTTATCTTCATCTTTCATGAATGCTCGTTTGAATTAAAATGTAGGATTTGTTAAACAGTTGGACCCCCTCCTCTTTTTTGGGATTTTTAATAATGCTAATATATTAGAGGGGTAGTACATTGATTTATTTTTTATTTTATAACGAGCCTACCAGTGACTTATTTTCTGATTATAACTAGCTTACCTGTGACTCATATTTTGATTTTATAACTTATTTTTTAATTTTATAACTAGCTTACCAGTGACTTATTTTTCAGTATTCACTTTGATTGGATGTTTGATCGGTGCTCTGTCATACGGGTTACTTGGTACTCATATTTCCCGTCTAACGAAACCAAAGATCTGCTTCAAACACCAGCAGTGAGTATCGTGTCTTACACCGTTAAAATCATACATGCCCATCATAGATGATGGAGTCTGAATAACCCAACCAAACTATATAACCTCATTATACATAATTTAGCCCGAATAACCCATCCAGACTAACTATCAACCTTGTTATACGTAATATAGCCCGGATAACCCACCTCAACTAAATAACCTTATTATACGTAATATAGCCCGGATAACCCACCCCAACTAAATAACCTTATTATACATAATGTAGTCTGAATAACCCATCCACACTAAATAACCTTATTATACGTAATGTAGTCTGAATAACCCATCCACACTAAATAACCTTATTATACATAACGTAGTCTGAATAACCCATCCACACTAAATAACCTTATTACACATAATGTAGTCTGAATACTGTATACAGGGTTATTTCGCCCCGTGTTATTTTCGCTTTTCTACACTTGCTGACGGGTTTTAATTCACCCAGAAACAGTTGTGTTAAAAGTGAGATAGAAAAAATTTCACCCAGCCTTAAATTCGCCCACTAACAACAAGAGTGAGAGGACAGAAATAAAACGGGGGCGAATATTTCCCTGTATACAGTGACTCATCTAAAATATACAACCTCAGTATACATAATGCGTTGTCTGAATAACTCATTAAAAGTATACAACCTCGTTATACATAATGCGTTGTCTGAATAACTCATTAAAAGTATACAACCTCAGTATACATAATGCGTTGTCTGAATAACTCATTAAAAGTATACAACCTCATTATACACATATTGCAGTCTAAATAATACATTGATTTGGTATGACTCAACATCTAACAGCACCGTGAAAGAGAAAATCCATTCAAAATAGTTTAAGATCCTGAATGAGGACCATTCGACATACCTGATCAAGAGAGATATAGGGCTCACGGCGGGTGTGACCGGTCGACAGGGGATGCTTACTCCTCAGAAGCACCTTATGTCACCTCTCGTATGTCCAGGGTTCCGTGTTTGCCCAACTATCTATTTTGTATTGCTTATAGGAGTTATGAGATTGATTACTGTTCGTTATCTTCATCTTTCATATTGAATTACATCTTCAAAAGTTTATGTTCAACAGACAATTCTCCGACATTTCGAATGGTCCATATTTGTACTACTTTGGATTTTCTGTTCTTTATATAATTTTAAATATCGATCATTGTTCGTTATATTCACCATTCTTCATTGTGTACGTAATTAAATTATCGAACGACACTTACCGTTGCTCTAGTGTATAATTCTAAAATTTAAAACCATTAGTTATAGGAATGTTTTGCCTTGCAGAGTCCACGAGAAATTCAATATACCGTATGCCGCCATTGCTCTGCCCATGGCGTTTGTCCTTACTGTGGTGATCTTCATAATGGAGTGGTTCTGGCCTCATGAAAAGGATCTGGAGAGTTTGGGAGTAAGTAACCATTGAAGAACGATCCGGGGTTACTATCCATTATTTTACATCTCTACATTTATCGCCTCTGACTCCTTTTGTTATATGTGGTTTAGTAGTCTAGAATTGTCGTTTCTGACTCCCTTTAGTCTATTTCCTGAGATTCAGTAGTCTAGATTTATCGCCCCTGACTTCCTGTCTTTTTATTTCCTGTCTTTCTATTTCTTGAGATTCAGTAGTCTAGATTTATCGCCCCTGACCGCCTTTCTTCTATAATCTAGATTTATCCCCACTGAGTGCCGTTGGTCTATTTCATGTGGTTTAGTAGTCTAGAATTATCATTCCTGACTCCATTTAGTCTATTTCTTGATAATTTAGTAGTCTAGAGTTATCGCCATTGACTCCCGTTGTTCGATTTCTTGAGATCTTGTAGTCTAGATTTGCCACCCTGACTCCCTTTGATAGCCCTTGGGATTGAGTACTTATACAATTTGATTATTCTATAATAACTATGATAATTAATTTTCTTTCTTTTTTTCCCCTCTTTTCAGCGAGCAGCCGAACTCAAGTCTAATGTGATTACAACGATATCCTGGCCGCCCTACGTAGGAGGTAATGATGTACTCGAGATCAATATTCTGCTCAGGTCCAGATATATCTACACTTACTTAAATATCCATTAAATTAACGAAATCTGAGCTGATATATGCTATTTCGTGTGGTTGGAAATTAACGCTTACTGTGCTCTACGATAACATATACAAGGGAAAACCATGCACTATTGCTTTTGGTTTAAATGGAAGGGCGTTGGAATATAATTACTACTATATGAAGTACGCATGCAGCATTTTCAGAAGACGTAATGAATCTGATCTTTTCTTACATTTAAAATTTTATGATGGGATAAACGAGCCAGAACTAATATAAACTGTAACTTTACTTTCATTTGTCTCTCAAATTCTAGGTATCCTTATTGGTGCGCTGCAGATTCCCGTGATCCTCTTGGTGCGCGATACGATTGGCGGATCATCAGGTTACGTCACAGTAGTCTCGCAGCTCTTTTTCACGAAAAATCTACAGAGGATGTTTCCCTACCTCGCCGACAGGAGAACGGGTGTATCAAATTGGTGGCAGGTACAATGCAACATTGATTGATAGTTAAATACCTTCAATTTGTGTGAATGAGATGCATATGTATATGAAATTTTGTTGACTCATTTCATGTACAGTGACAATATTTTTTAGTACTGTGATAGTCAATTCATTCACTGTAACTAAAATGAATTGCGTCACTTATGCAATTATATGTATAGTGACTATCCCCTCCAACTTGCTGTTTAGAAATTTACTAAGTGAATTATATGTATTTTACAGGTTGTATATGTCACGTGTGCCATTGGGGGCGGGGCAATTTCCGCTGCGACTTCGAATTCCTTCGGTAAAGCCCTAGGCGTCCCTGTATACCTGGCGTTGATTGGGGGTATTGCGATGATCTGGGGCTCCCGCTTAGCTGCAGGCTGCACAAGGTATAATTCGTCTTATACTACGTTTTTTGGCTATTGACCATTGCGTGATTTTGATATGAAATTTAATAGTAATGAAAACAGTATTATTTTTTCATCGATAGTTTTTTCACACGGAGCGTAAATCATATACATGTATTTTGTTAATGAAGTGTAAGCTTTAAGATAGGCTTTTCGTAACAGATCTCAGATTACAAAGAAATGTACATGTAATTCAGTAATCTTGGATGCGAAACATTGCATGTATCAAAATATTTTCGTAGTCACGGTATCAAAATCGCATACATTCCAGTATCGAACATATACTCCCAATTATCACCGATCATAAGCGTCCATTGGAATTTGTCTGCCCCTGAATCTGAATCTCGGGGTCACTGTACCTATTAAATATCCTCTGTTCAAAGCAGTCGCCGACTAGGTGTAATATGTTCGGTATTGTTATGTGTGGCGTATACACGAATATTGAATAGATGAACCTGAAAAAATGTGTAATTTGATGTAACTGAGAAGGTTTAGAGACACTCTGATTACTCCTGGGGCTTTATGGATTGTCATATTGTCAGATTGTTTTTATTGTCAACAAGGAGGTCACATACAATATAGTATTCTTTTCTTTATGTTTCTTTAACTGTTTTGTTTGCAATGCATTAAATAAGAAACGAATACAGTTTCGAAAAGATATAATTTGTGTAAATATTTATGAGAAAACAATATAATTCCGATCTAGTGAATAAAAATATAATATCGTAAAAGACCCCGATGTGTGGCCGTTTGATCTGTGGCTCCTGGAAGACCACAGGCGCGTTGGACATACATGTATCAGATAGGACTGGGGATACTGATATTCGTTAAACATAGGGTATACTATGTCAGAACGGAGCGGATATACATATCTCTTTTTAGAATGTAATTGAAGAAGATATTTTGAGAGAGTCCTGGCAAACCATTTGTATTTATGAAAATATACCTTACATTTTTGAAGATTGAAACGTTGATGATTTTCCTATTTCATTACAGTGGTCACGGATTATCAGGAATGGGACTCCTTTCATGGCTTTCCTTCATAGCTGTGCCTTGCATGTTCGGAGGGGGGATCGTCACTGCGTTTGCTATGCAGGCTACTGGGGCCTTGGACACTTATGTTACATCTATAGGCGAAATCAGTTGAATGCCTGAACAAAACAAACACCAAAAAAATATACTAGCCAAACCTTAAACGAATCCATCTCCGGAGAAAACCTAATAAATTGAAGTAACCGGTGATTTAGTGCAATACGTGATCCAGGAAAACGGTTATTTAACATGACTTCTTCTGTGTTCATTAACAGTATTATAATGAACTGTAACAGCAAACTTGCCAATGGAATATTCACCCAGTTTTCTTCTGAACTTGGACAGCACGATTTCTTAGGTGAAAACTTGATCTATACATATGTATATGTATATGCTGAACACCCACGTGTACTATTCTTCTTCTTGGCTGAAGTATCCTTTCATTTCCTCAGCGGTTACATGTTACGCTGAAGTCTTCCGAATTATTTTTACCAGGGCGTTTTCAACCAAATTATTATTGATATTACATGCATGCTTTGATATTACGCTATGGCATTATATAATCCCTATGTACTGTAAAGGGGACATATTCACCTGGATTTTATTTTCGTTATATTAACGATAATATTAGCGATCGCGAAAATAAAACCATTGCAATGTACTGTTCAAAGTATTTGGGGGTATGAAGTCATATATGACAAGAGATTTATCCGCGAAATTGAAGTCATAGTGAAAATCCGAATGACAGAAATCGCGAAATTTTAGCTCCGCAAAATTAAAGTCCTTTACAGTATGTTTGCAAGAATTCAAATCGCAAGAAGAAAAATGATAATTGATAACTTCGCTGTAGTAATTATTTCACCTTCTGGGACAGTTTTTATCATTTATATAAGCGAATATATAGGTATAGAAATATACATTCAACATGCGTACCTCATGAAGGTAAACGGATTTCTACTTAGCTTCCTGAATGGAAAATGCCATATTGCTTTGCTATTATAAAGGTATATCAATAGTTATTGCACACTGCATCAATAAAAACGATGTACCTTTTGAAAGGTATTCTAATGCAAATATTGAGGACTCTTATCTCGTTTAAAACACCTCTAAGTAGAGATGATGATGATGATAAATTATTATTAACACCCTTGAGTTTGAAACAGATCTAGACGTCCATCTACATTTTATATTTGATGTAGATTTCTATCAAAATTTACTTCTATGCACATACTGTTTTGTGGTCTCTTTTGCCCTTTACTTCATCGAAGCATGATTAATGCTGCTGATCGCAAGATACATGCATATTCATTTTTATTCGTTGCAATTGTTAAACATATTCATTGTTGTATGTGAGACGAACGTGTCTTGAATGTTAATTATTTATTGATTGTTATCATATGTATCTATTGTGCCAAATCATATTTATATAACTGCAAATAAAAAAGTATTATTCAATTATTAAATGGTTTTATTATTCTTAATTTATCAGGTGAATTATAAACAGACCGTGACTTGGGACAAATTCCACAATGAACACATTTTAAATGTTGGATTTCAGAATGCAACGCCCATGAATCGTAACATATTTGAAATATTGGATATCAGGGTACCATGCCCACGAATCGTAACATATTTGAAATATTGGATATCAGGGTACCACGCCCAAGAATCGTAACATATTTGTAATATTGGATATCGGAATACCACGCCAACGAATCGTAGCATATTTGTAATATTGGATATCAGGGTACCACGCCCATGAACCCTAACGTTGTAATATTGAACATCAGGGTACAACGCTCACCAATCATAACCCGTTCTTGTATTGGAAATAAAGTCCTGCATTGTATAGACATGTGTACATGTAGCTTTGAATTCCTTGTAAGTTATTTCATCGCCATTACACATTACACTTGATCTAATAGCATGGCGATGCAATAGAAATGACTGCTTTATTGATATTTCTACAGAGTGCTATCACAAGGCACTAATACCCAATACTTAATAGACTTTACTGAAGAAATTCATTATCACATACATGTATAAAGCAACATCCTAATAAACATTAAAATAATAAAAAGAGATTCAATGGATTATAGGAAAGATAACCCTTTCACTGACATAGATGAATCTAGACAGTTGCAAAAATTACCTCCCTTTTAATATGAAAAGGTAAATATAACGAACGATGATAAATTTTGTAACTCTGATAAGGAATACAAAATTAAGAGTTAAGCAAACACGAACCCTTGAATATGAATATTTTAAAGCATTCTTCTGAAACAAGTTTTGATCCGAATTTTATTACATCATAAAAGTATTTAATTTCTTATAACAGCATCTACCCAAATCTTTGTTGAAGAGATTTATTGACCTCTTTCTAAACAAAACATTTGTTTACATATTTCTCTATATCTTTACATACACCATTTGGTGTTTATAACCAAATATTGTTATCTGTTGTTAAAACCATAAAATGACAATGCCATATAAATCTAATCAGATGTATCATTTCCAATCCCTCGAATGAAAAAAAAAAACAATTATGTCTTCAATAATACAAGTACTTTTGTCCATTATCTGTTTTCATAATATTTGGGTGTATGACTCATTTTAAAGTTCGATTGATTAGATGTACTCACTTTGCTTGCACTAGAACACATGAAAGAAACATTTGACTTTACACCCAAATATTATGAAAACAGATAATGGACAAAAGTACTTGTATTATTGAAGACATAATTGTTTTTTTTTTCATTCGAGGGATTGGAAATGATACATTCAATGTCACATCAGGAAATGTTATAAACCATTTTCACTGTTCAACACAACCACCTTTTGTTTCTTCGGCAAAGTGAGATGGCTCGAGAAGTACTTGGCGGATTTGACACCAATGATAATGGTCCAACATGGTCCAAGTGTATTAATTGGTATCATAATTGATGTCTAATCCTACACGTTTAATTGTTATCAAGACAAATATTTAAATTCACTTCAAAATTCAAGTTGTAAGGAACGTTGTTCGGTAAATTGATACAAGCTCTTTCTTTACTGCTAATGAACTTTGTCACCTAAGGCTATCATTCGTATACATGTTGTCGATATCATTTCTACAATTTAATTTCAACATGACTTTAAAAACAAACTTGGAATTCATCATACAATAATGAGATGTTTTTATTATTATTCACTGTACAGAGAACAAAACTAGAAACAAATAACAAAAGATCTATGGACCACAATGCTCACCGACTGAACCACCTTGCTGGCAAACAGTTACAGCATTAAAAGTGTAAAACATTGAATCCACTCCACCTGATCACTGTTCGTTATTTTCAGCTTTCATTTTAAGCAGACAATTGATCAACTGTACATTTAGGGATTTTAAACACATCCTTTAATATACTTGAAGCCATCATTATGATCGCAAGTATCCTGTTGAAAACAGATTTTATTTTATTATAGGGGTCTTCCATATCAATCTTGACAAGCTTACCTTGAATTAAAGGAAAGAAAATTCATATATATATATATATATATATATATATATATATATTTGTGGCGCTGCCAGTGTGATCCTCGTTTCCCGGTTATTTCTATGCCGGCATAACCCCACAGGAGCCCCATCCGTTATATGTGAATATTACAAAACCTAAATTTCTACCACATAAGGAACCTCTGAGTTACAGCGTTAAAGGTTCGTGAAAAGATTTTGTTAACACCAACCCTATTTTCTGATTAAAGCTCTTGGAAATCGATACACTGTGTCATGTTTGGTTGAGATTGACAAAGAAGTTATAGATGAACATATAAGTCGAGAATTACGGTAGCTTTAATGACGACAGACAACAGACGCATTTTTCTCAGACAAGATCACTTCAGCCTTATGCTCAGGAGATCTAATCATCGTGTCATACCTTTACTAGCACGTATATAAATAAAATATTCTAAAAATATATAAAACATCAACACTTGAAACACATCATCAAACTACCCTGTACATACCAATTGGAAAGCTACTACCAGAGACAGTCACTGATATACACAATCATAATCAAAATACAAGTATCAGTGTTATAATTTTCAACAAGTTCTCTGATTAGAATACTAAACAAGTGCGATTAAAGACCGTATCTAATTTGCTGCATCACTAATTATGTTGATACATCATAGTTTCAAAGCATATAAGGATGTAAAACTCATTTATATTATAATGCATGAGCTAAAGATGACCATATGTGTTCGCAAAACATTGATGCACTGTGTGACGCCAATGTAATTATGATTCCCAAGGAAAGGTCTTGTAAAAGGAAATACACATGTGAAATATGAAAGCCCTATTGATGAACATTCAAATTCATGACCCAAGTTGATTTTTCAAAAAAGGAACATGGTGGTCAAACTCAAAGGTCATGAGTTCAAAAGTTTTAATACTAATAGAAATGTCATGATAAAAGTAATACACACATGAAATATGAAAGCCCTATCACTTACCATACCAAGTTATGGTAAAGGTTTTTTTTAAAGTCAAACTCTCAGGTCAAGAGATAAAACAATTTGTTATTCAAAGAAAGATATTGTCAAAAGCAATGCATGTGGGAAATATGAAAGCCATTACACTGACCACTCAATAGTTATGGTCTACGATGACGTTTTCAAAAGTAGGTTAAACTATAAGGTGAAGGTCACAAGGAAAAAACTTCTGGTTCCAATAGAAATGTTTTGTCACAGAAATATATAGGTAAAACATGAAAGTTCTATAACTATCCTTTCAAAAAATATGATCAAGGTTAAAGTTTTTGCGACAAACAGACAGGTAGATCAAACTCCATATGTCCCGACTCTCTGATTACGGGAGTATGAAAACCTTCATCAGGCGGAAAAAAAATCAAGTGAAGAAGTCCATCGACTCACAGATTATGGTGGAACTGATAGGGAAGATTCGATGAACTAAACTGTACTTTGAGAACTCGAGAAGTTATTCAGTCTCGACTGACTGCACGTGTTTATCACGCATAACTCCTGTGTGTTTGTCTCAAAATATAACAATCATGTCAAAATATAACAATATAACAATCATGTCAACAAAATCGAAATTATCAACATGCCTATACACCATAAAACTGCAAAGTAGTGTTTGTTTTTGGGAAAACTGTTTTCCCCTACTTTTTCCAAAAGGATCATATTGCAGTTTTATATATAATAAATATATCGGTAGGTCATGAACAAACAGTTTAAAACAAAAACAATAACAAAATGTTCTATTCCTGTGCATCATGGGAAATCTGCTACAGCACACTATTATATACATCCAAAGATCTCATCTCAGGTGTTTGCATATACACTGTCCGAATTCATGTAATCACCGACAGCTTTAAAACAGAAGTCATATTCTTCCTGAAAAGTGAAGAGTATAATATTCAAGCAGAATTTTTCAGAAGAACGTTTAATGTGGTAGCATTCACTGCTCTATACACGTGTATGAAAGGTGAAGATAACAAACAGTGATTAATCTCATAAATCCCATAAACAATACAAAATAGATAGTTGGGCAAACACAGACCCCTGGATATATCAGAGGTGAAATCAGGTGCCTAGGAGGAGTAAGCATACCCCGTCGACAGGCCACACCCACCGTAAGCCCTATATCTTTATCAATTAAACAGAGTTATCCGTAGTCAAACTCAGTGTGTCACGAACGGTCTACATTGTAACAATCGGTATGAAACACATCAGATAGCATTTGACCTAATGTTAGGCTGTATGAGCAAACTAGATTGTTATAACAGCCATAGAATATGTGAAATGCTGACTTTATTGGAGACTGTTGAAACCCCTAAACATAAAACAAGAGGCCCATGGGCCACATCGCTCACCTGCGTTACCTCGACCCATATCTAAAGACTTTCCATATATATTTGCATGTAAAAGCTTAGTTCGTGTTGTGGCCCCAACCTACCCTGGAGGCCATGATTTTTACAAACTTGAATCTGCACTATGCCAGGAAGCTTTCATGTAAATCTCAGCTCTTCTGGATCATTGGTTCTTGAGAAGAGGATTTTTAAAGATTTTTTCTATTTATTCTCATGTAAAATTTTGATCACCAATCGTGGCCCAAACCTATCTCCGGGGTCATAATTTGAACAAACTTGAATCTACACTATGTCTGGAAGCTTTCATGTAAATTTCAGATCTTCTGTCTCACTGTCTCATTGGTTCTTGGGAAGATGATTTTTAAACATTTTCTCTATTTATTCTCAAGTAAAACTTTGATCCCTATTGTGACCCCAATCTAATCCCGGGGGCCATGGTGTGAACAAACTTAACTCTGCACTATGTCAGAAAGTTTCATGTAAATCTCACCTCTTCTGGCTCATTGGCTCTTGAGAAAAATATTTTTAAAGATTTTCCCTATATGTTTCTATGTGAAACTTTGATCCCGTATTGTGACCCCAATCTATATCCGGTGGCCATGATTGGAACAAACTTAAATCTGCACTATCTCAGGAAGCTTTCACGTAACTTTCAGCTCTTCTGACTCATTGGTTCTTGAGAAGAAGATTTTTAAAGATTTTCCCTATATATTTCTATGTAAAACTTTGATCCCCTATTGTGACCTCAATCTACTCCCGGGGGCCATGATTTGAACAACTTGAATCTGCACTAGGTCAGGAAACTTTCATATAAATTTCAGCTCTTCTGACTCATTGGTTCTTGAGAAGATTTTTAAAGATTTTCCCTATAGTTTTCTATGCAAAACTTTGATTTTCTATTGTGGCCCCAAGCTACCCCGGGACTAGGAGTTGAACACACCTGACTTTGTACTATGTCAGGAAGCTTTCATGAAAATGTCAACTCCTCTGGCCCAGTGGTTCTTGAGAAGAAGATTTTTAAATGACCCCACCCTATTTTTGCATTTTTGTGATAATCTCTCCTTTGAAGGGGACATGACCTTTTATTTGAACAAACTTCAAAGCCCTTTACATGAGGATGCTTTTGGCCACGCTTGGTTATAATTGGTCCAGTCGTTCTTGAGAAGATAAAAATGTGAAAAGTTTATGACGACGCCGACGACAGACAACGAACAAATTTTGATAAAAAAAAAAAAGCTCACTTGAGCCTTCGGCTCAGGTGAGCTAATTACACAATTTTCAAGATACACAATTAAAAAACTATACAATTTTCAATTTTCGCTTTCAAGATATTTTGATGTTCATGAAATCGTATTTCCTTACATGTATGTTGAAGGATAATCCAATCCAGTGAATTATGCATTATTTCCAGCATGTGATATTGATTAGTTGTAAATAGAATAGATCTAAATTAATATAGGAAATATGTGCCTACAAAATATATATTTACTTCGTATAATGCTCCATTACTTGTATTTATATTAAGCAAAATGTTGTCGGAGATAAACTTATGTCGTTTCATCTATCATTTCCCTGTTAAATGCATGGCCTTTAAAGGGGCATCAACACGATTTGAGCTGAATATTTTCGAATTTTATTCTTCCATATTTAACGTTTAGAATCCTTAGGTAAGGTATCTGTAATGGTCAGCAATACTTTGAATGTCAGTTGTCGAGGTACATGAGAAAGACAAAACTCACACTTCTTAGTTATGTAAACAAGGCCCGTGTCATGTTTTGTTTACATATGTTGAATATACTTGTAAAAGTTCGTTTAAAGCAGAATTTTAAATTCATATTTTAATTCTAAACACATTCCAATAGTGTTTAGTGTTTATTGCACATCTCATATTGTTTTAAACTTGCTATTTTCTATTAAGTATTCTATATGTAAACAAAAACATGGCACGAGCCTTGTTTACATAACAAAGAATTGCCAGTGCTGTATCTCACTTGTTACTCAAAAACTAATGTTCAAATTTTGGTTGACCATTTGAAATACTTTAGTTAAGCAATGTAAACAATCAGAATGGAAAAGAAATTGAAAAATTACAGCTCAAATCGTGCCCATTCCCCTTTAAAATTGTATATATCATAAAACATTGATAAAAGGCATGCAGTGCCTACGAGTTTTGCATTACCTAGGCATACGCAAGTAATAGGAGCATGAGAAAGTTCCCGCATCATCGGTATCGTCCATTATACAAATCACTCAATTCCTCCAGTGTTTATATACCCCATGATAAAAATTACTACGCATGCTCAGTTGAAAAAAGCCTACCTTTTTGGATATCATTTCCGGTCTGCGACATTGCAGTTGCTGCACAATAGTGAAAAGGTCCACCTCGTCATCTTGTTGCAGTTGTTCTATGGCATTATAGACTGCACAGAATATTCCACACGATGTCGCCCCATCTCTGAGGAAAAGTTTGAAATGCAATGTAGTTCATAAAATAAAGAATTCGTGGAAAAATTAGCAGCTAATGTGCCATGAACATACATATGTATCTTGATTTCAAAATTGTGTTTTGTGATCTCGGTTTAAAGCGATATTATCTGTCATTTTTGGTTTCAAAAATTGTTTGTTGCAAAATTGTGATTTACTATTTCAATGACAGAAACAAAAAGGTTTATACAAATTTGTTAACATTTTCGTGTTGGAAACCCTATACTGATGCTTTGAATTAGATCAAAATTACATTAATGTCTTTAAAGATTTTTTCACTTCCATGAAGATGTCTCACAACAATGGTTACGACAAGTCCCACAGTTGTATTCTTGTCTAGACGTAAAAAGCCCAAACAGGAAGTTTATTGTACAGAAATAGACGCAATGCATTCACCATCAGATCAAAATTTGATTGCGGGTTGTAGTAATTACTAATGGTAGAGGTACAATTCACTGCTTCTTTTGACTAGCGTGTTATCTGACCTACTTTAATTTGAAAATATGGATTGTTTTCCAGATTTAAATGTGACAAATTGTGAAAATCCATGCATACTTTGACATAACTGTTACACGTCCTTTTGGTTCTGATTTTCGGTCGAGGCTAAATTGTTTGACTAGATCTGTCAGTGAGGAAGTCTCTGCTGGTAAGATATCGTTGGGGCGCCAGGTTAGGCATTCAAAAATCTGCACGCTCTGGGTCTTGTTTCCCTATTGAGGAAAGTGCAAATAAGTAAGCATTTATGATTTTCAAATGTACATTTACAGCACATTGCTACTATACATGCCATACATTTTGTATTATATTTATATGAATATTTTAACTTGGAATCCGTTTGTTCAGTTGCTGACCTCTTTCTTTTTTATTCCTATACTGGTTTTTCTGATGCATTCCGAGAGGATTGTTTGGGAATGTTTGGTGATTTCGTATGGTTCCAGCTTTATATTTTGGATTTCTTCCTTCACCCAGTCCTTAAGCTGTCAAAATGAATGATATATTATTGCGGCTCAGTATTAGAGGCACGTATCGAAATGACCAACAAAATATGGCTTCTTTGGAACGATACTGGTATAACTGTTCTTGCCGAAATTAATTATAAAAGCCGCCAGAATTTAAGTTTGAATTTCGAAGGTGAATTAAATATTCAATTTAGCAGGAATATTTGTTATTATGCACATTTCAAATATGCATTGTGTGTAGATATAACACGAGTTAACTTTCTCAATTCTATCATTAATTACCTCATCGACATCAGACAATGGGGTCAAAGAAATAAGGAAATGTGACTCTTGATCAATCAGCAGACGAACAAGATCAATGGCGGCACCATGCACCGGATGTTGCACAGAAATAAACTCTTCAGCTCGGGTGAATGACTATAATATCAAACACTCAAATTGTATTTGCAATTTAATCGTATGGATCCAATCTCGGATGAAAATATCAACAATTGTGCGTTACTGACAAAAAGGTATCTTTGCATCCCAGATTAAAACTGAGTTTCTAAAATAGAAGATGCCTGGTATTCGTATTGCTCCATGTCATTTACAAGTGTATCAACACCTTTACAATGTAGAATTGGTTGAAATATGAGAGAATCTACCGAACGCCTTGTTAATATTTATCAAGTGGCTTAATGTATCTTTGTGGGTTTTTTTTTAATTGAAAATGACACCTTATTTCCTGAATGTAATTAATCATGAATGAAACATATAGTGAGTATTTTGAAATAATTAAGACGATTTTCTTGACTGAGATATGAAATACATACCGACACATTGACGGCGTTGTAGTAACTGTCTCGACCTTTCACATTTGACGTCAAATAGACTAGATATTTATCAACTACAATAAATATTGGAAAGCTTAAGTAATATCTTAATGTCTTATTAAAATAAAATTCATATTCATAACCTTTAGATTCGGGTTGTCAGAGGATGACGTTTTATAATGAGAACATTGGTATATCTTATTTATGTAAATTACTGTCAGCATATTTTGTTCATAATGAAGGGACGCATATTCGACTTATAGGTCGTTTTATTTCAAAAGTTTCATTTTAATTGTTATTATTTCGTAAATCAAAAGCATTGTATACGAAATTCCTCAAACATGTTTAACGAATTTGCCAAAGAAATTGGTGATACCAATAACTGTTTGGTGTTCGAATTTTGGAATTGCGAAACCTGTGCCATAACCACTGGCCTCTTGTTACCTAAGTTGATCTATTTATGTGTGAGTGCATCTTGATATGAAAGTAAGAAAATACTAGATGATACAGAATAAACATGTAATGATAGGAGTGATTAAAATATCACAAACAGTGAAGAATCTCGTGAATTCTATAAGGAATGCAAAATTAAGAGTAAGACAAACACGAAACCCTGAACACAACTGAGCCAATCATAGTTTTGCGGACCTTTTATTTGATCATATTTTGATTTAGGAAGTTGAAATGTGGTATGTGTGTTTACATATCAAGTTGACGTTTCGTCACAGTTGGACAATTCTAATTACTGGTCGACAGGGGATGCTTACTCCTCCTACGCACCTGATCTCACCGCTGGTGTGTCCTGAGGTCCGTGTTTGCCTTATCTATTTTGTATTGCTTATAGGAGTTATGACATTGATCACTGTTCGTTATATTCACCTTTCATCGGACTCTGTGCCGAAAATAGTTATTCATTGGCTTCAAATTGGGAAAATGATTTGATATGTGGTTACATGTACCTAATGAGTAGATACAGATCGACTTTCACTTTTGTTATGGTAGACCTATTCTAACAAATGGTAAGTCTTAGTTTCATGTTTTGAATGTGCTTCTTCAAGTTTTGTTTTCCGAACTTTCTTTTTATTCACCATGCTTTGATTTAGGAAGCTGCTAAACTTTAGTATGCAAGGTGAAGATAACGAACAGTGATCAATCTCATAACTCCTATAAACAATACAAAATAGATAGTTGGGCAAACACGGACCCCTAGACACACCAAAAGTGGGATCAGGTGCCTAGGAGGAGTAAGCATCCCCTGTTGACCGGTCACACCCGCCGTGAGCCCTATATCTTGATCAGGTAAACGGAGTTATCCGCAGTCAAAATCAGTGTGCCAAGAACGGCTTAACAATCGGTATGAAACATGTCAGACAGCATTTGACCCAATGCGAGGTTGAATTGACGAACTAGATCGTTATAACAACCATAGTATTTGCGAAATGCTGAGCTGATTTCAATCGAGACTGTTGAAAGCCCTGTACTATCAACTTGTTTGTCAGTATGTTTGTCAGTATGTTATTTAATAATGCACTCTTACAGATAATGTTTTTCATCATAGTTGACTGAATTTTTACGAGATCTATGCTGAATGTAATTTTCAAGACAATGTCTTACATATTTATCCAACCTCTTGTGTGTCAAGGGTTTCGTGTTTGCCCAATATTTTGTATTGCTTGTAGTAGTTATGAGATTGATCACTGTTCGTTATCAACACCTTTCCTGTTGTAACTTAGGAATCTGAGAAATGATAAATGGTTATCGAGATGAGAATTTGAATTTCTCTTTCGTTACAGTTGAATTATTCTAATAAACATGTACTATTCACTTTCACAGTTGACTGAATCATTTTTGTACTCTGTTAATGTTTTGCAAGCAGGAGACGCCCGAGGTGAATAATATTTATAAGCATAGAGTTATACAGCGTGTTTTGCATCATTCAAACGGAAACGTTTGAGCTACAATACGCAGTACAAATATATCTGCGCCGCTTTGTACGTGTAAGTCTTGTATATAAAAGTTCTGAATTGTATCAGTATTACCATGATTATTATTCTACGTTTGAGCTACCATGCGTGCAGTACAAGTATTTCTGTGCCGCTTTGTACATGTAAGTCTTGGCTATAAAAGACTTATATCAGTATTGCCATTATTATTATTCTAATATTTATTTCCATTTTTTACACAGAGTTAGAGTGTCTCTTTCACTATCAATATTTGCCATAAAAGACGAATAATTCGACGAGAGGCTATGTTTACTAGAAAATACACGAAGAACCATTAGGGACGCCCTCTGTACTATCTACATGTACCAATAAACTTTCTCCAAATTATGCATTGGGAATGATAATAATTGTTTACTTATTAAATTATGAAAATTTGTTCCCTGAGTTATAGCCCAAGTAATAATGCAATCTAAATGTGTGTTTGTAAAATGCTGTTAAAAAAATCCGATACCTGGCAACACGGACTTGGCTGCATTTAGCTTTGAATGTTCCTTCCCACTTTTGAAATCATTGGCGCTATATTTGGGTTTCAAACTTGTTAGTTCCTGAAAAAAAAAAATAACATGCAGAATTCATATCAATGCATAGGACTTAAGGTACCTACCGTGAACAATTCTATTACATGCCTTCAATTCGACTTTATATTTATTGTCGACGTGTTACCTAATAACAATATATTTCATTCATATGTCGATTCGATATATCCCTGTGAACTCGACATAAAAGACATCACAAAGTCGTCCACTTTTGATTCATATTTAGATAGTTTATTGAAAGTAGATATTAACGGCAAACCAACAACTCAACTTTATGACAAATGGGAGGATTTCAGCTTCTCCATCGTCAACTTCCCATATCTATGTAACAATACTCCATTATCACCTGTATATGTTGCTTATATCTCTCAACTGAGTCAATCCGCAAGATCGTGTTCTGTGTATGGCTAGTTTTTAAATAGAGGCAAGCTACTGACAAACAAGTTGATGGTACAGGAGTTTCAACAATCAGCATTTCGCAAATTCTATGGCCGTTATAACGATCTACTTAACCAATTCAACCTATCATTGGGTCAAATGCTGTCTGATGTGTTTCATAACAATTGTTAGACCGTTCTTGGAACACTGATTTTAACTACGGATAACTCCGTTTACCTGATCAAGATATAGGGCTCACGGTGGGTGTGACCGGTTTACAGAGGATGTCTACACCTCCTAGTCATAAGATCCCTTCTCTTGTGTGTCCAGGAGTCCGTGTTTGTCCAACTCTCTATTTTGCATTGCTTATAGGAGTTGAGATTGATCACTGTTTGTTATTTTCACCTTTCATTTATTATAATTCAGCATAACTATGAAAATGAACTATGTCATCAAATCAGTGGCGGATATCTAAGTTTTTTTTTGTTCACGTGCAATGCACCCTTGCATACACTTACGTTGAATTCATCTGAGAGTTGTTTTTTGGTTTCGATTTTGTTCATCTCTCCAAAACGTTTCACAAACTCTACTTTTGTTATACATGTAAACCTTGTCTTTCTTCTGAAGAACTCGTACAGTGCATGGTACAGGAATATGTACTGGTCCTAAAACAAACAAAAAGACACATCCCCCGATGATTCATTTTCGAGTATTTCGCGGTTACAGTTAACACTGAATTACAAGGCTCATTTGGAATTTTGCTACGGTAATAGTTAACGTTAAAAAACCTATTTAGTATTACCATTGGGCGAATTCATAAGACCACAGAATATAGACACAAAATCAGTAAACCATGACATTAAATGATCCCCCGCACTGTTCATCTGCATTCATATTCATACAAGTGCGCTAATCTATGGTTGAGATAAAATATGAGAATTTTACTTTCCTTTTTGTTATGCATAAAAGAAACGCTAAATCGTGAAAACACCAAATATCGCATGAAAAATTGCGTAAAATTTAGATTACGCTATAATTATTACATACATGTATATACAGTAAAATATGGACTCTTCCTCAATATTGCTTGATAAAAATTTGATATAAAGATTTTCTCGCCATTTTCCAATGAGTACAAGTTTAAAAGGAAACCTACTACGTTCTGTATCATTGTCATCCGATCTTTGCGCATGGCTTTAACAAACTCTATGACATTGATCTTGCTCTTCCGCTCGCCGTGTCTCGACAAGACGTCCAAAGCTATAAAGGTCCCAGTTCGTCCAATCCCTGCACTGAAAGAAAAGACGTTCAGCAATTAATGAAACAAAACAAATTATATGATGTAACATACGCGTGAAATTGAAAGTAATAATAAAAAAAATTCAAAAATCGAAATCGTTATATTATACGAAGAGTTCATTTCATTTTGATATTTGTTTATCATAACCAAGTTTTGCCTCTTAGCTATGAAATTCCGGGTGATAGTCTAGCCCGATTTTGAAGTCACAGTTGTTTATAAATAATGAGGGCGGAACTCAATTGTGATATCATATTTACTTACAAATAGCATGTGACTGAAAGAGTAAACGGCTGTGGATATAAAGAATATTAGGGAAACGTAGAATTTGAACATTATACATGTACATGTATATATTAAAATGGTATTGACCGAATATTTCAAGAAATATGCCCGTCTTGATCTTTGCGGTCCGGGTCACCTCTCGAAAAGAAATAAGCATGACTATGTATCCTGACATTCAGTTAATAGCCTATGAATGATCGATTGTCAAGTTTGACCAAAGTCACGTACTCTTATAAGTCGAAGCGTCGACCCTCTCAATATATATTGAAGCCAAATATTCAAATACCTGCAGTGTACAAGAATGGGGTGCTGAGACATATTGATTTTGTGCCGGAAGTGTCTATGGAAGACTAACAAGTTCAGAGGATTTGGAGTCCCGTGATCAGGCCATCTTGTGTAGTGGAATTGTACGACAGTCCTTGACCCTGTGGACTAGATATTTAACAACAGATTAGCTGGCATTCGATTGATATAACAAAGGCAGTTGATGCTTCGTAAATGAAATGAGTAAAAAGAATGCCATGTTTGCTGAGAAAAGTAGACTAAAACTTCAGTTTCCTTTGCTGTACATAAACAGATGCATGTACTATCATACCCCTTTCTTCCGCACTGTCATTCTTCGGACAACGTAATACGCATACACTTTCTCTTCAAGGAGTGTGACAGAAAATGGATTGACATCAAGCTCCTTCTCCTCGTCTGGCCAGTACTGATGACACTTGATCTACAAGTACATCAGAGACCACCAGGTATATCAACTGCTCCTAAATAGCTTCCGTTACCCCCCCCCCCCCCCCCCCCGACAATGAGTTTGGACATAACTACTTTATATCGAGATATTCATGTAAACGTAGAGAAACGTAGAGAGCTATTCATCTATGCCTGTTGAATAAGCAATACTGCATTCCTTTCCAACGTCGTCAAAGAAATAGTTCTTTGTACTTAATTTTAATAACACTGTGGCAATTATGCAATTACGATCAAATAATTTCTCTAAATTGGTTTCTCTTTGTATGCTTGATTTTATTAACAGCATATATTTCAGATAAAATTCAACACTTTCAGAAAAGTATTCGAGGATAATGCGTTGTAGTTCATAGTCTCGTGTATTTTCAAAAATGAAATTTATTTTTTAGATTTCCTTTCTATTTTTCTTTCTGTTGGATTCCCAGCCGTTAAGATAGACATATAGGGCTCACGGCGGGTGTGACTGGTCGACAGGGGATGCTTACTCTTCCTAGTTACCTTATCCCACTTCTGGTGTGTCCAGGAGTCCGTATTTCCTCAACTATCTATTTTGTATTGCTTATAGAAGATCAATCACTGTTCGTTATATTCGCCTTCCACGTGCTACATTTACCAAAATTTATACAAGTGCATTGCATTCCTTTCAGTTAGTACATATATCAAAGGCAGAAACACTGGAAGTGTAAATGCAGATTGACGATGCTGAAATACTGCTACAAATATTCATATATACTATGACAAATTATAATTCATTCTTAAGCAAGTCCATAAATAACTTACACTGTGATTACCAAGGAAATGAATCAACATACTAGTATCATTCAACTCATTTCAACAGCAGCAACATTAATTTGACAGTGAGTGAATATACTGAAGAGATACTGACGTAATATTACAGCTATTCCTAGCCTAAGCTAAGGTATACCTTGGGTCCCTCTATAAGGTTGGTCAACATGACGATATATTGCACGTGTTCCTGCCAGATTATCCGCCAGTGGTCTACCAAAGTGTTGGGCCGCGGACCTACAAAATGTAGTATTAATATATAAATATAATTTCATTTTTCAGAACTATTATTGTGTGTAAATATGCAGGATTGGGGGGAAAATTACACAAAAATACTATGTAATGTACACTTTGGTTGTCAAGTGATGTTTGTAAATTTTATACAGTATGAACTGCAATGTGCAAATTCACTAGCGGACTTCGTGGGAAGCACAACATAGCACTGTTTTAATCATATCACTTATCATAATGAAGAAATTCCTTTCATTAACACGCTAGTAATACATTGCACAATAATTGTACGGCGATGGAACTTCAATGTACGGTTAATATTACAATGACCCATGTCAAGCAACGTAAGCTGAAGACACATTGTAGAGGTAGATGTGATATCGAACGACGCTGTGATCTCTCTCTCTCTCTCTCTCTCTCTCTCTCTCTCTTGTGTATCATATATGTGTCTATATTACCGTGGGTGTTTATTAGCACATATTGACATATACATTATCTAATAACAACCGCTAAAGCATTCCGTGCTCCAATTTTCAGTCATAGGTGAAATACATTTAATATCGTTGGAAGTGGTGGGTTACTATTGCGATATGAACTGATGTGATTTTAAGATAGGGTTTCTCTTTTAAAGAACGTTAATCATGCAAAACCGTCACAGGGAATACATGTGATGAGGATTATACATGCATGTAGAATAATGTACGTGTTGTGTTGATGATGGTTGACATGTATTGATAACCATTTAATTAATTAATAATCACTCTGTAGTGCCTGAAAACAGAGGTATGACGTCCAGCTTACCTTGAGATGCAATATATTCACGTTTTCCGTCCATGTTCTACAATGCAAGAGATTCTCGTGAAAAAAAATTCAAAAAGAACAAACTCAATCATTTGCATGACGATTGTAATATCTAATTAATTAGAAAAAAATTGAACTACCTCAATGAAGTTTGCATTGATGTAGTCTGATGTGAATCCCTCGTCAACCTCTAAAACCACGCGCGAATGGTCATCTGAAAAAAATCAAGAGCATGCGCATACAAACGTCACCCAGAACACTGCCATGGCACCATTTTATCATAATATATATCAAGACTGTATTCATAGAGCATTACAAACCTTGGTTAAAAAAAAATTTATTCGTCTTAAAATAGTGCTGACTGTATGTGTATACACAGTATGTAATTTTATGTATAATTGCTCAGAGTATCGTAATCAATTTTCATTTAATATCAAGCGCTTTGAGGCACTGTTAGGTAAATCATCGTGATCGTTAAAAAGATAGCAAAAAAAAAAAATGGAAATCATACATGGAAAGGTAGTCTTAAATCTGTTTTTCGGCATATTTTCTTCCAATTTCGCGGTTCTGCAGTCAAATCGCTCTCCGTATGGCAGCGACTGAAAATTAGGAATATGCTTGTTTATAAATTAAATACAAGGTTGACTTCATCTATATAACAAAGCAAAGCAGATTATATAATGTGGTACCGTAGGTTACAAGAGGACCGTGAGCAACTACTATCACCGGGGGAATGGGGATCGTACCATTTTTTTTTCAGTTTGAGTCTTCTCCAAGCCCCAAAAAGGAAACAAACCTCATACACAAACATGCTTTCACAGAAATGCTACATATTGTGTAATCTACCTTTAGGAAAGTATCTTGAGAAAGATTTTCTGTCTTATTCACAACCCTTTAAACTTTTAGTCCTGGGGCAAGTTTCATAAAACTAACTTACGACTAAGATCTAACTTAAGACATACATTTTTCATAAGTTCTTTCGTAACTTTACGACAGGTAAGTAGGTGTCTTAAGTCCAAACTAATATGGCGGCGGCCTTTATTTTGCTGTGTCGTCATCAACTTACACGAGAAAGGCAGTTCAGAGGTGGAAGCAATCCTTTAGATTATATGAACGACATGGAGATTGTTTCAAAATTTAAACTACCACTTCATTTGATCATCGACTTATGCCAAATGGTGGAAAACGATTTGAAAAGGCCCACTCGTAGGTCCCAATCATTGCCAACATCGTTACAAGTCATGGCTGCCCTCAGGTTTTATGCCACGGGGAATTTCCAATTGGTGACTGCTGATCTCCACGGCATCAGTAAGTCCAACGTTTCCAGGATAGTTAGAGATGTTTCTTCTTTACTTTCAAACATGAACCCTAACTACATTAAGATGCCTGAAGGAGATGCAGAGGGCTTAGTGGAACTTGAAGGTTCCTTGTTGAGAGTATCAACCCCATTCGAAATCCCAGAAACGCACGTGTTTCCAATTATAGCTTGGATTTTGTCCTCTATTGGAGTGATTTCTACTTCTCTGGGCAGGGGGCCACCGCCAGGTTCTCGCTGTTCTCGTCTATTTAACGCTATCTTCCTTTTGGTATCACTCGTTAAGCAGCTCCATTTCTTTTTTAGCTTATCAACTGTCCTTTCATGGGAGGTATTAACTGCATTTACCTTTCCTGTAATTTCTTGACATTGTCTTTTTTTAGCTGAATTTCTGTTTGGAAATAACACTTTTCTTTTTTCTACCTCCTCAATTAAATCTATTTCTGTCGTTGAGATATCAGGATTTATTTTTGACTGTGTCATGTTTACATTTCGAGTACGGCATGGATTGTGTGGCTAGATTTATTTGTTGAATTGGATAGTGAGTTGAACAATAACATCATTGAAACATGACAGACCGTCAATTATTGGAAATATGTTGAATTTCTACATGTAGTTGCAATATGGGGCTGAAACAGGTGACAGCCCCCCCCCCCCCCCCTTCTCTCTCTCTGAAACTATGTACCAATGTCTTCATTGCTTGTAGTGTGTATCTAATAAGGTTTTCTATCAATTATCTTTTTCAATGATTAATTTACACAAGCCATTCATTCACTACCGGTATTTAAACTGTAAATGCAAAATCTGAAAACACTGATTACCTGTTTTGATATACACATATTTAAGATATATCTTAGGAAAAGAGATTTCTTATGAACGTTTCGTGAAACAGTTGTGGATATTCTTAGGAAATTCGTAAGTTAGAACTTAAGAATATCTTACGACATATCTTAAGATATATCTTAGGAAAGTTTTATGAAACTGGGCCCTGTTCTAGGCCCTGGGCAATGATACCCAGATGTACTTCTGCAAAAATCTCAGGTTTGAGAATGACAATTCTTACTATTACATTATGACCCCTGGGGCCGCTCTGGTGGACTGTTAGTCCCCGAGGGTCTCTACAGCCCAGTAGCTACGTACTTCGTTACTAACTTGAAAATACGGATGTATATTCAATTGCTGTTATAAAATTTAGAAATTCGTTTCAAAATTAAGGATCATCTCCCTCACGCATAGCTCTTATCCTTAGACAAATTTGACTCCACTTTTTTGGCACACTGTTTTTCCCTAAAATAGCTCTAAAACTTCATTGATATTTCGGATTTCAAACATTTCGGTTGAGCATCACTGAAGAGATATCATTTGTTGTAATGCGCATCTGGTGCATCAAAATTGGTACCGTATAAGTTTTGCATATGCCAACCTTTTTTTAAAAAAAAAAATCTTCGCACGCCTACTATGACCAGCATAATGTTGAAGATAACCTAAATGTTCTTTACAAAAGGCGTTACAATATATCACTAAGATAAATATAGACTCTTTTTTATGATTATGTCATATATAGATATTTTCATCATGCATGTATACATGCAATTCAGTTAAATAAGTGCATCAAATGTAGGGAGAAACTAGTTAGGATCCCGCCATTAGGTTGGTGGCCTATACTATGCACACCGTTTGTCCATCCGTCAACTATCTGTATGGCACGTTATAGCTTAATTTTCATTGGGAAGTGTTTCATAGTTTTACACATAATGCTTGGATTAGGCAGAAGAAAACCCCTTTCGATTTTCAGTTTTCTCGGCTCTGTCGTCGTTGAATTGTGTAACTCATGATCAGGTTATTTTTGAAAATATGAATAAGGGAACTACACTTTTTTATGGAATACAATAACTTGAGATTACATGATAAGAGTTGCATATAATTTATGGAGTTAAGGGATTGAAAGACTTTTTTAAAATTGAAAATTCTCTGCGCGCCCTTTCTGACCTATCAGTATTTTTGGTTTTAAATATCGAACCTTTCTAAATGCATGAAAAAGATCGTTAGAAGTAATCTCAGTCTACAGGTTTGGCGAGAGCGCACTGATTTCAGCTCAATTGCAGAAATAACTTGATAAATGATCACAAGCATTGTTGCCTTTGAGGTTTTATCTTTCAGAGGAACACTATGTATTGAATTATTAATTACATATAATGCAACAAGGAAAGAGGGATTTCTCGAGATAGTCCTGGTTTCATGGACCGATTCTATAACATTGAACTAACACCACACACATCACACATATCACACTCTCAGGCCTTTACATTTACTACACAGTCTTATACCGATTCATTTACCACATACTCATCTACTGATATTACAGTCGTATGCCGACAAACTCTTATATCATTATCACAAACTTGTATACCGATACCAAACACTTGCAACCGATACCAAACATTAGTATACCGATACCACAAACTCGCATACCGATATTACACACTCTCATACCGACACCACAAACTCGTGTACCGATACCACACACTCGTATACCGATATCACACACTCGTATACCGATACCTCACACTCGTATACCGATATCACACACTCGTATACCGATACCACACACTTGTATACCGATACCACACACTCACATACCGATATCACACACTCGCATGCCGATACCACACTCCCGGTTAGAGATAACACACTCGGACCGATACTAATGGTCATATCAAATTCGAAGCTTAATATTCTAGGCATGAAAACATTTTTTAAGAAATTCGTATTTTTAGCTGTGGAAATTTAAGGCGTAAAAATCCAGCGTTTTACCTTGTATTCCTTTAAAAAGCCTTCGTTTTCCTTTGCTTCTCTCGCTGTGATGATTTTAAGGAGGTCTGTTACTGCTATGTCCTTAGTTACAGAGAGGTCATTGTAGTAAACTGATTCTTCCGGTTTTTCTATCTGTGGCTCTTCATCCGGGTCTTCGAGCGAAACGGAAACATTACCAATATTTGTATACAATTTGTTTTCTGCTGTAATAAAAATAGAGAAAGCAAAATCAATATTTGACATCACAATCTAATTATACAACAACATATTATCAATAGTATTATAAAGTATTATAGTATTATAAATGGAGATGTGATTCCGTCATATTGAGTAATCTACTCTTTCATTGTATTGCTTGCATGAGGCACCAGTTGGTAATTTTTATGTCAAAATTTCAAGTGTAATTTATATGTCTCGAAGAAACACACATGTTGAACTGTTCAAACAATCAATGATATTTGTTTCAGTAATCGATAAATCTACATAATGGTCACACAGGGTTTTATACACAGTGTAGTGTCTGTATGACTGTTTCTGATGAGTTACATACACCTGTGTAACATGTTAATAATAATTTTCTTACTTGAAGAGAATGGTTCTCCATTATGGTAGCTGACGGCAGATTCCAAGGAATTGGCATGCTTCTGTCGCCTTGATCTGCAATACATACAATAAAGTTGAGATTTCAAATTACTATAAAATATAAATCTTCTTCAAAAAAACTAACAAAAAACAAAAACAAAACAACAACAAACAACAAACACACAATTTCAAAATAATTTTAAAAACAGGGGGAAAAACACACAACGTAATTAAAAAAGATCTAGTTAGATTTTCAGAAACAACGAGATCTGAATCATTTGTATTAAAACGTTACATGGCTATCTTATATGTGAGATGTTTTGCTAATTTGTGATCAATACATACCTTAACAAAATCACAGCAATGACAATAGCAAGTAACACAAACAGAACAGCTCCTAAACCAGCGCCCACTTCCGTGATCGGGAACGATGCAGGTTCACTCCTTAATAGAGCTGAAAACAGATAAATATTAGAAAGGTTTCTTTAAAAGTACATGCACTAATAAATAAATAAACAAAATTCCGTAAGCGAGGCATATCCCCTCGCATTAAGTGTCCACACGCTTTTTCTTTGAAGTTTCATTGCTACTTGAGCTTTGACATATTGACCCCTCTCTTGATAGCAAAGTGAAGTAACAATTCAATCAAGCAGAAATGTGTCCTGCAGAATATATAACCGTTGGGTTACACATATGCTTAACCATACATTGAACGGTTCGGCTACAGTTGAATTGTAAGGGGATAATGACGTAAAGATATATATCATTAATCTCCCTCTTTCTATTTCATATTATTTCACCTTTCATACGCGTGTCTTTAGACGGGACATATTATGGTACAGCAATGTCTGTACATTAATCAGTACGTTAGGTTTTTGTCTCCATTTTCACTTCTCTGTCACAAATCAGGCTAAACCTTGCAGTGTAGGTTTTTATTGGATCAATTACAATTTGTTACAATTTGAAACCATTCTAAACTCTCTTGTAGGAGTTTCACCACTCATCCTAATCGTGCAGCGTTCTATTATACATTGAAGAACCAGACACGATAATGACAATAACTTCATCCAACCTTAAAAACTGTTTTAGAATCAACAGTGTTGATTAAGATTCACTTTACAACTCGAATATTTCCCCGACATTTCCAATCCTAAGATATGCAATGGTTACTATTTTTCACGTTGTTCATTAAAAAAAACAAGAGGCCCAAGGGCCTAGAATCGCTCTTCTGATAAATTGTACAACCCCACCATTTCTATTCTTAGCCTCTTAGTATTCTAAATCTTTAGTTAAATCCTAAGAATTCAAAAAAGTAGGTCAATGTGACCTACTTTTTGGTTTACACATTTTGAGAACCCAAGAAATATCAATAGACAAAGTTTGATGATTTTAAGCCAATTAGTATCTGAATATTGAAATATAGCTGTCAAATTCCAATCGTAGGTCATGGTGACCTACTTTTTGGTCAGCGAACTCCGAACATGCAAGACCCATCAACTGACAAAGTTTGATGACTGTAGGTCAAATAGTATCTGAAATATATAAATATAGCCGTCAAATTCCAAAAGTAGGTCAAGGTGACCTACTTGTTGGTCGACACACTCCGTAGACTCAAGATGCATCAACTGTCAAAGTTTGATGATTGTAGGTCAATTAGTGACTGAAATATATAAATATAACTGTCAAATGCCAAAAGTAGGTCACAGTGACCTACTTTTTGGTCGATACACTCCGAAGACTCAAGATGCATCAACTGACAAAGTTTGATGATTGTAGATCAAATAGTGTCTGAAATATAGTAATTTAGCTGTCAAATACCAAAAGTAGGTCACGGTGACCTACTTTTTGGTCGACACAAACCGAAGACTGAACACGCATCAACTGACAAAGTTTGATGATCCTAGGTTTTACAGTGCCCAAAATATGCATCTAAAATTGAAAATGTGAAATTTGAATATCTGCAAAATTCAAAAAGTAGGTCACTGTTGCCTACTTTTTTTATAAATATGTTTTAAGGCCTCAAGATGCATCAACTTACAAGATTTGATGATTCTAAACCTCTCGGTATTTGAAATAACAACTTAAAATATATCTATAAATGATAAGCCATAAAATTCAGAAAGTAGGTCACGGTGACCTATTTTTCAGTTGACGCATTTCAAGATCCCATGATCCACCAACTGACAAGTTTTGATGATCATAGGCTTCAAAGTGTCCAAGATATGCATCAAAATTAATTTTAAAATAAATACCTGCAAAATTCAAAAAGTAGGTCACCGTGACCTACTTTTGAGACAACTTGACACAAGGTCCTAAGATGCATCAACTGTCAAAATTTGATGATCCTAGTCCTTATAATGACTAAAATATCAAAGATTTAAGGAAATATAAATTTAGGTCAACTTTGAAGTGACCTTGAGACCACACCCTTTGCCCCAGGGTAATGCCTTGAACAATTTTTAATCTACAACATATCCTCATCTTTATGTGTAAGTTTGGTGATAATCTGCCCATTGGTTCTTGAGAAGAAGATTTTTTAGCAACCACTACTTTTGTTTGTATTTTCCTGATTATCTCCCCTTGTTAAAGGGTCACATCCCTCTATTTAGTGTGTATGAAAGCCCTTGGGCCAATGATACCCTGTAACAAATTTGAAAAAAATTGGCCAAGGGGTTCTTAAGTTATAGCCCTTTTTCTAAAAAGTTTACGCACACCGCACAAATGGCCATAGCATTAGCTCTTTGAGCCTTCGGCTCAGAAGAGCTAAAAAAAAAACTCTGGTAAGGATTTTAACAATTTAGATATCATTCAATGATCGATGTGAATTTTCTGAACTAGTAATTCAGCTGACAAAATACGTCACAATAGGTACACGTCATTAGACACAGTGAACTGTTGTATACAGATTGTAGGGTAGGGTTGTGTTACGATATCTATTTGCACACGTTATGGGGATAAATATTGTACTTAGGAAATGTATTGTAGACCGAATTTTTGCCACAAATTTCCTTTCACGCACATGCATTTGATAATGAATTTTTGTTTGCCCATAGTTATGGATTCTAAATTGAAACTGAATTTATATTTAGAGGAGCAGATAGTCATTAATTACCAAATTGATCCCAATGTTAGATGCATGTACATGTGTGCTCTATACTTTCGGGGTTAAGTGTACCTTTAAAAAACTTGCATTTGAACTACATTTGGGTTTTAAGATTTTGTATTTTATGTGATATAAACGGCTTTTATCATTTATGATATCTTACAAAACATTTCAAAACTAAACAAATCTTAATGTAGCCATGTTTAGTTTCTAAATTCTACGGTATCATATGATTTAAGCTTGCAATATGCTTCATAAATATACAGTCCACTCCACTTATATTGAAGTCGGTTATGTTGAAATATATGTTATATTGAAGTTAAAAGAAATCCCCCAGTAGCAATATTTGTGTAGTTCAGCATTAGTCATATTGAACTTTGGATATAATGAACAATTCAGGGCGGTCCCCTGTATTTCATTATATCCGGAGTAGACTGTATACCAGTATATTGGTTCACTCATAACTCAAATCATGATGTAATGGTATATTATACGATTATATATCCCATCAAAATAACCTTTCCCTGCATACTAAGGTAGATTCTGTCTCCTACCTTGGGTACACTTGTCATCACTGAACTCCCCGGTACAACCGCCCACGCACGTCCCGTTGTTTGTAAAACAGCTTCCATTTACACAGTGCGAGCTACATTGTTGATCACATGAATGACCATAGTAATCTGACTTGCATTCTGAAATGATAAATCATTTGATAAAACTGTCCATGCAGTTGTGTATATTTTTGTACTGATGACCACAATAAAATCAATCGTCTACCTGTGATTCAGAGGTATAGTTATAAAGCAATGTTTATTTTCAATACGCGCTGAAATCTAAATAAAGCAAATAGTCATAATTATGCACATCATTCAATAATACGAAGAGGGTTACAGTGACTTATTCAAAGTATAGAAAAGTATGATATATGTACATGAATGCTTAAATCAAAAGTACGTATGTCTTGTTTCAACTACAATTATGCAGGTCATAAATTATAATCAAACTGTAAAAACTAATGTTCTTACTATCACATTTATCCCCTTGCCATCCCATTTTGCATTTACAGCGTCCGTCATTTTGACCACAGTCGGCAATACACCCAGTGTTGCAGTTTTCACTACAGTTGGTTCCAAATTTACCGACAACACAGCCGCTATCACATACACCAGTATCTTTATTACATCCACCTGTACAACCCGGACTGCAGGGTAAATCACACTGTTTTCCATATTTGTCATTCGGACATGTTCCCTCACAATCGCCGGAGTACCTGTTGCATCCCGATGGACACGATGAACTGCAAGCATCGCTACAAGTGTTTCCATAAAATCCAATTTTACATCCCGAAGTACAGAATCCATTTCCAGAGTTGCAAATACGGTCCTTGCAATTAACATTACACTCCTGAGAACAACCAAGTCCGTAATGTGTTGAATCACATCCTTAAAAAGAAAGTAGAATTGTATTCATAAAAATGTTCTGGTTGAGAGCAGACATATATGCTGTTAAAGTATGTTTAAACTTTGCGTACATGATCGGTGAATGAAACTCCGGATTTACGATGATTACGATAGAGGATTTGTTATGCATGCAATTCAAGAATATCGACATTTCAAGATGCATACACGCTCCACGACTTGATACTACAAATTAAATCAATGGCATCCGTGTTACAGTCCTAACGGAATACACAACATATATACTCCCGTGGGAAAAATTCGACACCAGTACAAAGAAGATATAAATATCCTACAGACGCTCGACGTTTTAAATATCTATAATTAAAAATTAAGTCTTCCTGTAAGCATAATATTCACAAGGTATATCACGCCGCCATCTTGGTTTTCCTTTTTACCAGCTGCATCGCTTGAAAATTTCGGAGAAAAGTTTGATATAATATGATAATTAGACCCCTACCTTCTAGAAGCAACTCTTGTCATGAAGTTGGCCCCAATTTTTACTAAAATGTCTAACCATTTTCAATATACTAATTATTTAATATTTTTATTGTCCTCTTCAGAACATGCACGGCATTGATTCACATTACATCTGAAAATTTCAAAAATCAAAAAGCACTTTAGGTTTGGCAATAGACGAGAATATATTATTCTTTATCGATTACGGAATAAAGCTAGTAATTTGAATGTTCATTTATTGAAAGATTATTTGACTGATGATCCACATTGTTTGCATTGTGGCTATAATTTTGAAGGAAATTTGCATTATTTCCTTGAATGTCCAAAATATAATCAGCAAAGAGATATTCTTCTGCAGCAATTTCATGACATTGGTGTCCCCTTTCCATTGAATTATATCCTATATGGTAGTTCTGAGTATTCATATAACTTGAATTGCAAAACTATTTCTTAAGTTCATAACTACATTAAATCTTTTAAGCGCTTTTGTACATGTTAATTACATATTTCTTTTCTTTTTCTTTTCTTCCCACGAGATGGATTGATCTAGATATTAATATTGATCTATATTATATGTATACTCGTATATGTATGTCTGTGACTGTAGGTGGAGGATTTTGTAAGTGTACGTGTGTATGTGTAGAACATGCTGATCTATAAAAAAATTATTTCATGGCAAAATTCAGCAAAACTCTTATTAGCTATTTCCATGTAAACCGCATTATAATATTGTTACATCTTCAAAGAATGCTATCTTTGTATTTGACCTTTGTATTTGGGAGAGGGCCTACATAGGCTATACCTTTTGCCAGATCCTATTGAATTTCTTAATAAAATATGTTTACATGAAATATGCATGATATTTTATAACATTTTCTGTATTTCTAATATCCAATAGCTTGAGTCAAACTAGAAAATCAGTCAGGTCTGAGGTATTTATTGGTCGCGTAAGTCAGAATCTGAAAGAAATATGGCGGACATCCTTGTTAGTTCTATCTAAAATATCATGAGAGTGTCAAATATATTTTACATTGTGGTTTATTCCCCATGAAGTAAGAAAATTATCTTTACTTTGATGTGCATTAATTTGTTTGACTGAATTCGCGGATTTCTTTTACTCATATCGAACCATCATCAGATGTAGATTATGCTGTATAAATTGCAACCCACACATGACGCTTACGATCGTAGCTCTCATAATACAAACAACTACGTATTCATTGCTCAAGTAAATATTAACTTACTGTCACACTGGTTCCCGGTCCAGTTTGGTTTACAACCTCCGTGACATTTTCCCGTCTGTTGATCACACGTTCCCTCAGCACAGTTTACGCTACACGTGTCTCGGCAAGACGAACCAAAATAGCCGCTACTACATCCACTGCATGTACCGTTATATCTGTCACAATTACCCTGACTACAATGAGTACTACACTCGTACTCACATTTATACCCGTAATAAGAATCAATGCATCCGTTCGTACATACACCAACGTCCTGTCTGCAAGTGTCCCACAAACATTTCTCGTTACAATTGTGTTCACAGTTATTTCCGTATCGTCCCGGTGAGCAGCCATTGCTACAATACCCAGTGTTTTGAACACACACGCTTCCGTTACAGTTTCCTGAACAACGATTATTACATGTTTGTCCCCAGTAGTTATCATTACTACATCCGTTACAGTTACCATTGATCATATTACAATTTCCACCTTGACAGTTTGGTGGACAGGTTGATGTACACGTGTATCCACAGGGTGATGACGTACATCCGTATCCCCAGTATCCGTTAGTACAGCCTTGAGTACAATATCCGGTCGTGGAGTCACATAAACCATTCATACAGTTAGCACCGCAGGTTATCGATGCTATAAACATAAAATATTTAACCAATTTAAATATTCATACCGAAGAAAATTTTTTTGAATAATATTTTTGTTGTTATATAGAATTTCTTTTGGAATAGGTACAGCTTTTAACTGATTAACGGGAAATGAGAAATAGTTTGAAATAGACCATGGGCTAGTAAAGGTAATGGGGGATCCCCTAGGGATTTTTGCAAACAAGTATTTTTTGAAAGTACATAGTCCCTAGATTATAAATCAGGTTGTTTGACATTTCTACATGGGGGAGTTTACGAGTTTTGGGGCAAAAACATGAAATTTGTAAAAACCATAGCCAAAAACTGGAAAAACTCTTCAGATCATTGCTACAATACCCATTGTTTTGATCACACACAGATTCGTTACAGTATAGTGGACAACGAGTATTACACGTTGGTCCCCAATAGTTATCATTACTACAACCGTCACAGTTACCACTTGTCCAATAACAACTTCCACCTTGACAGTTTGATGGACAGGATGTATTGCACGTTTGTCCCCAGTTGTTATTAAGACAACCGTGACAGTTACCATTCCTATAACAAAATCCACCTTTACAGTTTTGTGGACAGGGTGATGTACACGTGTCTCCCCAGTGTCCGACGTTACAGCCTTGGGTACAATATCGAGTGGTGGAATAACATAAACCATTCACACAATTAACACTGCAGGGTACTGACACTATTAATTATAAAATATTTAATTATCATTAGAGAATATTAGTATAGTGTTCTGGGAGAAAATGTTGTAGTGTAATATTTTGGGAAGAGAAGAACTATATTGGGGATATATAACGTTTCTTACCGAAAGGAATGATACTACTAATTATGTAATATTTTAAAAGTACATGAGCAAAGGTTATTTAATTCCGCTTACGGCAGACACCGCTGATGACGTCACACGTTTGACACCCACTGCAGTCCCAACATAGATCACCATACTTTCCAATCTCGCATCCTTAAAAGTAAAACATTGGAGAATAAATCTCGTGTCGTATCTTCAACCACATATAACCTCAGTTTGTTAAGGCACGGGTATATCATTTGCAAACGTCAAACTAAACACAAACTACAAATTGTTTTGGGCAACCAAAATTATAAATTTTTCAAGTCATGTAAGTGTAATGTATCTATGCAAAGAAAATCAGTCTGTTATTAAAATAATAAACTTTATCAGTTAATGTTGTCATTGCTTGAAAGGTGAATATAACGAACAGTGATCAATCTCATATCTCCCATAAGCAATACAAAATAAAGAGTTGGGCAAACACGGACCCCTGGACACACCAGAGCTAGTATCAGGTGCCTAGGAAGAGTAATCATCCCCTGTCGACCGATCACACCCATTGTAAGCCGTATAATGTTGTCATTGCATTGGAATTGTTAGTAATTCAATAACAAAATAAAAGCCATTCATATCACTCATTCATACCTACGGGTAGACCAACCAAAAGTACACAATTTATCCAGGGGCGGATCTTGAAAATTTTCGAAGAGGTTGCAACCAAAGTTTGCACTTTTTCCGCCTAAAAGTGGCGGATTGAAGACTCCCATATTGGAAAATATGACGTTTAAATGTTAAAGAATTCAACCAAAGAAGATGGTAACCCCCATAACACCCCACCCCACCCCACCCACACACATTACTCTAGATCCGCCACTGTCATATTTTATTCCCAGAGAATAACTTCAGTTTCAACACTTTAGTATCCAATGAAAAAAAGTATAGAGTATAAATGTTTAACTTTACATAGTATGGATTGTATGCATATTTATTAAATCTTTCGGTAAAGTCCAAATGCATATTGATTACAACGAAAAAGTACACTTACAGGAACTGCTTAATGTGTGATTTATGTAGGTTCCGCATTTTGAGTACATACGTATATATGTATCTCATAAACCTCTACTACAACGTCATAACATTTATTGACGTTATCAACATTTTGATAAGTATATTAAATATTGTTACCAAGAAGTAAAATATTCAAGCCAATTGGATATGTATTACTTAATACAATGGATAAGTAGGATATGAAATCCCTAACATCAAAGACTCGCGAAATACGATATCATGTCACGTTTCCGAAAAAATTAGCGTCTATTGTCAACGTGAAACTGTCATAAGTAGCGACAACCACTCGAATGAAACACAACTTGCAGCGCAATAAGAAAACCCTATTTCATAGTTAGTGAAAGTGGTCATATGTTAAGATTTTGATAATAATTGTTGGGACGAAAGCAAAGGGATTCTGGCAAAAAAAAAACTGGATGTACGTATAGAATTTGAAAAAAAATAGACATTCTAACCTATAACTTTTGCAGATTGTAAAATGTAAAAATCCATATCAAATACACTAAAAAAAAATCAATGCAATACTAGTAATCCAGTTTTGGAAAAACAGGAAATCAAGGTTAAGTGTTGTTTTACGTTCCGTTCGAGAATAATTCACTCACTTCAAAGATTTAGATGAAACTCTACACACATGACACTCAGGTCGAAGCAGGGAGGGATCTTTATCGTGTTTACGCCTACCGTGACACGGGACCCCCGTTTGTAAGGTCACATCCGAAAGAATATCGGGCACATGCCGAAGGGACAGTCACTATGCATGTTAAACATTTTGCGTCGGGATTGGAAATCGAACCCAGGTTCAATGAAAGACTTGGCGTTTTCAACAAGAAATCTACACAATATACATGTATATGAAATTTGCATGTTCTGTCGCTTACATTGTAAATGTTTTTGTGCTGATGAATACGTCTTATGAAATATGTATTAACTCAAGAAATTAAAATACTAATCCCCAAAATAAATTCTTAAAGTAGATAAAAGGTCAGTGTATATGTTGCAATGTCAATAGTAAAAATACACACAATGTAGTTGAAGATTGATTGATTGAATATTATTTAAGGTCCATCTCGAGAATATTTCACTCATATGGAGACTTCACCAATGCCGGTTAAGGGCTCCAAAATTTAGGCTAATGCTGAGCAGGGGGATCTTTATCGTACCACACCTGATGTAATACGGGACCTCTGTTTTTGCAGTCTCATCCGAAGGACCGTCCCATTTAGTCGCCTCTTACGACAACAAGGGGGTAATGAGGACCTATTCTAACCCGGTGTTGTAGCATATAATCCCCCCCCCCCCCCGCATACACTCTCCCTCCGGAAACACGGGCCGGGGATAGAATTTCCCTCAAGGAATAATTAACCCGGGCCCAATCCCCACCCCCAAGGAAAAACCGCTCCCGTATAGAATTTCCCCCTAAATGACAGTACACCCCCTTCTTACATTTTAGCTATGTATCCGTTTCCAGTTCTATTCCTAGAATTATCTTGCTTATCTAGACCCGGGAAGTCTTCTTCTGATTTTTTTTTTAGTTTGAGCAGGGTCTTGTGTATCACAATCATCATCTTATGTTTGTTTTGTTTTTTTAAAGGAAATTATTAAAATCAAGTAATGGTATATCAAAATTCATTCATACATCTCAAGTCTTTGCTGTTATCTACCAGTATTCTAACATCTGAAATGGTGAAGTTGGGAAGAAGTTAATGTCTTTATAATTTAAAATTTCGAATTTAAATAAACGGTCACTTTTATTTCCACAGTGCATCTAATTTAATTTTTAAATATTTTAATTGTATATCTTTTAGTCGACTTTTTACGAAAAACCCTAATGTTATTGACCATCGTTACCGAGTAATGTCTTTTCGGAAGCCTATAATATTTACTATACCCAATTCAAAGTTTTCATCGTATAAACCAAACTTCAACATCTAAAAAAATCCCTTTATTTTATGAATAATAATATTAATGAGCGCATATCTATTTCATTAAACTATAACAATTCAACAGCACATATTTGTTTCTTTTGGAAACCTTTTTTTTTTTTTGGATAACATGTACCTCTTTATAGCAATAGTAACAAATTTCATTAATTATTATCTGCAGTTGCATGGGTTTGCTTCATTCGGTTGACGAAATCCGGAAATAGGAGGGGGGGGGGGATTAAATACTAGGGCGGTTTTTCCAACCAGGGGGAAATTCTATACTGACTTTGTACATAGGGGAAATCATATGCTGGGGCGTTTTTCCCCTCTAGGCAAAGATCAATCTCGGGCCCGTTTTTCCGGGGGGAAAGTCTGTGCTACAACGCCGGATCCCCACGGTATGTAGTAGGTGAATATAACGAACAAGGATCAATCTCAATAACTCCTGTAAAGAATACAAAATTAAGTATAGGGCAGACATGGACCCCTAAATATACAAAAGTTGGGAATAGGTGCTTAGAAGAAGCAAGCATCCCCTGTCGACAAGACACCCCTGACGTGAGCCCTAATCCCGATCGGGTAAACGGAGGAATCAGTATGTAAAGAACGGCCTCAGACATAATATATATAATCACTGTGTTTCAAACGCAAGTGAACAAATTGGCCACCCCCTTTACAAGTTGCACAAAACTAAATCTATATCATATTGTATAATTTATTGCTTAATATGTGCAAGTGTGGCAAAATAAAGTGACCAATGGCTCTAGATCCCCTCTTTAAACTGTAATAACTGCTTCACTGAATGTTTTAAAACATACATTCTTTCCTTTATTTAGAACACTCGCATTCATGTTAAAATATGTTATTATACTTTCATGTAAAATACTCGAATCTGATTGGTCGAGAAGCATTTGAAAAAACATATTGTTACCCTCTGAGAACAGAAAGCACGCCCTCCAGGGTGATAGTATCTAGCAACGGGTAACAGTACTTGACAACGGGTGATATCATAAAAAATTATCACATGCATCAAATCTATGCGCGTACGGTTCGCCGTAGATTGTTAGACGACGTCGTTTGAGCCGTTTGATAAACACGAATACCCGCATCGATATACGAAATATCGCATGACAGTGATTGATCAAATGTCAACAGACGTAAGTCTTTCTGCTTTGTTGTTTATATAACATTCAGTATAATAAAACAGATATTATTGCTACGCCTCGGTTGACAATGGTTTTCTCGGGGTGAAAATTTTCAATGTTACCCTCAACTACATGCAATATTTATATAATACAAACCTTTACTAAAAGAAACCTTGAATTAGATTTGATTTTGAAATTTGCCACAGTGTTTGTTTTAAAGATGTAGCCCATTTATGCACGACCCACACAATCAAATGGACTATACATTAAGCGAATCAAGCATTTGGCGTGGTTGAGCTTACATGTATATAAAGGACCAAGTAAGGAATTATAACATAGAACATACCGAAAACTTGTATTTCACAAATTTCCAAGATGGCTCCTGTCGTAGCTCCATCTTCAGGAGTATCGTATGTTGTTTCTACAATGACGTATCTTGCCGTTTGTTTACATGGAATGTCGATTATATTGTCGGGTAGATCCGGAGATGTGTCGGTATAGCATCGAGTTCTCTCTGACGTGGTAGTCACTGCAGCTGGTGAGTTAGAGACGTCCAGATAAAACTGTTTAAACCTATATTGCTTCCAATCACCAGGTCTTTCACCTGTAGTGTAAAAATTATACATGCATAATGAATGTACAAGTGTATAATTATAAAAAATCATTGTCGAACATTGGGGATTTATAAGACTGAGAAATACTCAAAAAATAGAAAAAATAGACAAATCAATTTAATAAAGTGATGGAACAATATATGAGTAAATCAAGAGGCCCATGGACCATATTGCCCAACTAAAGAGGTTTTAATACAAATTAATTTTAAAAACCCTTCTGAGCCCAATCAGGTCTCGGAGTTATGCTTTGAACATTCATCTACTCTTGATAATATTTGTACATGTATACCTGTATTTTTTTTCCATGGATGCTATATGTAGCTTTTTAACCATTCGAATTCCCTATATCAAACATCAGGGATATACATCAACTTTTCATCTCACTTGCCCTTCGGGCAAGTAAACTCAAAGTTTTACTTGTCCGAATGAAAAACTTAGATGTCCGAAATATTTAAAGACTCTAATAAGCCTGTTAACCAGTAATTCTAATTATCTTAATTATTTTTTTTTTCTCTCTCTCTCTGTCAATTGGTGATACAGTACGGTCTACTAGAATGGGCCTTCGCTATAATCTGACGATTTGGTAAAGAAAAGAACAGTATATGGAGTTGGGCTTTACTTTCTAATATTTGATATTCATCAAGCTTAACACAATTATTATAATAATCATATTTTCTATTAAAAATATCACTTGCCCCATCGGGCAAGTGTGTATTGAGTTTCACTTGTCCGAAATGGGTTTTCACTTACCTCGGCCAATCGGACAACCGTTAATGTCGATCCCTAAACATGTATTAATTCAAATACCAAACCCTAACAAGAGACATATTTACGCTAGTTTCAAAGAACGGCCCAAAATAATTTGTTTCATGTCACTGACCGTATAAATTGTTACTGTTGCATGAGAACAAAATCAATTTCAATGATGTAGATTAATTTCATCATATATTGCGATTTAAAAGTTTTATCCCCTATGGTCGCCTCATCTTACCCTCCAGGGTCATGATTTGAATAAGTTGGAATCTGAACAATCTGGTGATGCTTGCATATTGATATTGATATGACTAATCATAACTCTTGCTGGCCTTGATAATACTATTCCCTCATATATTACCATGTAAATCTTTGAAGCCCCATTGTGCATAAAATTTGAAATTCGTGTCCATGTCCCTTTAAAGAAAAGTTTTGTTTATAGCAAGTGTCGTTAAACTTGGGGAATTTCACAAAAATCGACAATACATGTATGAATCAAGAGCATTTTCATCGTTTTATAAATCACTAATGGGTATGAACTACAACAAGAAAATTATTAACTCCAAACCATACTGGAACAGAAGAAGTTGCTTGTCGTTGATTTTTGGAGAGAGAGAAAAAAATAGATTCGTGATTTTAAGTCCCGTGTTACAATAATAATCATAAGACATCGTATTTCATTGTATCGTAAGACACCATTTTTCAAATATATTATAAACAATTACAATTGTGATAGCAACAAATCGTCTAAAAATTGGAGGTCAAATGTCGCGGTAGAGGCTCAGTTTGACACGATAAACCCACAACCTTGAAGGTTTTCACTGTTTCGTTTTATGACGTGGAACATGATCGTAAAAAGTGCATATGACCCGTGTGCAATATATTCTTTTAATTTACTATAGATGTTATGAATGCATAATTATCTAGATGGTTTGTATTGTGATGGTAAAGTTGATAATGCTGAAAGCACCTAAAGTAATTTTTATTTTAAAGTCGGAACTCTTTACAATAAACAAGTAACATGAGCTAAAAAGCTCTTTAACCCATTCTTTAAATATCCCATATTACAAAAAAGAAATAATGATAAAAACCAACTACATATTTATCTCTTATATTTGATTTAAATGATAGAGGGAGAGGGAGGGAGAGGAAAATTACATGTTCAAAGCCCTTACAATGAATGACAATGCTAGTAAGCATTATGAATGGCTATGTGATGCACAAAATATTGAAACATAATTATTCTTATTACGTATGGCTTGAAAACCAGTTTCATACAATTTGCGTATATCTTAGTAAATCTTATATGTTCAAAAGGGGTATAACTCCAACAACAAAATCAAATAAAAAATCCTTTAGATATGCAGATTGATTGATTGAATATTGTTTAACGTCCCTCTCGAGAATATTTCACTCATATGGAGATGTTACCACTTCCGGTGAAGGGCTGCAAAATTCCTATTGACAAAGCATAGATATAGGAGAATCAGACATGTCTATATGTGGACTCTACCGTCTCTTCTGTAGTAGATTTTAACGCTTTTTATGCTGTACTCTTTTCCAAGATCCACTTGAAACCAGGCTATAAGCTGTCCTGCAGCAGTATGGGCACACCGGCCATAGTTTGTCCGCAAGTCAGTATCATTGGCATATGATGCATATTGATCTCCGTGGGTCGAGCTCTGTGATAGAGTCGTCGTCCTTCTTCTGCTGAGGTTGTCTAGGAAAAAGACAATATTTTCGTTAAAATGATATGTATGTAAAACAGTCTTATTCACAAAATAAAATAGCTGTATGTCTTTACATTTCTATCTACAGAAATGGAAGAAATAGCGGAGCCAAAACAATCACAAACATCTATTCACCAAACCTTGTTAATCACGTATTCAAATGGGATACCTGTAAAATGCGAAATGAAATCTAAACGGAACGAAATTTACCGAAAGGAAACGAAACCCATTCAAACGAAACCTAACGAAACGAAACCGATTGTATAACCGAACTCTTTTAATCATAGTTATTAAAGATGGGATCTCAGGCCCCTGTGTAAGTTACCGCATATAAATGAAATTCGCCTCCCCTTTATTATAGGCTTTCGGGTTGACTGATACAAAGTTTTATTTATTTCTTTACGTTTTACATTTCGTCATTTTTCGTTATTTTCCGTAAATGTATTTCGTGGCTTTTTGAGCTCCTGCACGAGCGCTTTTGCACTTAGTATATATATACTACCACTGGTCAGTGTTCGGGCAGTGCGAAGTTCGTTACAAGCAACAAAGGTCGCTTTTGTATTTCTGTGCCTTAGCCTTCCCTCCCACCCAGCCCGTTTTCAGTTTTGAATTCATATGCTTTCATTAGTGATTTTTGAGCTTTGTCGATTTGATGTTTGCTTATTAAAAGCGATCTTGTAACGAACGCAACCAACCTATTCACCTTTTCTGTTTTGTTTTATCATCAAATAGTAAAGAAAATATTTATTTTCGGACGAGGGCACTGAGGGAGAAAATAAAAACATCGGAATGGTGGGGGTGCACAAAGCACATATACATGTACAAAATTTATTAAATTATACCATGTGCAATTAGTTTCGGATCCAGAAATTTCAGAACAAAGGGCCACAATCTCATAGGTCGAAGGTCTGGGGAAACAAACTAAGCGATGAAGGAGGGGGGGGGGGCGGGGGGGGGGGGCGTAGGATCCGCCTTTTGGCAAAAATACATGTTTCAGTATATTTTGCTTTAATTAAAGCCAAATCTATGTATACATGTGAATACTTCGTATTTGTATATCAAATGGTGGATTCTGGGTAGGTCATCCCCTTCTCTTTGTAATTTCTGCTTAACTTGTTCATAAGTCTTTTGCTTTACAAAATGCTGACCTTCTCCTATAATTATTACATAAAATAGTTTCCGTTCCGTACTCGATTCCCCGTTTTAGCAACGCCCCAAATATTTACCTAGATATAGTTGTCTCTAGACTTACTACATGTCAATAATAATTTTTAATAATCTTACGAATTTGTGTATTCGTATAATATGGTACTATATAATTTTCCCATTGTTGAAAGTACTCGCACCTCAGCAGTTAGAGATAAAATAAGAGGTCTTCTTGCTTTCAACTTTCTCAGACACCAACTTCTTCATACAATGTTTGATGCTAACCGATGGACCGCTTAAGGATGTATGCTACACCAGAAAAATTTGATATGGATGAAAAGTGGAGGATATGTACAACAATATTTTGAAAATGAAAACTTTCAAATTTATTTCATTTAGTCAAAAAATGCAGTTTTAGTTGAAAGCAATCAAAGAAAAATTTAAAACCCCTGCTGGACTCGAACACACGATCTACAGTTCAGCAGTCGACCTGACTACTGAGCTACTCAACTAGGCGAGAATTATTGAAATGAATAGACAAATATTGCTGATTTTATATTTTCACCCATCTTTTAAAAGGAAGTCAGCCATTATGACGATATAGATGTAGAGAACATCCTTAAAATGGTTCAGTCAACCGAAATATAACATCAACAGGGAAGCGAATTTCATTTATATGTGGTAACTTTCAAGGGGACATGCTACTGTTGCAAATAATTGGGGGGGGGGGGACTTATATGATGTATGACATATCCACGACTGGATTTCTACTGTGTCGATCATGTTTTATCAACTTGCAACAGAAGGCCTAATATACCAGTCGGTGAACAGGGAAGGGGGGAGGGGGGGGGGAATTCCCGCTAACACATCGAACCTAGGCTAGTCTATACACGTTGCAGATAATTAGTAGCTTTTGAGAGGGGACGTGACCTGTATTCGGACCAAAATTGGGAGTAGAATATCATCAAAAAGCCCTCAAATCTACGATCTGATTTTAATTAGATTGGTCCATGTGTTTCCCATGAAGAAATACTTGTACACAGCCTGTATGCGCCCCCAGAAAGTCGTCTTATACACATCGAGGAAATGGTTTCTGTGGAAGAATTATTCATTTCTAAAAATTACACAAATTTCCCTAATCAGGGATACACAATCTAAGGCAAAAGGTGAGGGGAAATGGGAATAATCGAGCTGGAAAAAAATATTTCTTTTAAATGTTGACTAATTTTAAGGTCATATGATTGGTCAATTACCGATATGATACATGTACAGTGTATTGTCTACACAAGACTGACAAAACTTCGAAAACACTTGCTTATGTACACAAATTCTGGCTCTCCGTAAAAATCTCTGTAGAATATTATGTCCATCCAAATTTCATAGAACATCCGATTCCCGAGTCAACAGATGCAAAGATCCCCGGTGTGGAACTTGTCCATATAATTATAAAGGAGGGACAAACTTTCAATTCAACGGAAAGTAATTCGTCGTAAATGCGTATGTTTTGCGGCTATAGGAATTTAATATATGTTATTACATGTAGCGGATGTAGACAAATTTATATCTGAGAGACAGGAACAACTCTAAGAGCCAGAATTCGTGTACATAAGCAACACATTCAAGTACCGGAATACCGTAAATTAAAACTGAGTGAACATTTAAACGTGTGTGGAAATGGACATTTTAATATTTTTCCTTTTTACAAACTTTTCACGGACAATTTAGTGGAAAGGAGAGAAAAAGAAAAATAATACGCTCCAAATGACTCCCTCTGTATTGTGACGTCATTATATTGTTCTAGTCATAACAACATAATTATGTAAAACGTCTGAAGATTTTTTTAAAATGAAAGCGCTTACGTTTTACAACGTGTTGTCATATCTTATTTAATATTTTACATATATATATATATGACTCTAAAGTGCGATGGTCACGCCAAAGTGCGATGGTCTGCGCCAAAGTGCGATGGTTTGTTAACGTTACGGACGCCAAAGTGTGATGGCCACACGAAAGTCCGATGTTGCGGAGTTAAGTAACGTTTGTGATGTCACGTCATTGTGACGTCATGCTTAACATCTTTCAAAATAAAACCAACGAAATGCGACACGGACGACAGCAACTGCAAGGTATACAAAGTTGAGGATAGTGAGAACGGCAAAGTACATTTGTTGAAGAACTATCTACTTCGCGCAAACATTCTTCAATTCAGGATCATTTATTACGTGTGACGTACACGTATAGGCTATATATATATACGGATGTATATTTAATTGCTGTTATAAAATTTAGAAATTCATTTCAAAATTAAGGATTATCTCCCTCATGCATAGCTCTTATCCTTAGACGAATTTGACTCCACTTTTTTTGGCACGCTGTTCTTGGCTATAATAGCGCTAAAACTTCGTTGTTATTTCGGATTTCCAACGTTTTGGTTGAGCATCACTGAAGACATTATTTGTCGAAATGTGCATCTGGTGCATCAAAATTGGTACCGTATAGGTTTTACACACACACACACACACACACACACACACACACACATATATATATATATATATATATATATATATAAAGTTGGTACATCTACACAAGATGACAGTAACAGAAATCTGAGGTAATTTCTGTTCAATTACTTTCTGTCACCATTGATTGATACTCATAATACAATTAGCAACCTAGACATTAAATTATTCCTTATTAGGGAAGTAAAGTAAAACGGTTAAACACATACCGGTAATACATTGTATTCACGTTGGGGACGAGTTTTGAAATATTGTAGAATGTTACGCTTTTAATATCAATTGCACCAAGGCTATTTGAAAACAGCTCATCTAAAAAATAAACACACCTTGAGATTTGATGCAATGACGTAATAATACTGTTCTTGGCACTCCCTTTCACAAAAACTGACATTCAACTTCTTATTATAGCGGTCAAATCCATATAGCGTTAACTTGTCGCTAGCTGTTTCACAACAAGTCAGTGTTTTATTTCTACTGGTACTAAAATTTATTTTTAAAGGTAGTAAAATAATAAAATTAATTTCACTAGTAGTAGGACTATAATTATGATTGTGGGTAGGATGGCCAACTATAGGCAAAATTTTACGCAAATGGGCCGAGCTGGTATTTCCTTAAAAGGTTGTAAAATTCAACAATAATCTTCTAATTATCGCAATATAAAAGTAAAAGTTAATGACCAGTTAACTCTTGGTTAAAAAATACTACATGTACATGTAACCTGTTGTGGAATTTTCATCTAACTCTTATCGTCACTGCACACATATCAGCACTGTTCCCTCGGCTTTTGAAATAGCATGACATTATATAAATTATAGGTACACGTACTAATGTATAACTATACTACCCAGACAATTCAAATATCATGATATGAATTTCACGGTTTTAAGTGCATCCTAGCAAACTGAATTATTAGCAATGACGCTTCTTTATACATGTCTGATGAAGGTAATGCTATTGATAAGATAAATTGTGTTCGATTTTCTTTGCAAGGGGGGGGGGGGGGGTTATAAAAGTAGCACACCGATGTTTCTCACGCCAAATCTTAATTTTCTTTCAGACACACATATCGATGTATCAGATTTGTTAATTGTCTTGTCGGTAAAATAGGAAGTTATCCAAATCATGAAAATTCCATTCTACAATTTAAAGTCCCGAACAAGGTACACTAAGCTACTGGAAAATTAAAGTTCTTCATATTGCGATTTAATGAAGACAAGATCTAAGCCGTATGTATAAAATGCTTTGGTTACTAAACTTTGGACATAGACAAAGAGAGAGAAAATTGACACACACACACACACACACACACAGAGAGAGAGAGAGAGAGAGAGAGAGAGAGATGAGATAATGGAGAAAGAGAGAAAGGTGAAACAAGAAATAAGAAAGATAGAAAATGAGATTGGATAAAGAAATAGAGGAGAAAGGGGATATAGAGGCAGGAAGGGGGTTCCGATGGATTGTCAAACTGTCCGTTCCTTTACAAACTTTTCGTAATGAAAAAAAAATCTACACCTGTTGTAATCAAGACAATAATGATATGAAATGACAGTCGACCATTATTCTACATAAGGTGCAGCAGGTTAACTTTGTAATGTTGTGTTCACCAGGAGTGTGTTGACTTGTAGAAATGTCAAATTAAACACAGATACAAATAAAAATACAATTAATATCAATAACATCAGCTGATGAGAAATGAATATAGCAGCACATACCGTAACAATATATAAATCCCAGCGACAAAATAACACACGTCCATCTCAAGACGGCCATTCCGAAAGAGGAAGTTACAATCTGTAATTAAAACCTGTAAAATTATTCATCCGGAGAGGGCAAAATACCACTGAGCACACAACTGTCAAGTGACCCACTTTGTAAAGGTAAACACGGGGATTTCTTAAACATTTAACAACATTCCATTTAAAACAATTAGACAACAGAGCGCGCCGTATTTTGTGTCAGATGCATGTATGCTACCAGGCTGCCGGCATCAAACCTTCACGAGAAGTATAAGTACTTCCTTATTTTAATCTTCAATTAAACATGGTGTATATGAGTATTAAGTAAACAAGTACACTTTTTGAAGTGGCCGTTTCTTGTTTTGTGTTGTGGGCGGAGCGGATCTCACCTCTTCATAAAATTAGATACGGACAAGATGAATTTTCTGAGGGTATTATGATGTAAAATTCATCATTATATTATCGAATTGATGTATTCATAATTCGCCCGACAAATTAAACGATAGCAGTGCTTTTGTATATCCATTATGTATTTATATCTACGTGTAGCAGTGTGTTAACAGAAGTAGTGGGTTCAGTGTTAAATACAGACGGTAATTCAGTCGTGTTGTCGGTATAAAGGGAGCCCAGTGTTAACACCTCAAGTCATTACCTGACAAAAAGTCGTCGGGTATTCCCCACAAGCTTTCCTTGTAATCAGAGAGAGAGAGAGAGATAGATAGAGAGAGAGAGAGAGAGAGAGAGAGAGAGAGAGAGAGAGCATGTATCTAAGCCGTTAAATATTTCATCTGAAACATTAATATAGCGCTGCACAATCTTATCTTTTGAAATAAAAGATTAGAATGCTAGCGCCACATATATTATTCAATACGGAAGTAAAGTTATGAGACTGTTTACCGTAATCAATTAATTAAAAATCTCCATGGTAGCAATTTGAAGTATTACTTTGAATTTATGGATTTTAAAGACCTATATTTTCTTAAGTAATGTTTTTAAAATTTCATTGATTGATTTGCAGTACATTACATGATAGAGGGGTAAAACATTCAATAGATAAGCCATTGTTAGTGTTTATAATTCTAATACAAAGTATTCAATTTTCAGACAGATTAAATCATTCGCCGCAATGTATGCTTTTGACTACTTTCATACAATGAAAGGCGTTTATGAACAGTATATTGATAAATAAATGTAACGTAGTTTATACGTGTATTATAACGGGGGGTGGGATGGTGCTGTTGTTGCAATATCTTTTTCCTGACAAGGTCCACATTATTACTATTTAATTAGGAAAATCATATATATATATATATTAGCCTAATGGCCTCTCCCAACTTTAACATAATACTGTTAAAAATATAAAAATACCAGAAAAATACTATCAGAATCGGTAGGGTATTGAAAAGAACTATTTCACGATTTTAGTAAAAATCGGTCTTAAATTGGCAAACTACTTGTACTTTAACACACACAAACATACACACACGAACACACATACACACGAACACACACACACACGAACACACACACACAAACACACAGACACGTGGATCGTCCCGTAGGAACCTAGTCAAAACACCGCAAATTGGGGGACTACGAGATTTTATGACAAATATGACGTACTTGAATTTGTCATGCTTCGCATTTAGTCTGGAAAAAACAGACAGAGTCTGTCTTTTTATTTGAAATATAATTTGATGTATTTAGAAAATGGGGACCCGGAAGTGTCAGTTTGGGGACTTCAGTCTAAAAGGGGGACTTAGTTCCTAATAAGAAAACAGATATGGGGATTTCACAATAATTCCTTATAAGGAACAGACTATATCACAATATATAGATATAACGGGTACTTTCAGAGAAAAGCAACGGACAATTTCAGATAAAACTACTGTTTCTGCTTAACACGCTCTGTACGTAATCTTTGTTTATACTTTAAACGGAATGTATCTTATATCTATACGGAAACTCTGATTTGTTTGCATTCTATAAGGACATCCTCGTAATAGATATAATTTGGATCTCAGACACGTAGCACACGAGCATTGTCTCATATCGTGGACATAATTTGGAAAACAAAGGCATTTCTAAAGCTTCGACTGCGTATTATATGAAAATAAAGATATATCGATATGTATACTTGCAATATTTTACCGAACGCTAGCTGACAGTTATAAAGGAACGGACACTTAATGATTCAGACACCGGACACTTCCAGGTCTTCATCTACTGTATATATCTATTTCCGAATTCCATACTTTAAACATTTCCAATTCATTCATACATAAACTACATGTGTAAGTACTGTAGTACATTGAGGTGAACTGTGCACAGTATCAGAAAAGATACTCAACATTTCCCAATATATTAATACGTATAATCTTAGGCAAACCAGGGGCGGATCCAGGAATTGTGGTTACGGGGGGTGCCACTTTATGAGGCAGGGCGTCTGAGTTCAGCCCTAATGGGGGCCCAGGGGGCGAAGCCCCCGGAAAGCTCTTGGATTTTACAGACTTTATAGGGCTTGAAATATATCTCCTATTCAGTCATTTGTACTATTTTCTATCATTTCTAATAAGGTGAAATTAATAAAATGACGCAAATTTTCAGGGTTTTTGGAAAAAATGAAGTTCTTGCAATGAAGTTATTCAAGAAATCAAAAGATTTTGTCATTTAATTCCCCGGGAGTGGAATAAATCATTACTTCTTTTATCGTTTAGTGCATTTTTCTAAAGAAGATACTGTACATGTACCACGATTTACCTTAAATTTGAAAAAAAAAAATAGAGAGGGGAGGTTTAAATCCGCCACTGAAAACCAATTCTTATAGATTAAAATTTCACTATTTCATACATGTACATTGTATTTTTTTAATAGATGTTTTGTCTCCTTTGAACAGAATACATGTTCGGAAGAATGTAAATCATGCCATCTTTCCACATCTACCAGCAACCAAAAGGAATTGTTTTCTCCCAAAGGAAAATTGTCGTCTTTATTTAGCTTTAGGAGACATTTAAAATCTGAAAGAAATCTTTCTGTAAACGTGTATCGCATCTTTAATATCCTTGACTGTTTGAACATACTGAGGTTCATCAAATATACATCCCCCCCCCCATTTTCCTTGCACGTATTTTTTCTTCTTCATTTCCTTGGTGCGTTACTGCTTTGTTCTGCAAGATTCATACATTTGCCATGAATTATGTGGATTTTTCACAATAGAGGTCAGGGGCGGATCCAGGAATTGCGGTTAGGTGGGGGGGGGGGGGGCAAATTTTTATGAGGTAGGGGGTCTGGGGGCCATCTTGCGGCCTCCAGTGGATCCTGGATTTTACAGATTTTATAAGGCTTGCAATATGTCTCCTATGTAGTAATTTTTACAATTTTCTGTCATTTTTAATAAGGTGAAATTAATAAAATTAAAATGACGCAGATTTTAAGCGTTTTTGAAAAAAAGTAAGTTCTCCCAATAAAAGTAATTAAGAAAATCAAAAGAGTTTGTCATTTATTCCTCCGAGTGTGGAAGAAAGTATTGCTTCTTTCTTTTATCGTTTACATTTTTCTAAAAAGATCTCGATTTACATTAAATTAGAAAATTTTAGGGGGGGGGGGGGGACCGGCTACGCCCCCCCCCCCTCCTTCAATCCGCTACTGGAGGTACGTGTATTTGCATGTGTCAATATCGTATATTCATTGTTAGGCCTATTCAACCATATCGATGATTGCACTTTTTTACTCCCTGTTAAAAATAAAAGTAGCTTTTGCTTGTTGCCTGATAAAGGTAGTGAAAAGAAGACATTGATATGAGATGAAAATTTTTCATTTATTTTGAAAAAGACGAAGCTATATAACAGAATAAGTTAATGGGGGTCAGAATGAATCGAAAGCAAAAATACAAGAACAAATTTAGTAACGTCTCCATATGAGAGAAAAACTTTCAAGAGGGAAGTTTAACATTAAACAAGTATCATATGTATGGTGGTTGATTTGTGTCATTTTGTCTTTTATAACACGACAAAATGATAATTAGCGACTGTATCATGTCAATAACATGAACCTGAACGTGGATAACTCATATCTGTCAATTACATACTGACAGAATGAAATGTACAAAGAGTGAAATACATTCAATTCTTGTAAAATACAAGTAATACACGTGCCTACAAAACGCATCAATACAGATAGTTATTTCACCTGGGACTGGATATATCCACTTACAGGAGAGAGAGAGAGAGAGAGAGAGAGAGAGAGAGAGAGGAGTGTGTGTGTGTGAGAGAGATACACTTACGAGAGAGAGAGAGAGAGAGAGAGAGAGAGAGAGAAAGAGAGAGGGTGTGTGTGTGTGTGTGTGTGTGTGTGTGTGAGAGAGAGAGAGAGAGAGAGAGAGAGAGAGAGAGAGAGAGAGAGAGAGAAGAGAGGCACTTACGAGAGAGGCACTTACGAGAGAGAGAGAGAGAGAGAGAGAGAGAGAGAGAGAGAGATAGAGAGAGAGAGAGATCTGTTTCAATGTACAATGTTATTTCACAGAGGAAAATAAGATTGATCACTGTTATAAGTGTTAACATACAAGCATACGTGAATTTCAACTACATGTGTATTTCAAACAATTTGGATTGACAATAAAGTGGAGACTTGCAAGAGTGACAAAGGTGCTAATATTTGAACACATCATCAGATGTTTTTTAGAATAATATTAGTTTAGTTATTGGAGATGTATATGTTACCTGTTGAGGTATCGGCACAGGTAAATCAAAAGTTTACATTGGTGTGGATTTCAAGTTTAAGTTTAATATTGCATATAAACAGGGAAATCTAGTGAAATGATTCTACAATATTTAACAGTTTATAAATATCATAGCCAAGCGAAAAGACGACACTGCTTTGAAATAATACTGATTTTATTTGCAGTTGTCTTATGTGTTTGTATTCTGTACGTGGGTTTTGCTTAATGCTTGTATTTGTTTGATCCACATGGAAGTGATTTTGCAAATAAAGTCAAAACAGTGAATGCTTTTAACCCCTTCTTAATAATTTTAAAATCATTAAGATCTGCCTACATATTATATTTTCAAAATAATGTGGCATTTACTAATAACCATGATATGCAATTATGTTTAAATTGTATCAAATGGCTGCTGAAAGGCAAATTTTGGTCAAAATTGCACTGCGAGTGTTGTTACTTAGCAACCAAAAAGACTGGAGTTTTTGTTAAGGTAACATATTTAAGGCTAAAATATTACTTTTATTCTTGCGTTCAGAAGTTCCAAATTTTTTACTTTCAACATATAATCAGTTATGTTTTTAATATTTAACATCAAAAATGAAAAATATATTTTTCAAAAATCGTGAACCAGTCCCTTTAAGTAGAAAAATTGGTATCAAAACTGGTATAGAATATTGAAGAACGATTTCACGATTTACGAGAATCGGGCTTAGCAAAGTAAACTTTTATAATATAACATCCACCAATTTCTTCATCGTCTGTTTCAAATTTTCGCTAAAAAATATACCTCGATCGTACGTTATTTTGTACGGTTGTAATCTCGTGGGTTTCAAACGATGCATATTAGATGAAATCAGCGGTACATATGTATGCTAAGAACACAATTTTCATTTTTTTAAATTTGGATATAAAGAAAGAAAACACACATAATCAAATTACATGTTGTTTATTATTGTCAAGGTATACAAAACTAAACTAAAATAAACTAAATATATCGACATAAAACACTGACAGATATAATATGAAAACAAATGGAAAATAAACGTTTATACTAAAGAAGAATTTATCATATTTCTTTTTTTACAATTACCAAGGTTTTGGGAAAAATAAAAATGCGTTGAAATTCAGTCATATAATATCAACAGGTAATATTTTTACCACGCGACTTTTCAAAGAACACAAAAAAAGTTATTTTAGTGGAGGCTAATTTAGCAGGAAAATGTGCATTGCGCACAGCGTGTTTTTTATGCATGTATATGAAGGAGTTATGTTATCGACGTTATAAATTGTACTTTTAAAAACGATTTTTCGATGATTTCACAAATATGTAAAAGAAAATTTATTCTAGATATTCCCAGAATTCCGCACTTTGGCACCCGAGCATGCACATTAGCTGCAAAAACTATGATATCGCCCGAGAGTGATACAGTTTAGCAATAAATAATCGAGAGAGCTACAGTTTAGCAATAAATAATCATTGGAAACTTCAAAATTCTCACTCTACATCGTGCATCTCCTGAAGGGGTGCCACATACTCTTAAAAGAAAACCTTAGAATTAATCTATAACAACGGACGAGGGATGAAAGTGTTTTATTACGTTTTTATTTATTTTCAAACCCTGGCATTGTATACTGATATAGAATTATAGAATTGGCTTGATCTGTTTCATGTCTTATTGCTTAAAAAGTTTTTATTTTAATTTAGGACCAAGAAATAGATGGGTATTCTGTTTCGGTAATACCATCAGCAGAGAAATTCATTTATCATATTTTGTAATTGAATTTATTCACCTATTGAGAAATACAATACATTAAATCAAAATATGATCACCTAACAAAAATTGATAAATGTGAATATTAGTAATAATAATTTTTTTTACGTTTTCCTGATACATATACGTGCATTACATGTATAGATATGATATGAAATGAGTAGATATACATGTATAATATGTTAGAACGAGCGCAACTACATGTATACGAGCGGATCCTGAAAATTTCGCCAGGGAAGTGTGCTCCACCTTATGCATTTGTTAGGGTTTAATTAAAAATATGGATTTTTAAAATAAAAATATTTATTATGTTAAAACTAGAAATCCAAATAACTAGACAAATATATTTATTGTCTACCTAGCCTAGGGGCGGTGGATGTATATTTCCAATGATTTTGCTTTTCAGGGGCGAATCCAGGATTGCGGTTGCGGGGGGTGCCACTTTATGAAGCAAGGGGTGGTACCCTAAGGCGAAGCCCCTCGAATATCCTGGATTTTACAGATTTTATAGGGCTTGAAATATTTCTCCTATTTAAGTCATTTGTACTATATTCTATCATTTTTAATAAAGTGAAATTAGTAAAGTGACACAAATTTTAAGGGTTTTTGGAAAAAAATAAATTCTCCGAAAAAAGTTATTCAAGAAATCAAAAGATTTTGTCATTTATTTCTGCGGGAGTGGAAGATTGCTTGTCTACCATTTAGTCCATTTTTCTAAACAAGATACCACGATTTACCTCAACTTTGAAAATTTTAGGAGGTGCGTGGGGGGGGGGGGGGGGGGGGGGAGATGCGCCCTCTCCCCTTAAATCCGCCACTGCTTTTGATACCTCTACAAATTGTAATGATACCCATTTTTTCATGAATGTGTTGTAGTTCATTTTGATAACCTATGAAATATAGTACGAACATGTATATCTAACGGCTGGGAATTTCGACAGAAAACATATCAAAAACGACTTCGAAGATAAATACCATTTTGTCAACAATAAAAACACATCCACAAACCTATATGAACAAAATGGGTTGTTTTTCCCCGTTTGTGTTTAGAATTTAAATGAAAACTTGTTGAAGAGATCTGAAGCTGACCACTTACAGCGAGTGATCTCTGACGTAAAGGATGCCGGGAAAGACTGTGGTTCCGGTATCAAAACGTACCGTCTCTTATGTCCAGTTTGTCTACATTTCAGCGATGCTACATTCTATTTTTAGTATACCATTAGATACTGTTCAAAAGAGTAATCTCACTGTTTATTAACACTGGTATCAACAACGCCAGACACGAACTGGTACACAGACACTGTTAAGGAAGCGCCAACCCGGAAACAAAGTTTGGGAAGTGTTTCCAAATGTGGACCTCTGAATTGAATAGACACACTGATAAACACCCGACAGGATGTTTTGTTTCACTTCCTTCTGATTAGAGTTATCTACACTAAAACTTATGAAAATTATTGATCAGTAATATTTTACATATCCTGTCTTATTTACATACATGTACTAAGTATTTCATTTGAAAATAAGAATAGAGAATTATGCAAATGAGATAAACATGTTCTCGACATAGATATATGTTACGATTATATTATTACAATCCCTTTCATGTAAGCAGTGATATTTTACTCTTCAGAAAAACGAAAATTAGGCGTTACTTGGGCAACTGTTGTATACAAATCCTATTCATGGCTAAAGACGATTCATTTCTGATACCAAAATATCTGCCTGGTATGAAGATTATTTTTCAGAATGTTGCAAGTGAATGCCCCAGCACCTAAACAGGAGTGATTGAATTACATTTCTGATGTTTGGTAGCAAAGATAAAACAAAAAAGTCTATTCCTTCACCGTATGCACACATGTGGATATTTTACTTCATGAGATTTTCTCGAGTCATTAAAACAACCGATGAAATGATATAATCACATACAACATTTGTTATTAGTACATGCAAACATCGATTTATTTTTTTGGTCACTTGATATAATAGCGGTGAATGGTAGTATAGAAATACAAAGCTGAACAGATGAATTGAACTCATACATGTACTGAAGCACAACCATCCTCCCCCTTACGATTTAAAAGATTTTAATTTTAGGTTTGGGTAAAACTGCTTCTTTTGCTAAGATTTTTATATAGATATAACGGTACCTTTTATCTCCATTTCTCTCAACTGTAAAACACAACACTAAACTCTGTCTGAACTCATTATATCTGATAGAAAGTAAGTAGCATGTGTTTTCACTGAAAAGTTACCCAAGGTAACGCAGAAAATGAGATGTCGTTGGATATACTAAATATTAAAACCGTGACGGAATCGAAGAAGAAATAATTAATGGTTCTGATATTCCGTATTAGTATATACATTCTTATGGAAAGTTTGGATTCCTATTTTAGACTCACCATACCCCTGGCGATCAATCGTACAGATTGAACAAACTTCAATCTGCCTTTACTGAGGATGCTTGCATATCAATTTGAGTAATCCTAAACTTGTCGTTATTGAGGAAAATATTCTTAATGATGTCGCTTATATTTTCCTATGTAAAACTTGTATCCCCTATCGTGGCTCCATCTTAGTACACTTGATGGTAATAATTTGAACAAACTTCAACTTGCACTACCTGGGGATGCCTTCATAATGATATGAGTTATCATGGCCCAGCTGTTCCTGACAGTATTCTGGAATATTTTTATTCTAATTTTCCACCATGTAAAATCCCCTATTGTGGTCCCAAGCTATCATCGGGGATCATGATTTGAACAAACTTGAATTTGCACAACCTGCAGGTGCTTGTATACATGTAATGATATGGAATATTAAAGCCCTGTTGTTAAATTTTCCTACGTAAAATTTCAATCCCCTATTGTAGCCCTACTCTACCTTTGGGGACCACAATGTGAACAACCGTGAATCTGCACTACTTGGAGATGCATATAGTGATATGATTCACCATGTCCTTGTTGTTCTTGTGAAGGAGATATATATATATATATATATATATATATATATATATATATATATATATATATATTTATAATTTAACCCCATGTTAAACTTTGATTCGCTATTGTGACCCCGCCTTAGCCCCGGGAGCCACAGTTTGAACAAACTTGAATCTGTAATACCTTAAAATGCTTGTATATCAATGTGATTCACCATGGCCTGTTAAGAAGAATATTGATAAGGATTTCCCCCATATATTCTTATGTGAAAGATAGATCACCTATTGTGGACCCATCTTACATGTACCCCAAAAGGCCATGTTTTGAAAAATCTTGAATTTTCACTACATCAGGGTACTTTCATGAACATTCAAACTTAAACTGGCTCAGTTTTTTTTTTATTAGAAGATTTTTAAAAGACCCAACCCTATTTTTGCATTTTCGTGATTAAATCCCCTTGGAGGGGCATTGACCTTCATTTGAATAAATTTGATTACCCCATACCCAAGGATTCTTTATGGCAAGTTTGGTGTTAGTTGATCCTGTGGTTCTGAAGAAGATGAAGATGTGAAAAGTTGTCGCACGATGGACGCCGGCTGACAAAACAGACCTGAGTGACTCAGTTGAGTCGAGCTGTTCAGAAGACAAACCATGGTTCAATGATAAATATAGAACCTTGCATAAAGAATAAGTAGAACACCTACGATGAAAATTGTAGCTTCTACAAAACAAAAGTATAAAAACCGTAGAAAATCGGCTAAAACGACAGTATCAGAGACACATGGGAAACCAACTACGGCTCCTCTGCGTATCCAACCCAATTTTTTACCGTGTTATTAAAGGCCCGAGGAATAAAATAAATACACTGTAATGACAAGTGTTCTTCATGAACGTTTCAAAAACATTGCAAGAAATCAAAGAGATTATCAAAGAGACATACCGAAAGTACCCGGATCGAACTGGACATACCGATTACTATAGATGGAGTCATCAGCGCATATTTTCTCAGAAAGTGTACAGGGAATGCAGAAATAAATATCATTTGTAATCCTAGTCATTAGTAAACAGTTGTTTATTTTGAGTTGTCCCAGCCAATTAATTTTCAATATTTTGGTCTATTACGTCATTTTGTTTGATATTGGTTTATGACGTCATTTGTTTGATCGTGATAATAAACGACATGTTCATTTATAGCGTTGTGTTATTTCGTTAGACACGTGGATGCTAATCTAGTAACAAACTGAGCTACGTAATGCCAGTGTTTTGCTCACATTATGGGTTTCTCTATTGCAAAATTGCGGAATATAAGATGTTTGATAAAATAAAGTCACATACAAATTACTGAAAATTAAAGGTAAACGTCAGCAAAACAAAAACGGTAGTTTTTCGAAATGACTTTATAACCATTTCGAAAAACTACCATTTTGAAAGGTGTTCCAACGACAATGTAGAGTTTGATATGTTTGAGGTTTTTACGTACCTACATGTAGCTATGGATTTTAAATACAACAGTAAATTTGACTGTACTCCGGAGTAAATTACTACCAAAGCTACAAAATGTACATTCTCTCTGTAGTGAAGCAGAATAATTTAAATGTTGAGACCAGACTTTCTTTATTTGATACATATACAAGTTCTATTCATTATTGTGAATGTGAAACATAGGGATTTTATAGAGCCCCACGTATTGAGCAAGTACATATAATTTTTGAAGAAAAACCTGTGTTGCTTCTAAAATCTACAGTAGGTTGTTTTAAATTCGGCAGATCACAATGTATGTTCAAAGAAAACTTAGAATTTTGAAATATTGGTGTAACTTGCTTAATACATATTATTGTATATCAAAACATATTATTACCATTTTCCTTTTTTTCTCTCCTGAAATTAACTAATTGTTGCAGTAGAATTGAATGTTACTTTTACAGCTGACCCATGAAGGGTGAAATCATACCTCTAAAGGATGTATTGTGTTCTTTAGGGAATATGATGCGAAATCTTTATCCAAGTACTACTTATCCTTAACAAGCGGATGCCAATTTATGAATACCGCGATCCTAAATAACAAGTATTGCTACGTACTGGTAACACCACCAAATATTGATAAAGACTTGAATGGAAATTTGAAGATAACGAAGAATTATTAATTTTATAACTCATATAAGGAATATAAAATTAAGAACTGGACAAACATGGGTCCCTGGATATACCAGATGTGGGATCAGGTGCCTAAGAGGAGTAAACATCCCGTCAACCGGTCACACCCGTTGAAAGCCCTGCATCTTTATGAAATAAACGGAGTACTCCGTAGTCAAAATCAGTTTGTAAAGAACGGATTAACATGTAACACGAGCGTTGTCTGACCACAAAACTCTGTCAATGCTCTCCGAACCTAATTCCAAATATAAGTTCATCGTTTGAACCTCCCTTCAGTAAAAAAAAAAAAGCCACGAAAATTCTAAAAGAAAACATCACGACAAAGTGTCAACATGTGATGTCGTTCCACGCTATATTGAAATGATGTGTTTTTTAAAACTGCATTGACATTGAACCGAACTTGGTAAGTGTTTAGCTGGTAACAGCTATCACATATTTCAGAAGTAGAGTTACAACGGAGGTGAGAAATACAAGCTGTGACCAATTCTATAAATCCTACAGACAATTCAAATTGAGAATTAGAGAGAACGCCCGTTAAAACTCTGGAGGCATGGCCAGGTGTCTGAAGGAGTAAGCACCCCATGCTAACCGATCACAACCAATGTGATCTTTATATTTTCATCGGATAAACGGAGTCTCTAAAGAACAGCCTAGCATTGAACATGTTATAAAACATTCAATACCATGAAAGTTTGTATCTGCAAATAAAGATCATTTTAACGACCATAAAATTCGCGACATGCTAAGTTTAAATCCCTGTAACATTAAATTATTTGTCAGTACCTTGCCTTGTTTTAGAATGTGAAACTTATACGGTACCAATTTTGATGCACCAGTTGCACATTTCGACAAATAATGTCTCTTCAGTGATGCTCAACCGAAATGTTTTCATGAAATGCAGAATATGTTTATTGCGTATCAAGTCAGTGGAGAGACAAGAGCAATGTTCTTCCATAGAACGTTTATAATAGTAGGGTATGTAGATCGTTTGCCAATGGATTGTTTACTAGTCTGTATATCTGTTTGCAACATTCGTGAATGGAACGTAAATTGGATACTATTCATTAACTCAGAAAAAAATATCTGTATCTTTAAGAATGCTTTTTGCAGGTGATAGAAAACGAAAACGCTACATATAGGCAAATTTGTGTAAATTTTATTGATATTCAAATGATTCATGCATAACATTTAAATATGGAAATGGAAATCATGGCAGGAAAAATGTACACGTGTGAATGGAACGTGAAACATTCTGAAACGCTCGGTAAAAACATATACCTTAAAAGTTTGAACTAGTGGCAATAACATACGAATGTTTATAATTGTGTAAAAGAATTCTAGTGTAAAATAAATCGAGGCACTTGCATAAACTTCCTTGTGACACATACGTGACACACAAGTGATCGTGCAAAATGATTAAATACTAATATGCTCCCCTCCTTGACAATAAAAGTAGATATGCTATCGTTACAAAGAGGTTTAAAGTGTATGAAAACGTTTAGACGGATATTCAAGTGTTTCTGTTTAAATCTTCCTCGTCTTCAAATACGTGTACATAGTATAGTTGTTTCTTCCCTGATTGAGGTTGAACATATGAACCTATTTTGAATTCTTCAAGATTTTAACACCTGATGTATATATCAATATAAATAAAAACAATTCTTAACTTTCAGCATACCATTCACCAGATACAAATTCTACAGCAGATAGTTAAACAGATATTTGGCAATTTATAAAAAAAAAACAACAAAAAACAAACAAAACTAAATAAAAATGATAAAACAAAATACAAAACAAAAACCCAACAAAAACAAATGCTATAAAGTAATAGCATTAACACTCTGGATCTGCATTATCAAAGTGAATTCACATACAATTTCAAATCTGCCGGTAGTTTTCGGACATTATTAAGTGTTTAAATCATGTAACATACATCTAATGCAAAATGCTATGCTTCAATAACTACTATTTATTTCAACTGGTGGTATTCTTTTCAACAAAGCCTTTATTGTGCGTTATTCGACCGTTGTTTGACAGTGGCACTTCAGTTTATTACAGATTGTATATCAAGTTTAAATTGTCTCATAATCCCAATTTTCAATTATTCTGTCTACAATGATCCCTGTACTCTATATCGACGATGGTATTAAGACGTTTCGTAAAAGTTATCGCTCCTTCCCAAACGGTGGCGTTGATGTCGACAGTTATTGAGGTGCTGACAAAGTATCAAAACGTGTTAGGAGTCTTACGAAGAATGACTAATGGAAAGCAGAAGGATGACTGTGTAATTACAATGAAAATGATTACCTATCTTACTATAACATCGGGAGGGGGCTTTAGTATGCAACATAAGGGAAATGATGTGTAGATCTAAGTTTTTTATTCACTGATTTAGAGAAATGCAATAAAAAGTGACAGTTTTCTAGAAAGGTGAGTAATGTCAATCCTGTCCTGATATGTAGGTCTTCCCATATCACGTATTTTCTACTGACTAGGGCCCAGTCTTTATAACAGGCGTAGCATTGTTGTTGATGATTCTCGTTCATTTGGTTCAATGTCTACCGACCACCTAGTCTTGATTCTACCATTGCTCTCTCACACGAAATCGTACTACATCTAAGAAATAGTAATGTGATTTTCCCATTTCTATTTGTCAATAAATATACCGGCGATTTTTGTTATGCGAAAATGATCGAGTGTCTTGTCTTTTGAGGTATGTAAATAAAGGACTCAAACTCGTTCATACTGACAAGATAACCGAATTCCAAATATTTTGTGATTTCAGTGGATGGATGCTTAATCTACAAAAAGCATCTCCTGAAATAATAGTACATCCGTTTATATATCGATATCTTTGTTATAATACTTTATACTACTTAAACTTGACCCAGTTACCCACACCTACAGGAAGTACTAATGGAGAATAATAACAATAATAATAAAGCCTTTATTTATCCAGGATTACATATTTAGCGATAACGCTAGTTTTCAATATGGCCCTGCATGGATTAAAATTGTATGTCTAAATTTCAATAGCAAAAAACTCTTTCAATAAAAAAAGATTGTAATATACAATGTAGTCAGTATTTTGTGTAAGATATTAATGCATACACAAAGAGTACCTTCTTTTCGTTTTCTCTGGAATGCAAATTCATGTTTTAAAATTTTAACTCATAATATGCATTGTTCTGTGAAGGAGATGTAATTACTTAGGTCGGCAGTTGGTGAAAGTGGAAGGGATGTATGAAAAACTCTTACAGCCCCCCCCCCCCCCCCAAGAAAAAAAAATAATAAAACAACAAAAATTAGACGCTGTCATCTAGCCTTATTATAAAATTACTTTACCGATCAAAATTTCATTGATCAAATAATGGATGGGATAGCGCTCAGGCATATACATGTATACAGTGAAACTTCTCCAAACCGGCCCCTCAGAAAAACGGTTCTCCCTGAATATCGACCGATTTTCAAAGTCCCGGCAGAAATCTTAACATTTCCTTACAAAGAAAGTTTTACAAAATCGGACACCCCTGAAAACCGGACATCGGCCACTTTTTAAAGTACATTTCTTAAGAAACATGTGTAATTTATTCTTAACATATCGGCCACTTTTTGAATACAAGACAATTTTGGCCAGAGGTTGATCAAGATCGTCCAGGTGTGCAAATTGACTGACTGACCGGCCAGGTGGGAAATTATCGACCGGAGGTGTGAAAAATACTACTGGCCTCTTTAATTTCTATTGTTTCCCTGTGCTGTCAATGATGTTAATTGACACTTAGCTAATCCAAGAGACCCTTTCAAATTCTGTACAACATGTAAAAAAAAACCAGTTAGGAACATAATGAGTTAATACAGTATCAAACGCCATATTGTTTCACCATACTATCGTATGGATATAAGCGGTAATTAATAAAGAACGAACCCATGACTGTTATTGATAATTATTAAAAGATAGATTCATTTTCTTGGTTTTCATAGACTTAAAATTCCAATGTTCATATTACAATTTCATATTTAGTACTGTACTTTTTAAAAACGTCAAAAAAAATGTTAATGACATGAGCGATGAATGTAAACAGAGTTTTTATAGGTAAGAGGAATTCCAATGATAGGCTTCTGTGTTTCCTTTATGTATCCTGTTATACATTTTCAGTTTAAAATTATATGATTTCAGCGAGAATATTTCTTGTAATTCATAATTATCTTTAGTTACAAGCGGACTAATTTAATCTCCACCGATAATTGATCATAGATCACCAGATCAAAGTGAACAGTACCTACTTTGTGAATATTGAGATAAAACGTCTATAATTGCTACATTCTCGGAATACCGGCCATCCCTCTAAAGCGGTCGTTTTTTCCGGTCCGAGAAGCGGCCGGTTTAGAGAAGTTTCACGGTACTTGCAAATATTGTCCTTCAAGAGGTGTATGGCCGGACGTAATGAAAATTAAATCGTACTGTTCAATACCACCATGATCGCTTTTGTCTTTTTACCTCGATTATCAGATTTAATTTTCTTTGTGAACATTCAACAAAAGTCATTACAAATACTTCTCATCGCACTATCTGCGAATTCACTTCATAGAAATGCAAAATACATGGATTAGTCGATCTCTTATTGTAGTGAATTAGTGAACGTGAGTACAAAGATCCCATAACACAAACGACAGAATTTTTTTTACCATATTACCTCCGATTAAGCCAGTTGGTACTAGTTTAGGGATTCGATTACCGGATATTGATTCTGATGAATTCCCCTTTTACGCAAAAAATGTTTAACAGATATAACAAATCCCAAATACAAATAATTCCGAATGATTCGATTGTGGTTTCCCCCACAAACTCTAAAAAGATGAATGCAAAAATGAAATAAAACATAAATCCTAAATTGATATACAAAAATAACCTACGTTGTCAGTTGGGTGTTGTTACATCACATTGTAAAACTATGTTAACAATAAATTTGTCAATTTAGACCCCAGGATGTCCGAATACAATGTAAAATGACAATGCTGACTATGTTCAGCATTATAATTACATCGTGCTTACTCAGAGCATATCACACTATAGTAACACAAAATCGTAATACACACAATAATGAAGACATGAATCAATCTAATATGGTGCGTCTATCCATCATTAGGTATTGGCATACATTCTGTCCGAACTAAGATAGTTCCAAACAGACCGGAAGCAGAACTCGTATTCTTCCTGAAATGAAAACGAGGCAATGCGTAATTATACTGTAAATACATGTTGGGGATTATGCTAATCAATGATATGATTTTATTATCGGCCGCTAGGAGGTGGGCTATTATATGTTATGGGTGTTGAAAGACGATCATGATTTACTGCGGTTCTACATTGTAGAATAATAAACTTGATTCCATACATCCAAAGCCTTCATTTTCATTTAATTATTCTATTGAAATGAATTACGGTATTTATATATATATTATGTCGATTTAAATAAATGACAATTTATCCATTTTGGTATAGGGAATCTGTTGATTTGTACCAAATATTTTCGCACTATAAGATACAATTGAACTGCAGGTACATTTGTATATGGGTTCATGGCAAGTAATTAGAGTTTGTATTATTTACTTTCTCTTTGTTGTACGCTTTATTTGTATTAATGTTCACTATTTTCATACGTTACTAGATCCCCAAGAGGTACGTTAAGCAATCTACATTCAATTAATCATACGTTAATTTTTCAAAATGATATTCATTCAATTTTGAAGTTTACCATAGCTACTTTATATGCTTAAATGCATTCCACATATGGGTATTTTTATTTCTTTAGAGACGAAAGCTACTTGATACACTGGGATATTATCTAATGCAGGGGATAATGTATAAAATGTGAACAATGCCCTTAGTCTAGCAAAATGATTGTTTGATTGTATCTTGCTTAACGTCTCTCTCGCAAATTTTTCACTCATATGGAGACGTCACCAAGACCGATGATGGTCTTCAAATTTAGACATATTCTCGGTGCTTACGGCCATTGATCACGGAGGGTTATTTAGCATGCCACACCTACTGTGACACGGGTCATCCGTTTTTAAGGTAATCTCCGAGGACCCATGACATTCACACCTGATTCCGAGCGTTTGGCGATATAATTGTCACTACCTGTTTAAACGACGTAGGTCTGTCGCAGCCGGGATTCGAAACCGGTCTTACGCATGCGGAGCGAACTACCAAAATGAACTGTAGTGAAGGACTTAATGCCAGGGAAAACTATGTTTCGATTTGAAAACACGAATGTTTCTAAATGGTTTCCTCTACATAATTTTGATAGTTAATAGGGATACGTCTCTTCCTGGAAACCAGATCCCACCTGTGATATTTCCATGGGTCCGTGTTTAGCTTACTCTCAATTTCGTATTTTAATGGTATTTATGAAATTGCTCACTGGTCGTTATTTTCAATTTTTCATTTTATATAGGTTTAATAGCTACCAAGTAGATTGCGTTAATAAATGTTCTTGGTTTTTTTTTTCTCATATGATTTTATCCTTACCAGCCTAGTTATAGATAAAGTAAATTGTATTGAACTATACCCTTCTGGATATAATTTCCGGTCTGTGACATTGCAGTTGTTGCACGATGGTAAAAATGTCCACCTCATCGTCCTGCAGTATTTGTTCTACCGCGTTATAGACCGCTAGAAATACCCCACAACATGTAGCACCGTCCCTAAAACGGAAAACAACATAGACGTTTTCTCATCAACCAACGATTTCATTCTCGATAAAACATTAGTTGATATACTGTACAGAGACCTTTCTCTTGTACATCCATATTGGTAACGAGGCACATGTAGGATCGTCAAAAAGCAAAATTCAACATTTACTAGCAGTTAAAACAGCAAATGTTAGAAATCGGACTATGTTTACATAAACCTTTCACAAAAGATGGCACAGGTTATCAAAGGACCATACTAACACACGCAGCTGAATTTGTGGTACTCCAGTATGCAGAAATACAATTTCAAAAAGAGTACCGGAGATGGTACACGATACTCTCGTCACAAGCTTATGTGAGATGTTTTGTCGATGTGTTTGTTGTGACATTAATTAGCAAACATGGTAAATCACCACGGATTATCGAACTTTATTAAAGCTAATATCAGCTATCATTAAGCGGTGTCAACATTTCTTTCTCATCGTATGAGTGATAGGTCCCAGTTAAAAACTGACAGGAGGTAGCTAGAGAAGATCATTTTGTCTAAAAATATCTAATAAAAATCGCTTTACAATACGCATAATTTCAAATTGTTTACAAAGGCCCAGTAACTCGAAAACTAAAAAGCGTCTAGTGGGCGAAATTCACAAAACTTATTAAGTTCAACAAAGTTATTTTTTTTCAAAAATTGAAGAAAATCAAAAACTTTCCCACATGCACATTTTCAATACCCACACAAACACTCTGTAAAATACAATTGAAAACTGTGGGAGGAGTTGGATTGACAAAGCGTGTACCCTACATATAACATTAATTTTCAAATAAAGGGATACAACTCCTAGCGTGACTTACAAATAAACTACACAGCAAGTTCCAGAGAAATGGAAATAAACAAAACAACCAAAACACAACTAATGAATAGACGGGCAGTATACTCTGCTATAACATCGCACGCCCCCTATCGAGACGGGCGAATAAAGAAAATAAGTCACTTGTAAATAATTCTATATATTGACTGTCTGATAAGTAAAATAAAAATACAATGCTGTTACAAAATTAGGTTAAAGCATACTATAAATTAAAACATGTAAATATTTGGTTATCATTACATACTTTGAAACAACAGTTATAGGACCCTCTGGGTGTGATTTTCGATCCAGACTTAAATGCTTTATCAGGTTCGTTAGTGTCGCGTGCTCATTTGGTGATATCTCACTGGAACTCCAACTCAGACATTCAAATATCTTCACCGTGTGTGTTTCTCCACTCTATAAATATAAAACCATAATATCAGACAGAATAAAGTACTGGTCATATTGATTTACAAACTATTGTTGTCCATGATATATACACATCTTTGTTGTTTTCTCCCATTTACAAATACTGTTTGACAAAATTAAAACCCAACCTTGAATTTATAGTAATACTTTGACTGAAAATTATTTTTTAAAAGCACACCCAAACATCAAAATCAAAATTTTAGATACTTTCCTCCACAGTGCACCATTCGCGACAGATTATTGATTAAGGTACTAGCACCACAACCGGGAGGCCTGGATCCATTTTCAATTCAGGTGCAATGTCAACATATGTGCATGAAATGATTGCTCCGTTGCTTAACGCTCACACAGAATGAAAACTGTATTATTCAGTAAACTGATAGTTAAATGAATAGCAGAGTTCTACAATCCAGTCACCTTTCAATTATCTGAATGACACAGCTTCATCCTGTGTCATTATGATGTATTGAATCAGGATTACTTCAGATATGACCTTATATCAGATGGCCAAGGTCACAGAAGGAAATCACTCTCACTGCTATAACACTGAGCATCTACGTATAGGTTAAACTTTGTAATACTTCACCTAAAGCTAGGAACTATCTAAATAAGTGAGTTTTAAAACACTTCTGTTCGTTGACTTCCGTCTTTTTTGAAAATCTCTAACTCATATTTGGATATGTTACCAGTTGTATGTGAAGTTGTACGTGAAGTGTCACAAATTAAGACACGTGTGCTTAGCATTCAGGGCCGATGCAGTGAGGATTCTTAAACATATCAACGACTGCAATGGCTCGAAACCTCAGATTTTTAGGTCTCGTCTGTAAGGCTTCTAAATGCCCAAAACGTGGCGAGGAAGCAGTCACTAGCTGTCTTTACGTGTTACGTATGACGCCCTCGAACGCACGACCTTACAGGGAGAATGCTCTAATCACTGAATATATAATATCCAGACAAATAATGAAAACGGAAGTGCTCATATTTGATATCATGTCTTCTACGCAGTTATAAACCGTGATTTAAACAAGTAGACAAATTTGCTATGTTTAGTATTGTATGAAATGAGATTGATCACTGTTCGCTATCTTCACCTTTCATGTAATATAAACAGCGTATGTTTTTTTTTTTGGAAGAATAGTAGACAATAACTTAGTCAGTATGGAGTTGGGATACTTACATGCATCTAAATACATACATTTTTCCACTTTATGCAAACCATGTTTTCCTCTATCATATCATGTTTTAACTACCAATATTCGTTTCATTCGATTTTTTATCACTAATGTACCTCACTTACAATATATCTTTATATATTCCTTATACCCAACCTTAATTGAACTCACATCTTTCCTCTTGATTGTGATGCTGGTTGTCCGCAATTCTCCACATAGCATTGTCTGTGTACTTCTTGTGATTTCATAGTGAACCAAATTGATTATAGAGTTTTCTGCGTCAACCCAGTTTTCAATCTGTTTAAAAGAAAACTAGCTACATGTATGTTACCTATTAGTACCTACACCATTAGTAACACGTTGAACGTGATTGGTTTTCATATTGCCCCTACCTCCTTCACATCAGATAATGGGTTCAGCGAAATAAGTATTGGCGACTCCTGATCCACCAAGAGATGTATAAGATCAATAGCAGCACCTGGCACAGGATACTGCGCAGAAATAAACTCCTCGGTATGGGAAAATGACTGAATCATGAAAAAAGGAAAACGAAGTATTTACGAAGGGATAGTATTGTATATGACAATTAACTCTATAGTGTGTACCATATATCAATATATGGATAGTGATATCTCCACGGAAAGAAAATCTGTTCCCAGCAAAAGCATACATACCTACACAGAGACTGCGTTGTAGTATGGTTCTCGCCCCTTCAAATTGGATGATAGATACACCAGATATTGCTCAATTGGAATTATTCAGAATGACGTATTATTTGACATGCCTCATTCAGATAATAACGGGTATAAATGGTAGTTTTTTATCTGTTCTCATTAATGCAGTGATTCCATCATTGCTAATTAAAGAGTTTCCAAATCAGATGTATATCCTTAATACGTAATAAAAATACTGAATAAAAACCAGGTTCGAAAACATTGAAGGGGACTAAAATTTAATGTCTCAGTGGTCAACTACCACCAATGTGAAAAGGTGTGTCTTTGTTGTCTGCAAATTGATGTTTCTTAACTTTTTAGGGGTAGGGGTCTACGCTATTTTCCGAACCTGAGATTTGTTCAGTATTTTTATCTTAATTACTGGGTAAGGATATCCTGTGGTCTTGGAACTCGTAAACTAGCAATGACTTCTTCACTGTATTAATGAGAACAGAAGTAGATTCCCATTGGTACCCATTTTTGTCGGAATAAAGACGTTGAATAGTTCGGAATTTTTTAATAGTAAATCATCATTGGATTTTTAAATGCTTTTTATGATGTATAATCAATCAGATGTTAGCTAATACATGTACCTACAGTAGAATGTAAATGTCAAAGTTAACGATTTATTTATACATGTAGCAAGGTAATTATTGGGTTCGTCCTTCACCTGGTAAAACCGATGCTGTCAAATTTAGGTTCGGGTACTTTTGTCCTGTTTTGAAATTGTCCTCACCATATTGTGGTAGCAAGCTTTTTAGCGCCTACAAAGAGGAAAATGAAGTTAATGACAAAACTATATAAAAGTACGTTTTATGTAAGAGAACAATCTCAGATGGTTATGAATTTGGTCCTTGTCTGATCATCAATATATATATATATATATATATATATATATATATATATATATATACTGTTCGTGGACTTACATTGAAAAGTGAAGATCAATCTAACAAAATCCTATAGAGAATGCAAAATTAAGAGAACGGTAAACACAGACCCCTGGACACACCGCAGGTGCCTAGTAGGAGTAAACATTCCCTGTTGACCGGTCACAACCACCGTGATCCATGTACTTTAATCAAGTAAACAGAGTAATACGTAATCAAAATTAGTATGTAAAGAACGGCCTAATAGTTGGTATGAAATACGTTAGGCAGCATTCGACATAATGAAAGGCGAAGATAACGAACAGTAATCAATCTCATAACTCCTACAAGCAATTCAAAATAGATAGTTGGGCTAACACGGAGTCCTGGATATACCAGTTTATATTTTTAAAGGATATAACCTCTGGTATGGCCAGGAGGCCGTGTTTGTCGAACTCTTAATTTTGTATTCCTCATAGGAGTTACGGGATTGATCACTGTTCGTTATATCCATTTTTACTTTGTTATAACAACCACATAATTTGCGGAATGCTGAACCAATACTGTTGAAACCCCTACAACATCAACTTCTCTGCATATACATGTACACTGTATGCAATATCGGTACTAGGACTGAAATCACTTACTCTGCCCTAAATGTTTTGTTTGCTACATGTAATTCTGCAATGTTTGCTGTATGAAATATTAAAACTGACAGTAAGCCTTACGCTGTCCTCTTCAAGAACCACTAACAACGTCTCAAATCTTTATTCTATAAATTGAAAACGATTTCAAAAATCACCAGCATTGGTCATAATTTGCACTGTCAACATAAATTCTACCATTTTTGTAAATTGTAGTTTTTTTAAAAGTATATCTATAAATGCTCATTTTATAAATATACTTTACCCTTTGTCTCTTTTGCGTAAATATTACACAAATAGTGTTCTTTGAATGCTAGCCAAATTTATTTGAACGCCTAAAACGTTTTTAACGCCGTGTTGTCTTTCTTTGATGCTGACATTACTCGTACATGCAATGTATGTTATGTGATAAGAGTATTCCCATTTTATATTTATTTTATTGAAAACATGTAATTGCAACAACAATACTTCTCCAATGTTTCGGGTAGTTATGGAATAATACTGATAAAATCTAAATTGATAGAAAAAGTAAACGCGCGTTACTAAACTTGAAAAAATTATTGCTAACAAATCTAGCACAACATTTGAGTTTCTTTTGCTGTACATAAACATATACATATAATATCATACCCCTTTCTTCCTCACTGTCATTTTTCGGTCGACGTAAAACGCGTACACCTTCTCTTCAACATTGTCACAGAAAATGTATTGACTTCGAGCTCATTATTCTCGTCTGGTGGCACTTAACCTACATCAGAAATAATCAGGTATATTATAGTTAATTTCATCTGATCCTAAATCGTAAACTTCATCCGCCCAAAAACAATGATTTCGAACTCCGATGTAGGACATTACTAGATTGTGGACACAGCCTTTCGGAAACCGCTCAACGGAGTTTGTTCAAATTTTGTAGGAGTGTTATTCACCATATATAGGATATCATATTATGCCGCCTTTTTGATTAGACATATTTTACAGGGGTTATGGAACTTTGTTGAATTAAATATGCTACACTACAGGAACACATTGTGGACGCAATTCCTCAGACACCGCTGCATGGATTTTGTTCAAATTTGCAAGATTGTTAGTCGCAGTATGTAGTTGATCGTATGACACTGCAATTTTGATACTACAAATTTTACAGGGGTTATGAGACGTTTACGATTCAACATTTTTTTAAGCGGTAGCGGAGGACATATAGCTACGATTAGCAATCTTGTTTATATTAAGATACTCTCGTATAGGTGAAGTGTTACATATATTCATGCCTGTTGTATAAGCGTTACTGCATTGTCTTCCCATGTCATTAAAGAACCAGTTTGTTGTCCTCGAAAATTTAATTCTTGATTAAAATAATGCTGGGACGATTGTACAATTACAATCAAATGAAGTTATTTAAACACATGCTTTCATTAACTTATATTGAAGAAAAACACTTGAGCACTTCATGAAAAGTATGCGTGCGCAAAGCTTTGTAATATTTTCAAAAATGAAATTTATATCTTTAGATAGCCATTCTCCTGTCTTTTCTGTCCGAAATCCTATTCCTTGAAATAGATGCACTATATTTATTAAAATTCACACGAGCATTATTCATTACTGCATATCATTCATCCTCACAATTGGTAAAGATATCGAATGCAAAAATATTGGAAATGTAAATACTGATGGATGATGTTGAAATCCTGCTGCAAAAATTCATGAATGAAAGGAGAAGATAACGAGCATTGATCAATTTCATTATTCTTATCAGCAATACAAAATAGAGAGTTATTCAAACACGGACTCCTGAACATACCAACGGTGGGATCAAGTACATATGGCAAAGTATAATTCATTCTTGAGTTCGGCTTATGAAGTCCATAAGTAATTACACTACAATACTATGATTACCAAGGAAATGAATCAACATGTCATCGACTCATTTCAAAAGCAGTGATATTAATTGGCATTAAGTCAATATACTGAAAAGAGATATTGACTTAGTATAAGATATTCCTAGCCTAAGCTAAGGTATACCTTACGTCCCTCTATAAGGTTGGTCAACATGACGATATATTGCACGTGTTCCTGCCAGATCATTCGCCAGTGGTCTACCAAAGTGTTGGGCCGGGAACCTACAATATATATTAATATACATGCAAGGTGAAGATAACGAACAGTGACCAATCTCATAACTCCTACAAGCAATACAAAATAGATAGTTGGGCAAACACGGACCCCTGGACACACCAGAGGTGGGATCAGGTGCCTAGGAGGGGTAAGCATCCACTGTTGACCGGTCACACCTGCCGTGAGCCCCATATAATTTGTATTATCATTGTAGAACCATTATTGTATTGGGTGTGCAGGATTTTTGAAAAAGTACTGTATATTGCATACTTTGGCTGTCACGTGATAGTTCTAAAATTTTGATATCAACGTGCGCTGTAAAAAGTCACAAGCGGACTCTGTTGGAAAAATGGCACATTACTATGCTAATTTTATCATTTATCATTGTGGATGAATTCTGTTCATTGATACACTAGTAATTACACTGAACTAGATGTATATATAGTGCTAAGACGATTGTACTTTAAGGCATGGTTAATATTTTGTTACAAATACCTATGCCAAACAATATAGGCTGAGAACACAGAGGTACATGTGATATCGAGCGCGGTTACGATCTTTCTTTCAAGTATTATACAATTATGTTACCGTGGGTCCTCATAACGAAATATTGAACACTACATTATTTGATAACAACCGCTGAAGCATTCTGTGCGTCAAAATTAATTGATTGAATATTGTTTAACGTCCCTCTCGAGGATAGTTCACTAATATGGAGACGTCACCACTGCCGGTGAAGGGCTGCAAAATTCCAGCCTATGTTCGACCTGATGGCCTTTGAGTAGGAAGGGATCTTTATCGTGCCGCACCTGCTGTGACACGGGACATCGGTTTTTGCGGTATCATCCGAAGGACCGACCCCTTTAGTCGTCTTCTACAACTGAAGACCTATTCTATTCCGTATCCTCAAGATTTAGTCTGTGTTGAAATGAAGTGCATGTTTTGGAAAAAGCTTTATTATTCATTAACCCTACTATTGCAATATCATCTGTTGTGATTCTAAGGTAAGATTTCTAGTAAGAAGAACATTAATCGTGCAAAACGTCACAGCAGTGTCATCAAAAGAGGGCTACTGGAGGGTTCGTCGAGGATACGATGTACGTGTTGAGTTGATGATGGCTGACTAATACCGATAGTCATTAATTTTCACTTTGCATTTCTTGAAAACGCATATATGACGGTCAGCTTACCTTGGGATGCAATATGTTCACATTTACCGTCCATGCCCTACAATGTAAGAGATATTTGTGAAAAAAATGGTACATGTCCTGTTATTTAATAACGAACATTAATTTGCATGATAATACATTATCTAATTAATTAAATATAATTGAACTACCTCAATGAAGTTTGCGTTGATATAATCTGACGAGAACACATTGCCAACGTCTAAAACCACGCGAGAATGGTCGTCTGAAATGAAATTAAGAGCATGTGCATACAAAATCCATTCAGAAAACTGCATGCTCGATTTTTATCAAAAAAAAAAAAATAACATACCAAATTACTGATCATAAATATTGACCATTGTATCATAAGCTATAATAGTGCAGAATACATAGTATGTAATGTTGTGTATAATTGCTCAGTATCTTAATCATTTTTTATCTATTTTTAAGACCTTTACAAAATTGCCAAATAAATCATCCTGATCATTAAAAAGAAGGAAAAAGAATAACAAAAATGGAAATCAACATGAAAAGGTGGTCTTGAATCTGTTCTTCAGCATATTTTCTTCCAATTTCGCGGTTCTGCAGTCAAATCGCTCTCCGTATGGCAGCGACTGAAAATCAGGAATATACTAGAGTATAGATTTAATACAATATGATGTATGTCATAAATTTGCAAGCACATTATATAATGTGGTACCTTAGATCACAAGGGAATTGTGGGCAACTGTGATCGAAGGGAAATGAACCACAAAGACAATTTCACAGAAATGTTATATATTGTGCAATCTACTGTTAGGAAAATATCTTTTAAAAAAAATATTCTCTTGATTACACTTTAAACTTTTAGTCCTCTTCTAGTCTGAGACAATGATTCGCAGATGTACATCTGTAGAATTTAGAACTCATTCTAACATATCTTTCGAATATCTCAAATCTAACAATGACAATTCTTACTATATGCAATCATTTTTCCGAACCATTGCGCTCTTACATATGTACTATGGCTAGCACAATGATGAGGGTAATCCAAATGTTGACTACCAAAGACGTTAACATATTTAGCTTTAGAGTCACTTAGATGAAAATGATTCTTCTTACAATTACGTCACAGTAACAGACAGATATTTCCACCATGCTTATTTCAGTAAAATAGTTAAGATCTTGCCATTTGACGAGTTCCCTATAATATACACTCCTTCGGTCAGCATTTTCTATGGCAAGTAAAAACTTAATTTTACTTTGGAAGATTGTCATAGTTCTAAACATGATACTTAAATTAGGCAGAGGAATATCCTTTCCGATTTTAATTATTCAATGCAGTGCCCTTTCTGACCTATCAGTTTTTAAAAAATAAAACAACAATATTTTAACACCGAACCGTTTTAGGCATGAAATAGATCGTTAAAAGATATTTACGGGTTTGGCGGAAATACAATTTTTTTCTACGAGGCAGTGAGAACGCCTCGATTTCAGATCAGTGAAAGAAATAGCTCAAAAAGAAAATAAACAATTAGATGGGGTGTTATATTTGAAGTGTTTTCCCTAGAGGATCAATACTTATGAAAATAATAATTATCAATGGCACAAGAAATTTGGGACATGCATGGCTTCATGCTTGTATCATGACATATCATGCACACTACTAAGTAAAAAAACATGACCATTACCACATCACCTTGTTGCCGATACCACACCATCAGACCGATACCATTATCTTGGACTAACACCACGCCCTTGCACACATGCCAATCCCCCAGACCTACACATATACCACACACTCGTATGCCGATATAACACCCGTATATCGACATCACACACTCGTATCAATTGTTAGACCGTTCTTAACATTTTGATTTTGACCAGTTACGGTAGCGAAGTGGTAGGGCGTTAGTTTCGTTACCATGACAACGTTAAACCTAACACTTAAGCACAGACAGTGAGTATTCCATCGCCAAAACGATCGCTATTTAGAAGTGATAATCATGGATCTTTCGGATATAATCTGAAAGACAGAGGACCCGTATCACGGCGGCCGTTGGCACGTTAAACAACACTCCCTGATACGGCCGTAGACGTAAAGCGTAAGTCCAAATTTGTGGTACTTCACCATCAACTGATGACGTCCCAATATAAGTGAAAAGTTTTCGACGGGACGTAAAACAAACGAACAACCACATCCTCGTATATCAATAACACACACTCACATACCGATAACACACACTCACATACCGATAACACACACTCGTATACCGACAACACACACTCAAATACCGATAGCACACACTCACATACCGATAACACACACTCGCATACCGATAACACGCACTCACATACCGATAACACACACTCACATACCGATAACACACACTCGCATACCGATAGCACACACTCACATACCGATAACACACACTCGCATACCGATAACACGCACTTGCATACCGATAACACGCACTCGCATACCGATAACACGCACTCACATACCGATAACACGCAAACACATACCGATAACAAGCACTCACATACCGATAACACAACTCACATACCGATAACACACACTCCCATACCGATAACACGCACTCGCATACCGATAACACACACTCACATACCGATAACACGCAGTCACATACCGTTAACACACATTCACATACCGATAACACACACTCACATACCGATAACACACACTCGTATACCGATAACACGCACTCGCATACCGATAACACACATTTGTATACCGATAACAGACTCACATACCGATAACACACACTCACATACCGATAACACACACTCAGATACCGATAACACACACTCGCATACCGATAACACACACTCACATACCGATAACACACATTCGCATACCGATAACACACACTCGCATACCGATGACACACACTCACATACCGATAACACGCACTCGCATACCGATAACACACATTTGTATACCGATAACACACATTTGTATACCGATAACACACACTCACATACCGATAACACACACTCACATACCGATAACACACACTTGCATACCGATAACACACACTCTCATACCGATAACATGCACTCGCATACCAATAAGACACATTTGTATACCGATAACACACACTCACATCCCGATAACACACACTCACATACCGATAACACACACTTGCATACCGATAACACACACTCACATACCGATAACACACTCGCATACCGATAACACACACTCACAAACCGATAACACACACTCACATGCCGATGACACAAACTCACATACCGATAACACACACTCACATACCGATAACACACACTCACATACCGATAACACACACTCGCATACCGATAACACACATTTGTATTCCGATAACACACACTCACATACCGATAACACACATTCACATACCGATAACACACACTCACATACCGATAACACACACTCACATACCGATAACACACACTCGCATATCGATAACACACACTCACATACCGATAACACACACTCACATACCGATAACACACACTCACATACCGATGACACAAACTCACATACCGAGACCACACATTTGTATAACTAAACCACACATTTGTATACTGCGAACAAACTCCCGGACTTGAGACAACACCCTCGGACTGATACTAAGGATCATATCAAATCTGAAGAGTAATATCTTAAGCAAAAAGAATACATTTTGAGAAACTGTGCAAATTTAATGAGTGAAAATGCAGTGTTTTACCTTGTATTCCTTTAAAAACCCTTCCTTTCCTTCTCTTCCCTCGCTGTGATGATTCTAAGGAGGTCCTTGGCTACAGAGAGGTCATTGTAGTCAACTGATTCTTCCGGTTTTTCTATTTGTGGCTCTTCATCCGGGTCTTCGATCGAAACAGAAACGTTACCAATATTTGTATACATTTTGATTTCTACTGTAAATAAACAGAGAAAGAAAATCATTAATTGACATCACAATTATCAATTATTAATTATACAACAAAAGTGTGATAAATTGTGACTCCCTGTATCATGGATTAAAGAGACGGGACAATATTTTTTTGTCAATATGTGGAACTACATGTGCTAATATTTTGCGACACCTTTACGACGTGTTTAGTTAGAAACACGTTTTCATACAATCAATGGTATTTACTTGAATTACCTCAATAATCCCCAGGACTAAATCAGAGTCACACAGGGTTTTATATACAGTATGGTGTCTGTATGACTGTTTCTGATGAGTTACATACACCTGGATAACATGTGATAATGGAAATTTTCTCACCTGAAGAGAAAGGTTACCCAGTATAATAGCTGACGGCAGATTCCGAGGAATTGGGATGTTTATGTTTTCTTAACCTGCAATACATACAATAAAGTTGAGGTTTTAAGTTACTATAAAATGAGTCTTCTAAACAAAAACAAAAAACAAAACAAAGAAACCAATACAACATAATTTATAAACAATTTAAAAATAGGGGAAAAGAGCAAACAAACAAAACAACGACGAACGTAAATATGGTCAGAAACATTTAACTGCTCTTAAAAAAAGAACGATATCTGAATCATTTGTGTGACAATTCTATGTTACAAGTAAATGTTAAAGGTTCGGAGAATTTTTGTATAATATACACCTTACGAACAATATAACAGCAATGATAATCACTATTACGACAAATAGGACAGCTCCTAAACCGGCTCCCAATTCAGTGGTCGAAAAAGATGCCTACTTAACAGAGCTGTAAAAAGAGAAAAGTAAGAGAGGTTTGTTACCTAAATGAGTTCATGTATTTATACGTGTCAGATACAAGTGCCCATGCGCGTGATTGTTGAACTAAACCTTTTCACAAAGGTGTACATGTACAGGTAACGTGACGAACAGTATTGTTTGAAATGCATCTATCTAAAGATGTATAAACTAATAAATAAATAAACATGGGCTCTGCAAGCGGGGCATATCCCCTCCCAGTAAGGGTCTACATGCTTTTCCTTTGAATCCACGTAGTGACCTTGAACTTTGACTTTTTCACCCCAAAATAGCATTTTCTTCCTCTCTTGTTAGCAAAGCTAGCTCAATCAAGCAAAACTATGGCCGGTAGAGTGTATACAAGCTGATTGTTCCACACAAAGCCTACTCAGTCATACACGGACTGCCCCGCTACTATAGCCACTGAATTGCGAGGGAATAATAATGTAAAAACATATCACTGAATAAAATTGAAATATTTAAAGTGTTTATGCTCTCCCTCTTTTTCTTTCGTTCTACTTTACTTTTCATACGCCTGTGTTTAGACGGGATGTATTATGGTACAGCAGTGTCTGTACTTCATCCGTCTTTTAGGGTTTCCCTGTCTCTGTTTTCATTTCTCTGTCACAAATCAGGTTAAAACTTGCAGTGTAGGTTTTTAGTGGATCACTTTACATTATGTTAGAATTTTGAACCATTTCGAGGAACTTTGCCACTATATATTAAAAGAATTAAGTTTGTACCTGAATTTCATACAAAATGTACCAGGATTCTTTTATAAACTAAAAGAAAATATAGTACTTACATTTGTTCAGCAATTATTGAAATACTATTTACAGCATTCGGCAACTTCTTTCGTCTTCAGTGTTGCTTTCGAGTTCACGGATGCACCCTAATCGTGCCGCGTTCTATTATATATTGAAGAACTAGACATGATAAGGACTGTTTATGACCTTAGAAACTGACAGTTGTGACATTGTAAAGAATTAAGTGTGTTGTCCAACATTGACTTTACATTTCGAATGTTTTCCCGGTATTTCTGGTACTAAAATATTGCATCTGTATGTTTACACGTTATTAAGTTGAAAAAGAACATCTGGTGCAGGGTTTGACAATTGTAAAACCATCCCAACATTACCGTGAAGTTTTGGAACTAGTATAAATTCAGCAGACATACATGAAATACATCAAAATATTTACACATCATTAGACGTATATTTTGGTTAACTCTCAAATTAAATCATAATGTAGTGTAGTAAACAACAGTACCCCGATATTAGTAACTTTTCTCTGCATATTATGCTAGATATTAGAAAGCGCTATAAAATCCTGTCCCCTACCTTGGGTACACTTGTCATCACTGAATTTCCCAGTACAACCGCCCACGCACGTCCCGTTGTTGGAAAAGCAGCTTCCATTTACACAGTTTGAGCTACATCGTTCATCACATGACTGGCCATAATAATCTGAACTACATTCTGAAATAATAAATGATTTGAAAGAGTTATTCGTGCAGTTGTGTACATTATTGGTATTTATGACCAAAACAAAAACTAATCGTCAATGCAAGGTGAAGATAACGAACAGTGATCAATCTCATAACTCCTACAAGCAATACAAAATAGATAGTTGGGCAAACACGGACCCCTGGACACACCAGAGGTGGGATCAGGTGCCTAGGAGGAGTAAGCATCCCCTGTTGACCGGTCACACCCGCCGTGAGCCCCATATCCTGATCAGGTAAACGGAGTTATCCGCAGTCAAATCAGTGTGCCAAGAACAGCTTAACAATCGGTATGAAACACGTCATACAGCATTTGACCCAATGCGATGTTGTATTGACGAACTAGATCGTTATAACGACCATAGAATTTGCGAAATGCTGACTTCAATCGAGACTGTTGAAATCCCTGTACCATCAACTTCTTTGTCAGTAGCTTACCTCGATTTAAAAATTGACTATACCCAGAACAAGCTCTTGCATATCGAATTAGTTGATATATATAAACACCATATGCAGGTGATAATGGAATGTGTAAATCTCAGTGATAAAATAATAATAATGTTTCTCAAGTGATCATTTATAAATTATTTTCTTTGATATTATAAAAGTTTACATTTTTTATGAATAGTATGCACTACGGTTATTCTCCATTTCATGTTGTGACCTTGAAATCGCCCCTTATGAGCATCGGCATTTTAAATTACATGGAGAAAGTCAGTTGTTTGTAAACAACGGCATGGCTCTGGTAAAAGATGATGATCGGTACCAGTTGCTGATATTTTGTGTGAAACCACGAGATGATCCCTTGTAATCTCTGCGAATCTTGTTAGGGAAAATAGGATTCATTTTGATACTGTTATAATCGATCATTGTTTGCGAATAGTATTTTCAATTTGACAAGGTTTGATATTAACGAAGCTAGGAATTTTTATGACAGTTACAAGCATTTAACAAAATAATAATAAATAAATAAACCTGACTATGCTTTACCCCTCTGATTACATGTACTTTATATTTCAATGCATTAGCATCTACTTGCGCCGATCGAGCGATTTATCGCATGCACTTTGAAATGTAGAAAACGCGACTGATATTTACCACGTAAGAATAAAAGAGGGGTCTTCTCTAGTATATCTTAAAATAGTCTTAGTTTTGTCTGAGAAACATCTGCATAACGGCATGTATCTTCTCGACATAAAATAGATTTGCTAAGTGTCATTTCTACTAACTTTACTAACTTTATGTAAATCCCCCCTCCTCTAGATCCGCCGCTGACTGGGCTTTATACAGTCGTATGTTCAACTATGTAAACAGACATAAAGCAATGGAACAAGATGAAGGAATTTATTTCAAAGATGTAGTATATAAGATAGTTTCGGGCTAAAGAAATACGAAATTTATGACGAAGCGGGACCGTGGAAAACCCACAGGGAAATTGAAGATATTGTACTGAATTTAGAAAAAACAAAACAAAAACAAAAACAAAAAAACAAAAAAACAAAAATTGAGCAAACAAAAAATCAAACATCTTAATCTGTAATAAATGTGATACTACAATACTTGAAAAATAAATATAGATATATGTTATCAGTTTTGGGCTGGAATTGTATTTTGTTTATGAAAATGCTCAATGCACTCTTCAAAAGTTGTACAATTATAAACCAAAGTGACACATCGCATAAATGAAATAATTCTTTTTAATATGTTACCATGGAAACAGAGCCCAGTGGGTTGTAATTTTATATGCTTTCTTAAATGTTTATGGTCCATAGATTATGTTTAAAGTGATTTTTTTCTGACGTAGACCTTGTAAAGCTGTTCAATATGTATTTTTTGCTGCCATGGCAACCAATTTAAATTTTATTCAAGATATAAAAAGTGATATTTCTGTGTTTCGAAATAAAGCTTTTCTACCAATTAGTATAATCTGATAGATAATGTTCTTTTTAAAAATTCTACCAGCTTTTTACCCCAAAAGTTTTCCTCGTGTAGTTTTATACCACTAGTATTCCCTTTTGTACACAGATCCCGAAAATGTAAAACATTACAAAATTAAGCCCATCTGGTCAAAAACGACACGGTCAATTATCTTTGAAATGTCAATTTTAAAAAGATAAATTCCTACTGAAGATACTGATATGCAACATGACTTTGTTTGCTACATGTCAAAATGTCGTAAACCTTACCTTAATTTACGTTTATTTGTTTGACTGAATTCGAGGATTGTTTTTAAGCGATGATCGCAAGCGTTTACTACGGGCAATCACGATAACGGAAGTCGTCCCGGCAGATACCTATTGCCTGACGTTACAGCATAACTAAGGTTTGATATTGTCCTGTCTCCGATACTGTACGAGCAACATGTAAAATAAAAACTAACACATTGATACCTTGCATGAAAAAGAAAGCAATTGCTTCGCGGATCATAGAGCGTAAACTGACACAAACCAGGTTATACTCGTATAACTTGCCCCATAATATAAGTCATTCCTTAATTAAGCGATTTATATGTAAACAACAACATGACGAGCCTTGTTTACATAACAAGGAACTGTGAGTACTGTATTTCACTTGTAACTCAACAAATGATGCTCAAATTTTGATTAACCATTAGAAATGCTTTAGTTAAGCGTTGTAAACAAAAAAATGTAAAAATAAAATTTTAAAATTTTCGACTCAAATCCTGTCCAAGCCCCTTTAAAAATAATTTTGTTGTTGAATTTTACAGTATATGCTTTTGGATATTGCTGGTACATCCACTTGCACTTGAAACATAAACTGTACAACTTTCATGTTAACCAAGGGAGTTCTTTTTACTCTTGCTGTAGATCAGCATTTTTAAAAAAATAATTTCCTAGTTTGTTTGTATTGACATTTTCGGCAACCTGACCTTGAGCTAAAATCAACCTCATTATCAATTTCAAAACAATAAATAGATGTTCATGTTTTAATTGCTACCGGTAATTATTCACTTAACTCTGTAGTATAAGTCATACAAATGCACACCTGTGTACATCTACTGGTAAATGATTTTTAGAAAAGAGTGTAAAGTATTTCAGATTCCTTCTTTATTATGTTGGTGTGTTTTTACATGAATATGTATGGCATTTGCGACTTGGTATGTGTGGGTAATATGTGTATTTTTCTTTCAATTTGTTTTTTGTTCAATTGTGTTTCTTCTTCCCTTCCTTGCTTGACTATAGATTAATTTCATTTTAACTGTATTCTAAAAATGTTCCATACCCTAATAAACTAGAACACAGTAGTCAGCTATTTATTAGATATGTAGATGTTGTGAATGATAGACTTGGAAGTTTCCATTTATTTCTATTGGACATGGTCGGCGAACATCGTGCATTCACAATTGAACACTTTTACCTTCCAATAACTACCTTGAAAAATCTTTTCAAATTTTCAAAGACTGTCAAAATTTCACCAAATTTCAAAAAATCTTCCTATCTACAACCTCACATTTGTTAGAAAAAATAAATTGCCAAATTTGTCAATTTTAAGATATCCAGGATAGAGGTTCTGACTGCAGGATGGGACCAAACTTGGTAGATACACGTACATGTATTTTTTTGGTCATTGTAAAACGTTTCAATAGCATCTTCTTCAATGCGATTGATACCAAAATTAAGACTAAATGGATATTTAAAAGGAGCAGGCAACCCTTTAACAAATTTTCAGATTTTATGATCCCAGGGGTAGATTTTTGGTTCCCGCGACAAGCTGGGCCAAAATTATTATAATCACTATTGTGTTTACAAACGTCATAAACAGTTTATATTTCAACATACATGTAGTTAACAGTTTCAGGAAATTGTTTCCCATCCATATCTGTAATTTCCTTATAGAAAATATATCATTTAATTGTGAAAATAAATAATAATGCATGGACATCATCTCCTGCTGTTTCTCGTCATTAACATTACAGACATACATGTATATAATATCACACTCTATTGTTGATCTCGGACCTGGGATTAGCCCCGAGATCACTCGATGGGCAATCCCAGGTCCGAGTTCGAAATTAGAGTGTGATATTGTTTATTTCATATACCAAAAACAAAAGAAGTTGATAAACATTCGGAAAAAAAATGGGGGGTGATCCAAACATGAATATACTGTACAAATGACAACGATATTTGACTATTTCATTCCTTCAGTGGATTTACATCAATGGTTATGTTTGCAGTACTGTTGGCATTGTGAAACATGCTAAAGTCTAGGTTTTGTAGCTTTATTCCATTGCTTGTCACGATAATTGGATGATTAATCATGGACATCCCTTCCTGTGGTCCAGAATCCGTGGACGTTTCAATTAACTGAACTGCTTGGCTGAGAAACTGGTTACATCTATCGTTGTAGTTGTTCATGTACATGTATATACTATTAAGCAGTTCCTGGGAGTTTGCTGATTAATATTAAATTGGAAATAAGTGAATTATTTTTATCTGTTTTTTCTGATTGACCAAATTCGCCCGTTTTCATTATTTCATATAATTTGTAAGAGTTGTGGAACTTTGTTTACGTGGCGTCATCATATGAACTGGAATATTTACAGATCTGATGATATATTTCTTAAATTTATTTATTTTATTTTATTTTATTTATTATTATTATTTTTTTTTTTGCTTTGGAAATGTTACCTTATACTGAAGTAAGTTTTTTAACGGTTCCAATCTGTTTAGGATATATAAGTCGTTGAAATACGTCGGAAGATATCAATTGGTTCTGTTTTCTCTTTTTATCGCCAAGGCCTCGGTATTTTAGATTTCAGAAATCGTTTTATAGCGGTTTTCAACATTAAAATTGCCGTAATTCACATTTTGATCTCCATTAGGACCAGGGATTTCTGAAAATGCATTAGCATCAACCTCCATAATTTTCCTACTGTTTTCTAACGCCAAGAACATTGATTGCTTTTATTTTTTTAGTTTTAAAACCTGTTATTGTTCTAAGTAAACAATTGTTAATTGGGTACCCCCCCTCCTTTGCTTAGATACACGCTACACTTTAGCGCTGTTTTTGAAAACGTTTTTATTTAATGTTTCTCCTTAAATTAAGTTTTGTCGTGGAGGAAAGTATTATATTTGAAAATAAAATGTGTGTAACATAATTTTTTCATGTAGTTTTGTTAGATTTGAAGAAATTGTCATTTGAAATTTGAGGGCTAGACAGCCCCTTGACAACGGGTCAAGACAAAGATATCTCGGCCCTTAGGGCGAGACAGTCCTACCTCCTTGAAGCTGTCTCACCCTAGCCAACATAGGTGTATCAAGGCTGATTAAGTACTAAGTATGATATATAATTCATCAAGTCTGCTTAGTACATTCAGTACTTTCAGCACTTTAATTATTTATATCGGACCATCATCAAATGTAGGTTATGGTGTATAAATTTCAGTCTATACATGGCGCTTACAACCGTGTCTCTCATAATACAAACAACTACGTATTCATTGCTCAAGTAAATATTAACTTACTGTTACACTGGTTCCCGGTCCAGTTTGGTTTACATCCTCCGTGACATTGTCCCGTCCGTTGATCACAAGTTCCCTCAGCGCAGTTTACGCTACAGATGCCGCGGCAAGACGGACCAAAATAGCCGTTACTACATCCAGAGCATGTACCGCTATATCTGTCACAACGTCTGGGACTACAATACGGACTACACTCGTTCTCACATTTATACCCGTAATAAAATTCAACGCATCCGTTCGTACATACTCCATCGTTCTGATCACAAGTCCTCCCCGAACATTTTTCGTTACAGTTGTGTTCACATTGATTTCCGTATCGTCCCTGTGTGCAGCCATTGCTGCAATACCCAGTGTTTTGAACACACACGCCTCCGTTACAGGTTTGTGGGCATGGCGTGTTACACGTTTCTCCCCAATAGTTATTACTACAACCGTTACAGTTACCAGTGGTCCTGTAACAACCTCCACAGTTTTGTGGACATGGTGTGTCACACGTGTGTCCCCAGTAGTTATTACGACAATCGTAACAGTTACCATTCCTATAACAAAATGTACCTTGACAGTTTGATGAACAGGGTGATGTGCACGTGTTTCCCCAGTATCCAAAAGTACATCCGTGGGTACAATATCCAGTCTTGGGATCACATGATTTACGCAGACAATTAACACTGCAGGGTGCCGACGCTATTAATTATAAAATGTTTAATTATAATTACAGAATATCGATGTAGTATTCTAGTAGAAAATGTCGTTGTGTAACAGTCTGGGAAGAGAAGAACTCTGTTGGGAATATATAAAGTTTCTTACCGAAAGTAAGGATAATACAAATTATATAATATTTCAAAGAAGATGGGCAAAGGTTATTTAATTCCTCTTACGGCAGACACCGCTGATGACGTCACACGTTTGACACCCACTGCAAGCCCGACATCCCTCACCATACTTTCCAATCTCGCATCCTTAAAAGTAAATCATTAGAAAATAATTCTCGTGCCGTATTTTCTACAACATATAATCTCGGTTTATTAAGGCACGGATATACGTTTTGCTAATGTTACATTAAAATCAAACTAAACACTAACTACAAATTGATTTCCGCAACCAAAATGATTAACCTTTAAACGAAATGGATGAAGAAGTATCCCTTAGTATTTTCAGCATCAGCTATGTGGCCGAGTGGCTAGAGTATCGCGCTCAAAATCACACGGCCTCTCACCTCTGTCGGCGCGGGTTCGAATCCCGTTCGCAACGGTAAGTGAGAAAGTTTCCCAGTTTACTTTCGGAAGGTCGGTGGTCTCTTCCCAGCTACATTGTATCTGAGGTCTCTCTTCCACCAATAAAAACTGGACGCCACCATATAACTGAAAGATCGTTGAGTGTGTCCAAAACCATCAATCAACAATGAACCTCTTCATTTCAATATAAATTTTCTCTAAATAATAGATACCTCATCACTACAATGTAAGTCATGAAGTGGGAAAAGTGTAATGTCACTACATATACAACACAATTATGTTACTAAAATGATATACTTTATCAGTTAATTGTGTCATTACATTTGAATTGTTAGTAATCCACTAATCAAATAAAAACCATGCATAGCACTACATATACCTACGGGCAGATCAACCACAAAAAGAAAACAAAATATATTTCATCCGGGGGTGGATCTGGAACATTTTCGAAGAGGTTGCAACATCCCCCCCCCCCCCCGAAAAACAAGTTGCGGATTGAAGACCCCCAAATTGGCAAATATGACGCTTAAATGTTAAAGAATTCAACCAATGAAGGTTGTAACTCCCGTAACACCCCACCCCACCCAAACGCATTACTCTAGATCCGCCACTGTCATATTTTATTTCAGAGAATGATTTCAGTTCCGACACTTATCACACTTTAGTATCCAATTTAGATATTTATGGAGTATAAATGTTTAACTTTGTATCGTTTGGAATGTATGAATATTTATTTAATATTTCAGTAAAGTGCAAATACGTCTTGATTACATTGAAAAATTACACTTACAGGAACTTCTTACTGTGTAATTTATGTTGATGGTACAGGAGTTTCAACAGTCACGATTAAAGTCAGAATTTCGCAAATTCTATGGTCGTTATAACGATCTAGTTTTCCAAAACAACCTATCATTGGGTTAGTTGCTGTCTGACGTGTTTCATACTGGTTGAACTAGGCCGTTCTTGGCACACTGAATGTGACTACCGATAACTCCGTTTACCTGATCAGGATATATGGCTCACTGTGAGTGTGACCGGTCGGCAGGGGATGCTTACTCCTCTTAGGCACCTGATACAACCTCTGGTGTGTCCAGGAGTCCGTATTTGCCCATCTATTTTTTTGTATTGCTAATATTGGACTTTTGTGAGAAGGGCTGAATTTTACGGTCAACGGCTGACTTTGACACGAGCATACTATATGGAAACCTTTTCGTGACATATCTTTATATATGAATAGGTGGTGAACCGATGCAACGTAAATTAATGTTCAAGTTGTTCAAACATTATAAAGTTGTTCCGTTTCATCCCCATACTCGCACACTTTCTAAAATAGTAAAGTGTATGTTTTATGTGACCTAATATCCCAATAGATATTTTTAGGTCACCTGACCTATTGCAATTGGTCAGCATCCGTGGTCGTGCGTAAACAATTGACCATTCTTAACTTCTTCCTGATGACTACTATTTAATCATTTTTAAAATTTGATATGAAGAAACCTTGGGACAAAAGTATATAAAGTATAAATTTCAAGACTCCTGAAGCTCCGGGACCTTAAATATAGAGCAACAATTTACCAATTAAAAAGAATTTTCGGCACGCTTATCATGCTCTGTGTTCTACCTGTGTGTATTTGATTGAACTTCATACATTTTTAGGAAAAAAGAAAACGCAAAACTCCTGCACAATAAACTTACTTTCGATTTATCTTGTTGCGATGACGTTTTGTAAAATTTAAACATGATACAATGTATCTTTCTGAGTTAAAAGTTTACACCTAGGTATGCATGCTAAAATGAAATGAATTAAAAGCTTTGCGTTTTCATTTTGTGATAATTATAAAAGAAGTTCAGATGGTTTGAATCGCAACAGGACTATCGTGATAATATTGTAACATGCAGCGATCTGAACACGTTCGCCGTTGCTTAGAGAGAGACTCTTACATATCACTACAAACGCTAGCTCACCAGCGAGGCCGTAGAAGTTCCCTGCATGCTGTCTGCTACACTTCTCCCGCCCAAGGAAGCTTCATGCCAAAGCTTAGCATGGGTCTTCTCCGATTGTTTGGCACCTTTTCAGCAACGACATACGCCGTTCACGACAACAACAACGGTCGTCTCTAGACAAAACCACGTCCGTACATGGACACAAAGTCTTAGAATTCCAAAGATATTCTACCTGAAGCAGACCTCCCACCAAACACCAAAGTCTTTACGCTGCCACCATTTAGTAACGTGCAGTGGTTTGAACACACTCATCTTTGCTTAACATGTGTGATTAAGAGAAATCACCAGAAAAACTAGCTCAAGAGCGAGGCAATAGAAGTACATATTGTCCACTATACTACATATGCCAATAATTCGATACTACATATATTTAACAATATCGTGCTTCCATACAATACGCAGATTTAAATGTTGACCGTGAAAGTCAGTCCTTTTCGCAAAAGTCCAATAAGGAATTATGAGTTTGATCATTGTTCATTATCTTCACCTTTCATATAGGCTCCATATTTTCAATACATATGTATACATGTATCTCATAAACATTTACTACAACTTCATAACATTTATTTGGCATTATAGACATTTTGAAAAGTTGATTAAATATGACCACCAAGAAGGGATATATTTAAACCCATTACATATGTATTACTGAATACAATGGATAAGTATAATATGAAATCTCTAACATCAAAGACTTAGGAAATACGGTTTGATGTTTAAAAGCTTAAGGACAAATGAGTGTCCATTTTCAAGGTGACACCGTTATAAGTAGCGACAACCACTGGAAACACAACTTGCAGCGCCATAAAAAAACCTATTTCATAGTTAGTGAAAGTGGACATATGTTAAGATTTTAATAATAATTGTTGGTGCGAAAGAAAAGGGATGTTGGCAAAAAAAGCTGGATGTACGTATAGAATTTGAAAAAAAATAGACATTCTGACCTATAACGTATGCAGGTTGTAAAATGTAGAAATCCATATCAAATACACTAAAAACAAAATAAATACAATACTAGTAATCCGGTTGTTTGGAAAACAAGAAATCAAGGTCGAATGTTGTTTTACGTTCCGTTCGAGAATTATTCACTCACTTCATAGACTTAGAAGAAACTCTACACACATGACACTCAGGTCAAAGTAGGGAGGGATCTTTATCGTGCTTACGTCCACCGTGACACGGGAACTCGGTTTTTAAAGGGAAAGCCCCCCCCCATTTACATAATTAATGATAAGATTAATTATATCATAAAGATTTGTCATATTATTTTGTTGATACATGGTCGAGATCAGCCTCAGCATTAATTTTAAAACGTTAAAGGTCAAGTACGGTGATTTTCCTAAAACTTGAGTTTTATACAGAAAAATGTCTGTCGTACACTTATGGATTAATTTCCATAGCAATTTTGAGAAAAATCACTTGGTGCGAATTACACGGCGCTATCAAACTTTTACCTGAGCGATCAATAAAAGTGTTGTGACGTGAGTTATCGCTCGTAGCTTGTGACGTCATCTGAGACAACGTTCGACTGCATTGATAGGGTTTTATAGTGTTTACATAGAAAAGTCCTGTATGTATGGTACAATGCGCTGCTTTGAACTGCAATTTAAAATCGGGACAGGGATTAAGTATAATTCTTTCCCCAAAAGATACTAAAGTTCGAAGAATTTGGATACTGAAACTGAAAAGAGACACTGAGATTTGTGACAAGCCACGAGGATCAGTGAGTGACACTTTAATTAACGAGGATCAGGTTTCCATCATCCTGTTTGACTCCAAACAAAGTGCAAAGTGATGATTAACTGGACATCCTACAAAACAAGTGGAGGGATGTATTTTAATTATATAAAAAGTTCAACCCCAAAAGGGGGGATGCACGCAATCCACCCCTCTCTACATCCACCACTGAATGCTTTAATGCGACATTGTATTCAATGGGTTTGCGATTGCACATACAAATTAATGTCACCCATTACCTAGTTCGAATTGATTTTATTTCTTTTATTAAATGAAATATCTTTAAAATATTGTCGTACTCATACTATATTTATAAGGGACTTATCGTCATCATTTCATTTCTTCACTATATATATACTGAAAAAATAAAATATAATAAAAATGGAAATGAATTTAATTTAAAAAACCCATTTTAATAAAACCTTATTTATTGCGAGGTCAGTCCAATTTCCAAAGCTTTTTTTAAAAGTTCATTATGAAAACAAGTACAAGTTTTTCCTTTTCCTAATATGCTACATTCCTAATGTGCTACATATATATCATGAATCATTAAGGCAAAATTTCACACCTCAAAATGTTACAATTTGTTAACTTCGTGCCGTAATATATCAATTTCGCATTTGACGTGTGTTGTGAAGAAATTACATGTACTAATAGGCCTAATTTACATTTTATGATATCGTATCTACATGTAGATGTTTTTTTAAAGAAAAAGGGGGGGGGGGGTAGAAATAACGTTGTGCACAATACGTTTTTTGTCTTTTGATGTTCTTTTTTTCAAAAAGGCAATTTTCAGTTAAATATATATCTAGCTAAACACATTATAATTTGAATCTGATCAATCTCATACAAATAAATCCCATAATGAAAAAATACAAACGTGAGAGTCAATCTAGTTAAATACGCTCACAATCGCTACAATAGAGTATGCGGCGAGTATCTATGAAGTCTGATTTTGATTAGCCTCGATTGTGTAAAATACAAAGGTTATCTTTTGAAAGAACATTTTTTTTCCAATATTATTTACAATTTTCCATGGACTGGCCCGGTAAATAATTTCTAAATGAGATTCCAATGAGATATTTGTCGAACATATAAATGTATATATCATATAAACATTACTATCTGATGGTTTCGAAACGGGTGTAGGTACAAACATTATAAAGGTTGAATCCCTAAACTCAAGTGTATCTACGGTATTTCATCGTCACTATCCACGGTGTTGCTAAAACTGGCAATTTCTCACAGAAATTAAAACGATGATATACAGGCGTAAACAACTACAATTGTCTCAGATGACGTCATAAGAACGGGTGACAATCCCTTCATTCGTTTCTATAAACAATGATTTTGGAATAGGTATTTTGCGCATTTACCTGGATTTAAAAAAAAATAAACACATCAATAAACTTTTCAAAACGGGTTTTAATGAATTATAAACTTTATTTTCAAATCTATTTTTATTACACTTGACCTTTAAAAATTGAAATCGTCGCTATCTATAGAGGCTGCCATGGAGCGGAACTCTTGTATTCAAGACTACAAAAATCAATAATTTGACGTCACACCGTCTATTCCGGTTTTGATGAGATTCCAAGATCGTCAAAGATGCAATGTGGTAGATTTTAAGAATCCATTGTAAATAGGTGGATGCCTTCTTGTCAAGCAGTTAATTACACTAATGTATAGTGGATATGTGAATAAAGTGTGTTTATTCCCCCCGAAATTCCTGACCCAACAAGTTTATTTGAAAAGAAAATACTATGTAAACTGTGGATCCATCATTTGTGTAATGACAAGTTGAGGTTTAAGACATGGACATGTATGAAGAAACGAGTACCATCTGCCTGGTCTGCGACTCCAGTGAACGTCTTCTTTTCTTAAATTCCTCTTGCGAAAGTATACGACTCCAAACTTAACTGTTCGTGATTTGTCATGTTTACAGTTCTGCTGATGAAATAAACCGGAACCGACGGTGTGACGTAATAAATTAAACTTCTATGGCCGCTCTCTTAGCGGCGGGGAATTTGAAATATAAGATAGATTAATATTGATTTAATTGTTAAGCAAGAATTTTTGTTGTTAAAGACCGTCATTTATACGATATCAGTAAGTAATACGTTATTCATAAACATGTACCCATGTTAAACATTTTGCGTCGGGATTGGAAATCGAACTCAGGTTTAGGTGTTTTCAACGAGAAATCTACACATATATACATGTATATGGAATTTGCATGTTCTGTTGCTTACATTGTAAATGTTTTTGTGCTGATGAATACGTCGTATGGAATATGTATTAACTCAAGAAATTCAAATACTAATGCTAAAAATAAATTCCTAAAGTACATAAAAGGTCAGTGTATATGTTGTAATGTCAACAGTAAAAATACACACAATGTAGTTGAAGATTGATTGATTGAATATTATTTACCGTCCCTCTAGAGAATATTTCACTCATGAATATGGAGACGTCACCACTGCCGTTGAAGGGCTGCAAAATTTAGGCCTATGCTCGGCGTTTATGGCCACTGAGCAGGGAGGAATCTTTATCGTACCACACCTGCTGTGACACGGGGCCTCTGTTTTTGCATTCTCATTCGAAGGACCGCCCAATTTAGTCGCCTCTTACGACAACAAGGGGGTAGTGAGGACCTATTCTAACCCGGTGTTTTAGCATAGAATCCCCCCCCCGCATAGACTTTCCCTCCGGAAAAACAGGCCGGGGAGAGACATTCCCCGGAAAGATGGGCCTAGCATATAATTTCCCTCTAGGAATAATTAACCCGGGCCTAATCCCCACCCCCAAGGAAAAACCGCCTTAGTATAGAATTTCTCCCTAAATGACAGTATGCCCCCCCCCCCCTTCTTACATTTTAGCTATGTTTCCGTTTCCAGTTCTATTTATAGAATTATCTTGCTTATCTAGACCCGGGAATTCTTCTTCTTATTTTTTTTTAACTTTGAGCAGGATCTTGTGTATTACAATCATCATCTTATGTTTGTTTTGTTTTTTAAAGGAAATTATTCAAATCATGTAAAGGTATATGAAAATTCATTCATACATCTCAAGTCTTTGCTGTTATCTACCAGTATTCTAACATCTGAAATAGTGAAGTTGGAAAGAAGTTAATGTCTTTAATTTAAAATTTCGAATTTAAATAAACGGTCACTTTTATTTATACAGTGCATCTAATGTACTTTTTAAATATTTTAATTGTATATCTTGTATAATCGACTTTTTACGAAAAACCCTAATGCTATTGACCATCGTTAAAATCTTTTCGGAAGCCTATAGTATTTACTATACACAATTTAAAGTTTTCAGCGTATAAACCCAACATCAACATCTAAAAAAAAATTCTTTTATTTTATGAATAATAATATTAATGAGCGCATATATATTTCATTAAACTATAACAATTCAACAGCACATGTTTGTTTCTATTGGAAACTTTTTTTTTATAACATGCACCTCTTTATAGCAATAATAACAAATTTCATTAATTATTATCTTCAGTTGCATGGGTTTGCTTCATTCTATATTTATTCAAAACCTTCTACATGAGAAGAAAAAGATTCCGGTCGATGAAATCCGGAAACAGGAGGGGGAAAATTAAATACTAGGGCGGTTTTTCCACCCAGGGGGAAATTCTATACTGACTTTGTACATAGGGGAAATCATATGCTGGGGCGCTTTTTCCCCTATAGGCAAAGATCAATCTCGGGCCCGTTTTTCCGGGGGGAAAGTCTGTGCTACAACGCCGGATCCCTACGGTATGTAGTAGGTGAAGATAACTAACAAGGATCAATCTCAATAACTCCTGTAAAGAATACAAAATTAAGTATAGGGCAGACATGGACCCCTAAATATACAAAAGTTGGGAATAGGTGCTTAGAAGAAGCAAGCATCCCCTGTCGACTGGACACCCCTGACGTGAGCCCTAATCCCGATCGGGTAAACGGAGGAATCAGTATGTAAAGAACGGCCTCAGACATAATATATATAATCACTGTGTTTCAAACGCAAGTGAACAAATTGGTCACCCCCTTTACAAGTTGCACAAAACTAAATCTATATCATATTGTATAATCTATTGCTTAATATGTGCAAGTGTGGCAAAATAAAATGATGAATGGCTCTAGATCCCCTCTTTAAACTGTAATAACTGCTTCACTTAATGTTTTAAAACATACATTATTTCCTTTATTTAGGACCCTCCCATTCATGTTAAAATCTGATACAAACCTTGGCTAAAAAAAAACTTAAATCAAATTTGATTTTGAAAATTGCCACAATGATTTAAGATGTAGCCCATTTATGCACGACCCACACAATTACATGACCTATGCATTGAGCGAATCAAGCATTTGGCGTGACTGAGCTTACATGTACATGTATATAAAGGACCAAGTAAGGAAGTATAACATAGAACATACCGAAAACTTGTATTTCACAAATTTCTAAGATGGCTCCTGTCGTAGGATTATCTTTAGGAGTGTCGTATGTTGTTTCTACAATGACGTATCTTGCCGTTTGTTCACAAGGAAGTTCGATTATATTGTCGGGTAGATCCGGGGATGTGTCGGTATAACATCGAGTTCTCTCTGACGTGGTAGTCACTGAAGCTGATGAGTTAGAGACGTCCAGATAAAAATTCTTAAATCTGTATTGGAGCCAATTATCTGTAGTGTAATAATAAAACATTTGTAATGTATAATTATAACAATCCTTGTAGACCATTGGAAATTTATAAGACTGAGAAATACTCAAAATAGAAAAAAAAAATAGACATATCAATTCAATAAATTGATGGAACGACCTATGAGTAAATCAAGAGGCCTATGGATCATATTGCCCACATAAACAGGTTTTAACAAAGTAATTTTAAAAATACTTCTGAGCCCAATCAGGTCTCGGAGTTATGCTTTGAACATTCATATACTCTTGATAATATTTATATGCATGTATTTTTTTATCCATGGGTGCTACATGTAGCTTTTTAATACATTCGAATCCCCTTATCAGTATCTATGACAATGCATTAATTCAAATACCAAACAGCAATAATTCAAATATCAAACTGCAATAATTCAAATATCAAACAGCAATAATTCAAATATCAAACCTTAATAAGAAACATTGACACTACCTTCAAAGAACGGCCCTAAATAACTTGTTTCATGTCACTGATCGTATAAAATGTTAATTTTGCATAAGAAAATAAATTTCAATGATGTAGATTAATTTCATCATATATTTCGATGTAAATGTTTTATTCCCTAAGGCCGCCTCATCTTACCCTCCAGGGTCATGATTTGAATAAGTTGGAATCTGCACAATCTGATGATACTTGTATACATGTATTGTTATGACAAATCATAGCCTTTGCTGGCCTCAAGAAGATAAATTCCCTCATCGATTACCATGTAAATCGTTGACCCCCCCCCCCCCCCCATTGAAGCCCCATTGTACACCCCGGGACCATGGTTTGAACAAATATGATTATGTACTACCTGTGGATGATTGCATATAGATACAACTAAACATGTCACTGTTCAAATATAAAACTGTGTTCCTCTGTTGTGAACCTAGCATACCTCCGGGGCTATCATTTAAACAACATGAATTTATATCATATGATGCTTGCAAATCAATATGACCCCTGTTGTTCATGTATGCCATGGCATAGTGTAAAACGTGATTTCTGCATGTTTGCTGAATGTGCTATCTTGTACTATTCTATGTCTCATGAAAACTGAATGGGAGATAGAAGTGAGTTGCGTTCTCCTGTCTCCCACTAGGCGGCGATACTTGTCAAAGAATATCTTGTTTACATTGGATGCGAGCGATAACGGTGTGTATGTAACGTAAATACTCAATGATGTTATATTATAAAATAACGTAAATTAAAGAAACAAATAATCCTCTACCTATGGTGGCTGATGTGTGCCACTTTACAATTTGTCGTCTTTTCGTTATTTCGATGCAAAAAGACGACAAAACGAAATGACGACAAAACAATAATTAGCGACTTTTCGGCCCGAAATAATGAAAAGACGACAAAACGCAAAGTTGAAAAGACGACAAATAAAAGCCGCAAAGTAGTTAGGTGGGCAGGGGCCCTGGTCTCTCCCTTATTTTCCAATTAACTTTTCACGTTATTTTTACATACATATCATTAATATTTTCTACATGCAACGTTTCATTGATCCCCCTCTTTTCATTTTTAAAGTAGTAGTGAAAGGTAGTTAATGTTTGAAGTGCTTAAATGAAGAATACGTGCAATGAACTTTAATGAACTTTAATGTCTTTAATTTTGCCTCGAAAATACGAGAAGACGACAAAATGTAAAGAAAAGGGAAAATATTGACAGGATTTTAAATATTTTACAAAATAAAACAGGAATGATTATATTAATTGGGTATACACTACTCTGCCAGTTGGTTCTCTGACTTGCCAATACATTCATCACTTTCTATAATGGTATGTCTTTTAGTTTGATTTATAGCATAGCGGAGGTACTTTGTTATGTGTGTCCAAAATTGGACTGCCTATCTCAATTATCTATATTTCAGGTATCGAAAATAGCTGAAAAAGTTGTATTTTGGCTTGATAATTGAGACCAATATGCCTGGAATAGGTGGCGCTGTATAAAAAGAACATGCATGGATATTTCATTGAAATATTTTGTAAATGGAGGTAGAACCCATAGGTGATTCTCCATGTAAAATATCACAAGGATTGATAACATGTGCTTCTGGACTTTTTGCATGGTTTTATCTGAGACAACCACTTAAACAAAGGAGCAAATTTACTATGAACGATGAAACGCTGATCGGTCTGGCTTTGTTGTTTAATCACAGGAATTAGATCGACAGTCATTCTCGATAGATTTATTACTGTCATGCATTGCCGAATTGAACATTCAAATTAAAAAAAAAAACCAACAACCAAAAATGAAGTTAAATAAACTTATTTCATCTATGTTTATCTTGGACAATTTTAATACTTTTAACGCTAATAATTGCGCTTCATAACAGGTGGAATGAATCTTTATCTATGACACCGATGGACTTTACAACAGAAAATGTATGATTTTCGTATTCAGTATTCCTAAAATCAGTTTTCCGCCTCACCCCCAATGGCGCCGAACTGGACTTGCTGGGGGCTATAGTGGGCCCCATGCCCTTTGCAGATATGGTTGTGTCTCACTTGTTATCAAAGGCAAGCTACACACTGCGTGACTTGTTTTCCTTAAACACGATTGGTTGAATCCTTTAAAAACGGAAGGAAAGTGAGAATCTCCGCTAATATTGAAATGTGTTGATGGGTTTAATGTATGTTTTAAAACAAAAGATTTGATTTATGTCAAATCTATAACTTAACATTGATTTGTGATCTTATTTGACTCAAAGTCCAACTAAAACAGTACAACTTTATTGTTTCACGAGTGTTTACAAGGATGCAAACGTTATCACTTGGACCGGGAGTTTTAGCAGTGCTTCACTAGGAACGATAACTCACTTATATCCCCCATAAAACACGTGTTTTGTGAAACGTTTACCTAAGAAAGGGTAAACATTCAAAATGTCATGAAAATTTTAAAAATAGATATCTGTGAAAATACAGAAAGTATACAATTAGGATTTATTTTAATTTATCTTTGTTTTGATGATGCCGAACACCTTACAGGGTAGTTACAATATTATATTGAAAGACTCTATTTGATCAGGATTGGATGAAACAATGCTTTAAACCTTGTTTCCATTGTCAAAAACAAACAAAATACATTTTTTTTAAGAATCTAAAATAATTCTAAAAATACTTATTATCAAAGATGTGTTTCTATTTTATTTACCTAACATTAATCTCGCACAAACGCATATCGCCTCTTAAAACTTACATATTATATAACCGACCACCTCCTGGCGGCCGGTATTTACGACTTTTAAGCTTTGGAAGGCAGCATGAGCGTTCATTTAAATAAACTTAAATCCCCTGTTTAACAATCTCTTTTGCTAAGTTTGGTTGAAATTTGTTTACCGTGTGTTTCTCAAAAATCTGAAAATTTTGCAGCAGATTGATTTTTTCCCCAGAATACCCCCATTGAGCGTTCTGTTGAGGTAGGTTAAAAAACTTTTAAAAACTTTGATGTAACTTACCATAAAGGTTCTTCTAAAATGGACATATTTCAAGACAATGCATTGATATTTTCGTACTTTTCTCAAGCCTCCAATCTATATTACTGACTTGGAGCTCATTTTAATGCGTTTGGCACCCCACCCCATCCACCCCAGCGACAGTAGGAAAAGTGTGCATAAATTCATGAGGAGAGAAGGAGAATATGTGAGGTGAAAGTATCTGTCGAAGTTATCTGAGAATTTCTATTTCTTTTTTTTTTCTTTCTTTTAAAACAACTGCCACCCCATATTGATATTCACAGCCACTCTAACTTCATTACTACTGTTTCAGTAAGGACACTTGATACAAAACAAAACTGGTCGATGCATGAGTTGATATATATTTTGGCTTAGGTTTGTTGTAATAAGTACAAATATACAATTCTTTTTAAAAAAAAATAAAGGGCTTGTAAATAAATTTTCTATGATGTTGAAAATATAAAAGTTTATATTCTCTATATACATATATCTCTTCATAAAATTCCCACCCCTATTGTTGTGGACGATTTTAAGTGCAATCGAAAAATTCATACATTTCCAGTTTACCGTATTCCACAATAAAATTGAATCCCGTGTTACAATAATAACCATAAGACACAGTTTTCCATTGTATCATAAGATTCCGTTTTCCAAATGCAATATATATATATATAAATACACATGCATTTAAAAAAGAAAACAATTACAATTGTGACAGCAACAAATCATCTCAAAATTAGAGGTCCCATGTCGCGGTAGAGGTTTTGACACGATACACCCACAACCTAGAAGGTTTTCACTGTTTCATTTTATGACATGGAGCATGATCGTAAAAAGTGCATATGACCCGTGTGTTATATATTCTTTTAATTTCCTATATATGTTATGAATGTATGATTATCTAGATGGTTTGTATTGTGATGGTAAAGTTGATAATGCTGAAAGCAACTAAAGTAATCTTTATGTAAAGTCGAAACTTTTTACAATAAACAAGTAACATGAGGTAAAAAGCTCTTTAACCTATTCTTTCATTCTTTAAATATCCCATATTACAAAAAAGAAATAATGATAAAAACCACCTAAATATCTATCTCTTATATTTGTTATAAATGATAGAGAGAATGAGGAAACTTTTATACCCAAAGCCCTTACAATGAATTTCAATGCTAGTACACATAATGACTGGTTATGTGATGCACACATGCCACTACTTAATTCATACGTAATATTTAGAAATGTAGATTGTGTAAAATATTGAAACAGAATTATTCTAATTACAACGTACACATTGCTTGAAAACCAGTTTCATACAATTTGCGTAAATTTTGGTCAATCTTATATATTCAAACGGGGTATAATTCCCGCAAAAAAATTAAATAAAAAATCCTTTAAATATGCAGATGAACACAGTATGTACCTATTATATATAAAACCTAATGCTGATAAAAATGCACATGTATAAATTTGGTACTTGATCTACAAGATACAGAGGATTTATGAAAACGTAGTGCGTTTATCAGCATATGATCAATAAATATTATTTTTCTGCGATCAGAAGCTACCCCTTAATCATGGGACAGGACTTTCACAAATTTGGTAGGAGGCCAGTTGCTCATTATTATAATGCAAACACTTTGTCTGCTGTATGTCCCAAATTACAGAAGATTTTTATTGAAAAAATGTGTATCTTAATACATAATACATATAACCAAGCTTGATCCACCCTGGTACCTGAACCCTGGAGTAATGAATTCTGCGATATTGGTACATATTGTAGAGGGCTTAATGCCCATTATAATCATCAAGAAGTAAAAACGATTTTCTAAGATATAATGTATTTCCAAAATATGACCAATTACGTCCAACCCTATATGACCTGCAGATTGAACAGAGGTTATGAATTTCAATGGTTTGCAGTGGCGGATCGTTAGGGGGGAGAGGAGGGGGGTCCGGGGGTCGGACCCCCCTATCAGAAAAGTTTGCTAAAATGGTAAAGATCATGAATTTTGAGAATGGACCCCCTTTTTGAAATCCAAAACTAATGATAGAACCCCCTTCCAAAAATTCTTGGATCCGCCCTTGTTTGGTAAAGAGCCATTTGCAATAACCATGCTAATAGTTTAACTGCTTGATATCCAGCTGTATAGAACATTTTAGAAGATTACATTACATTAATTTCCATGAATTTTGTCTCAACCCCCAGGCCCATGAGAGGCAGATACCCTGAAATTTATAAGTATTGTTCTCCGTTGCCCCTACATGTTACTAACCAAAATTGGTTGACATTGGTTCAATAACTCCAGAGAAGAAACTTGAGATGGTAAAAAATGATGACCGACACACCACCTCGGACTGAAAACATTTAGCGATAGGTGATCCGCGTGACTCAAGAAACTTATAAAGATATATAATTATATGATCAGAATGAGCAAGCCTTTTGTGACGTAATCATGAATTCCTACTAACAAAGAATGAGATACGTCTATATGTGGACTCTACCTTCTCTTCTGTAGTAGATTTTAACGCTTTTTATGCTGTACTCTTTTCCAAGATCCACTTGAAACCAGGCTATAGGCTGTCCTGCAGCAGTAAGGGCACACCGGCCATAGTTTGTCTGCAAGTCAGTATCATTGGCATATGATGCATATCGATCTTCGTGGGTCGAGCTCTGTGATAGAGTCGTCGTCCATCTTCTGCTTAGGTTCTCTAGGAAAAAGACAATATTTTCGTTAAATGATATGTATGTAGAACAGTCTTATTCACAAAATAAAATAGCTGTATATCTTTACATCTCTATTTAAAGAAATGAAAGAAATAGCGGAGCCAAAACAATCACAAACATCTATTCACCAAACCTTGTTAACCACGTATTTAAATGGGGTACCTGTAAAATACGAAATCTAAAAGAAACGAAATCTACCGAAAGGAAACGAGACCCAACCAAACGAAACCTAATGGAACGAAACAGATTGCATAACCATGGAACGAAACAGATTGTATAACCGAACTCTTTAATCGTAGTTACTAAATATGGTATATCAGGCCTCTATGAAAGTTACCGCATATAAATGAAATTCGCCTCCCCTTTGATGCAGGCTTTCGGGTTGACTGATACAAAGTTTTCTTTATTTGTTTACGTTTTACATTTCGTCATTTTTCGTTATTTTCCGTCAATACATTTCGCGGGTTTTTTAACTCATGCACGAGCGCTTTTGCGCTTAGTATATATACTACTACTGGTCAGTGTTCTGGCAGTGCGAAGTTCGTTACAAGCAACAAAGGTCGCTTTTGTATTTCTGTGCCTTAGCCTTCCCTCTCACCAAGTATTTATTAGTGATTTTTGAGCTTTGTCGATTTGATGTTTGCTTATTAAAAGCGATCTTGTAACGAACGCACCCAACCTATTCACTTTTTCTGCTTTGTTTTATTATCAAATAGTGACGAAAATATTTATTTTCGGACAAGGGCACCGGGGGAGAAAATAAAATCGTCGGAACGGTGGGGGTGCATAAAGCACATATACATGTACAACATTTATTAAATTATACCATGTGCAATTAGTTTCGGATCCAAAAATTTCAGAACGGAGGGTAACAGTCTCACAGGTCGGGGGTCTGGAGAAACAAAGTAAACGTAGTATCCGCCTTTGGGCAAAACTACATGTTTCAGTTAATTTTGCTTTAATCAAAGCCAAATATATGTATACATGTGAATATTGCTTATTTGTGTGAAGTATGTCAAACGGTGGATTCTGAATATGTCTTCCCCTTCTCTTTGTAATTTCTGCTTCGCTTGTTCATAAGCCTTTTGATTTTATAAAATCCTGGCCTCTTCCTATAATTAGTGCATACATTATTTTCCGTTCTCTGTTCCGTACTAAATTATCCGTTTTAGCAACAACCCTAATATATACGTAGATATAGTTGTCTCTAGACTTACTACATGTCAATAATGATTTTTAATAATTTTACCAAAACGTATTCGTAGAATATGTTAATGGTACTATATAATTCAGGGCAGTAACTTAACCTTCAATTTGGAGGAGCCAGGAAATTAGGCGGGGGTCTGGGGGCCGTCCAGGCCCCCAGACGCTGAGCACATTTTGTGCACACTGAACATGTTTCGTGCAAAATCCTTGATTCTAGGGCCTTCTAAGATGTTACTTGACTAACTCATTCTAAAAGAAAGATTTGGAATGCTTTTTAAGGGAGGTATCATGTTCTTAGTTATTGGAAACAACATAAATTCTAATGAACTTTAAATTTAAATTTTTTTTTTTGGCTCAAAAGTTGGAGGAGGCAGCTGCCTCCTCCGCCTCCATGTGATTTACGGTCCTGTAATTTTTCCATTATTGAAAGTACTCGCACCTCAGCAGTTAGAGATTGAATAAGAAGTTAAACGTCTTCTTGTATTCAACTTTCTTAGACACCAACTTCTTCAAGCAATGGTTGTTGCTAAACCGATGGACCGCTTAAAAATGTATCAGTCAGCCCGAAAGACCACTCTGTCGTGTATTCTTGCCGATTGTGACGTGTTTGGATTTCTACTGTGTAGATTGTGTTTTAGCAACTTACAACAGAAGGCCTAAAATACCAGCCGGTGAATAGGGAAAGGGGGGGGGGGGGCAAACACGCCGAAACTAGTCTAGACTATGCACGTTGCAGATAATTGGTAGCTTTTGATAGGGGATGTGCCCTCTATTTGGACCTAAATTGGGTATAGAAATATCATCAAATGAAATCCACGTGCAATCTAATTTTAATTAGATTAAGCAATGTGTTTCCCATATACATACACGTCTATACAACCCGTATGCACCTGCAGTAAGTCATCTTATAAACATACAGCAAATAGTTACATGCCTTGTAAGAATTATTTATTCCTCAAAACTACATATTACACAAATTTCCCTAATTGGGGATACAAAATTTAAGACAAAATGTGAGGAGAAATGGGAATAATCGAGCACAAAAAATTATTTCTTTTCAATGTTGACTAATTCTAAGCTCATATCGATTGGTCAATTACCGATAATTATGATACCTGTATTGTCTACACAACGCTGACAAAACTTCGAAAACACTTGACTGCAGTGTGTAAATTACGGCAATAACTCGAAACTGTTCTATAAGTGTGTGTGGTGGTGGTGGGGGGGGGGGGGGTGGTGGTGTCTGGGTCCCTTTCGTCAGAGACCTTGCTTTAAAAAAGTATTAATAACACATTTGAGGTTGGAACCCTCCTTTAAAAACTCAAATTAATGATAAAAACCCCTTTCAAAAATTCTTGGATCCGCCCCTGCCTATTCATCGAAAAAACATTAATCCAATTATACTATCGACATTGTGAAATGAATCCTTACAATAGCAATTTAATTCTTTTTTAACACAAAATCTGTTTAGTTTAATTTGTGGAAACCATTCTCATCCAAACTGTATAACCCCTTCCCCCGCCAAATCGTTGTCATCCAAACATGTTCCGTTTGTTTAGCGTGTCCCCAATTGAAACAGTTAATTTACACGAATTTGTCGGATTAATGACAGGGTTACAAAGTTGGTAATTAATCAAAGATAGACACAGCTCTTTAGTTGCAAAATGGCACATGCTATGTCTATTCTTTCACTTAAATCATCTCTGAACGGAAGTTTTCCGTTTCATAAGTCTCTGTTGGTCGATGCAAAAAAAACAACAAAAAACGTGAATTAAGTATATACATAAACACTGTCGTAAAACTGTATGTTTTCTACACCCAACTAGAAAATTCAAATACATTGCGCCATGGTATAACAATATACAAGATATATTAGGGAAAGAGGCGGGAGAAATAGCAATGGTTTGGAGAGAGAGGGGGGAAGGGGGGGAGAGAAAGAGGGGATGAATGAATAAGAAATGTGAGATATAATGGATGAAAGAGAAAAGGGACAGAGGCAGGAAGGAGAGGGATTCTGATGGATTGTCATTACGGACTTTCCATAATCTAAAAAAAAAATGCATACCTTTTGAAATAAAGATAATGTTGACATGAAATAACAGCCGACCATTTTGCATTATCTTCGACATGAATATAAGGTAAGGTGCAGCAGGTTAACTTTATGATGTTGTGCTCACCAGGAGTGTGTTCACTTGTAAATTTCTAGTTTGTTAATATCAAAGTAAACGTACATTCATATTGATAACATCAGCTGATGAGAAATGAATATAGCAGCACATACCGTAACAATATATAAATCCCAGCGACAAAATAACACACGTCCATCTCAAGCCGGCCATTCCGAAGGAGGAAGTTAAAATCTGTAATTAAAACCCTCTAAAATTATTCATCCGCTGAGGACAATATACCACTGAACTCACAAGTGTCAAGTGACCCACATTAAAAAAGGTAAACACGGGGATTTCTTAAACATTCAACAACATTCCATTTAAAACAATTAGACATGGGCGCACTGTAATAGATAGGTTATCAGACTGCCGACATCAAACCTTCTTCACAAGAAGTACAAGTATTTTCTTATTTCAATCTCCAATTGAACATGATGTATATGAGTATTTTAGTAAACACGTACACTTTTTGAAGTGGTGGTTTCTTGTTTTGAGATGTGTTGGCGGATCTCACCTCTTCATAAAATCGCGATCGGTTACCGACAAGAGGAATTTTCTGAAGGTATTATAATGTAAAATTCACCAATTCATTATCTAATTGATTTATTCATATGTTGCCCGACAAATTAAACGATAGTAGTGCTTTTATATATCAATTATGTATTCATATCTACATGTAGCAGTCTGTAAACAGTTATATAACAGTGGGCCCATTCTGAAACACAGACGGAGATTCAGCCGTGTTGTGGGTATAACGGTGAACCCAGTGTTAACCCCTTAATTCAGGAAATCGACTGGTATTCCCACAAACTTCTCACAAACTTCCTTGTAATTTTGTAATCTGAGAGAGAGAGAGAGAGAGAGAGAGAGAGAGCGTAGGTATTGGAGCCGTTTGATATTTTCTTTTCTGGAACACTAACACAACATTGTTGCATAAACAAATCAGCGGCTAAAGTTTTAATATTTTGAAAACTAGTTACAAAGAAATACACGGGAATTGCAACATGAAATATTTTATCTAGAATTGACATTTAAATATATCGACGACGTATTATCTATTAACAATGTTAATTTACATTCATATGTCGATTCAAAATATCCCCGTGAACTCGAAATAAAGTCCCCACAGAGTCGTTCAATTCTGCTTCATACTTAGATATTTTATTAGAAATATATTAGCGGAAAAAGAAACTCTATTTTCTAATACATGAACAAAATACTAAAAAATAACAATGAATAAATTATTTTTTGTAAAACTGTTAACAAATGTATTCCTTACAACATTTCATGATCCATTAATGTTAACGTCGAATAAGGTCAATTTCATCACACTCGAAAGACACTGAACAGTGCGACATTTAACTCTGGACACGACAAAAGTCCAGAGTTTCGCCAACCCTTTTATTAAGGATACAAATAAACCCTTTACAAAAAAAAGATGGGATTTTATGTCCACAAGACATGCACCAACATTTACACTTGTAACTATTGTAGTTTTTAAGATATTTCACCTGAAATCAAAAAATCCCATGGGATTTTGGAGGGATTTTAAATCCCACTTGGGGGATTTTCACTCCTACCAAAAATCCCATGGGAGAAAAAATATAATTTCTCCCATAGGATTTTAACTCCCATATTTAAATTCAAAATGGGATACAATGTCCCATAGGAGGAAATGTCCCATAATGAACATGAAATGGCAGTGAATATCCTATTTGAGCATGAATGGGAATAAATATCCCAAATAAAACACAGGATGGGGACTTTTATCCCATGAATATAGTAATAAAGCAGAAAATTGTATCTTAAAGAGTGTTGTTTGTCATGATTCTTAAGAATGTACTTGCAAGCTAAGGAATGACATTAACTTTATATCTAGTAATTACATTCCTAAATTATGTAGACCTATACATGTGTTAATGGATAAATGTCTAAACAACATGAGAAATTAAATTATATTAGAGCTCTGCATTACTAAACTCTTTCCCATGCAATTTCAATTGTATACATATAACCCTATCACAAAAATATTAGAATAAAATTGAACGGTATTAAATTATGCAGTTAGAACACTAACTTATTTACATGCAGCTGTTCACATTCTCTATTTACAACCCTTTACAGGTCGTCAGGTGTGAATATTCACAGGAACCGGTATTTTTGTCTGTAATAATAATAGTAGGCCCTATGGTACCATCCCCAATGAAAAAAAATAACCCAAAAGGAATGGCACCATTTCTTACTCAAAACTTCGCTTCAAAATAATTCGAAAATTCTGCTTTTATTGTCCCCACCCCAATTGTCATTCTGATTCAGTAATCCCAGTGCTTTTGTTAGGGGTGTGTGGTATATACCCCTACTCTTATCATTATGTACAGGCTAAATTACCGGTTCCTCTGATATGTTGTGGAATTTTGGAATAGCCAAGCTTACAGACTTTACAATTTGTTTACAATATATTAAAATTAGTGTTAATTAAGTGCTTACGGTGAAATCTGCTACTGCTAGATGATGCTAAGTTGTTTCGTGAACCGAATCAGACATCTCCAACAAGATTCTCGAAGATTTAACAACACAAGAATCATTTTACAAAATGCATGCTTCGGTCCATCATTCTTCCTCTGACAATCACATTCATTCTGAAGTCAAAGTACTTTCTCCTATACCTGAAGCGTCAAAAAGACTTTGACAGGTAAATACGAATAAACGGTTAACAGACATCTCGACCCTTAGAAAGTTCAGTCCTGGATGTTCTAGTCCAAAAAGAAGTATGATCCAATCTTATGCATTCATTTAATAAATTTCCGGTTGAGCAACACCCAAATCCTCTAGAGACATTGTTTACAGTTATATGACATTACCTAAATGTGTGACACAATATTAATCCACCCCTGCTCAAAGGGGCATAAGCACCGAGCATAGACCTAAATGTTGCAGCCCTTCACTGGCAATGGTGACGTCTCCATACAAGTGAAAAATTCTCAAACAGGACGTTTACGTTTTTTTTTTGTTTGTTTGTTTTTTTTTAATTTTTTTTTCATGTTTTTAAATGTTAAACATGAAAAGTATAACTGAATCTGTGTTCACAGCCAAAATTTTAACCTTCTGGATGCAGGAATAAAAGCAATATTTTCTGTGTTATGTAAACAAAGACTGGAGTCTTTTTATGTTTACATTTAAGGTGGCTCACTACACCGGGAAATAGTTTCTCAAATCAGTACAAATAGATTTAATATTTTAAAAAAGATCTGATGATATACAATAAGTGTGTATGCCAAAAACAGCAAAAAATGCAAATTTGGATAAAAACATGATTTTCAAAAATATTATTTCAACACATGAACAAAAGACTGGTGGATTTGAGCTCAAGATCTGTAGTTCACCAGCCCAATGCTCTCTCTCTCTCTCTCTCTCTCTCTCTCTCTCTCTCTCTCTCTCTCTCTCTTGCCCAATGCTTTATTAATTAACCATTTAGCTATGGTGTTATAGACGAATAAATCGATCAATACAAATACTTTCCCAAAACATTTAAATCGCCATCTTGTAACATAGTGTCATAAAGCTTTAGTGTAGTGAGTACCTTAACAAACCAGTGAAATGTTTAATTTTGTAATTGAATTTTCAAAGCATCTTTACTTTTGCACATGCAATTTTACAAAGATTATTCAATAAAGGGTAAAAAAAAAACAACACTTAAAATACTTGTTTTTGATCCACTGTAGATTTTAGGAAAATATTAGATTCCTGGGTCAGAGAAATCTAGACATCATTAAATGATAATGAAGTATTGTATAAAAAAAAAAAAAATTCAAAAAAAAAATTCAAGACTCTGCAATATGTTTGCAACTAGGAGAAATGGTCACAAGCTATTTTACACCCGCATCCCTCTTGGATCGAACCACTATAACTTTTAGGATAACAATAAATCCTCTCCCAACAATGTGCACATCTGCAAATGGCAATGAAGCATTGTACAAAGTTTCAAGTTTATCAGATAATCCATACAGGAGGAGAAGCATTTTAATGCACAATTTAAGACTTTGTGACAGACAGACTTACAGATATGGACAGAAAATACAAAAACCATATAATTATATGAAATGATTTTGCATGTAAAAAGTACATGAAGTGCACAATTATGATTTAAATGTAATTATCATTTTTATTAGGAATTTAGATGTCTCCTCTTTTTGCAAACAATTACACATTTATATATGAAGATGACATATATAGTGAGCATATAAAACACTCCTACCAAAAATGTAAAGAAATATGTGCAATGCAAGTTTGAAAAATATGTATGTCTTAAAAAGTGATTGACTATATATCAGGAAGCAAGCAAGCTCACTCCATGTTACTGTGCTACAACTAACTGAAATTCACTACATTATCCAAAATCCACCCAAAAAGAACCAAAACCTACCAACACTAAATACCAATATATATCCATGTGAGGTCAAGGTTTCAGGAGTGAAACAATGTGTTTTTTAAACTTTAAAATCATTATGTTTTACTTTTGTAGGATATTCATAATGTTGAAATTGATTTAAAGCAATCAATTTTCAATTGGAGATACAAGGTACATGTATGCACATAAATGTACCACCCTGAATCTCATATCATACCTTATTATAGCTGGCAAAATTATGAAATGAAATTTAATGTCACCACAGAATTTATAATTTCCGTTTCTTTCTCTCAATTCACATGGAGACTTCCTTTTTTAGAGTCTTATTTTCTTTTACTTGAATGTTCTAAATTGAAATCTAAGGAATAATAATCTTGGAAGAAAAATCTACATGAAAATATTTTCTACTTTGAGAAACAAAATGACAAACATAACTGTTTTAAATGTAAGTAAGAAATAGAAAAATAATTCAATTTAATGCACTTACATATGTAATTGAAAGAAAATTCCTTTGAGTACATGATTTTAGAATGAAAATAAGATTGATTAATATTCAATAAAATATTTCAATTTCTTCAAAACTTCGATCTTCAGATGATTTTCCATCCATTGACACCCCAAATGTATGATCACACACATTTAGCAGGAACATATGTTCCTCAAATCTCCTTCACAAAACACTTGACTACTTTTGAAATGCAATTTAAGTCTTTTTAGAAATTAACAAAGATGAGTGTACAGATTCATACCCTAGCTGTTGATGATTGCTAAAACTGATCACTACTCAAAACTCTGAAACAAATCTTTATGGATTTTTTTGTATTTCACACACACACGCACACACACACGTACATGCATACACACATCAAAAATATCAACAAGACACTGACCTTAACTAAATACCTGAGTTATTTAGATAAAAGTATTACTAACCTCAATATGAATGAAATCTATATAATACAGTAACTTTTCTTGCTCTAGGCATGCATTTATATGCTAAATTCTAATATTCAGTAGAAGTATAATACATGTATAAGGTGTAATTCATTCCCCCAAAAGCGTCTATACTAATGAAACATTTTACAATTATAAACTTGATATACACTTTTAACACTATTTGGATCTGACCTTGAATCAGAACCCTGGAGTTGCAAGTGTCACAATTTTTGTACATCTTTCTGTTTTTCTTGACAATGCATCCATCATTTATAATATTCTAGTGTCAACAAAATTAAAGAAGGATTCTTTTAAATCATAAAGACATGTAATTACTATGACCATTTTTGGTTCCATCTATTTTAAAGCTAGTATCAAAACCTTTAGATTCTAACATGTATATATAAACTGTGTTTTTAATTATCAAATACCAAAAAAAAAACCCACCCAAAAAACCAACCAACTTTTAGCCATTAGTGTTTTATTTTGATAATTTAATTTACAGATACATGTATAAGTTAATTGTCATAATGTCATTTAATTCTATTTTATTGTTGCATTCCTCTTCTTGCCCTTGTAAAGCACAATCTCATTAAAATAAGATCTTTGATCCGCTCCGTTATTGTTATAAATAAGATCTTTGATCCTCTCCATAACAATAACGGAGCGGATCAAAGATCTTATTGAAACGACATAACAATAACGGAGCGGATCAAAGATCTTATTTTAATCAGATTGTGTAAAGCACCTTAGAGTAATAACCTGTTTTATATAAGGCTGCATGTATATAAATTTTATTATTATTATCACTGATAGAGGTCATGAAATTTACAATTACCTGTTCCTTCTTTACCTAAAAGTATCAATAGCATTAAGGAAGATGTTATCTAAATTTAAATGTTTTACACATAAACACTATATATCAAGTTTGGTTCCTCCTGGAGTCAGAATTTCTACCCTAGGAATCATGATATTTTCAAGCTTGATGTTTTGTTTACTGTCACAACAGAAGCTGACCACTAGCAATAGGTCACATGAGAGAATCAATTGACCTAAAAATCTATTAATTAACATGATTGAAATGTTTTAATCTTTATATCCATGATAAGATATTCTTTATATATTTTATATTGAATTCAATTGGTACTTTGACCTCTTTATTTTCAAAATAATTGGAATTATGTCTATATACACACATGTGAGAGTTGGCCTCCATGTGTCCAATGAAGAAATTATGAATAATGGAATGACAAATTAATGATTGTCTAATGCTTACAGGGATGGATCCAGGAATTTTTGAGAGAGGGGAATTTTACCATTAATTTTGGTTATCAAGGGAGGGGGGTCCACCCTCAAAATGTGTTATTTTTACTTTATTTTAGCAAAATTTCCTGAACCAGCACCCCCTCTGGATCCACCACTAGGTTATCATTTACTCCTTCATTCTTGATTACAAACCTAAGGACAATAAATTGTAATTTCACATTTTTTTTTAATTTGACAATATTTCATTATCACACAACAGCAAAATTATGAAAGCATATACATGTAGCAAATTGATTGTTCTGACATATCATTTGATATACATATATATTCATAAGAAAATTTGAACTATCATGCATATTATAGATTATCAGTCATCAAGTTTTTTGTTGTTTTTTTTTTTTTCAAAGTAATTTCACATTTTGAATCTTGCTTATTAATTGATATGTTGATATGGAATCAAATGACATGCATGCACGCAGAAGCTATGTGAAAAATGTCAGATCTTGTGTAGCAATTTGTAAACCCAATGATTACAAAGCCTATTAGTATTCTATATCAGTAAAAGAAAATCCTATTTTAATTCATATTTTGCAATAGATATGATAAAAGGAATAAGCATTTAATAATAATTATCAAAATCTATAGTATAAAATTGAAAAACAATCTCATAAAAATATAACATATATTTTACACATGCATTTTTGTAAACTTTACAAAAGGAACAGATTTCCCCCCTGAATTTATATAAAAATCAGTATTATGTCCTGTGACATTTTGTTATTATGCTTTAATAAACTTCTAATATTGACTTTGTCCTTGCATGGTCATTTTGTCCATTTTTTTTTTTATATATCTGTACCCAGGTTTTGTCTGGTGAATTTTACCCCAACTAATCCCTTTGTGTATAATACACATGGGATGTTCTTTACAGCTCAGCAAGCCCCTGACTTTGTTTCTCATTGTTCCTTATCTACAATTACTGGGTGAATGACTTTGTGAGGTTGTAATTTGCCATCTAATACTTTTATAAGCATTTCATATCATGATCAACATATCATGCTATTTCAGTCAATATTATAAATAATTCATTTGATACATAATATGTAATATTGTAGGCTTATATGGTGATATTTGGAAAATAATGGCAAATCAATTCTCAGCATGAACATTGAAAATTATGTTGCAATATACATCACCCAATACAAAGACAAAGGATACATTTTAATTTTTACGTTTAAATTCATATGAAATATTGTGAAATTCATAATCATGTGAATGCAATAGCTGCAGAACTGTAGCTCTCTGAGAAAATATTAATTGGTACAGATCTGTCCCAATATTTTCTCAGAGAGCTACAATTTTGCAGTTAGTGAATGTGGTTAACTTATACTACCATTAAGATATGTAATCTCTTTCTAATATTTGTTTAATTTGTACCTTTTTCATATTGTACAACAAAGTATAATTTAATGCACATTAATCCTCGGATTATAATAATTTTTTTAAATTATTTTTTTTAGGCTTAATTTTTTTTTAATTTATTTGTACAAATAGAAATTAAGTGCATCATAATATATACTTTTAAAGGTAAGATGTACAATTGATATATAATCACTCATACCAACCATTCATACTCCACTCAAACATTTCAAAACTATGGATTATAAATTTTGATTAGTGCAAAATTTGTTAATTTCTATAAGGTCATCTCAAATCTTTTAAAATCATTTTAGTGACTTTTTGGGGGAAAACACCTGAAACACTTTTAAAGCCAATTTAAATGGTCCAGGTCAAGCATATTTGGCTTTTAGGCCAAATCTTTGTAAGATCATTTGTGCACTTTGACAATTATTTCTAAATATTCGGGCTAGTATAATGAAGAAGTATGGATGTTTCAATTTTCATTAACATTTAATACCAAAACCATATCTCCTTTGCTTGACCAAAAAAGCCCCCCCCCCTCCACACACACACAGTGAGGTCTAGATCCGCCACTGTTTAATCTGTGATTTTGGGGCGAAGTTGGATCAATTTCATTTTATAAACAAGTCCAGTGGTACGATGGATTTTTCATTTTCAAGACAAATTAATAGAAATATAAATTGTTAGCCAGTAAAAAGAAGTAATGATTTAAATCAGATACTTGGAACAGTGTTGATGTTAACAGGGACCTATATACTAGTTAGTATATAGGTCCCTGATGTTAACTTATGAAATTCTTATATTGTATACAAGATATTATCCAACTAACAGATAGACTTTTGCAATTATATCTTATGCATTATGAACTGTAACTAAACAATATCACTATTAAAATCTTATGTCCATTTCCATGTAGTTGGGAATCAATTAAGCTTTCCTGGTTCCGATTTTGATTTAATTTTTATTTTGTAAATATAAATCAATATTTGTCTAATCACAGGAACCGGTAATTTTGTTTGTAATGATAATAATGAGAGTCTATACGATACCACCCTCCCACCCCCGTGTTTTTATTAGGAGGTGGTATTGAATACACCCGTAAATACAGGGCCGTAAATTACATGGAGGCGGAGGAGGCAGCTGCCTCCTCCAACTTTTGAGCCAAAAAAAATTAAAATTTAAAGTTCATTAGAATTTATGTTGTTTCCAATAACTAAGAACATGATACCTCCCTTAAAAAGCATTCCAAATCTTTCTTTTAGAATGAGTTAGTCAAGTAACATCTTAGAAGGCCCTAGAATCAAGGATTTTGCACGAAACGTGTTCAGTGTGCACAAAATGTGCTCAGCGTCTGGGGGCCTAGGCGGCCCCCAGACCCCCGCCTAATTTCCTGCCTCCTCCAAATTGAAGGTTAATTTACGGCCCTGAAATATCATTACAGACAAAATGGTAATATATTTACAAGTGCACTTTACGTATTGTTCTCCACGGGCAAGGGCACAGGCACCGGAAGTATGAATACATGTATTTAGAGATTGGCCTTCTACTGGTATATAATAAAATGAATTTTATTATACCGGTAGAAGGCCAATCTCTATACCGGTAGAAGGACAATCTCTAAAGCTTACCAAAAAAAAACGTGAAACGATTACATGAATCGAAGAGGGATGAAATAGACGCCGAATTCATACACTTCAGAGAAATTATTCCCATAAAAAAAATATGAAAAAAAGTTGAGGGGGGGTAGTAATATCCATATTTAAGGTGCCTGTGGACAAGGGCGCATCCAGGAATTGTTTAAAGGATGAGCGGATTGCGACCCAAGTTTGTGCCTATTCCGCCCCGGCCCCAAAGAGGGGTGAATATCGCAAACTGGTAAAATGACCAGTTTTGTTTAAAACTATGGAAGTAAAGTGGAGTGACTACAACCCTCTCGATCCGCCACTGATGAACAAGAACTACATTACGGGGATTAGAAAGCACAGGGTTCATTTAGAATAATTGTAATCTTTAAGGAAATCTTCGTGGAGCACATTATCGCAAATAGTTGCTGAAATTGAACCTTACCATAATTCCGCCGGCGAGGATTGCAGCTATTTTCACTTTCACATCGCAGGAGGTGCGTTTGATGAGCTATCAACTTATACAGACAGTATCTCCTCATATCTACATGTACAGGGGCGGATCCAGGAATTGTGGTTACGGGGCGCCACTTTATGAGGCAGTGGGTCCATGGCGAAGCCCTGGTTGGGGCCCAGGGGGCGAAGCCCCCGGAAACTCCTGGGTTTTACAAATTTTATGGGGCTTGAAATATTTCTCCTATTTAGTCATTTGTACTACTTGTATTTTCTATCAATTTAATAAGGTGAAATTAATAAAATGACCCAAATTTTAAGGGTTTTTTGGGGGAAAATATTAAGTTCTCCCAATAAAGTAATTAAAAAAATTAAAAGATTTTGTCATTTATTTCTCCGCCTACGCCCCCTCTAAATCCGCCACTGATGTATATTGCAATAATCTACCAGAATATACTGACACCTTATAGGTGATACTTCATTAGTACAAATGGACACCACCACCACCACCATCCCTCCAAAGGGAGGGGGTGAGACTAACAACGAAAGGGGAAAAACACATTCCGTAAATTATAATATACATGTAACAGACTGTCTTTGCATTTAGTCCGAGTGTTTTCAGTTATCTTTTTAAAAATTCTATATATTGATTGCAACACAAACATCCTATTATAATTACATGGCGATGATAAAGTCTCAGTAAGTTTCCACAAAGCTGAAAATTGGTATACACCATATTGTACAAACTGATACAGAACTAAAATATTGCGGAAACTTATCAAAACTTTGCGGTAGACTATCAGTATAGCAATGTGCATACTAAAACAGAACAGTTTCTGCAAACCGAAATTTGCGTAAACTTGATCAGCTTTCAGCAAATTGTCGTTGCGGAAACTACTTGAAAACAACGTAGATATATCAAGTTTCAGCAGGACACACCAAGTTTTTGCAGGGAGAAAGCTGAAAAATGAGTGCGGAAACTTGACGAAAACCACTTGTACACCTAAGTCTATGTAGTGAAATTTGTATTTTTCATCCATTTGTAAATTCCATGTTTTTAATGAAAAGAACTTATAATAATTGACATTAGTAAATACTATGTAATATTGCAGGTAAATTTTGTAGGGTATATAAGCGAGTGGGGGGGGGGGATTCAGACCAGCTTTTAGTGTTAGGAATTGCATGCTTTAGTCCCAGTTTGTGTTACTCTGAAGTGAAGTCCCAATTGGTTATTAAAATGCACGTACATAGATCTATACATTTCCATACACCTATATTCAGTGCAACCCCCCCCCCCCCTAAAATTTTCAAATTTAAGGTAAATCGCGGTATCTTGTTTAGAAAAATGTACTAAACGATAAAAGAAGCAATAATTTCTTCCACTCCCGGAGAAATAAATGACAAAATCTTTTGATTTCTTGCATTACTTTATTGGGAGAACTTAATTTTGTTCTAAAACCCATAAAATTTGAGTCATTTTATTAATTTCACAAATGACTAAATAGAAGACATATTTCAAGCCCTGTAAAATCCCGGAGCTTCCAGGGGCTTCGCCCCCCTGAACTCCACCAGCGCTTTGCTCTGGATCCACTGTGGGCCTCAAGGCGGCCCCCAGACCCCCTGCCTCATAAAGTGGCGCCCCCTCCCTGTAACCGCATTTCCTGGACCCACCCCTAATATTACGAAGTTCATATAACCAGAATCATCGAAGCTTAGACTGGGTATTTTGAATTGAAGATTTCCAAAACGCAGTTTGACAAATAAAAACGGGTGTGTAATGCTCTAGTATGAAATTATATTGGAAAAGAAGAATCTACACGCGTGCACATGCGCATGCCTTTCTGCTGTCTGACTGGCTCTATCCTTCAGACTCTCGCGTTATAATCTAGGGGATAATTGAATTATCTCTCAAGATCCATGCAAATGGCCACATTCAAGTAATAAACAATTGTGTAGTATTACATGAATTTACATTTGTTGATTTTAAAGCAAGATAACCATGAATTATGTATTGTATTCAGAGGCGGGTGCAATATTTCAGTTTGGGGCCCGGAGAAATTGCTGGGTGGGTGGGTCTAAAGACCGCCTTTAGACCTCAGTAAGTCCAGGACAAAGTCCTGGGTGGTTCCAGGGGACAATGCCTATGAAAGCTCCCGCTTTTTTCTCTCTTCTTTTTATTGCAAAAACTAGCACCAGTACTCTCTAAAGTATTTTGATTGCATATCTTTATTCTTAAAAGCTGTATATTTGGCATGCGCATATTTAATATACATTAATGAAAAAAAAGTCTAAAACTATATCGCATTAAAAGTGTACAAATTAAGTTTACTTAGTTCATTCCCAACATTGGGTGCATGATCTTTAGTTCCTTAGAATGTATTAAGTACTAGAGACACACGTTACATGGATATGAAAACAGACTCAGATTTGATTGATAGGATATTGTTTAAGTTTCCTCTCGAGAATTTTTCACTCATATGAAGACGTCACCATTACCGGTGAAGGGCTGAAAACATAGGCCTATGCTCGGTGCTTACGGCCTTTCAGCATGGAGGGAATTTATCGTGCCACAGAAGTTGAGACAGTGGGCCTCGGTTTTTGCGTTCTCATCCGAAGGACTGTCCCATTGGGTCGTCTCTTACGACAGGCAAGGAGTACTGAGGACCTATTCTACCCGGTGTTGTAAAGCATAAGATTCTCCCCCGCATAGACTTTCCCTCCGGAAAAACGGGCCCGGGATAGACATTCCCCCCGGAAAGATGGGCCTGGAATAGAATTTCCCCTTACGAAGAATTAACCCGGGTCCAACCCAACCCCCCTTGGAAAAACCGTCCCAATATAGAAATTCCCCCTAAATGACAGTACACCCCCATTCTTACATTTTAGCTATGTATCTGTTTCCATTTCTATTACTAGAATTCTCTTGCTTATTTAGACCCAGTAATTCTTCTGATTATTTTTGTGTGTGTGTATCGTGAACAATCATCATCTTATGATTTTTTTATAAAAAGGAAATTGCTCAAATCGTGTAATGGTATATCAAAATTCATTCAGACATCTTAAAAGTCTTTATCGTTATTTACTAGTATCTAACATTTGAATTAGTAAAGTTGGGAAGAACTTAAATGATTTTTTTAATTTAAATAAACGAGAAAATTTAATAACTTTTATTTATACAGTTCATCTATTTTACTTTTCAAATATTTTAATTATACATCTTATAGTCGATTTTTTACGAAAAATCCTACTTATATTGACCATCGTTAAAGTCTTTTGGTAAGCATATTGTATTTACAATATGCATTTCAAAGTTCATCTATTTTACTTTTCAAATATTTTAATTATACATCTTATAGTCGATTTTTTACGAAAAATCCTACTTATATTGACCATCGTTAAAGTCTTTTGGTAAGCATATTGTATTTACAATATGCATTTCAAAGTTTTCAGCGTGTAAATCCAACTTCATCATGTCAACAACAAACAATATTCGTTTGTTTTATGAATATCGTAATATTAATGAGCGCATCTCTATTTCCTTAAACTATTATAACAAATGAAATCCGGAAACAGGGGGGGGGGGGGTGTTCTATATATACCAGGGTGATTTTTCCGCCAAAGGGGAGACTCTTTATTGACTTTGTACATAGGGGGAAATTATATGCTGGGGCGCAATTCCGGGCCCGTTTTTCCGGGGGGGGGGGTCTATGATACAACACCGGATCCCCACGGGATAAAACATATCTGATATACATATTACATGTAAAAGCCCTACATTAACTGGATACTGGATATTGGACTACAGGGGCTTTGCAATTGAGGACTAACCGAATCACGGTTAGGGTGGTTCGGGAGGGGTTGTCCCCCTCCCTTACGGGAGAAAATATTGAAGCAGAGCAATTTCAAGCACATTAAATTCTTATCTTTGAAATGATGGGGGGGGGGGGGGGGGGTGCGATCTCCACACCCCTTAATTCCGCAAGTGAGACTGTTAGTTAACTCTATGTTAAAATTTAGAAGATATAAAACAGAAAGAATTTTGATACAAGTAAAAAGTTTCATATATTTTAGGAAAATTATCTAGATGTGCAATATTTAGGATTAAGCTCAATAAAAATCCGAAGTATGTAACATTTGATAAGGGTAATTTTCGCATGGGGCGCCTCTATGCCGGCTTGATTAGATCGCGTCGTATACGTACATTTAATGACAGAGTGAAATTTCAGTGTTTTTATTGAAGAAAATATGTGGTTGTCATAGACAAAAAACTCCGCACTTTTATCGTGTCCAGAGTTAAATGTCGCACTTTTAAAGGTATTTTGTTGATTAGGAATATGCATTGATTGATCACTATTTTACGATCAAGTGTTGCATCTATATATTTTGGAAAATGAACTATACGTGATGGCTGGTCGAGGGGTTGGGGAAAGGGTGGGTGCTTTGATCAGTCCGCTACTAAAGTTTTCCTAGTAATGAAGACAGTATTAGTTCTTCATTGTAAAATCTATTTCCAATATCAACCGTAACTATTTCAACTCCAGTAAAGCTTCCACCAAAAATTACAACAAACAACAAATCATCAATACATAAATGTTCGAGATTATGTCTCTAGGTAGTGTCAAAAATAACAACGAAATCTTTCTTTGGAAGCGGAAGACCATAATGATAACAGAGATAACAATGAGGTCTTCAGTTGGAAGCGGAGGACCTGAATTACAGTAATCAAAAAACCCATATATACTAGACTAGATAGGTTAGGGTCAATGGCTTATGATCTCGTGTCTGACGAAGCGTAACGTGTAGAATTTAATAGGGTAGTTTGTTAATTGGGAATACAAAATGACTGACTAGTGGGACCACTATTTTTTTAAATTTTATTATTATTATTTAAGTAGTGTCAAGAACAACGGAATCTTCCGTTGGAAACGGAAGACCTTAATGATATCTTATTCAGGTTTCCATTTGGGAGCAGAAGACCTTAATTACAAGACTTGTTCGGTTAGGGTCAATCTGTTATGTTGTCGTGTCTGACGAAGCGTAACGACTAGGATTTAAAAGGATAGTTTGTTAATTGAGAATACACAATGACTGACCAGTTGGGCCACTATATTTTTTTTTATATCCGTGTGATTATTTCCTGTACATATAGTATTGAAATTGTACATTGTATAGAATATCAGGGACTAAGTAGAGTGATTGATCAGTATTTTCCGTTCAAGTGCCATTTCTATCTGGTCAAAACGAGCCTTTTGTCAATTTTGGACAATAAATCCTGCAGGAGGAGGGGTGGCTTCTGCTCCTCCGCCGCTAAAGTTTTTTTTTTTAAATTTCAAAATATTCAAAAATAAACACGATTATCTATTCTAAATATTTAAATTATTCAAAATGTTAACGTTGTCTATTTCAACTTCCAATATAGTTAGGAAGCTAAGTGAATAACGCTGAATATTACCGCAGATATCCATTGACTTCATTTACCTAATTATTATAGATCAACACAATTATATTTATACATTTACTTAAAAAGTGGCGGATCCAGGGGGTTAAATTGCAATATGAATACTTTACTTTTGAAAAAGAAGAAAATAGAAAACCCAAACAAATAGAAACTCCAAATAAACAATGAAACATACTAGTAAAGATCACAGGAATTTATCACGTACAAAATCAGTATCTAGGTAGTATTAGTGGGTTAGTGTCTGACGAAGCGTAACGGTCAGGACTCAATGGTGAAGTTCGTTAATTGGAATTACACAATGACTGACCAGTGCTTTACGTTCAAGGGTAAAAATGGGCCACTTGTCAATTCTAGAAATTGAATTGTGCGAGGGAGAGGGGGATGTTCGCTCTCAGTCATCCACCACTAAAGTTAATAAACATCATATGATGAATTCCTTAACATGTATATATGTAAAGTATTCAAAATGTTAACATTATATCTACTTGTATTTTAACTTCCAATAATGTTACAATGATAGATGAGTACCGCTGTTATAGGCATCACCAAAATTATCTAGCTAGTGGCGGATCCAGAGGGGTAAGAAGTAGGCATAAAATCGTGATAACAGTACTTTGCTTTTGGAATAATGATAAATAAACCCTGACAAGACAACCCTGATATATATATAAATGTCCGTGATCATAGAAATGTATCACATAAAAAATCGATGACTAAGTGGAATAACAATTAATTGTCAATGATAACAGGTTTTCATTGCGAAGCAGACCTTAATTACAATAAACAAGTACATCCATACATACAAGACTAGTTCGGATATGTTGTCATGTCTGACGAACCGTAACGAGTAGGATTTAAAAGGGTAGTTTGTTAATTGGGAATACACAATGACTGACCAGTGTCCCCACTACATTTTTTTTTATTTCCGAACTAAACATCGTGTGACTGTTTATACCATACAGATATGAAATATTCAAATTGTACATTGTAGAATACCAGGGACTAAGTAGAGTTACAATGGGAGTAGTTTTTTTAATTGGAAGTACACAATGACTGACCAATATTTTCCGTTTGAAAGTGCCATTTCTATCTGGTCAAAACGAGCCTTTTGTCAATTTTGGACCATAAATCCTGCAGGAAGAGGGATGGCTTCCGCTCCTCCGCCTCTAAAGTTGTTTTTCTAATTTCAAAATATTAAAAAATAATCCTCGTATGATTATGTATCCTAGATATTTAAAGTATTCGAAATGTTAACGTTGTTTATTTCAACTTTCAATATAGTTAGGAAGCTAATATTAAGTGAATAACGCTAAATATTACCGCAGATATCCATTGACTTCATTTACCTAATTAGTAGATCAACACAATACGTCTACCTAATAACTGGCGGTTCCAGGGGGTTAAACTGCAATATCAATACTTTGCTCTTGAAGAAGAAGAAGAAGAAGAAGAAGGGGAAAAACCAAACAAATAAAAACTCCAAATAAGCAATGAAACATACGAGTAAAGATCATAGGAATCTATCACCTACAAAATCAACTCACGACTAAGTAGTGTCAGTGGCAACATAACGGTCTGTATTCAATGATGAAGTTTGTTTATTAGAAATACACAATGACTGACCAGTGTTTTACGTTCAAGGGTAATGTCTATCTGGTCAAAATGGGCCGCTTGTCAATATTAGAAATTGAATTGTGCGAAGTAGGGGTGGGGTGTCGTTCTCGGTTATCCACCACTAAAGTTAATAAACATCATAACATCATATGATGATGGCATGCCTTCATCATATGATATATATATATATAGTATTCAAAATGTTTACATTATATCTACATTTATTTTAACTTTCAATAAGTTAGAATGATAGGTGAGTACATGTACGTACCGCTGTTATAGGCATCACCAGAATTAATTTAGCTAGTGGCGGATCCAGGGGGGTATTATAAGAAGTAGGTATAAAATCGTTGTAACGGTACATGTACTTTGCTTTTTGAACACTGATAAATAAATCAGATAATCCTGATATATAAATGTCCGAAATCATAGAAATGTATCACAATACAAAATCGTTGACTAAGTAGTGTCAATGGATTGATTTAAGGTTTCATGTCCAACGAAGCGTAACGATTATGATTTACGAGGGTAGATTGTTAATTAATTGGGAGTACACAATGACTGAAAAGTGCTTTACATTCAATAGTCGTGTATATCTGGTCATTAAGTGGCTGGGGAAATAATTAGTATTATGCGTGAGGGATGGGAATGGGACGGGGGATCCGCCCATTCGCCACTGAAGTTATAATTTGAAAAATAAACATCGTATAGTTAAATTCTTTTGCGTATACAAGGTATTCAAAATATTAACGTCATCTATTTTATCATCCAATGAAATTAAAATGATAAGTGAAGACTGTTGTAACCACACAACTTGTGTAACTAATTAGTGGCGGATCTCGGGGTTAATACATTTGTAAGTAGACCTAAAAATTTGCGATAACATTGCTTTGCTTTATAAGTAAAAAAGTCTACAATATTCATAAAACATTGATACACAAATGTCGAAAATCATAGAAGTTTATCACTATAAAATCGCTCGAGATGTTTAGAACACTTAGGGCCGAACTTCCCTAGAGTCGAGACGTCTGTTAACCGTTTATTCTGACACGCCTGTCAAAGTCTTTTCGACGCTTAAGGTAATGGTAGCAATCGGAGAAAGTACTTTGACTTGAGAATGAATACGATTGTAGAAGGGAGGGAAAGATGGACCGAAGCATGCATTTTGTAAAACGATTCTTGTGTTGTTAAATAATCGAGAATCTTATTTGAGATGTCTGATTCGGTTCACTAAACAACTTAGCATCACCTAGCAGAGTTCATCTTTCACCGTAAGCACTTAACACTAATTTTAGAATATGTAAACAAGTTGTAAGTTAGGCCTATTCCGTAATTCAACAACATATCACAGGAACTGGTAATTTAATATGTAGTAATAATACTGCTACCCTTTATAAAACCACAAGGATGGTGGGTGACGATAATTTTAAGAACTATTTTGAAACGAAGTTTTGAGTGAAGTATCAGCCCTTGTACCCCCCCCCCCCCCAATAGCAGCTGATTAGGGGATGGTACGGTATATGGTATACCCACACTATTATTAATACACTGACAAATTACCGGTTCCTGTGAACATATTTTAACACCTGACGACATATGAAGGGTTGTGAATAGGGAATGTGAGCAACTGCATGTGAATGCACGGGCAATGGAAGTTGATGTAAATAGATACATGCACATACTATATATTTACATTAACTTACAGTGCCCGTGTGAATGAGTATTTCATACTGTTCTTGTCTGCTTGTTGCAATAATATAGTCCCGTCCAATTTTATATGGAGATTTTTGTGCAAGGTTATATGTATACAATTAAAATTGCATGGGTAAAAGTTTAGTAATGCAGAGCTCTAATATGCTTTATTATCTCTCATGTTTTTTAGACATTTATTCACAAACACATAGGCCGACACATAAGAGTTTATAATTACTATATATATTTAAAAATTAATGTCATGCCTTGGCTTTTAAGTATATTTTAAGAATCATGACAAACAACACTTTTTAAGATACAATTTTCTGTTTTATTGTTATATTCATGGAATAAAAATCCCATCCTGTGCTTTATTTGGGATATCTATTCCCATTCATGCTCAAATAGGATATTTACTGCCATTTCATGTTCATTATGGGACATTTCCTCCTATGGGACATTGTATCCCATAATAAGTTTAAATATGGGAGTTAAAATCCTATGGGAGAAATTATATTTTTTCTCCCACAGGATTTTTGGTGGGAGTGAAAATCCCCCAAGTGGGATTAAAAATCCCTCCAAAATCCCATGGGATTTTTTGATTTCAGGTGAAATATCTTAAAAACTACAATAGTTACAAGTGTAAATGTTGGTGCATGTCTTGTGAACATAAAATCCCATCTTTTTTTGTAAAGGGTTTATTTGTATCCTTAATAAAAGGGTTGGCGAAACTCCGGACTTTTGTCGTGTCCAGAGTTAAATGTCGCACTGTTACTGGTATTCGAACTTGAATTAACAAAGTTAATAACGCGTGTGACTACCATTTACATTCACGCATCCTTGACAACGGCGCCTCATTAATGCCACTAACGTGTTAAGAAATGCTTGAGGGGTGTTGTTTCAGATGTTGGTTAAAACCTGGCCTAAATCAGCCTATGCCACTGATTGGTTTCGTAAACGGTCTAGGCGTCGTTCCATTTCATCGTAGACGTGCTCTATCGGCGAGGAATTGGGAGAAACAGCTGGTAAAAGTAAGACATCAACATTTTGTTGAACAAAAAAGTCCCTGACTACACGTGCATCGTGTAGCCTTGCGTTGTCTTGCTGCAGAGTAGTGTGCTTTTGCTGTATATGTATGAAGATTATCGGATGGGGCTAAATAATTTCGTTTCGATAGCGTACGCCGCCGTGATTTCCATTGACAATTTGTAGAGGGGTCCTTCCACGTGTTGTTATTCCACCCCACATCATAACGCTACCGCCACCGAATTGTCGATGTTTCACAACACAATCGTCCTGGTAAAGCTCCCCAACACGACGATACACTCTACAACGGCCATTCAAATGAAATCTGGATCCATTAGTGAACAGAATGTTGGCCCAGTCCTGTATTCTGAATCGCAGATGTCGTCTGCACCACGCTAGTCTAGCGATATCATGACGTTGAAGCAGTATTGGACGCACCGCTGGACGTCTTGGTCTGACGTTGTGCTCGTGCAGATGATCACGGACAGTTCTTGGACTGATTGGTTGAAGTCCAGGAATGCTACGAGCAGTCAAACTTGCTATTTGAAAACGATTTATCAGGTGTACAACTCTAACGCGGTTGTCCTGTCGACGCCACGTCACACGAGGACAAAATTATGTTGTTTATACAAAAATAGTGAAGAAACAATTATTCAACTGCTTTGGGATTGTCCAAAAGTACAGAGGATTCTAAGATATAGCATAACTTTGTGCAAAACAATAGATATCAAAATTACATTAGATTAAAAAAAAGTTATTTTGGGAATGACTAGTTCTAACTTGAGTAGTTCTAAGAAATAAGCTTAATTATGTTAATTTTCAAATCATATATATATATATATATATATATATATATATATAAACTTACAAACGCTGCACTATACATGTATATTGAGGAAGTTTAGAGAAACATTTAAAAATTAATGACGTCACCCAAGTCGATGCTAGAAAGAGGAAACCAACAGTTTATCAAACATGACTGGATGAAGTTTAAAAACTGAAACAATGTTTATTCCAAAATTAGATTACAACATGTGTATTTGAAAATTCTATCAGTTTTGTACCTGATTTCATTATTAGAATACAGTTAAACATTATGTGTTCCGGGCTATCCTCCTGGGTCCCCATCAGGGCGAACTGTATAGACCTAAATGCAACTAACACACTATTGGGTCTCAGATTTTCCCCACGCCCTTCTAAATTAAAATCGTAAATCTGTCTATCCTTATTTAAGGCAATTTGCATTGAAGAAGCTAATTTCATTTATATAATGTTGAAGTCATCATTACGGTATATAAATGAAGCAGACATAACTATAATTAGATTGTAACTTTCAGTAGATTGCAGAAACCAAATATGCTTATTTTTAGCTACTGAAAAATTATAAACAAATGAGCCTCGTGGCCTCTCCCCAGTTTTGCTGATTGGACTTTGAAGTGGAAATTATTTTCTTGTACCCCCCCCCCTCCCAACACACACACGTTAGTGAAATCAGTGGTGAGCTAGAAGAACATATTGTTGTTTTTTACGAATGATAACCGATGTAATGCGGTAAACATGCTTTAGAGGTCTTTAATATATCCAAGATTTTTTTTTATCACGTCACTTTACGGAAACTGCCTAGATCAAAAATTCTCCCGCGCAGAAACGAACAAATGAAAATAAGGTCTTTTTAGTCTACGCTACGTACACCGATTGATTAGACAAACGTGCATTATGCATAAGCTGATGTTCTATTCTAAAGGAAATATTTTTTTAGTCGTGGCTTTATATCGATCATTGGACAAGCCAGTTCAGTGTTCAGTCTGCTATTGTATTGTACGTTTATAACCTGCTGTTGTCTTTTGTATTGTACGTGTGTAACCTGCTGTTGTCTTTTGTATTATATGTGTGTAACCTACTGTTGACTTTTATATTGTATGCATATAACCTGCTGTTGACTTTGTATTGTATGTGTATAACCTGCTGTTGACTTTTGTATTGTATGTGTATAACCTGCTGTTGAGTTTTGTATTGTATGTGTATAACCTGCTGTTGACTTTTGTATTGTATGTGTGTAACCTGGTGTTGACTTTTGTATTGTACGTGTATAACCTGTTGTTGACTTTTGTATTGTATGTGTATAACCTGCTGTTGATTTTCGTATTGTACACGTATAACCTGCTGTTGACTTTTGTACTGTACGTGTGTAACCTGCTGTTGACTTTCGTATTGTACGTGTAAAGCCTGCTGTTGACTTTTGCATTGTACGTGTATAGCCTGCTATTGACTTTTGTATTGTACGTGTGTAGCCTGTTGTTGACTTTTGCATTGTACGTGTATAGCCTGTTGTTAACTTTTGTATTGTTCGTGTATAACCTGCTGTTGACTTTTGTATTCTACATGTATAGCCTGCTGTTTACTTTTGCATTGTACGTGTATAGCCTGCTACTGACTTTTGTATTGTACGTGTATATGCTGCTGTTGACTTTTGTATTGTACGTAGGTAACCTATTATTGACTTTTCTATTATACGTGTGTAGCCTGCTGTTGACATTTGTGTTGTATGTGTATAACCTGCTGTTGACTTTTGTATTGTACGTGTATAGCCTGCTATTGACTTTTGTATTCTACGTGTATAAGCTGCTGTTGACTTATGTATTATATGTCTATAGCCTGCTATTGACTTTTGTATTGTACGTGTGTAGCCTGCTATTGACTTTTGTATTGTACGTGCATAAGCTGCTGTTGACTTTTATATTGTACGTGTACAACCTGTTGTTGACTTTTGTATTGTAGGTTTATAACCTGCTGTTGACTTTTGTATTGTACTTGTAAAGCCTGCTATTGACTTTTGTATTGTATGTGTGTAACCTGCTGTTGACTTTTGTTTTGTACGTGTATAGCCTGCTATTGACTTTTGTATTGTACGTGTATAGCCTGCTGTTGAACTTTGTATTTTACGTGTATAACCTGCTGTTGACTTTTGTATTGTACGTGTATAGCCTGCTATTGACTTTTGTGTTGTAAGTGTATAACCTGTTGTTGACTTTTGTATTGTATGTGTATAACCTGCTGTCGACTTTTGTATTGTACGTGTACAGCCTGCTTTTGACTTTTGTATTGTAAGTGTATAACCTGCTGTTGACTTTTGTATTATACGTGTATAATATGTTGTTAACTTTTGTATTGTATGTGTATAACTTATTATTGACTTTTGTATTATGCGTGTATATGTCCTAATACTTTCTCCTAGACCCACAAATCTGTGACTATATTGTCAGACGGGTGCTTGCAATAAATAGTTAAATTTTATGATTATCAAATTCTTTTCACTTAGTTCGTTTATTTCTGTATTTGATTCAAAATCTTGTAAATTTTACCAGCCGTTGCTCTGTAATAAACCAAGGACTTCTTTGGAACATATTTTTTCAGTTTAGTTGACTGTAAGAGGATCCGGGTTAGAATAGGTCCTCAGTACACCTTGCTTGTCGTAGAAGGCGATTAAATGGAGCGGTCCTTCCGATGAGACCGCAACAACCGAGGCCCCGTTACAGCAGGTGTGACGCGATAAAGATCCCTCTTCCTCAAAAGCCATAAACGCCGAGCATAGGCCTACATTTTGCAGCCCTTCAACGACAGTCTCCATATGAGTGAAATATTCTCGAGCGGGACGTAAAACAATATTCAATCAATCAATCAGTTTAGTTGACACTCACAAATAATCTGTGTAATTCTTACCCTCCCCAAAATATTTTCGGTCAATGATTTCGGTGTTTGCATTAATGTTCTTGATTAGCTACATGTATATTGTATTAAGCCTGGTGAGGCGAACTGCACTGTGTAGAAAATCACAAGATTTGGAGGAAACTGAGGTCGGAAGATCTATGTGACTTTGTGAGATCTCCGCCATTTTTGATGTGGGACCTCTGGGGTTGTTGACCAAAAAATATAGATGAATGTCCTGTTTCAGCTCGATCTTTTTCATGCAATTTGGTCATTACGAGCCAGAGGTTTGTGCTCGCTATTCTATATCAGCCTAGTGGCCTAGCTCCGTTTAAACTGATTGGAATTTTTAAAGGGACTGATTCACGATTTCCTCCAAAATTTTGTTTTTAACTTTTAATGATCAAAATATATTATCTAATGTGTATAAAAGATTTGACATAAAAATCAAGGTTATACATCATCACAGAAGCTCATTTTAAAGAGTTTATTATTTGTTTTGTAAACAAAGATTGTGGTATTTTATTGTTTACGAAACTTTAAAAAAAATCGATATCGATATAATTTTATTATATCGTTCACATTTATAGCATTCTTTGGGTAAAATGTGTCATCTAAAAGTAAAAATTTGTGATTATGCCAAATTAAGATGCTTTATATTATAAAATTAACATTTCATTGGTTTGTTTGCATACATGAAAAGACTGGAGTTTTTGTTAAGGTAACATATTTAAGGCTAAAATATTACTTTTATTCTTGCGTTCAGAAGTTCCAAATTTTTGACTTTCAACATATAATCAGTTATGTTTTTAATATTTAACATCAAAAATGAAAAATATATTTTTCAAAAATCGTGAACCAGTCCCTTTAAGTAGAAAAATTGGTATCAAAACTGGTATAGAATATTGAAGAACGATTTCACGATTTACGAGAATCGGGCTTAGCAAAGTAAACTTTTATAATATAACATCCACCAATTTCTTCATCGTCTGTTTCAAATTTTCGCTAAAAAATATACCTCGATCGTACGTTATTTTGTACGGTTGTAATCTCGTGGGTTTCAAACGATGCATATTAGATGAAATCAGCGGTACATATGTATGCTAAGAACACAATTTTCATTTTTTTAAATTTGGATATAAAGAAAGAAAACACACATAATCAAATTACATGTTGTTTATTATTGTCAAGGTATACAAAACTAAACTAAAATAAACTAAATATATCGACATAAAACACTGACAGATATAATATGAAAACAAATGGAAAATAAACGTTTATACTAAAGAAGAATTTATCATATTTCTTTTTTTACAATTACCAAGGTTTTGGGAAAAATAAAAATGCGTTGAAATTCAGTCATATAATATCAACAGGTAATATTTTTACCACGCGACTTTTCAAAGAACACAAAAAAAGTTATTTTAGTGGAGGCTAATTTAGCAGGAAAATGTGCATTGCGCACAGCGTGTTTTTTATGCATGTATATGAAGGAGTTATGTTATCGACGTTATAAATTGTACTTTTAAAAACGATTTTTCGATGATTTCACAAATATGTAAAAGAAAATTTATTCTAGATATTCCCAGAATTCCGCACTTTGGCACCCGAGCATGCACATTAGCTGCAAAAACTATGATATCGCCCGAGAGTGATACAGTTTAGCAATAAATAATCGAGAGAGCTACAGTTTAGCAATAAATAATCATTGGAAACTTCAAAATTCTCACTCTACATCGTGCATCTCCTGAAGGGGTGCCACATACTCTTAAAAGAAAACCTTAGAATTAATCTATAACAACGGACGAGGGATGAAAGTGTTTTATTACGTTTTTATTTATTTTCAAACCCTGGCATTGTATACTGATATAGAATTATAGAATTGGCTTGATCTGTTTCATGTCTTATTGCTTAAAAAGTTTTTATTTTAATTTAGGACCAAGAAATAGATGGGTATTCTGTTTCGGTAATACCATCAGCAGAGAAATTCATTTATCATATTTTGTAATTGAATTTATTCACCTATTGAGAAATACAATACATTAAATCAAAATATGATCACCTAACAAAAATTGATAAATGTGAATATTAGTAATAATAATTTTTTTTACGTTTTCCTGATACATATACGTGCATTACATGTATAGATATGATATGAAATGAGTAGATATACATGTATAATATGTTAGAACGAGCGCAACTACATGTATACGAGCGGATCCTGAAAATTTCGCCAGGGAAGTGTGTTCCACCTTATGCATTTGTTAGGGTTTAATTAAAAATATGGATTTTTAAAATAAAAATATTTATTATGTTAAAACTAGAAGTCCAAACAACTAGACAAATATATTTATTGTCTACCTAGCCTAGGGGCGGTGGATGTATATTTCCAATGATTTTGCTTTTCAGGGGCGAATCCAGGATTGCGGTTGCGGGGGGTGCCACTTTATGAAGCAAGGGGTGGTACCCTGAGGCGAAGCCCCTCGAATATCCTGGATTTTACAGATTTTATAGGGCTTGAAATATTTCTCCTATTTAAGTCATTTGTACTATATTCTATCATTTTTAATAAAGTGAAATTAGTAAAGTGACACAAATTTTAAGGGTTTTTGGAAAAAAATAAATTCTCCGAAAAAAGTTATTCAAGAAATCAAAAGATTTTGTCATTTATTTCTGCGGGAGTGGAAGATTGCTTGTCTACCATTTAGTCCATTTTTCTAAACAAGATACCACGATTTACCTCAACTTTGAAAATTTTAGGAGGTGCGTGGGGGGGGGGGAGGGGAGATGCGCCCTCTCCCCTTAAATCCGCCACTGCTTTTGATACCTCTACAAATTGTAATGATACCCATTTTTTCATGAATGTGTTGTAGTTCATTTTGATAACCTATGAAATATAGTACGAACATGTATATCTAACGGCTGGGAATTTCGACAGAAAACATATCAAAAACGACTTCGAAGATAAATACCATTTTGTCAACAATAAAAACACATCCACAAACCTATATGAACAAAATGGGTTGTTTTTCCCCGTTTGTGTTTAGAATTTAAATGAAAACTTGTTGAAGAGATCTGAAGCTGACCACTTACAGCGAGTGATCTCTGACGTAAAGGATGCCGGGAAAGATTGTGGTTCCGGTATCAAAACGTACCGTCTCTTATGTCCAGTTTGTCTACATTTCAGCGATGCTACATTCTATTTTTAGTATACCATTAGATACTGTTCAAAAGAGTAATCTCACTGTTTATTAACACTGATATCAACAACGCCAGACACGAACTGGTACACAGACACTGTTAAGGAAGCGCCAACCCGGAAACAAAGTTTGGGAAGTGTTTCCAAATGTGGACCTCTGAATTGAATAGACACACTGATAAACACCCGACAGGATGTTTTGTTTCACTTCCTTCTGATTAGAGTTATCTACACTAAAACTTATGAAAATTATTGATCAGTAATATTTTACATATCCTGTCTTATTTACATACATGTACTAAGTATTTCATTTGAAAATAAGAATAGAGAATTATGCAAATGAGATAAACATGTTCTCGACATAGATATATGTTACGATTATATTATTACAATCCCTTTCATGTAAGCAGTGATATTTTACTCTTCAGAAAAACGAAAATTAGGCGTTACTTGGGCAACTGTTGTATACAAATCCTATTCATGGCTAAAGACGATTCATTTCTGATACCAAAATATCTGCCTGGTATGAAGATTATTTTTCAGAATGTTGCAAGTGAATGCCCCAGCACCTAAACAGGAGTGATTGAATTACATTTCTGATGTTTGGTAGCAAAGATAAAACAAAAAAAGTATATTCCTTCACCGTATGCACACATGTGGATATTTTACTTCATGAGATTTTCTCGAGTCATTAAAACAACCGATGAAATGATATAATCACATACAACATTTGTTATTAGTACATGCAAACATCGATTTATTTTTTTTGGTCACTTGATATAATAGCGGTGAATGGTAGTATAGAAATACAAAGCTGAACAGATGAATTGAACTCATACATGTACTGAAGCACAACCATCCTCCCCCTTACGATTTAAAAGATTTTAATTTTAGGTTTGGGTAAAACTGCTTCTTTTGCTAAGATTTTTATATAGATATAACGGTACCTTTTATCTCCATTTCTCTCAACTGTAAAACACAACACTAAACTCTGTCTGAACTCATTATATCTGATAGAAAGTAAGTAGCATGTGTTTTCACTGAAAAGTTACCCAAGGTAACGCAGAAAATGAGATGTCGTTGGATATACTAAATATTAAAACCGTGACGGAATCGAAGAAGAAATAATTAATGGTTCTGATATTCCGTATTAGTATATACATTCTTATGGAAAGTTTGGATTCCTATTTTAGACTCACCATACCCCTGGCGATCAATCGTACAGATTGAACAAACTTCAATCTGCCTTTACTGAGGATGCTTGCATATCAATTTGAGTAATCCTAAACTTGTCGTTATTGAGGAAAATATTCTTAATGATGTCGCTTATATTTTCCTATGTAAAACTTGTATCCCCTATCGTGGCTCCATCTTAGTACACTTGATGGTAATAATTTGAACAAACTTCAACTTGCACTACCTGGGGATGCCTTCATAATGATATGAGTTATCATGGCCCAGCTGTTCCTGACAGTATTCTGGAATATTTTTATTCTAATTTTCCACCATGTAAAATCCCCTATTGTGGTCCCAAGCTATCATCGGGGATCATGATTTGAACAAACTTGAATTTGCACAACCTGCAGGTGCTTGTATACATGTAATGATATGGAATATTAAAGCCCTGTTGTTAAATTTTCCTACGTAAAATTTCAATCCCCTATTGTAGCCCTACTCTACCTTTGGGGACCACAATGTGAACAACCGTGAATCTGCACTACTTGGAGATGCATATAGTGATATGATTCACCATGTCCTTGTTGTTCTTGTGAAGGATATATATATATATATATATATATATATATATATATATATTTATAATTTAACCCCATGTTAAACTTTGATTCGCTATTGTGACCCCGCCTTAGCCCCGGGAGCCACAGTTTGAACAAACTTGAATCTGTAATACCTTAAAATGCTTGTATATCAATGTGATTCACCATGGCCTGTTAAGAAGAATATTGATAAGGATTTCCCCCATATATTCTTATGTGAAAGATAGATCACCTATTGTGGACCCATCTTACATGTACCCCAAAAGGCCATGTTTTGAAAAATCTTGAATTTTCACTACATCAGGGTACTTTCATGAACATTCAAACTTAAACTGGCTCAGTTTTTTTTTTATTAGAAGATTTTTAAAAGACCCAACCCTATTTTTGCATTTTCGTGATTAAATCCCCTTGGAGGGGCATTGACCTTCATTTGAATAAATTTGATTACCCCATACCCAAGGATTCTTTATGGCAAGTTTGGTGTTAGTTGATCCTGTGGTTCTGAAGAAGATGAAGATGTGAAAAGTTGTCGCACGATGGACGCCGGCTGACAAAACAGACCTGAGTGACTCAGTTGAGTCGAGCTGTTCAGAAGACAAACCATGGTTCAATGATAAATATAGAACCTTGCATAAAGAATAAGTAGAACACCTACGATGAAAATTGTAGCTTCTACAAAACAAAAGTATAAAAACCGTAGAAAATCGGCTAAAACGACAGTATCAGAGACACATGGGAAACCAACTACGGCTCCTCTGCGTATCCAACCCAATTTTTTACCGTGTTATTAAAGGCCCGAGGAATAAAATAAATACACTGTAATGACAAGTGTTCTTCATGAACGTTTCAAAAACATTGCAAGAAATCAAAGAGATTATCAAAGAGACATACCGAAAGTACCCGGATCGAACTGGACATACCGATTACTATAGATGGAGTCATCAGCGCATATTTTCTCAGAAAGTGTACAGGGAATGCAGAAATAAATATCATTTGCAATCCTAGTCATTAGTAAACAGTTGTTTATTTTGAGTTGTCCCAGCCAATTAATTTTCAATATTTTGGTCTATTACGTCATTTTGTTTGATATTGGTTTATGACGTCATTTGTTTGATCGTGATAATAAACGACATGTTCATTTATAGCGTTGTGTTATTTCGTTAGACACGTGGATGCTAATCTAGTAACAAACTGAGCTACGTAATGCCAGTGTTTTGCTCACATTATGGGTTTCTCTATTGCAAAATTGCGGAATATAAGATGTTTGATAAAATAAAGTCACATACAAATTACTGAAAATTAAAGGTAAACGTCAGCAAAACAAAAACGGTAGTTTTTCGAAATGACTTTATAACCATTTCGAAAAACTACCATTTTGAAAGGTGTTCCAACGACAATGTAGAGTTTGATATGTTTGAGGTTTTTACGTACCTACATGTAGCTATGGATTTTAAATACAACAGTAAATTTGACTGTACTCCGGAGTAAATTACTACCAAAGCTACAAAATGTACATTCTCTCTGTAGTGAAGCAGAATAATTTAAATGTTGAGACCAGACTTTCTTTATTTGATACATATACAAGTTCTATTCATTATTGTGAATGTGAAACATAGGGATTTTATAGAGCCCCACGTATTGAGCAAGTACATATAATTTTTGAAGAAAAACCTGTGTTGCTTCTAAAATCTACAGTAGGTTGTTTTAAATTCGGCAGATCACAATGTATGTTCAAAGAAAACTTCGAATTTTGAAATATTGGTGTAACTTGCTTAATACATATTATTGTATATCAAAACATGTTATTACCATTTTCCTTTTTTTCTCTCCTGAAATTAACTAATTGTTGCAGTAGAATTGAATGTTACTTTTACAGCTGACCCATGAAGGGTGAAATCATACCTCTAAAGGATGTATTGTGTTCTTTAGGGAATATGATGCGAAATCTTTATCCAAGTACTACTTATCCTTAACAAGCGGATGCCAATTTATGAATACCGCGATCCTAAATAACAAGTATTGCTACGTACTGGTAACACCACCAAATATTGATAAAGACTTGAATGGAAATTTGAAGATAACGAAGAATGATTAATTTTATAACTCATATAAGGAATATAAAATTAAGAACTGGACAAACATGGGTCCCTGGATATACCAGATGTGGGATCAGGTGCCTAAGAGGAGTAAACATCCCGTCAACCGGTCACACCCGTTGAGAGCCCTGCATCTTTATGAAATAAACGGAGTACTCCGTAGTCAAAATCAGTTTGTAAAGAACGGATTAACATGTAACACGAGCGTTGTCTGACCACAAAACTCTGCCAATGCTCTCCGAACCTAATTCCAAATATAAGTTCATCGTTTGAACCTCCCTTCAGTAAAAAAAAAAAGCCACGAAAATTCTAAAAGAAAACATCACGACAAAGTGTCAACATGTGATGTCGTTCCACGCTATATTGAAATGATGTGTTTTTTAAAACTGCATTGACATTGAACCGAACTTGGTAAGTGTTTAGCTGGTAACAGCTATCACATATTTCAGAAGTAGAGTTACAACGGAGGTGAGAAATACAAGCTGTGACCAATTCTATAAATCCTACAGACAATTCAAATTGAGAATTAGAGAGAACGCCCGTTAAAACTCTGGAGGCATGGCCAGGTGTCTGAAGGAGTAAGCACCCCATGCTAACCGATCACAACCAATGTGATCTTTATATTTTCATCGGATAAACGGAGTCTCTAAAGAACAGCCTAGCATTAAACATGTTATAAAACATTCAATACCATGAAAGTTTGTATCTGCAAATAAAGATCATTTTAACGACCATAAAATTCGCGACATGCTAAGTTTAAATCCCTGTAACATTAAATTATTTGTCAGTACCTTGCCTTGTTTTAGAATGTGAAACTTATACGGTACCAATTTTGATGCACCAGTTGCACATTTCGACAAATAATGTCTCTTCAGTGATGCTCAACCGAAATGTTTTCATGAAATGCAGAATATGTTTATTGCGTATCAAGTCAGTGGAGAGACAAGAGCAATGTTCTTCCATAGAACGTTTATAATAGTAGGGTATGTAGATCGTTTGCCAATGGATTGTTTACTAGTCTGTATATCTGTTTGCAACATTCGTGAATGGAACGTAAATTGGATACTATTCATTAACTCAGAAAAAAATATCTGTATCTTTAAGAATGCTTTTTGCAGGTGATAGAAAACGAAAACGCTACATATAGGCAAATTTGTGTAAATTTTATTGATATTCAAATGATTCATGCATAACATTTAAATATGGAAATGGAAATCATGGCAGGAAAAATGTACACGTGTGAATGGAACGTGAAACATTCTGAAACGCTCGGTAAAAACATATACCTTAAAAGTTTGAACTAGTGGCAATAACATACGAATGTTTATAATTGTGTAAAAGAATTCTAGTGTAAAATAAATCGAGGCACTTGCATAAACTTCCTTGTGACACATAGGTGACACACAAGTGATCGTGCAAAATGATTAAATACTAATATGCTCCCCTCCTTGACAATAAAAGTAGGTATGCTATCGTTACAAAGAGGTTTAAAGTGTATGAAAACGTTTAGACGAATATTCAAGTGTTTCTGTTTAAATCTTCCTCGTCTTCAAAGACGTGTACATAGTATAGTTGTTTCTTCCCTGATTGAGGTTGAACATATGAACCTATTTTGAATTCTTCAAGATTTTAACACCTGATGTATATATCAATATAAATAAAAACAATTCTTAACTTTCAGCATACCATTCACCAGATACAAATTCTACAGCAGATATTTAAACAGATATTTGGCAATTTATAAAAAAAAAAAACAACAAAAAACAAACAAAACTAAATAAAAATGATAAAACAAAATACAAAACAAAAACCCAACAAAAACAAATGCTATAAAGTAATAGCATTAACACTCTGGATCTGCATTATCAAAGTGAATTCACATACAATTTCAAATCTGCCGGTAGTTTTTGGACATTATTAAGTGTTTAAATCATGTAACATACATCTAATGCAAAATGCTATGCTTCAATAACTACTATTTATTTCAACTGGTGGTATTCTTTTCAACAAAGCCTTTATTGTGCGTTATTCGACCGTTGTTTGACAGTGGCACTTCAGTTTATTACAGATTGTATATCAAGTTTAAATTGTCTCATAATCCCAATTTTCAATTATTCTGTCTACAATGATCCCTGTACTCTATATCGACGATGGTATTAAGACGTTTCGTAAAAGTTATCGCTCCTTCCCAAACGGTGGCGTTGATGTCGACAGTTATTGAGGTGCTGACAAAGTATCAAAACGTGTTAGGAGTCTTACGAAGAATGACTAATGGAAAGCAGAAGGATGACTGTGTAATTACAATGAAAATGATTACCTATCTTACTATAACATCGGGAGGGGGCTTTAGTATGCAACATAAGGGAAATGATGTGTAGATCTAAGTTTTTTATTCACTGATTTAGAGAAATGCAATAAAAAGTGACAGTTTTCTAGAAAGGTGAGTAATGTCAATCCTGTCCTGATATGTAGGTCTTCCCATATCACGTATTTTCTACTGACTAGGGCCCAGTCTTTATAACAGGCGTAGCATTGTTGTTGATGATTCTCGTTCATTTGGTTCAATGTCTACCGACCACCTAGTCTTGATTCTACCATTGCTCTCTCACACGAAATCGTACTACATCTAAGAAATAGTAATGTGATTTTCCCATTTCTATTTGTCAATAAATATACCGGCGATTTTTGTTATGCGAAAATGATCGAGTGTCTTGTCTTTTGAGGTATGTAAATAAAGGACTCAAACTCGTTCATACTGACAAGATAACCGAATTCCAAATATTTTGTGATTTCAGTGGATGGATGCTTAATCTACAAAAAGCATCTCCTGAAATAATAGTTCATCCGTTTATATATCGATATCTTTGTTATAATACTTTATACTACTTAAACTTGACCCAGTTACCCACACCTACAGGAAGTACTAATGGAGAATAATAACAATAATAATAAAGCCTTTATTTATCCAGGATTACATATTTAGCGATAACGCTAGTTTTCAATATGGCCCTGCATGGATTAAAATTGTATGTCTAAATTTCAATAGAAAAAAACTCTTTCAATAAAAAAAGATTGTAATATACAATGTAGTCAGTATTTTATGTAAGATATTAATGCATACACAAAGAGTACCTTCTTTTCGTTTTCTCTGGAATGCAAATTCATGTTTTAAAATTTTAACTCATAATATGAATTGTTCTGTGAAGGAGATGTAATTACTTAGGTCGGCAGTTGGTGAAAGTGGAAGGGATGTATGAAAAACTCTTACAGCCCCCCCCCCCCCCCCCAAGAAAAAAAAATAATAAAACAACAAAAATTAGACGCTGTCATCTAGCCTTATTATAAAATTACTTTACCGATCAAAATTTCATTGATCAAATAATGGATGGGATAGCGCTCAGGCATATACATGTATACAGTGAAACTTCTCCAAACCGGCCCCTCAGAAAAACGGTTCTCCCTGAATATCGACCGATTTTCAAAGTCCCGGCAGAAATCTTAACATTTCCTTACAAAGAAAGTTTTACAAAATCGGACACCCCTGAAAACCGGACATCGGCCACTTTTTAAAGTACATTTCTTAAGAAACATGTGTAATTTATTCTTAACATATCGGCCACTTTTTGAATACAAGACAATTTTGGCCAGAGGTTGATCAAGATCGTCCAGGTGTGCAAATTGACTGACTGACCGGCCAGGTGGGAAATTATCGACCGGAGGTGTGAAAAATACTACTGGCCTCTTTAATTTATATTGTTTCCCTGTTCTGTCAATGATGTTAATTGACACTTATCTAATCCAAGAGACCTTTCCAAATTCTGTACAACATGTAAAAAAAAACCCAGTTAGGAACATAATGAGTTAATACAGTATCAAACGACATATTGTTTCACCATACTATCGTATGGATATAAACGGTAGTTAATAAACAACGAACCCATGACTGTTATTGATAATTATTAAAAGATAGATTAATTTTCTTGGTTTTCATAGACTTAAAATTCCAAAGAAATGTTCATATTACAATATCATATTTAGTACTGTACGTTTTAAAAACGTCAAAAACAAATGTTAATGACATAAGCGATGAATGTAAACAGAGTTTTTATAGGTAAGAGGAATTCCAATGATAGGCTTGTGTTTTCTTTATGTATCCTGTTATAGATTTTCAGTTTAAAATTATATGATTTCAGCGAGAATATTTCTTGTAATTCATAATTATCTTTAGTTACAAGCGGACTAATTTAATCTCCACCGATAATTGATCATAGATCACCAGATCAAAGTGGACAGTACCTACTTTGTGAATATTGAGATAAAACGTCTATAATTGCTAAATTCTCGGAATACCGGCCATCCCTCTAAAACGGCCGTTTTCTCCGGTCCGAGAAGCGGCCGGTTTAGAGAAGTTTCACGGTACTTGCAAATCTTGTCCTTCAAGAGGTGTGTGGCCGGACGTAATGAAGATTAAATCGTACTGTTCAATACCAGCATGATCGCTTTTGTCTTTTTACCTCGATTATCAGATTTAATTTTCTTTGTGAACATTCAACAAAAGTCATTACAAATACTTCTCATCGCACTATCTGCGAATTCACTTCATAGAAATGCAAAATACATGGATTAGTCGATCTCTTATTGTAGTGAATTAGTGAACGTGGGTACAAAGATCCCATAACACAAACGACAGAGAACATTTTATCATATTCCCTCCGATTAAGCCAGTTGGTACTAGTTTAGGTATTCAATTACCAGATATTAATTCCGATGAATTCCCCTTTTACGCAAAAATTGTTTAACAGATATAACAAATCCCAAATACAAATAATTCCGAATGATTCGATTGTGGTTTCCGCCACAAACTCTAAAAAGATGAATGCAAAAAATAAATAAAACATAAATCCTAAACTCATATACAAAAATAACCTACATTGTCAGTTGCGTGTTTTTACATCACATTATAAAACTATGTTAACAATAGATTTGTCAATTTAGACCTCAGGATGTCCGAATACAATGTAAAATGACAATCCTTACTATGTTCAACATTATAATTACATCTTGCTTACTCAGAGCATATCACACTATAGTAACACAAAATCGCAATACACACAATAATGAAGACATGAATCAATCTAATATGGTGCGTCTATCCATCATTAGGTATTGGCATACATGCTGTCCGAACTAAGATAGTTCCAAACAGACCGGAAGCAGAATTCATATTCTTCCTGAAATGAAAACGAGGCAATGCGTAATTATACTGTAAAGACATGTTGGGGATTATGCAAATCAATGATATGATTTTATTATCGGCCGGTAGGAGGTGGGCTATTATATGTTATGGTTGTTGAAAGACGATCATGATTTACTGCGGTTCTACATTATAGAAAAATAAACTTGATTCCATACATCCAAAGCCTTCATTTTCATTTGATTATTCCATTGAAATGAATAACGGTATTTACATATATTTTATCTCGATTTAAATAAATGACAATTTATCCATTTTGGTATAGGGAATATGTTGACTCGTACCAAATATTTTTGCACTACAAGATACAATTGAACTGCAGGTATATGGGTTTATGGCAAGTAATTAAAGTTTGTATTATTTACTTTCTTTTTGTTGTACGCTTTATTTTATTCATGTTCTCTATTTTCATACGTTACTAGATCCCCAAGAGGGACGTTAAGCAATATACAATCAATCAATCATACGTTAATTTTTCAAAATGATATTCATTCAAATTTGAAGTTTACCATAGCTACTTTATATGCTTAAATGCATTCCACATATGAGTATTTTTATTTCTTTAGAGATGAAAGCTACTTGATAAAATGGGATATTATCTAATGCAGAGGATAATGTCTAAAATGTGAACAATGCCCTTAACCTAACAAAATGATTGTTTGATTGTATCTTGCTGAACGCCTCTCTCGAAACATTTTCACTCATATGGAGACGTCACGAAGACCGATGAAGGGTTTCAAATTTCGACATATTCTCGGCGCTTACAACCATTGATCAGTGAGGGTTATTTAGCATGCCACACCTACTGTGACACGGGTCATCCGTTTTTTAAGGTCATCTCCGAGGACCCATGACATTCACACCTGATTCCGAGCGTTTGGCGATGGAATTGTCACTACCTGTTTAAACGACTTAGGTCTGTCGCAGCCGGGATTCGAACCCGGTCTTACGCATGCGGAGCGAACTACCAAAATGAACTATAGTGAAGGACTTAATGCCAGGGAAAACTATGTTTCGATTTGAAAACACGAATGTTTCTAAATGGTTTCCTCTACATAATTTTGATAGTTAATAGGGATACGTGTTTAGCTTACTCTCAATTTCGTATTTTAATGGTATTTATGAAATTGCTCACTGTTCATTATTTTCAATTTTTCATTTTATATAGCTTTAATAGCTACGAAGTAGATTGTGTTAATAAATTTTCTTGTTTTTTTTTTCTCATATGATTTTATCCTTACCAGCCTAGTTATAGATAAAGTAAATTGTATTGAACTGTACCCTTCTGGATATAATTTCCGGTCTGTGACATTGCAGTTGTTGCACGATGGTAAAAATGTCCACCTCATCGTCCTGCAGTATTTGTTCTACCGCGTTATAGACCGCTAGAAATACCCCACAACATGTAGCACCGTCCCTAAAACGGAAAATAACATAGACGTTTTCTCATCAACCAACGATTTCATTCTCGATAAAACGTTAGTTGATATATTGTACAGGGACCTTTCTCTTGTAGATCCATATTGGTAACACGGCACATGTAGGATCGTCAAAAAGCAAAATTCAACATTTACTAGCAGTTAAAACAGCATATGTTAGAAATCGGAATACGTTTACGTAAAACTTTCACACAAGATGACACAGGTTATCAAAGGACCATACTAACGCACGCAGCTGAATTTGTGGTACTCCAGTATGCAGAAATACAATTTCAAAAATAGTACCGGAAATGGTACACGATACTCTCGTCACAAGCTTATGTGAGGTGTTTTGTCGATGTGTTTGTTGTGACATTAATTAGCAAACATGGCAAAGCACCACGAATTATCGAACTTTATTAAGAAGGTATGCTACACCAGAGAAATTTGATGTAGATGAAAAGTGGGGGATATGTACAACAATATTTTGAAGTTGAAATTTTTCAAATTTACTTTATTTTGTCAAAAAAGACAGTTTTAGTAGAAGGTAATCTGAAAAAAAATTTAAAACCCTTGCTGGACTCGAACCAACGACCTACATTTCAGCAGTCGGTATTCAAACCTACTGAGCTACTCGGCTAGGTATTTAAACGGAAAAGGAAAAGACAAATATTGCTGATATCGATTTTTTCATCCATGTTTTTAAAGGAAGTCAGCCATTATGACGACGTAGAGTACTACCTTAAAGCTAATATCAGCTATCATTAAGCTGTATCAACATTTCTTTCTCATCGTATGAGTGATAAGTCCCAGCTAAAAACTGACAGGAGGTAACCAGACAAGATCATTGTGTCTAAATATATTTGATAAAAATCGCTTTTCAAATTATTTACAAAGGCCTTAGCTCGAAAACTGAAAAGCGTCTAGTGGGCGAAATTCTCAAAACTTATTAAGTTCAACAAATTTATTTTTTCACAAATTGAAGAAAATCAAAACCTTTCCCACATGCACATCTTCAATACCAACACAAACACTCTGTAAAATACAATTGAAAACTGTGGGAGGAGTTGGATTGACAAATCGTGTACACTACATATAACATTAGTTTTCAAATCAAGGGATACAACTCCTAGCGTGACTTTCAAAGACACTACACAGCAAGTTCCAGAGAAATGGAAATAAACAAAACAACCAAAACACAAATAATGGACGGACGGACAATATAGTTTGCTATAACATCATACGCCCCCTATTGAGACGAGCGAATAAAGAAAATAAGTCACTTGTAAATAATTCCTAATGCACGATATATGGACTGACGGATAAGTAAAATAAAAATACAATGCTGTTACAGAATTAGGTTAAAGCATACTATAGATTAAAACATGTAAACATATGGTTATCATTACATACTTTGAAACAACAGTTATAGGACCCTCTGGGTGTGATTTTCGATCCAGACTTAAATGCTTTATCAGGTTCGTTAGTGTCGCGTGCTCATTTGGTAAGATCTCACTGGAACTCCAACTCATACATTCAAATATCTTAACCGTGTGTGTTTCTCCACTCTATAAATATAAAACCATAATATCAGACAGAATAAAGTACTGGTCATATTGATGTACAAATTATTGGTGTCCATGATAAATATACATCTTTGTTATTTTCTCCCATTTACAAATACTGTTTGACAAAATTAAAACCCAGTCTTGAATGTATAGTAATACTTTGACTGAAAATTATTTTTTAAAAGCACACCTACACATCAAAACCGAAATTTTAGATACTTTCCTCCACAGTGCACCATTCGCGATAGATTATTGATTAAGGTACTAGCACCACAACCGGGAGGCCTGGATCCATTTTCAATTCAGGTGCAGTGTCAACATATGTGCATGAAATGATTGCTCCGTTGCTTAACGCTCACATAGAATGAAAACTGTGTTATTCAGTAAACTGATAGTTGAATGAATAGCAGAGTTCTACCATCTCGTCACCTTTCAATTATCTGAATGGCACAGCTTCATCCTGTGTCATTATGATGCATTGAATCATGATTCCTTCAGATATGACCTTATATCAGATGGCCAAGGTCACAGAAGGAAATCACTCTCACTGCTATAACACTGAGCATCTACATATAGGTTAAAATTTGTAATACTTCACCTAAAACTAGGAACTATCTAAATGAGTGAGTTTTAAAACACTTCTGTTCGTTGACTTCCGTCTTTTTTGAGAATCTCTAACTCATATTTGGATATGTTACCAGTTGTATGTGAAGTTGTATGTGAATTGTCACAAATTAAAACACGTGTGCTTAGCGTTCAGGGCCGATGCAGTGAGGATTCTTAAACATATCAACGACTGCTATGGCTCGAAACCTCAGATTTTTAGGTCTCGTCTGTAAGGCTTCTAAATGCCCAAAACGTGGCGAGGAAGCAGTCACTAGCTGTCTTTACGTGTTACGTATGACGTCCTCGAACTCACGACCTTACAGGGCGAATGCTCTAATCACTGAATATATAATATCCAGACAATAATGAAAACGGAAGTGCTCATATTTGATATCATGTCTTCTACGCAGTTATAGACGGCGATCTACAGAAGTAAACAAATTTGCTATGTTTAGTATTGTATGAAATGAGATTGATCACTGTTCGCTATCTTCACCTTTCATGTAATATAAACAGCGTATTTTTTAAAGAATAGTAGACAATAACTTAGTCAGTATGGAGTTGGAATACTTACATGTATCTAAGTACATACATTTTCCCACTTTATGCAAACCATGGTTTCCTCTATCATATCATGTTTTAACTACCAATATTCGTTTCATTCGATTTTTTCTCACTAATGTACCTCACTTACAATGTATCTTTATATATTCCTTATACCCAACCTTAATTGAACTCACATCTTTCCTATTGATTGTGATGCTGGTTGTCCGCAATTCTCCACACAGCATTGTCTGTGTACTTCTTGTGATTTCATAGTGATCCAAATTGATTATAAAGTTTTCTGCGTCAACCCAGTTTTCAATCTGTTTAAAAGAAATGTTACCTATTAGTACCTACATCATTAGTAACACGTTGAACGTGATTGGTTTTCATATTGCCTCTACCTCCTTCACATCAGATAATGGGTTCAGCGAAATAAGTATTGGCGACTCCTGATCCACCAAGAGATGTACAAGATCAATAGCAGCACCTGGCACAGGATACTGCGCAGAAATAAATTCCTCGGTATGGGAAAATGACTGAATCATGAAAAAAGGAAAACGAAGTATTTACGAAGGAACAGTATTGTATATGACAATTAACTCTATAGTGTGTAGCATATATCAATATATGGATAGTGATATCTCCACGGAAAGAAAATCGGTTCCCAGCAAAAGAATACATACCGGCACAGAGACTGCGTTGTAATATGGTTCTCGACCCTTCACATGGGATGATAGATAAACCAGATATTGTTCAACTGGAATTATTCAGAGTGACGTATTATTTGACACGCCTAATTCAGATAATAACGGGTACAAATGGTAATTTTAATCTGTTCTCATTAATGCAGTGATGGATCATTGCTAAATAAGGAGTTTCCAAATCAGATGTATATCCTTAATACGTAATAACAGTACTGAATAAACACCAGGTTCGAAAACATTGAACGGGACTAAAATTTAATGTCCCAGTGGTCAACTACCACCAATATGAAAAGGTGTGTCTTTCTTGTCTGCAAATTGATGTTTCTTAACTTTTTAGGGGTAGGGGTCTACGTTATTTTCCGAACCTGAGATTTGTTCAGTATTTTTATCTTAATTACTGGGTAAGGATATCATGCGGTCTTGGAACTCGTAAACTAGCAATGACTTCGTCACTGTATTAATGAGAACAGAAGTAGATTCCCATTGGTACCCGTTTATGTCGGAATAAAGACGTGTTGAATAGTTCGACATTTTTTAATAGTAAATCATCATCGGATTTTTAAATGCTTTTTTATTATGTAAAACTTATACGGTACCAATTTTGATGCACCAGATGCACATTTCGACAAATAATGTCTCTTCAGTGATGCTGAACCGAAATGTTTGAAATCCGAAATAACTAGGAAGTTTTAGATCTAAATATAGCCAAAAACAGCGTGCCAAACAAGTGGAGCCAAATTCGTCCAAGGATAAGAGCTATGCATGAGGGAGATAATCCTTAATTTTGAAATGAATTTCTAAATTTTATAACAGCAATTAAATATACATCCGTATTTTCAAGCTAGTAACCAGATGTTAGCTAATACATGTACCTACAGTAGAATGAAAATGTCAAAGTTAACGATTTATTTATACATGTAGCAAGGTAATTATTGTGTTCATCATTTACCTGGTAAAACCGATGCTGTCAAATTTAGCTTCAGGTACTTTTGTCCTGTTTTGAAATTGTCCTTACCATATTGTGGTCGCAAGCTTTTTAGCGCCTACAAAGAGCAACATGACAAAACTGTATGAAAGTACGTTTTATGTAAGGGAATAATCTCAGATGGTTGGATTTGGTCCTTGTCTGATCATGAACACACACATATGTATATATATATATATATATATATATATATATATATATACAGTTCGTGGACTTACATTGAAAAGTTAAGATCAATCTAAAAAAAATCCTATAAAAAATGCAAAATTAAGAGAACGGTAAACACGGACCCCTGGACACACCGCAGGTGCCTAGTAGGAGTAAACAGTCCCTGTTGACCGGTCACAACCACCGTGATCCATGTACTTTAATCATGTAAACAGAGTAATACGTAATCAAAATTAGTATGTAAAGAACGGCCTAATAGTTGGTATGAAATACGTTAGGCAGCATTCGACATAAAAAAGGGCGAAGATAACGAAAAGTCATCAATCTCATAACTCCAATAAACAATACAAAACTTATAGTAGGGCAAACACGGACCCCTGGACACACGAGGTTATATTTTTAAATTAGATAACCTATGGTATGTCCAGGAATCCGTGTTTGTCCAACTCTTAATTTTGTATTCCTTACGGGATTGATCACTGTTCTTTATATCCACTTTTGCTTTGTTATAAAAACGACAATTTGCGGAATGCTGAACTAATACTGTTGAAACCCCTTCAACATCAACTTCCCTGCATATACATGTACACTGTATGCAGTATCAGTATTAGGACTGAAATCATTTACTCTATCCTAAATGTTTTGGTGGCTACATGTAATTCTGCAATGTTTGCTGTGTGAAATATTAAAACTGATAGTAAGTCTTATGCTGTCCTCTTCAAGAACCACTAACAACGTCTCACATCTGCATGCTATAAATCGATAACGATTTTAAAATTCATCAGCATTGGTTATAATTTGCATTGTCAAAATAACTTCAACCATTTTTGAAAAATGTATTATTTTAAAATATCTATAAATGTTCATTTTATAAATACACATAACACTTTCTCTCTTTTGCGTAAATATTACACAAACAGCGTTGTTTGAATACTAGACAAATTTATTTGAACGCCTAAAACGCTTTTAACGCCGAGTTGTCTTTCTTTGATGCTGACATCACTCGTACATGCAATATATGTTATGTGATAGGAGTATTCTCATTTTATTTTTATTTTATTGAATACATGTAATTGCAACAATAATGCTTCTGTATTTTTCGGGTAGTTATAAAATAATATTGATAAAATCTAAAATTATAGAAAAATAAACGCGCCTTACGAAACTTGAGAAAATTAGAAGGTATGAATACATATCTTAGGATTGCTTCCACAAATGTATTCTCCAATCTTTGTTTCTAAATTTATTTTCCATTCCTCGTGCATCACTTCAATTTACTTAACATGAACATGCATATTTCAGTTTCGTAAGCAAACGAGACTTGATGTGTAATAATCATTATGTGTTTTCCTAATTAAAAAGATCAATGAATGCCTACATTGAACTCATCCGTCATTTCATTGCTTGCTTCCGATTTATCCAGATCTGCGTATGACGTCAGAAATTCTTTCTTGCTGACGGACTTTCCTTTTCGTCTGAAATATTCGTACAACGCGCGGTACAGGAAAATGTACTGGTCCTATAAAAAAAGTGAAAACAACAAATATGAATCAATCTCATGCATTATATACAACATCGTGAACAGGGCAAGCAAGGGCACTTGGGAAAACAATAGAGGTGCAAACAGGTGCGTATGAGGAGTAAGAATCCGCAGTTGACCGGTTACACCTTCCGTTAACCATTTCCTTTGATCAGGTAAACAAAGTAGTAAGATTCGATATACAACGAGCAGCCTAGCATTGTGCATGAAAGACGCCAGAAAACATGCAATCCAAGGACGGGCTGACCTTGCGGATAAGGTCATTATAACGAATATAGACTTTGCGAAACACTGACGTTCAGGGAGACTATATATTGAACATCGCAGAACATTTATTCAAATATCGAATCAGATGGTGAAAATGAACACCAGGCAGGTGATCATGTGATATTGCTACATAAACATGGAAAGTTGACGATGGGGTTGCTGAAGTCATAAATAGTGAGAATTGTCAGCAAAATAGGAATGTACATTGTTCATCTACCCTAATTAAATTTTCTTGCCAACCAGCCTTACTTAAAACAATGTCTAATACACAATATAAACTTTCCTTAAACATTTCATTCCGGATTTTTCACTACAAACTGAAAGTGAAGTGCTACAAAAGTTAATCCATGCATGGTTCTTCAAACCGCAGCAGTAAGGGTTCTTTATCGAACAACGTGTTCCGTGATTATAGATGTAGCTTTCCGATGTTTTAAGTAATATTCGAAATTTGACCGGAAACCCGTGACTTTCACTTTAATTACCGATTTCTTTTTGACAAAACAGTCAATACCTAACTCAAGATCTTTGGTTTGACGCAGCGCTGGTTGCAAAGCGAGCACTGTGACCGAGAGGTTATTGCCACCGGTAACAAAAAGTATAAACAGCAAATCAATTTATATATGACTTTACAATTTAAAGTATTAGCTTTTTATTCTTTTATGGTACAGATCAGTTGTAGATACATCTTAGAAGTAATACATACGGCGTTTTGAATCATAGTCATCCTGTCTTTCCGCATTGCCTTGACAAACTCCACTACATTGACCCTGTGATGGACATCTCCGTATCTGGACAGAACATCAAGTGCAATGAACGTCCCAGTTCGACCAATCCCCGCACTGTAACATCAAGACATATACATTATTCATCAAAATTAATTTTTTGTGAAAGATTTCTGAAAATTGCACAAATTGATACGCATGGATACACTTTTAGAGGATCTAGAAACCGAATTCAGCCAGATAAGGTTCCTTCGAAAATTTGAATCATGCTTTACATTTACTACTGGAATTGCGAAAGAATTCATTAATGTTTGTAATGTCAGAAATGTGAAACAATACTCTTTCCCAGATATGCATCCTCATGTTCCATTGCAAGGTCAACTACATGTGTATAAGATATCAAATATCTTAGTGTATTGAAGACTGTGGAAAGATATGTGTTAACCTTGACCTTTAACCTCATGACCAAACTATACAGGTCTCTTTCTTTAATGATCAACTATCTTTGTGCATTTGTTTAAAGTATATGAAAGATGTTTGCTTAATAAAAATGTTCAAGATATCGTGACCATAAGACTCTGCGATATAGTGACACAGATGTCTTTGTTTTAGGTCAAGTATCTTTGTATACAGTTTAAAAGCTTTATTTTGAGAACTATTCAAGTTATCATATCAACGAAAGTGAACACTGACAAAGCAGATGAATGGACAAAACAAAATTTATGGGTTACTCTTATTTTAATGCTCAACTACCTTGATATATAATATATGACAGGTTTATGTTATAAACTTTTCAACGCTTAAGTATATTGACGGACTATTGTGACCATGACCTAATGACCCCCAAATTGACGGACATCTTCCTATATTGGTCAACTACATGCGTATCTAATATAAAAGCTTTATGTTGAAAACTATTCAAAATATTGTATCACAACCAAGGTGATGATATACAGACGGACGGACAGACGATGTGAGAATCATGTAATGTTTCAGCATTTTCAATGCAGGGTCCCAATGACTGACTGACTTTTTCTTATGTTCAATTGTACAGGTATCGTATCAAAATACATATACACACGGGCAGACAAAGCGAAGTGGTCCTATTATATATAGATATCTTTCTCTTATTAGTCCCCTACTGGTTTGTAAAACCGAAGGAGACGATAGTTGTCTTCTATATCTGTCCGTCTTTCGGTTCCTCTGTCTTACAATCTGTCGCATTGGTTTTTCAGACCTTTTTTCATTATGTTTGCAAGATTTGCAGTGTAGTTTCAGAGTGGCAAACTACAGATCAAATTTGAATTTCGAAATGTTTTATATACATGTGCTAAAGAAATTAATTTTTATATTTTAAGATTTTATATTCATTGGAATAGGGATCGAGTTTCGTTGGAAGCGGTGAAAGTGGGGCATCTGAATGGAGACAGTCGACGATACTCTTGATTGTGTAAAAACGCCCATTAATTGCAAGAGGAACATATCAATAAAATATATGTCAAATATGCTAATCACGTGAATATTTGTCTGTTGTCGGTGAGTGAGTCAGCAGTACACATATTTTCGCATTCCTGCAATCCGACTGAAATCGGTATTCTCAATCTGTCTTCAAACCGTTGATACTGATTAGTATTACAAACATGGTTCAGAAGTCCTTTCTAAGTATTTAAAATGTAGATATGAATGTTATACCAGTGTGTTGTTTTGTGTTTCATTAGTTAAGTATTTCTCCCACGTATTTTGTGCAAAAACGGTGAGCCAGATTTGATGCTTTTTGAACTGCATCGAAATCGGTAAACGGTACCTCTCACAATGATTGAGTACCCAATTTCTTTTTTTTTTATGATTATACATGTATTTATCAGACCCAAAGTTGTTATGTGACATTTAGAATATATGCTGCATGTTTATGAAATGAATTTGAAAATCATAGAGTTCCGACTAAAACTATTTTATCTCCGATAAAAACTACATGCGTCAACTGTATGAACAACGAAGCAGCAAACTAATTTAACACTGGTAAACTTGGTGACTTTACAGTAATGTTTTAGGTCACTATTCAAGGTCAAATAACACCAAATGTTCTTTATCTCAATTATTACATCCGTCAATTCATTGGGCGCCGAAAGGGGACATGTATTGGTTTTGCAATACTCTCAGAATGCGTGTTGTAAAATATTTCTGTACAAAATTGCAAAATACGTTAAGGTTAAAACAGTTTGGATAATAGCGACACAACATAAAACAGATAGACGGACAGATGAACAAACATAAAATGTGATTTATCTAGGACTACGGCATTTTCAACGCGGGACCCTGATACTTTGTCCAGAATGGATAATGGAATCCTTAGAGAACGACAATATTCCTGTTTTTCACGAAAATTGTTGTCAAGGCAATAATTCAAAGGATACAAAATAACATAACATAATACATATACTGATTCAGAAAGGGAGAAAGAAAGAAACGCATGTCATAGAAGTAATTTTTCGAGGATTTTTTTCTAAAAAAAAAAATGTTCATACATTTCGGTCAAGAATCGGTCTCTTTAACTCTGGTTTGTTGTAAGTCCCTAATGCTTATGATTCAGTGACCAGTAGTCTATCAAATGCACGGTTTCTCGATATTTGATTGCATTGGTTTTAAATGTAACCGCTTTTGTTTTAAAGAAATCCCGCATCTGAAAAATGCTCAACGCAACTGCGCAATTGGACGACTGGAAACAGGTGTGTCACCATTTGAAGCTGCAAAAGATTTCAATGTTGCTCAAAAACACTATATATTGCCGTTGGAGCAGATATCAAATAGCATGGTTCATTAAATGATCGTCATAGAGCAGGTAGACCACACGTGACATTAGAAGCACTGGATCGCTTCATCCGATTGCGTCATCTTCATCAGCAATTCACAACAGCGTCACGTGATTCCTGGAACTCGCAGAATGTCCGATCAGACTGTTTGTAATCGACTATAGGATGCTGGTATTAGGGCATGAAGAACAGATAACGGCATCACCGGAACCGACTTTGATGGACTCGGACGCATAGAGTATGGCGGTGGCAAAGCTGGTGAAAAGTTAGGCTCTACGATGAATCTCAAGTTTTACTGCAGATACCTGATGGAAGACTCAGAATGAATAGGCGCCAACATAAACGTATTGCACTAAATTGCATCTCGGAGGCTGACCGATTTGGTGGAAGTAGCGTTATGATATGGACAGTGATATCCTATATGATCCGGACCATTAATTCACATACAGGGTACTTTGACGGTTCAATTGTATGCTGGTGAAGACATACAGCCACACGTGGTTCCAATAATCCAGCTTTCCGTATCACTATTTCAAAATGAGAACGCCAGATCACACACTGCTCGTTTAACACCTGGTGTTCTGTAACGACACAATACCCGGGTTCATCATTGTTTAACACCCGGTGTTCTGTAACGACAAAATACCCGGGTTCATCATTGTTTAACACCTGGTGTTCTGTAACGACAAAATACCCGGGTTCATCATTGGCCATTCAAAGCACCAGATTTGGACCTTATGCATGTATGGGACGAGCTAGAAAGGCTTATCCACCAAAGACAGCCACATACTCTGCAACGACTGGCTCAAGTCCTGCAGTTAGAGTGGAACAACATCCCTACACAGTTTTTCGAGACTTAATTGCGTCTATAGGAAGGCATTGTCAGCAGCCATTGGTTCTCGTGGTGGGTACACTAGATATTAAACTTGGATGACTTCAAACTATTAATGACTGTAATTATTATTAGTGTTAGTGATACTTTGATTATTACTCCAGTGTTTACATCATTTTTGTGCTATTTGTCAATCAATTATTAAATATGTTTCATGTCTGAAAATGAATATGAAACTGTACGATGCGTCTTTGTCTTTTCGGGTATTGAATCGAAAGATTAGAATTACCCTAATGTTAAAGACTATGTAAATTAATTTATCATAACGATACATATACACATGTTATGTCAAATACACTCTAAAAGCATTGGTCATTTACCTGCAATGTACAAGAATGGGATGTTGAGGCGTATTGATTTTGTGCCGGAAGTATCTGAGGAAGACTAACAAGTTCAGAGGATTTGGAGTCCCGTGATCAGGCCATCTTGTGTAGTGGAATTGTACGACCGTCCTTGAACCTGATACCTGCATGAGTGATTGATTTAAGTTACATTCGTGTGGTAAAAGTCGCACATAATAGATATTGTTAGGAAATAAATGATAAAACTAAAATTAAGCGTTTTTGGTTTCTTAATTTCATACATACTCTCTTCATGTGAACAGTCATTTTGCGGACAACATAACAGGCATACACTTTCTCTTCCAGCAACGTGATGGAAAATGGATTTACGTCTAATTCATGTCCGTCACTTGGCCAGTACTGATGACACTTCACCTTTATATATGAAAAAACCAAATGTAAATCGTGTAACTAATTTAATATATGCAATAAGAAAGTAAGAGTAAATATAATTTCTCCGATCTATTCGATGTACGCTTAAAGGGTAGCAACTCCCAGTTTCGAGAAGCATAGACTATCACCCAAGTTACTGTTATAAATTATAAGCACTTCACCTCACAATAAATTATTTGCCGAAATCCTCCTCTCTATTTTTCTATATGTGTGATATTCTATAACCGGAAACGCTCATTTATATTATGGTTGACTGAAGATTGGAGGTCATGCTTAACATTATATATTGGTAAGAAGTAAATGTTTAAGGATGTGGGGATTTGATTGGTAGATTCATCGTTGTACTTGATTAATATATGTGACCTACACAACAATATAGCCGTTCTATTTTTAGAACGATGTTTGTCCGAGTTCAATATATAGAAATATTTCTAATGCCTGTTTATCTGCACTGTACACTTACCTGGAAAGGAATGCCCCGAACATTTGTTTTAGCATAAATAGACTGTACATATTAGGAGTCCAAAACAGTCCAAAACATTGCATTTGGAGATTACGTCTGTGAATTGGGCATTGCATTTAACGATTTTGATGACTTATTCTTGTGTGTGAATTCATGTTGGTGATTAACAAGCATTGGGTACCGTTCCGTGAAGGAAAAAAAATCATTCCTATATATATTTGTCTGTAAAATAATGACAAATAAATCGTTAAATCTTTGAATCCTGTATGGTTAAATTCTGCTGGTCTTTGGTTTAGTCTGACCCATAACATCGTGAGGACCTTGTCTACAGACCTTGGGTCCCTCTATGAGGTTGGTCAACATGACAATATATTGAACGCCTTCCTGCCATATCATCCGCCAATGGTCTACCAAAGTGGCCGGTATTGGACCTACATAAAATAGCATACTATTTGATTACGGGTGCTGATCATTCTAACGTGTGACATCGTGTATTATATGCATAACACAAAATAAGTAATAACAAGAAGCCCACTGGCCTAATCTATCACCTGGATATTATTTAAGAGTGTCATTAGCCCCAACGACAATGAAATTTATAATGATATTCCCTTTCCGTACACCTAAGCTACTTTATACAATATATGATTATTTAAGGCCATGCCAATTTGTAATCTAGTTCGTCGGATTCGCCTCTTCTATTTGTAACAAATCCAAATTATAATATTATCAAAAAAATAATATCCGCCCGCGTGTTCAAAAATATCCGTAAATATTTTTTTTTTAGTTTTTACAACAAGCGCACAAATAACCTTCATGTATATGCTGAGAAATGACAGAAGCGTGGGCTCTCGAGAAATTTCATAACAGTGTAATACGGTTAAGTTATTCATGATATCTATCTTAATATGTACGATAGTTCATAACACTGGATTGGAAGTTGCTCGTTATGCTGGAATCGAATTGGAAGCCGATGAAACTTTTGAAGCGCTATTCGATGCCACTATTTAGAGAACATTGACAGCGTATGCTTGATTGTTTGATTAGCCTATATATTGACTGAAGTCTCTCTTGAGAATATTTCACTCACATGAAAGACGTTACCATTGCCGGTGACGGGCTGCAAAATTTAGGCCTATGCTCAGCGCTTATGGCACTGAGGGATCTTTATCGTGCCACACCTGCTGTGACAAGGATCTCAGTTTCTGCAGTACTATCTGAAGGACCGCCCCATTTATTCGCCTCTTACAACAAGCAAGGGGTACTGATTGATGACTATTTTAAACCGGACCGACAGTTAACGACAAATTCACAAAAGGTTTGGTGATGTCCTATCAAAATTCAAGAAAATGCTCAAAGCGATGCAATGGATATTGCATTTGCAATGAATGGCAAAACTGGACGTGTCCCTAGCAATATGCATATCTCTGAATCGAACGTTTGTAGAAATGAAACTTAAATAAAATTCTTGAAAAAGACCTTATCAGTTAATGTTGCAAAGTACATGTATTAGGTATAAAGAAAATAAGTCTTTGAAACCTGAAATACTTCTTATTTATTGTAAACTATATCAACAAAGTTGAAAAATATTAAGTTTATGTGGTAAACAAATGATATCTGATGATTTTAGATCTTTATTGTTAGGCGCCCGCTTTTTAAAATCACACTTAATTCAATTAAAAATATTTATATTTCTTGTATTCGCTCGCCTCATAATTTTTATCTCCAAAATTGAAAATAATATTTGTAAAATAATTTCGCCCTCTCGCCTCACTTTTTTTGTCTGAAAATCCGAAGAACTATTTTACAAATTGGTGTGGCCTTACCTACAATTACAAAATCTCCCAAACAAAGTAATGGTCGTATGAAAGTGAGTCTTTTCTAAATACTACTGTTTTTCCTCACATTAATAACTCCCTTGCAAAAAGTACATACCAAAGAGAGACACTATAATCAGGTGTAGACCATGACTGTCAATCTTTGAAAAAATGAAATGTTTATTTACATGTTATCGTGATAAGAGGTCAATGTCACTGGAGACACTCGACATTGATACATGTACTAAGCAACACCATCCTTTTATTATTCCATGTCTCTATCAATCCCGGTTCTAAAGTGGTATGAGTTTTCTGATCAAGGTCAAAGATCAACGGAGTCATTTGACCGTTTGGTCGTATTTTGCTTTTCCTAAATATGCATCTTTAAAGGACACATCTCGTTTTTCCAAAGCATACAGAATTATATTCATTTTGTCTTCCTTATGCTTATAGACATTAATTGTAATAGTTCGTTCGCTGAAGTATTGCGATAATTAGCAAACAATACGGATTTAAATCGAAGCCCCGATTCAGATAAGCCTAGTTACTGTAATTAAATAGGTAATCACGTGGTACAGTGACGTCATATGCGACCTTCATCGGTCAACTTGTTGTAAAAGTAGTGTTAGATATTTTTAAAAACTCGGGTTTTAGGGGCCTAATTTATTTACCATGAATAACATTTATTTCGATATTGACAAATTTCCCGATTCTTATATCTTTTAGCCACCTGTGCATACAAATAGCGACCCAAATGTAGCGAGGAAAGCGAGTACACTGTATGAAATCTGCATTTGAGAGTAAATGATGTTTACATGGGGTCGCTGTCAAAACAATATTTGGTAATCACATTTCTTTAAACAACTGTACAAAGCGTTGTTGCTTTTCTAAAATAAACAGTGGAATTATTATTAAATTTATTTTTGGAGAAGTTAGATAGGCATATATTATGCTACGATTACGTATCAATAAGAATGATCAAATTTATAGTGAAAACCACAATACCTTTAAATTATTTTATTCAAGCAATTTTATTAATCATTATTTTATTTTAAATCTACACGTTTTACTTAGGAAGTGGGAGTGCGGCGTGCTGTTGTTGTTACGTACGCGTTCCTTTAAAAAATGAAAGCATTATAATTCAATTCAAAGTTGGGAATTATCATATTTTATTATTTATAATTGAAAGTTCAATTATATTTTATCTTTAATTTTTTTTTTAAAACTATCAGTTGGTGTAAACTGTGAACACAAGTTCTGCATATATGTTGTTACAAGGTTGTTTCGAGTGTGTATTGGATTTGAGAGCAGAACGGAAAGCATATGCCGTAGGCCTATATGCAACAGTGCATAGCTTCGGTAGAACTATTTTCTAGCAGTTTATCTATGTCTTGTCCAAAGTGCTTGTTTGCAAAAGTACAGGTACAGTTCTACTGATTATTTTATGGCAAACTCGTTGTGCCAACAAAAAACATTCACGTCTTGTCCTCACATTGGAACAAAATCCCCTACCCTTGGTACCACGGAATTTACACTTTTAGCAAAGAACTATCACAAAAACTGTCAAACAATTATCTTTCCAATTCTTTTTAAATTTGGTATGAAGCATCTTTGAGATAAAGGAGACAAACCTTAAACATCTTATGTTCCTAAGACGCAGGGGGTGCAGGAGTCCTGGCAAGTGTTGTCTCTATTGTCCCAAAGATGCTTCTTATGAAGTTATCGAGTTCCAAAAGTTAAATTATTAACACATTTGATAATTTAGCCTAAATTGGTCTTATCCGAGAACTAAAATCTTCACCTGTGGGGTCATGAACTTTACAATTGTGCTCAAGACCTTTCTGGTCTACATGACTATACTTTTAGTTTTTCTTATACAGGTGTGGTTTTAGAGAAATGTATTAAATTTGGTAATACTAAATTTGTGGCATTGGGGCTCCAAGAATCCTCAAGTTTACATTTTATGTCCCCATTGTCCCCTTAATGCTTCATACTAGATTTGATAAGATTTGAAATGGTAGATACAAAAAAAAAATTCCAAAGTTAATGCACTACGGATGACGACGGACGTATACCAATTGCAGTAGGTCATCTGAGTGATTCAGGCGGCCTAAAATCATGTAAGGGTAAACATTGATAATTAAGTTCGCAGAACCTTTTTACAGGAATGCGATTCTCACCTTGACAAGCAATATAATGGCGCGCACCATCCATGTCCTAAAAAAAAAACATATCAATTGCATTAATCAAGGTATCTGTTTTTATTCTCTCTCTCTCTCTCTCTCTCTCTCTCTCTCTCTCATTTGATTGATTGATTGTGTTTAATTTCCCTTTCAAATATGTTTAACTCATATAGAGACATCAGCATTGTCTGAGGATTGTAAAATTATATAAGGCATATGCTCGGCACTTACGGCCATTAAGCAGGGAGGGGTCTTTATCGTGCCACACCTGCTGTGACATGGGACCTCGGTTTTTGCGGTCTCATCCGAAAAACCGTTCCATTCGGTCGCTCCCAGCGACTGTTTTAACCCGGATCCCCAAGGGATGTCTCTCTTACTTGAACATACCTCAATGTAATTTGCATTTATATAATCTGATTCGAATCCGGCACCAGTTTCCAGTTCGACTCTCGAATGATCATCTACAGAAATAAAAATGCATCTAAAGTAGTACAATTCAACAAATCGCCTAGCCTAAAGAGGGTGTAAGTTAGATAATTTTTATATTACATGGGGATATTGTTTTGAATCTGTTTTTGGGTTTGTTTTCTTCCAGTTTCGCCGTATCGCAGGGAAATCTTTCTCCATATGGAATCAACTACAAGAGAAAGACCCATTACGTTATGAGTAAAGAATATTCAATCTTGTAACATAGACATTATCAGTATCACCGATAGGGTGTCTTGCATGTGCAAGAATTCAAAGTACACTAATTCTTGAGAAAGTTTAAGCACTGTGTAAAAAATACTATCTACTGTCAGTGCGTATATTAGAGCTGTTTTTAAAGTCTGCGTTCTCATTCATTCCAGTGATTTTTCTACTTGTAATTGACCTTAATGTGTAAATTGCAAAGAATTGTAAATAATTCTAACACTGTTTACTCTATACATTTGTTATGAAAATAACACAGTCAGTTCTACATGTTGTACATTCTCTTCATCTAATTTTCTCCAAATGTTCATATCAAAGTTTTTTTTTTAAATTGAGAAACGCACTTGAAAGTAAACCATACACGAACATTTCAATTAAACATAAACGATGCAAATTGGGAGGGGGGGGGGGGGGTTCGATATTCAGAATAATAAGTTTTCAAGAGGGGAAAACTTAAATTGTTTGTAGAAAAATCACTGTACTCTTACAGTACCTTAAATTCTTTCATAAAACCGGCACTTTCGTTTGCTGCCTTTTGGCGAATGGTATTTAGAAGATCTTTTACAACAATGTCCTTGGCCACTGACAAATTATTATAGTACACGGCTTCTTCCGGGTTTTCACTATGAGGTTCCTCTTCCGGGTCCTCAATTGGAATAGACACGGAGGTGTTGTTGGTGTTCAGTTTGTTTTTAACTGAAACACAGACAAAAAATGAATAAAACTTCTTTTTGATGAATTATACATTCATATGTTTATCTATATCAGAAATCATTGAAGCGTGTTTATTTGACCAGATAGGGAGAATTTGAAATGCTGACATTTGATTATATTCAAATGATATAGAGGTATAACTGATGATTTAGTAGGCGTACATCTACACCCATTCACGCTGTTTCAAAATGTATTTAGTTTATGTTTCACACCCCGAACAAAATAATTTTGCGCATACCAATTCACTTGGTACACCCCAAGTCCACGCTTCATGGTTGGGTAACACTACCACTGTATCTATAAATATTTAACCAATGATTTTCGATACCTGTGACAGGTATTGTAGTATATCTTGGCAACAAATGTATATAGTGGCATTTAAACGTATTGACAAAGAATTAAGTTTTTTTTATTTAGATTGTGCATGAAAAGTGTTTTGCTTTGTTAATTATAATTTTGAACTGAATCAGGAATTTGATGATCGAGAATTCCATTAGCTATATAGCAGAATATTTACGATTACAATGTTCTTTACAAATTGTAATGATAGTCATTTTCTCATGAACGCGTTGCAGCTGTTATTTTTTATTTTTATTTTTTTTTTGCGTCCCGTCAAGATATTTTCACTCATATTGACCCATCTCTAGTTGTAGGTGAAGTGCCACAAATTTAGACCCATACTTAGCGCTCAGAGCCGTAGCAGTGAGAGCTCATTATCGTTCCAACGCCTTTTGCGACCCAAGACCTCCGTTTTGAGGTCAAATCCGAAAGACCCGTGACTCTCACTTCTAAATGCCAAGCAATGTGAAGGGGCAGTCACTACTTATTCTAAAGTCTTAGGTCTGACATGGCTATGGCATGAGCGGGACTATAACTCACGACTTCCCGGTTATGAAGTGAACACTACCACTGAGCTTGTTGCAGTTATGAAAAATTCAGGAATAGATCTTACGTCTATACGTTTACATTCACTGAACTTTTCTTCTTATATTCCTATTGAAATTGGCATTGCTTTTGTCTGCGACAATGGATGTATGTTTGTTGTAAACTAGTGTGATCCGGTTATTTAGGGCCACCAGTCTGCGTAATCATTACCAACTATGCGGCGTCATCAAGGTCAAAGAATGAATTGCTTGTTCCGTAGAGAATGGGTCAACCATATACTATTTTAGCGCTTAAACCTCGTTTATATTGTACATGTAAAACACTGCATAAAGGTATACACAACAAAATACCTTTCTTTGTTTCATCGATCATGTGATGAAAGTAACAAACACACGCGGGTTGTGATATTTTTCAGCATTGCTAGCTACCTTCATCACACGATGAGACAACAAAGACTACATTTTATTGGTTGATTAACCGATGGAAATTCCAATGAAAATTTGTTTGTTTTGATGTTTTCTGCCACACTCAACAATTTTTCAGTTATATGGTGGCGCCCAGTTTTTATTGGTGGAAGATAGAACCCAGATACAATGTACCTGGGAAGAGACCACCAACCTTCCGAAAGTAAACTGGGAAACTTTCTCACTTACCGGCGCGAGCGGGATTCAAACCCGCGCCGACAGAGGTGAGAGGCCGTGTGATTTTGAGCGCAATGCTCTAACCACTCGGCCACGGTGGCCCCGAAAATGAAAGTAAAAATATAATAATAGATTAAAGTTTTGAAATAACTGCGATGCTCCATACCGGTATACTATAGCGATTCATGAAGCACAACGGCGTAAGGTGTCACAGTTAATACCATCGTGTGTTTTTCTAATATACAGATTGTTAAAATCACAAAATTGAACTCCAAGTTCTTCCTACCTATCGCGCCAGAGCTACATGTAAGACGTTGAAATAGGTAGTGATTGCTCCGTCGCTAAACGCTCGGTATTTAGAAGTGATAATCACAGGTCTTTCGCATACATGACCTTAAAACGGAGGTATCGTACATGTCGCGGCAAGCGTTGGCGCAATAAAGAACCCTCACTGCTACGGCCCTGAGCGCTAAGCTTAGGTCTAAATCCGTGGTAGTAAACTTATAGCTGGTGTCGTCTCAATATGAGTGAAACATTCTCGACGGGGCGTAAAATAAATCAATATTCCTACCTGTTTTGTTGGTTAAGGATGGCGTTGACGAGTTTGAATTCTTCCGTCGTCTAAAGATATAATGAATAATGATTACGTGTACACATAATCACGACGATTGGATATAAATAAGGATGCTGTTAGATAGATATTGATAAATTGAAAAGAAGAGATTAACACTTAATAAAAAGTTTGTTTCCCCATCAAATAAAGAGTGCATCCTGCCCTCCGATCTGCTAAAATAAAATACATACATGTGCATCTAGGATGTACATGTATGTCACACATTCTTAAACGTCTTTTAAGTAGATTTATTCGTGACATCAAACCTGCACATGGCGACTGCCATAATCACGGCTATGAGAACGACTAAACCTCCCACCACTCCGGCACCAATGATCGCCACAGGGACTTCTGGTGACTCAGAGCTCCTTTTAAACGGGGCTAAATGATAATGGAAAAGTAGTCAATGTCGCTCTACCCTCGATTAATGCGTGAAGTGAAATCTACAGAAAAGGTACAAGTTCATGCAAGTAGCAAGGTTGATTTTACGTTTTGTTTGTATTGTCCATGATCTGCTTTTGCCTTAACGGATTTACATCAGAATTTATTCGTCTACAGAAGAAAACAATATCTTGCTGTGATCTTCAATTGGACATTCTCGTTTTAAAATCAGCATTTCGCAAATTCTATGGTCGTTATAACGATCTCGTTTGCCAATGCAACCTATCATTAGATCACATGCTGTCTGACTTGATTTGTACTGATTATTAGGTCGTTCTTGATACACTGATTTTGGCTACGAATAACTCCCGTTACGTGATCAAAATATAGGGCTGACTGCTGGTCACAAGGGATGCTTACTCCTCTTTGGCACCTGAGCCCACCGCTGGTGTACCCAGAGGTATGTATCTGGCCAACTCTTAATCTTATATGCTTTGTGGGAATTATGATATTGATCACTGTCTGTTATATTCACCTTTCCATCGATATTCTTGTATTGCCTGTATAATACTCTTCATTTTAAAAAAAAGTTTAAAGAAATAAATATAGGGAGGTGTACTTTGTGTTATATTATATTTTTTAAATCGTTATTTTACATCTCATTACACATAGTTTTATTTTAAATGTATAACATTGTGTTTTTGCTATACATCAGCATGCGATACCTTATCTTATGATTACATCCACAGAAATGTTGAACATTTAGTCATGTATTATTGCATTACCTTGATCACATCTGTCACCCGTATAGTTTCTAGTACACCCACCGATACAGGACCCATTGTTCACGTAACACGTCCCGTTATAGCAATGAGGACTACACTCCTCACATGACGCGCCGTAAAATTTTGGATCACATTCTGAAAGAAGGTAGGCATTAAAATCTAAACATGACTGTAAATTATACCGACGTTTGAGATGTCACTGAGAATTAATTAATACACACCGTTATGTCTTTTTTGTTTCCCATTTAACATATAATATTTACATTCACTTGATCTTTTCCAAAATTTGTGGCACTTTTTCAAGAGAAAACGACGCCTCTCTACGAGATAAAATCCTCGAATAAACGTAAAACAACATAAAACAAATACATAGGGTAAATACGTATGTTCTTACCCATACATCGTTCTCCCTGCCATCCCGTTTTACAAGTGCAATTCCCTGTTGTTCGTTCACATTTCTTCGATCTACAACCAGGACCACAACTATTGTAACACGCCACACCAAACTTTCCATCGATACAGCCATTATCACAATTCCCGGAAGTTCTGTTGCATCCGTTTTTACAGTCTGGGTTACACGTTACATTACACGTGTCTTTGTAGTATCCAGTATCACATCCATCAGTACAGGAGCCAGTGGTGTTATTACACGCCCGTCCCTTACAGTATATACTGCAATCTTCAGAACAATTAGGTCCGAAGTGTAATGCGTCACATTCTGTAGTTGAGTTGAAAAGTGTGCTATTTTAAAGTTTTAGATAAGCATTAAGCATAAGTGAATGGATATACTATTATGTGCTATCTATTCTTTTTTATGTTATCCCCCCCCCCTTTAAACAACCCTACATCAATCATTATGTACGTTTTGTATATTTTATTCCGTCAGTACATTCTACGAGGATCTTCTCATAACTGTTTACAGATACACAATTAGAAATAACTGAGTTAACTTACTGTCACAGATATTCCCTGTCCAGTTTGTTTTACATCCCCCAATGCAATGTCCGTTGTGTTGATCACATGTTCCTGACTTACAGTAAGGACTGCATGCTCTGTTACAGAATAGACCGTGATACCCAGCATTACAGTCACTACACGCTCCAGTGACCCTGTCACAAGTCCGGGGACTACACCGGGAGTCACACTGGTGTTCACATGTGTATCCATAATAAAAGTCAGCACAGCCCGTGGTACAAGTTCCGTTTCCTTGTTCACACGTGTTTCCTATGCAGTGTTGGTTACACTGTGATTTACACGTGTTACCCCAGTATCCCGTGATACAGCCCTCGGTGCAGTATCCATTAGATCGAGTGCAGGTAGTATTTACACAGGTATCACAAGCTGTCAAAAACATTAACGACATGTAAAATCTGTGTGCAATCGTATTAAATTATGAATTACCAAAGTCATGTTTTATTTAATTGACCATGTTGAATAATTGTTTTCCCAGAAGGGCGTAGTTGACAAATATGATAATTATAAACTTTCCTGCGATTGTTTGTCTGTCTGATCTGAGAAGTCACAGGGGTTCAAAAGTGTATTCTTAAAATACAAAATAAGGTAAATTTCAGATACTTACGACACGCCCCACTAATAATGTCACATACTGAACAACCCTGACATGGTGCGCATGAATTCCCATACTTCCCTACACCGCAACCTTAAAAGTGTAATCAAATAGGATTCATTATATCACCGTTTAGCTATATAACTGCAAATTTATAAATGTGATCACTATCCTTCTTTTTTCTTATGAGCTTGAATAGAATGAGTATTGGATAATTGTTTCATAACAATTAGATTGGAATTGTCTTTGCTTGCAATATTTATGGTCACATGTAGCAAATGGATCTGGTTATTGATATAAGTAAATGTTTTGGAACTTTTTTAACCTTTCCATTGGTATAACATTTATTTCTTAACAATAGCATACTGATCGACATCGTGGCATTGCAATGTAGCTGTGTTGTGCTTTCTTTGAAATCACTTCCATTCCATTCACCTCAGATACATCAATAGGTTTAGATAGCAGTTATATCACAGAAATAGTTATTGATTTATTATATTCATATGTGCTCATTTTTAGGTATTTTAATTTATCTTTATTTAGGCATATCATGAAGGTGTTTAACAGTAATTATATTTAAATTTTCTTCCATCGTTCTCTAGATAACGAACGAGGGTGTTCGATACAGGACCGAGATTCTCTGTGACGACCTCTAAGTATAAAAGATAACAAGGTAGCTTGTTCATGGTGAAATTAAAGGTCGGATCCAAAATGCACCGTTAAAACTGCAATATCACAGTTCTTGCACACGTTGTATTTTGTCGTGGAATAGTTCGGAAAACCTCCAAGGCAAAATATCTTCTGTAAGTATCGGGTCGTTTTTTTTTTCATTTTCGTTCAGGACGCGGTAAATTAAGCATGAGCTTGTTGCTAGTAGAATTGTTTAAACTACTCCACCCCTTTTTCATCCCTAATGTGTCTTCTCTATTGAACGCTCTGCTATATTAGCAGTTTCAGATCTGATTTTCGTTTTTTGGGGTGAGGGTCTAAAAACCATAATATTCAAGGAACACCAAACACCACTAGCATCCATGGATGAAAACCCATTTCCAGTTCCCCAAAAAACAAAACATCTGAATTATGACCGTAAACTAACTATTCGAACTGATGAGCACTTGGAACCAGCCTAGATACTCAAATATGATTTAAGGTAATCATACACATGAAGCAGGAAAATAATAAATAACATATGTAGCCAGGTGTCGGATCTTGGATACTTGTGTCCATTGTATTTCATGTGACTGGGTAGAAAGAAAGGGTGCCTGAGAGAGAGAATGATAGTTCTGTTCACATATCTACTAAAACCATTTTACCTGTCCGCCCCATACTTACTCACACCATAAGAGTTGAAACACGTACATCATGAAGTGTCATTGTATAGGGTTATACGGACCGATAAGATTTATGTATTATCATATTAATAGTTCAGCGTTTAATGCTATACACTTGATATAAGAAATCAATCTTAAGCATAAATTTAATTTGGGTATATTTAAAGTTAATGAATTGTATGCAAAGCTTGACCATTAAGTATCTTGTATAAATGTTGTAGACTTTTTTCGTTGAATATAATATTTAAAAACCCGAGAATATGGATTACACGTAGCTAGCTTTATTAATTCGATATATCGACTTCAGAAGACAAAGATCGTGCCCCATGCTGTATGATTGTTTTTCTGAAGTCGATATATTGACTCTCTATATATTAATGAGGCTAATGACCATCACACGTTTACCGTAAACGTCTATCTCGCATATCTCCAGCACTGGCCCAGTCTTCGTCAGATTTTCATCTTCGGTAGCATCGTACGTGGTCTCCAGGATGACGTATCTCGCTGTTTCTTTACAAGGAATGTCAATCACGGATGGAGGCGTGGCCGGGGCGGTTGTGTTGTCCTCGTAACAACGTTTTCTCTGTGACGTTAAGGTTGTAGTGGAGTCCGCCGATCTGTTCGATACATCTAAGTAGAACTGGCGAAATCGGTATGGAGGCCAATCAGCTGTACATGAGAAAATGATTTGTATCCCACAGCCATCATTAACAAACAAAGTCATTAGTTGATGATGTCTAAAACTTTCCTGTGTACCAGCATACAAGTGTTTTATGTAAAATATAGGAGTATAGGTGTGACATCTTATAAATTAACACATTTTGCTACAACTCCAAAAACGTCACTGCTTCTACTTTTATTATTGATTCATACATGAGGTGAAGTCCGTAAGCTATAATAGAATCTTGATCAGTACAAATCGTTAAATTAAATAAAAACCTACTTTCATTTTCAATAAACTACCCTTAAATAGCAAATTGAGAGTAAAGTGGTGGATCTAAGCTATGTATTTTTAAAATGATAACTTAATATAATACAATATGAAGTAATTCTGCTGTTTATTGATGCTTGATACTGAAGTTACAGAAGAATTAAGTTTTGATGATCGTTGAATAAATAAATTATGCCTGCTCGTTTCTTCAATCCGTGATTCTAGTGTTTAATCAGCCTTATGGAAATTTCAGAACGAAGTACCCAGAACAACATCACACAACCGATGGCAAATTTTCGGGCCCCTCCAGCAAGACGACAATTTGCGATTGGTTTACAATATGATTAACATAAGGTTGTATAGGTGTTCAATGTTAGTTATAATTATAATACCTTTGACTAGGTACATATTTATCTTTCTATGAAGGTTTGGAATTATATTACTTATACATCTCATTCAACGAAGCCCCCCTCCCCCTCCCTAGAAATTGATGGATTTTTAATTACGATACTCATCTGATATATTCGATAGTCTTTCTTTCTTCGTGATTATAGACGTAACTGTTACGACTTTTTGTAATAATCTATCAACAGTTACTGATATGTACAAACACATGTATAAACACAAAAAAGTTTTTATTTTGGTTGAACATGTTTTGTGATGATACATATCTTGAAAGTAAGTAATACGTTGTAAACTCTGCAATATGTCAGATATCGAATGGTCCCTGACTGTTCTGGGAATTTTGCGCCTTTAAAGTCAAACATTATACCGACATTAGGTTGTATACTACTTGACAATGTTCAACAAACCAGGCCAATGTTTACAATATAGCAGTTTTTCCGTTTGTCATTCATATAGTGCATTATGTTTTCAATTATTGCGTTTGAAGAGAAGAATTTATAATGTTGCTTTTAAATTCTCGCCCTGGACAAAACTACTATTATAAACACATTCGCAATACTGGTTTTCAAATTTTGAAATTTTGAACGACCGTTCATTTTGTCTTTGGTCAACTATTCGGCATGGCTGATTACTACACTTGCATTCGTAAAATCATTATCTAATTTTCAGTACGGAGAGAGATCGTATATGGTTTTTAAAAATTATTTCTAAACAGCATTGTATTATGCATAACATAATAAGAATTAGTCAGCAGGCAATGCCTTCTCCTTGAAGGTAAAAAGCAATGACCACATATTGTTGTACATGAGAAATTACAATATATACACGTGTGATCAATTATGTTACACAAGGAAGATTTAATTTGGAGCTCCAAGTGACTTCCTAATTATCAAGTTTTATTTACTTTATATGATATCATTAATATACCTTAAATAATGCACGTCATTATTCAAAAGTTGTTTTAAACTCATTTGAATTAAAGATAACGTTCATACAATTCATACAAGCATTTAAAACGCCCTTCCTCTATGCAATGAAAGGCGAAAGTAATGAACAGTGATCGATCTCATAACTCCTATACGCAATACAAAATAGATAGTTGGAGAGACATAGACCCTGGTCACACCAAAGGTGGGACCAGGTGTCTAGGAGGAGTAAGCATCACATGTCCACCGGTCACACCCGCCGTGAGCCCTATATCTTGATCAGGTAAACGGAGATATCTGCAGTCAAAATCAGTGTGCCAAAAACTTTACTCTCTTCCACTGAGATTTTTACACACGTTATTTCAAGAAGCCACGGCAAGTCTGTACTTGAATTTTTCAACACCTGAATATAGACTGAACTCTATGATTATGGATGTCACCAATCACAGGCTTTTTAAAGCACCACGGGTGATATTCCTTCCAAATCGTAACGCCAGTTCCTTAAGCTCACACAAACAACATGAGCAAAATTCTTCGTCATAATAGAGTTCAGTCGTGTGTTCCAACTTATTTCAAGTTCAAGTCTACACTCAGTATTTCCTACACATATAATTCTGCTATTGCATCAAAACTTTTCAATCATTAACAAACGTTGCAGTACCTAGATATAGACCATCTTATACTTAATCCACCTACGTGTTCTTGTTCTTAATCTTCTTTCAACTATAGTTCAACTGGACATGCCATTACTGGTGATGTAGATATATAGTCCAACTAGACATGTCATTACTCGTTATGTTGATATAGTTGAAAATGAGGACTGTAATGTTCTTGCATATATTTTTCTTTTTATGCTAAGTTTTCCCAAGATTTATTTTTCTTTACATCTACAAAAGTTATTTTGTCTGACACTGTGAATTAGTTATCTTTCTTTTTTAAAGGAGTTAATGTTTTTCGTTTCCAATGTATCAAAGTTTTTTTTATGAATTCGCCATGTTGCAGAAGTTGCCGTTTACGAATATTTGCAGATGGTATATGATGTATACAATTTAGGCCTATGCTCGGCGTTTATGGCCATTGAGCAGGAAGGGATCTTTATCGTGTCACAGGTGCTGTTACACGGGACCCGGTTTTTGCGGTCTCATCCGAAGAACCGCCCTATGTAGTCGCCTCTTATTACAAGCAAGGAGTACTGAGGACCTATTCTAACCAGGACCCCCACATGAAGTATATAAAACTGTTTAAAGTGAAACCATTTAATGGTATGTTTAATATTTCTGTTTTATAAATTGATGGATTCTTGTCTGTTACAAAATAAGTTTTGCATAAATATCCTGATACGTTTGTGTCTATGATGTCATTAGAGTGACGGATCAAAGGTTTCCGAAGGTACATGTGAAAGTCAAATATATGACAAAATACTCAGCCATTTTGGGTACCAGTCTGGAATTTTACTCAACAGTATTTCTATTTTTAATTGATGGCAATAAGGGTGAAGGCCCCTAAAGTCCCCACTGCATGCATTGCATAAGCAAGAAGTCAAGTGAAAGTACCTGACTATTGAAGCAGTGATTGTATTCATACCCAGGAAAAGACTGGTCACGTGACCAGCTTCATGCTACAAGAAATTGAATGTCAGTTGAATGAATATTGTCATATAAGGCAGTGCATTAGCAACTGTGAATGTAACAGATTATTTGCAGTCGTTCTAATGCCTGTAACATTGGAGCATCGAATACAACTACGATATCTGTAGTCACTGGAGCAACGGAATTTACACAAGCTTACCATGTATTTGTTTATGTTAATTCCGAATCAAAAGTTGCGTAGTATTTTTCAGTTAGCAATTATCTGTGTCTTAAAGAATGGTATGAAAGATTGACCAAGCTTTTGAAGAGTATGATTGTAGGTCATTAACAATTATTTCGGAACTTATTATGATGTACAGATATGAACACTATAAATTAAAGGTATTGAGACACAGCGAGTTGTGTTAAAATCATTATAACAAACACAACATCGATTATGTTGCGCTTTTCATTATTATTGTCACACATACCTTTTTTACTTTCTTTCCAGTTTCTAGAAGGGGGTGTTAAACATATATTAATCATCCTATTCATTTGAAATTTCATTAGCGTTCTTTCGACAAGAAGAAGCAGGGTTTGTGTTCTTTTAACCTCGGATACTTGGACACCGATGATAATGGTTATACAGTGTGTACATATCTAATCAAATCAAATTTGTTTTATTTCATACTGTCATCAGTCATAGCAAAAAGAAAATATATCATCATGATGCTGTGGAGCGCCAAATTAACATAAACTCAAATAATTGAAGATATCATCAATTCATTTGATGCGTGCAACAATTCAATTAAAGATCTCCTCAAATAATTAATGATATCTTCAATTCTGAATTATTACGGGCATTAATTGAATTGATGATAAAAATAATTCTTCAGCTGAATTGATGCACGCTTTAATTGAATTAATGATTTCTTCAAATGAATTAATGATATCAACAACTGAATTGATGCGCGCTACAATTCCAAGAAGAGAGCAATAATTGATGTAATGCGTGCATTAAATCAATTGATGACGGCAATAATTGAATTGATGCGCGCATTAATTCATTTGATGAGAGCAATAATTGATTTCATGGGCGCATTAATTCAATTATTGCTCGCTTTAATTGAATTAAAGATATCTTTAATTCATTTGAAGAGAGAACTCATTCTTTTAAAGAAAGCGAGTATATTATTAAAGATATCTTCAATTCCACATATCCACAATTGAATGAATGATCTCTTTATTTTAATTGCTGCTCTCTTTAAAAGAATTGATGCGCGCATTAATTCCTTAATCAAAAGCATTGTAAATAATTAGATATATTTTCAGTTGAATTAAAGAGATCATCAAATTATTTATACCAAGCTCTAAATTACTTTTTGAGAGCAAAATTTCTACGAAATTGATGCTCTCATCATTTTAATTGAAGAGAGCAATAATTGAATTAATGCGCGCATTAAATCAATTATTGCTGTCATTAATTTAATTGATTCGCGTATTAATTCAATTGATGAGAGAAATAATTGAATTGAATTGCGCATTAATTCATTTGATGAGAGCAATAATGATTTGTCTTCAATTATTTGAGTTTATGTTAATTTGGCGCTCCATAATTCTTGCCCCTTTCCCATCCGTCCCCGCAACTTTCTGATACCTTATGGACATGTACAATGCAATTGGCATCCCCTAATCCGATAGAATGTTGTTTGTTCTCCAACACATTTGATTTTTCTTTAACCCCCCCCCCCCTCCCCTTTCATAAAGAATCTTTAAATTTGACCGCAGCTATTAATGACGTCCTTTGAGGAATCGATATCGGATATTCATATCGCAATGTAAAAATCAAACCGATATAGTTAAAATACCACATTTCGGAAAATGAAAGTGTAGTTCCACATATATATTTGATCATGACGTAAGCCGAGTATAGATCTACTCTAATCAATTCTTAATTACATTGTTGTATTGATTTAACATATAACAACATACGAGATGATTGAAATAGAGAAGTTGAAAAAGAGAATTGTACATGTAAAGTACTGTATACATATGTATCACAGTGATCTATGGAGACCGCCTTACTATCATTTCTGTAGTATATTTTCACAGATTTCAAACTGTAATCGCTACCAAGGTCCACTTGGAACCAAGATATGTTGTGTCCGAGAGCTGTATGTGAACACTCTCCGTATGTCTGGACTTTATTTCCGTCAATGGCTTTACTCGCTTTTAATACCCGATTGCGTGTGGAGCTTTGAGAAGCTACTGTTCCTTTTTTTCTGCTTAGGTTTACTGAAAAGATAGTCAAATGATTCAGTATTATATTCAGTGAATACTATAGGGTTATTGAACTTATATTTGTGAATATTGGCACGAGTTGGCTGTAAAAATGCACACGAGCTTGCGAGTGCATTTTAACAGCCACGAGTGCCAATATTCACCAACATAAGTTCAATAACCCTTTTATTATATAGCTAAAGTATTTAGTTCTTAAATCATATTTCTTTTCACTTAAAATACTCCAAAATAGACGATAATTCATCAATATTGGCATCTAAAGTGAAGGTGTACAATATCAGCATGCATTTCTTACCTGTTCAATATTAAACCCGTCATTAGTGCATGAAGCAAACTGATTTTGTGAATAGGGACATCATAATCTATGTACAGTAAAACATTTGTTTAAACACATGGCTATGATATAAAATGCCAATTAAGTCAACTCATGTAGGGTATTCCGGGAGGAGGAGGGGTGCTGAAAACAAGTACCTCTAAATATACATTGTGTCAACACCAGTATGATCCAAATCATATCGTATAGGGTTAAGAATTTACAATAATAATATATTTGGATATATTAAAAGTAGTATGGTTCCAGCAATGTGTAAGTGTACATGTCTTTAAAGTCTTTCCACATACTATGATCGGTATTCTCTTCCCTTTTCGTATAGTCAATGGTCTTCAGAAGACCTCGTCTCGGGTTTTCTTGTTAAAATAGTTGGCTGCGACAGAAATATTCCAGCATCACAACTTCCGTTCGTTATAGTCAGGAATGAGAAGTGGCGAGGTTAAAACAATGAAATTGAGCGATGTGAAATAATTATTGCGCACCAAATAGCGATCCTTTTAATCCACGAATCATCAGTAGATTTAGAATAACCGTTCTTTTTAGTTGGTATGTGCATTATTGTTGTTTTTTCGATAGGATTTCTCAGTGAGGTGTGCTTTTTTGAACATGTCGCTGGCTGAGTTGCACACCTTGTTCATATATTATGATCGGTGATATTTTTAAAAACGGTTTCTATGCGAGATTTGTGTATTCCAATGAAATAGATAAACTCTGAAGTTACATATTGTCACAATTTGAGTTTGTTTTATTATGCTTGTTATGGCGTTCCATAGTTTGTTCTCATCATATAGTCGTTACGGATAGTTGGTCACGGCTGTCAGACCGGTTTGTAAATGCTTACGTGTTAGTTCTGACCAGGCCGTGGAAGTGGGAAGGTGTGTCCGCCCAATGTGTGAAAATGATAGACCTGTGTGGTCGAGAGTTTTACCTGTGTGGTTTACTGGGCCTGCGTTGTATGTACATTTTGTACGGGTGTTCGAATGATGTTCCTGTGTGGAAAGTAAGAACACAATTTTGAGCATTTCGACAGCGATGAGTGTGAACTGTTTATTTTTGTTTACGTTAGGAAATTGTGTTACTCTATTTAAAGTTATGTAACCAGTTTATTTGTATTACACAATATACCCGACATATGCAAGTTTTCAGTATATAATGTATTTGTAAAAACCCCGACTGTTACTGTGTAATTATAGGTGACCAGCTGTGTGTGTTATTGTATGGCTCGAACAGGTGCTCGCAACATGTATAACATGGCGTTCTGAGATATTTGAACAGCGTTAGAGAACGACCTATAGAAATACAGGAAATACGTTCACGGCTACAGAAACGTTGAGCGAGTGATGGACAAAGTGTCACCACGTGTCTGAAGACAGCCAACGACTGTTGTGTAAAATGTGGTAACTCTTTAATCAACGTATTTTCTTTCGCCATCCTGTGTAACATATTTCGAATTCGAAAGACAAGTCTGCTGGTTTTCTTACATAAGCCAACATAACGTAACATTTAGCTTTAGTCGGGTACACGTGTAATCGTCTGTAAATTCATATATTTTTTTGTTTTGTTATATTTTTGTTTTGTGTGTGTGTGCGTGTTGTTGTGTGCATGCGTGTGTATGAGTGTAGATGTTACTTGCTATATTAGTGAGCACGATAATAAACTTATTTCCACATACTCTTGATCTTTCTTCAAAGAACGGTTTGCAGCGAGGGATTATTTCCATGCCATTATCACAAATTGTGACACATATTTTATCAAAAATACGTCCGAAATACACAGAAGCCCATTTAGGACCTATCAAAAATATATTTCTAATTTGAAATAACGAATTTCAGAATTCGTTATTTCGATTTTAATTCGTTATTTCACACATTAAAATTCGTTTTAACGGATTAAATTCTTTATAACGAATTTAAACTTCGCAATAACGGATTTCAAAATTTGATATAACGAATTCAATTTGAAATAACGAATTCCGAAATTCGTTTAATCAAATTGCATAATTCGTTACAACAAAGTTTAAAAAACTTGTATTGATGAAAAGGTGAAGATAACGAACAGTCATCAATTTCATAGCTCCTATAAAGAATACAAAATTAAGAGTTGGGCAAACACGGACCCGTAAATATACCAGAGGTGGGATCAGGTGCCTAATCTTGCGACATGTTCATCCGACTACATTTTACCAACTACTCATTTTAACAAATTGTATTAATTTGTTTTAATGAATGAAAATCTGATTCAATGAATTGAAAAATCTATAATTTCAAATTATTTATCATATTCTTCATAATTCTGCAATTCTTTATCACGAATTATTTACTAATTTGATATTAACAATTCTATAAATCGTTATATCGAATTTGATATAACCATTTCTTAAATTCGTGTTTTCAAATTTAATTCGTTAATATAAATTTTGAAATTTGTTATAACAAATTTGTTATAACAAATTCAACAAATGTGTTATAACAAATTTAATCCTTTATAGCGAATTGAAAAGTTTGAAATAACAAATTAAATCTGTAATAACGAATTCTGGAATTCATTTTTTCAAATTCAAAAATAGTTTTTGATAGGTCCTAAATAGGCGTCCGTAGAAATACCTAAGAAATTGAACATTTAAAAATACAAGAAGGGGTACCGGAAGTTTTGTCCACAAGCACCTGTGCATCAAACTTAAGACTTTTTGAACTTTTTTATGTACACAATCGTATCTTCCTCTTTTGCCAATAAACTCCGGAACGCTTGTACCAACGTTACTGTTTGCACCATTGATATTGTTTCATGCATGAGGTAGGTAAGCTATCATATGATCTTACTTGGTTTGTAGGTATCGTGAAATTAATTAAAAACCCGACTTTCGTTTCTATAAATTACCCTGAAATAGCAAAATAAAACAATAAGAGGGAGTAAAGGGATTGACACACCCTCTGCCAGTGCGATGCATTATTATTTATATGTAGTGTGATTTCACAATAAGAGGGAGTAAAGGGATTGACACACCCTCTGCCAGTGCGATGCATTATTATTTATATGTAGTGTGATTTCTTCCCGCACTTGCGCGGATGTTCATCTAGTGTATAACGTGACATTAATTGCATGTAGAAAGCTACTTTCGTTTTCTATAAAACTGGTAGACACGCTTTAGTGGATTTGGGTTTTCACCCTTATAGAGGTACGCACCTGCGATTCGGAGTAATGTCCGTTTCTTTATTCTTTTTTTCTTTTTTTTTGAAGTGTAATGTTGATTTCTACATTGAAGGGGAATTAGGAAATTGAAAAGAAAAGGCAGGGTCGCAATGCTTGTTACTAGCTACAGTGTTCTAAATATTACCTTCATGCACTTAAAATTGATTCAAGATTTAATCAATTAAACTTCATTTGTCTATTGGTGTCACCACAATATAAGTAACACAAAGCAATCGTCACATAAAATAGATACATAATAATTTCTTCTAACAACACTGATCTAAAATTTTACATAATTTCCATGGTCTTGTCTTCAGTAGGGGTTAGAGATCAAATTCTAAATTATTGGCGAAAATACTGAATTTTTATACAAAATTTGAAGTAAATTAATTTCACTTTTTTTAAGAATTGGTTCTGTATTTGGAAAAATATAGCGACCAAATGGATAAATTACAACATTTGAACTAGTTCCAGGTCCCAACTAATTGAAAATAAATTATGAAGCTGAAAAACACGTATAGGAGTGTAAAAATAGAAAATATTTCGGATGAAACAGAAACTTCAATATCATGCAAAAGTGGAACTTTGTTGGTCACCTGGGTTAGGTGACCTATTGATATTGAGATGTGTCCGTCGTCGTCCGCCGTGAGTTATGCGTAGTCCATTAACAACTTCTCCCAAGAAACTACTAAGCCAGTCTTGACCAAATTTGGTATGTACCGTCTGTAGTTGAAGGGTACCGGAAATTGTAAATTTCATGACCCCCGCCATAAGGGGCCTTAATTTTTGGGTAAAAACTGTAAAATTAATGTATTTCTTCAAAAAATCTGCTTTATTCTTGGGTATCTAGCAGAAAAAGTGAGTATATAGTAATGATTAGCAAGAAAACTTTTACCAACACTATAAATTTTATGATCCCCAGGGAAGGGGTTCTGACCCAATGGCGGGGCAAACTTACTATATAATGTTTATGTGTAAAACACTTAAATGACATTTTCTTTAGTGCTATTGATACTAAATTGAAATTAAAGGAATAATTAGGAAGAACATGTTGTCCTTTACCAAATTTGTGAATTTGTAATCCTAGAGGTAGTGTTGTTTTTTTTTTGGTATCAGGGTGGGGCCAAAATTGGACAGTTATTAAATGTGTGAACAATAGAAACTGTTAACTTCTTGATAACTATCATTCCAATTCTTTTCAAATTTGGCATGAAGTATCTTTGGAACAGGGGGGACATAAACTGTAAATTTCAGGATTCCAGCAATCCTGGGTCCTAAGGGCGGTGCAGAATCACCCAAAATTGACCAATTTTTCAACATCTTCTTCTCTAGAACCGCACATGTTTAAGAAAAACTAAATACAGGAAGGCCTCTACCTAAACTGTAAAGTTCATGAACAGGTCGAACAAGTGTTCCGTAAACCCTTACTGGGATTCAGTGTAGGATGGCTAGATGTGTGGTTTAGACGCAAGTAAAGCAGAGTAGGTGTCTGTCATTGGTAGGCAGCGGAGGTTGGTGGTCAACATGTCTAGCTGTTTAAAGGACTCGGAGTGATTTATGGGTCGAGTCACGGTGTCGGTACCCACCGGAGTGCAACCAGTCCCAGGTTAAAAGTCGTGTGGTTGGTCGTATGGCACTGAGGCAGGTATTATTCACCAGGATGGCTGACTGTAGAACACCAGGGATAGTGTCGGTCATCATAGCGAGGTGACTTTTCGAGGTAACTCTGAGTATTCTCTGGATTTCGATCTTGACATAACTGTTGAGACTGTACTATGGATATCGATCCTCTCCCCATGGTTGAAGGATGGGGTGTTAGTATGGTAGGCGGTTATGGCGGTGAACAGGCTGTGCCATGTGACGGATCTCTGATATTGAGACAGGTGGTGTGGTCGCGACACGGTCCGGAGCTACAGCTGACGTGATGGGTCCACATGTAGCATGCCTCCCATCTCGGTGTAGTATAAATAATCAGAACGGTAGTGTAGAACAGTGAGACATACAGGTTACACGAACCACAGTCTGGCATCCATTGGATGGCCAGTTCTTTAAATTGTTGTAGATGATCAGTATTGGGGCGAAGATGCTTTTAAGTGTAGTGTTGGCGAGTCTGGGTTGTTCCAGGCAGGGATGTGTGCATGGGCTGAGGCTTTTGTGGGTATTCCAAGCGAGATTAAAAGCATGCAGGCTTCAGTTGATAAATGTTAATGAGTTATTGATAATTAGGTATTTTGAAATACATGTACTCATAGATCTATAATATATTACTGTAATAAATTAATTCCGGATTGGAAAATATTAACATTGATAATAAACGTGGCATATTATATCTGATGATGAGATCATGTGTATGTTTTTGTTAGCCTTATGTAAAAAAAAAAAAAAAAAAAAAAAAAAAAAAGATAATTATTCTTAAATGTCCATGTGGTATTCATTTCTTACTACATGTACTGTGACTTTAGGAACAACTCCCCTATTACCCCCTACCACACCCTCAAAATACAGTGCCCTATAACAAAACGCAAAGTATACACAACAATTACAACTCAACTGGTGTGACACAAAATCAAAGCGTGAAACGTCGGATAGAAATATGTTCTTGGATTTACTCACCGGCCAAAGTTGTATAGGTGTGGCAATATGTATCTGATAGAGCAACACCGCTGTCCGAAGCCTGGCTGTCATTGTTTTCAATGTGTTTACATGTACTTGTGGGGTAATAATAACATGAAAATCCGCAAAATAATTAAAGATTGTTGAATTGATCAATACACAGCATACATGTAACTAGTGTAATATCGATATGAAAATATACATGAAGATCTTCTTCATAAGACACCTGTTGGATCCATCCAACATGTAAATTCCGTGAACATGACATTTTACACCCACCCACCCACCCATCGCTCTACGCAATCAATCGTAACATAGTGAAGATATCGGGTTTTCATCATACTTAAATAGCAAAGCTGAGTTAAATGATGTTAGAACAAAATATGTTCAGTATTAGAATTGAATTGAACTGAATAGTGTTTTCATTTGGCTTGCCTAGAGAGCTTAAACGTAAACATACAATTCACGTTAATAGGTCAATAAAATTTTGACCAAAACCATAGATACTTTGAATGTTGATAACTAACGAATGATTCACTTGATATCATCATTGCCTAAAACATGTTTCAGTTCATGAATACAATACAATGCATGATGTTATATAAAGCATCACAAGTAATCAAATATGACGATCTATTTTCTGTCTATTTTTGTTTTGTTTTATGTGAAAAAAAAGCAAGCATTTAAGGTAAATGTAAACCTATTTATACGTACCATAGCACTGACCCAGTTCACTCAGTAGTAGAATACACATCCACTGGGTGAACGCCATTGCTGAAATTCAGAAGTCAAACAGGAACATAGCGAGAAATAGGATAAAGCGAAAAGGAAATATACCGACATAGATAAACACTCAAGAATATCTACGAATAAGATTTAACCATATATCAATAAAGCTGCACAAAAATAGAAAACTTGACATAACGCTAACGGTTTAACTGCTAAGGGGGTAGTTACTTTATGCATTGTTTCTTTAAATGAATACAACAAATGTACCTATATAATCTGTCACTCGAAAAATCAATTGGAGAAAATTTTCGGGATCTGCAGATAGGGCTCATTCATTCAGTGCACATGTACTACACTTACAAATCATTCAAATGTATTCCATTCTTTGAAGATTCCGCGGACTACACATGTATTGATTGCATACTGTACAATATCTACATGTTAGAAAGTCTGTAAGCCATAGGAGAAGCAAAACATGTTTTGGGATTTATTCTTAAAACTATTTATAGTCATTACAAATCTTAAAATTTCTTTTTTTTTTACTGTATGAATTGAAAATTGCATCCTGTTATTTTAGTCGAGTTCTTTCTGACATGTTTTACAAACTTTTCACAATGATTTTGAAAAAGGGTAACTCCGTTTACCTGATCAAGATATGGGGGTCACAGCGGGTGTGACCGGTCAACAGGGGATACTTACTGCCAACGAGGAGTGCTCTTGGGCACTTGATCCCACCTCTGATATGTCCAGATATCCGCGTTCACTCTGCTCTCCATTATGTATTCATTATAGGATTAATGAGATTTAGCATTGTTCTTCAACATTAGTATAAACAAAACAGACCAACCATTTGTATGATAATATTTGACCCAATGACAGGCTGTATTTCATTTTGATATATATTTTCAATTTCATCTCTTCAGTTTTCTTTAAAAAATTGCGGGCATATATCCCATGTTATTATATACTTTCAATTTCATCTCTTCTTTTTTCTTTAAAAGTTTGCGGTCATATATCACACGATATATGCCCGGAAACATTCCGGCCCGCAAACATTACGTCACAATCAAATTTCTACGCCGTTAATTTTCAAATTTTTCGTGTTTTTCATCTTTTACTCAGTTAAACCGATAAAGTTATTGTTAAAAATCAAATTATTGTTAGTTTCTAAATGAAATTGAAAGTATATAATAAAAAGGTTATAGACTTTGTATGGAAAATATGACGACTTCGTTTTTTGTCGCGAACGGACCTCGCAAGCTCTACGCGCCAAAAAACTCGGTCGTCATATTTTCCCATACAAAGTCTATAACCTATAAATATATACCCGGACACATTCCGGCCCCCAAACATTACGTCACAATCAAATTATTACGCCATTATTTTTTTTATTTTTCGTGTTTTTCATCATTTACTCAGTTAAACCAATAAAGAAATTGTTCGAAATAAAATTATTGCTAGTTTCTAAATGAAATAGAAAGTATATAATAAAAAAGGTTATAGACTTTCTATGAGAAAATATGACGACCTCAGTTTTTGTTTATTTGTTATTGTTTTTTTTGTTTGTTTTTTTTTTTTGTTTTTTTTTGTCGCAAGCTCGGTCCGTCTACGCGCCAAAAACTCGGTCGTCATATTTTCCCATAGAAACTCTATAACCTATAAATATTGACCAAATATTGTGAGCAATGCTGACTTCTTCAAACTCCTGTACCATTGAATTCAGGTATATGTGAAATCTAATTTTGATTTTCAATATTCTCTTGACAATATCGTTTGAAATCATTATCGTCATGTTGCCAGTTATTTTTCTTTCTATGCATGCACTTTTCCCCTGTCGATAGGAAAACTGTTTTTCTATAATTATCAAGAGGTGTCAATAAGAAAAATTAAATAAATTGATGTTAGAAGACGAATATATAGAATCAGAGACAAAACAACAAACGTACCGGTGTTGTATTAGTGAATAATCCCGCGTAGTGAGACTTTCCCAAAATACTGGCTATATAGTGAGACTTTCCCTCAGAAGATTGGCTATATAGTGAGACTTCCACCTGAAGAATGGCTATATAGCGCGACCCCTACCCCCGGAAGACTGGCTATATAGCGCGACCCCTACCCCCGGAAGACTGGCTATATAGCGAGATCCCTACCCCCGGAAGAATAGCTAGAGAGTGCGACCCTTACCCCCGGAAGAATGGCTATATAGTGCGACCCCTACCCCCGGAAGAATGGCTATATAGCGAGATATCTACCCCCGGAAGAATAGCTAGAGAGTGCAACCCCTACCCCCGGAAGACTGGCTATATAACGCGACCCCTACCCCCGGAAGAATGGCTATATAGCGAGATCCCTACCCCCGGAAGAATAGCTATATAGAGCGACTCCTACCCTCGGTAGACTGGCTATATAGCGCGACCCCTACCCCCGGAAGACTGGCTATATAGCGCGACCCCTACCCCCGAAAGACTGGCTATATAGCGCGACCCCTACCCCCGGAAGACTGGCTATATAACGCGACCCCTACCCCCGGAAGACTGGCTATATAACGCGACCCCTACCCCCGGAAGACTGGCTATATGGTGATAGTCCCCCTGGAAGTCTGACTATATAGTGAGCCCTCTGTGTCGGATTAGAAACTGAACATAAAGAAAACGCATTATGCACGTGATAATGGTTAGAGTTTGTTTTACGTCCCTTTGAGAATTTTCACTTTTATTGAGACCACATCTGTAGGTGAAGAACAACAAATTCAAACCAATGGTTGGCCTCCATGGTTGCAATGGCATGTCAAATGTTTCAATATTTAATTTTGTGTTTCGTTTGTAATATATAATTTTTCATTTGTATTCTATATTTACCATTGATGGCGCATGATGTTCGATTATGTTGTTTTTAGTTTATGACTCATGATGATACAAAACAGGTTAAGTAATTAAGTGGGACAATTTGTACCCATGGAAATCTCAATAATCTGCTGAAAGACGTGATATCAATAATCATCAGAACTTATATCATATGCACATGTAACAGCGACAAACACGGCCCAACATTGAATATCAGAATTGATATCACGTGTAACAGCGACAGAAAACCCGACACTGACAAGGAAATATTAACCCAGAAGGAAGTTAAGTCCAATTATAAACAAGAAAATCAGATCTCGCAAACGAACGCTAGATTATATCGGTGCATTCTAAAAATGAACGAAGTGCATATTAACGAACGTGGAAGGAAATCTCTCCTCGGAAGAGAACTTGACTCAAACGTACACAGTTGTCAGCAGTATTTGAAAATTGAGGCGTGCTATTGATAACGTTGTGGCTTCAGGTCAAGACTTTGTTGTAGTAAAGGGCATACCATCAATCCATGAAAACAGTGACCACATTCAAATCATGGGCAGTTTCTCCGCTTAAGGACATGGTTATGGTCAATCGAAATGCACATCAAAGATAATAATTTATGTTTAAAATGTTGAAAAAGAAAGGTTTCTGGGGAAATAAATCAAATCAAAAATGGAATAAGATGACATTTCTCTTAAATTAGTTATTGAGACCAATCTGGTTTACATAACGTCCCCGTCTCCCAGTGAAACATGACGGGGGGGGGGGGGGGGGGGTTCAAACTGTTCGGGATTTGTGGCATTGACAACGAAAGGCAAACCACAGGTATTGCATACCCAGTACAATCTCTAATTCACATTTGGTCATATCACTGAGTAAGGCGATCTTCTATTCAATGAGACAATATTAGATACCCGGTAGATACTTACATTCGTGAATAAGATTGAATATCATCTTGATCTATAAAATTGAATATCGCTATACAGCCAGAAAACGAGAGATAACTCTCAAATGATAACGAAATACTTCTACATGTAAGATACTATCCACGTGTACTTCTGTTTTTGTGACGTTTGCTAGATGCAATTAATGAACCGTGGGATAACAGAAAACTCCAACCCAAAACTAATTTTCCTTACAAGTTTCCCACTCGGAGAATCACTGGGTCATCGAAAGCACAATCACTGACTATCAGGATATAATTAGCTGTCCTTGTGTATCAAACAAGGGAAGGGTATAATTTGCTGTTTGATCAGACAACTCTTCATTTTCGATTGTGTGATACACATTGAAAGGATGAAAATAAAGAACGTACCATATATAGTAATCATTGATTTCAAGTTAATTTGGCAAATTCATGCAACTGTTATTTATATTCAAATGATCTTAAAACAAAATATTTAGATATGGAAATGAAAAGGTGCACATGAAAGCTTAAAGCATGTAGAAAGAAATAGGAAACACTGTGAAACGTCTTGTATATTTATGTACTACAGTTAAATTTCTCCAAACCGGCCCTTCAGAAAACCGATTCTCCCTGAATTCAAAGTCCCGACAGAAATCCTAACATTTCCTTACAAAGAAATTCTTGCAAAACCGGTCACCCCTGAAAACCGGACACCGGCCGCTTTTTAAAGAATATTTGTGAACAAACATGAGTAATTTACCCTTATAATACCGGCCACGTTTTGAAGATGAGGATTTGGCCAGATGGGTGATCTAGATCGGCCAGGTGTGAACAAATGACCGACCGACCATCCACGGGGGGGGGGGGGGGGATTATCAAAACGAGGTGTGAAAAACACTAGTGGCCTCTATGATTTCTATGGTTTACCTGTGTTGTCAATGGTTTTAAGTGACACTTGACTCATCCAATACATATTGAATGAATACAGCATCTAATGTCATTTTGTTGCACAATACTATGGTATGGGCATAAACGGAAATGAATGAAGAACAAATGGTAATCATCAAAAGATAAATTAATTTTCTTCGTTTCCATAGACTTAGAAATTCAAAGAAAGATGCAAATTACAACATCATCTTTTTTAATGTACTTTTTCAGAAATGTCAAATCAAATCTGTTAATGCGGTAAACAATGGACGTAAACAGAGATTTTAATTGACAAGAGGAATTCCAATAACAGGCTTCTGTACCTTTTTATGCATCTCATTACAGCCTTGCAGTTTAAATTAGATGATTTCAGCGCGAATATTTTTCTCCTAAACATTAAATGCTGGTACAAGCGGATTAATTTGATCTCCACCGATAATTGATCATAGATCACCAGATCAAAGTAAATGGTACCTACTTTGTAAAATTAAGATAGAATGTCTTTAAATGCAAATTTCTCGGTAAATCGGGAAACCCTCTAAACCGGCCGTTTTTTTTTTATATTCGGAGCCGACTGGTTTAGAGATTTCACTGTATACAGTAATGCATTTTAGTGCTATTACAAAACTAGGATTTACAAATGTGCAGGAGAATTTTAATGCAAAACAAAAGTAAGTCTTTAAAATACACCTCCTTAATTGGAGAGCATTCGTCACAAACACTAACTATTCAGAATGATGAGCGACCACTTAAAGTTGAAGTGCTTTTCAATTAAGGAAATGTGTCTAGATGACGCATGTCTAAATTATCCCTCTCTCATAACGAGAGTGAAAAAGCTATAATGATGTTAGGGTTAAAGTGCCTCAGATCGTGTAGATGGACATTCATAAAGTAGTATTTGAATCTTTCTCGACATTAAAGGCGTGGGGTTTTTATTGTTGTTTTTTTAATGTTTTTATTGGGGGGGGGGGGGGGGGTAATTTCTAAAGAAAAGCAGATTTGATTTCTTTTTACTATGGTCGGGTACAATATAGTTAACTTATTATGGTCGGGTAAATATACTTTAACTTATTACAGTCGGGTACAATACACTTTAATTTACTAATCCCGTTCACATTCGAGTAAGTTCCTGAGTGTACTGCACTTTCACTACGACCATAAATATCTCACCAAGATATTCCACGGTGGCTGTACGATTGTGGCGTTTCTACCCCGCTCTTAATATGACTTTACCCCGCTTCTTATCAGCCATCTTGAAAATAAGCGTGACGACAGCGCAGCGCTTCCCAGTCAGGAAAACTCTGTCGCGATCGTACTACAGTTATAAATTTTCACGTTTTCAGCGTACAGGAAGTGGTATCTAAAACGTTTTGTTGAGTATAGAAGAACAAACAGGCATCGACAGGTACAGATATAAGTGTAAACCCATCTATTTGGGGGAAGCTGAAGGCCGGGCGTATTGAAGAATCTCACCGTTAGTTTAACTCTGACATGGTCACATCTATCTGTAAAACTTCAATTCTCAGATTTAGATTCCAATGGAAAAATCATTGAAAATCCATTGAAAAATCATCAAATCTCATTGCAAATATTACCCATAAGTCTAACAATTCACGAGCTAGAATTACAAATTGCATTGATTAGTATTTAATGACATAATGATTAAGTTAAATCAATGAAGAAGAGATATACATGCAAGATTGAATTATTTAAACGGGAATATTACCCTGCTATATACAGATATACAGTATATTCTATAAACACATACATTATATTAATGGAATTTGAAGATACAAAATATTCCAGAACTGACCAAACTAACATTCTAAATATAGATTAATTGAAATTATTCACCTTAAGTTTTTCCAATTCTCAACAAACAAAAACGACAAATATTTTACAACAACAAATAACCGCCACTTAAAATAACAAAAAATCCAAACAAACAAAAGTCAACAACACAACAACAACAAAATATCCTATTAAATATGAAAATAACATCATTGTTGCATGAACAATGTATCATATTCACGCATTAACAATTCATAGCGAAATATATCAAATATGTCCGAATTCAATGTGAATTTGCAATTGTCTCTTTTGCATATTCGACCTCATAATTGCCAATGCTTCTTCGGGTATATAAAACTCTGAAAACAAAATATCGTGATACACACAGTCACAGCGAGAAAACAATGACGTCATGCATCAATGTAATATGGTGTGCCTATCCATCATTAGGTATTGTCATACATGTTGTCCGAACTAAGATAGTTCCAAACAGACCGGAAGCAGAACTCGTATTCTTCCTGAAATGAAAACGAGACAGTGTGTAATAATACTGCAAATACATGGTGAAGATTTGTTTCAATGCTTATCTATATTATCATTTCATTTTTAAGGTCTTCCGTAACAACGGAAGACCTTCTACTGATTGTGCTCTTATTATTCTTTTTTTCTTTCTTTTTCCTAGACGCTAACTTTGAAGCTTCATATTTCGCTCATTTCTGCATGGATTTTGCTCAAATTTTCAGGGTTTATAAACTTTATAGAACGATTTTAAAATAATGTACTACATTTCAGAAATTCCCTTCTGTTCACGAGTTATTCCCCTTTCAATGGAATTTTAGGGGCTTTCGTTTCCAGACAAAGGCTCCGAGACTGTATAAGCTTGAGCAGAAAATGCATTGAAAATGAAAAGTAGGAGCATTGTAGTTGTGCACATCGTGTTTTGTTTTTTGATTACAGCGTTCGAAATGGTGATTGACAGGGTTAAAAAATTAGGACGCCTAAAGGAGCAAAGAATTACACATATTTTCCTATGTATCTTTTAAACTAAAAATATTTTGTTAAGACGTGTAGAACAAAAGTTGTGCAAAATGTTAAGAGATTTCTTTTGATATCCCTAAAAAGGGGCTGGCCCCATAAATTAGGGATCTTCAAAGTTTTCGCTTTATAACTCAAAAACGGTAAATATTTCGATATGGCTTTCGCTGGAAAAGTTGTTCATTAACATCTTATTGATCTCATAAACATAATATTTTGCTCGAGTATTGTGTTATATATGAGTAAAATGCTTGACCCGCAAACAGGTAACCGTATTATTAGGTAGGTGAAGGGGGAAACTATGTGTATAACTTACTTCGGCACGTGCCCCTGGCGTGAAATTCATACGCGACTTCTGTGCGCACTGTGTACATAATATACCTACATGTATTTACGCAGATAGATATTAAAGTTTAATAAAATATTCAAGATTTGAGAGCAATTTATTTGATTTGTATGTATAAATAATTCAAACTCTTCAGTCTGAATATTATGCTATCATAATTTTGTTGTATGATAAAATATTGGTAACAGCTATAAACCTTTATTGTATGTCCTGAGCCATAAATTTCATAAATTTAAATAGTAATTTTTTGTTCATTATTGGGACTGAAAAGTTAAATGCTGAAAGAATTTAATCCCACATACACGCACGCCTCAAAAGACTGATTCGTGGAATGAGATCATACACGCATGTACTTGAGTAGTATAAATTTATTAAACACCTAAGGATAAAAATTTATAGTACACCTTTATAGCTTCATTTGAATTATATTAATTTCTCAAACTATTTCATAAGTACATACAAGAAGTCAGAATCGCCAGCGTAGCCAAACTACTTATATCGATACAGTACTTATCTTCCTGTCACAGTACAGTTGATTATTTTCTTTCTAAAAACTTAACTTGTATTCGTCTTTTGTAAAATCACTGGATAATTATTATAAATAAGTTTTCCCAGGGTGATCTTACGTATAACATATCAAGAGGGAAAGAAGGCGAAAGTTAGATCCCACACACACATACTCATGTACGGTTCCTGTATTTTCATGTTAACTAGGATGCATTAGGAACTGACCCAAGGACATATGGTCAAGTTTAAGGTTTTTATGTCACACAGCTCCGACGGAAGACCTCTCGTTACTTTGCAACGAGCTTGGCTCTAGTTGTTAATATTATCTCATTCTTGAAATCCTGGTTTTAGATAAAGTAAATTGTATTGAACTGTAACTTCCTGGTTATAGATAAAGTAAATTGTATTGAACTGTAACCTCCTGGTTTTAGATAAAGTAAATTGTATTGAGTTGTACCTTTCTGGATATCATTTCCGGTCTGTGACATTGTAGTTGTTGCACGATGGTAAAAATGTCCACCTCATCGTCCTGCAGTATTTGGTCTACCGCGTTATAGACCGCTAGAAATACCCCACAACATGTAGCACCGTCCCTAAAACGGAAGACCTCATAGACGTTTTCTCGGCTACTACAGCTGTATTCATTTCATAACAAAAACACGAGTTAACATACAGTCCATGGACCTTACATATGAATCAATGTCAAGAAATGTTAGGAAGCAAATTCAATATTTACAGGCAACCCGACAGCCGAAAAACCATATCCCCCGATTTTGGAGGCATAAAATACTGCCGTTACAGGCATAGCTCCCTAAACATACATAAATTAAATCATGCTAATATGTGGTTATTATTACATACTTCGAGATAACAGTTATAGGACCCTCTGGGTGGGATTTTCGATCCAAACTTAAATGCTTTATCAGGTTCGTTAATGTTACGTGCTCATTTGGTAGGATCTCACTGGAACTCCAACTCAGACATTCAAATATCTTAACCGTGTGTGTTTCTCCACTCTACAAATATAGAACCATAATATCAGACAGAATAAGGTACTGGTCATAGTGATGCATGAACTATTGTTGCTTATCAAAATTTTACATTTTCCCTCTAGAACTGTCCAAAATTAGTAATCGCCAACTGAAGGTGAAGATATATGCAGGGTCGCAGTGGTAATGGTTCTTTAACGTGTCAGCGCCAGACGGAACCTCAGTGTTTAAGGTCTTGTCCAAAAGTCCTGCGACTCTGACTTTTAGATGTGGAGTCTTTGGCGAAGGAGCAAACACTACCCACGCAATGGGGCGTAAAACAACATTCAAAGAAAATAAAGGGAGCAAAAGTACTCCCATCTTATAACTTGTATCCAATGAAAGTGTGCCAGGCTATTTCAACATCGTTATGTTTCGTATTTGTGTAAATTATAGGCATTGTATGCTTCTTCGGATACATCGATAGCTGTTATTTAGTATGGAAATAGAAATTTAATCGATTTACAAATGTACATTGATAAATACCTTGATTACTTTACAAGCGTCCCTCCACTTTACGCAAACCGTTTTCTTCTTGATTATATCACGTCTTAACCACCTACCAATTTCAATCCTCAATTACTTTATTTTTTTATGTACATGTATCTGCTTCCTTAACCCAAACTCACATCTTTCCTCTTGATTTCGATGTTGGTTGTCCGCAATTCTTCACATAGCATTGTCTGGGTACTTCTCGTGATTTCATAGTGAGCCAAATCAATTACAGAGTTTTCCCCGTCAACCCAGTTTTCAATCTGTTTAAAAGAAAACAAATTTGTAACTATGTCACCCACCATTAGAAATGCATTGAAAATCATTGATTTTGATATTTTCCCTACCTCCTTTACATCAGAGAATGGGTTTAACGAAATAAGGAATGACGACTTCTGATCCACCAGGAGGCTTATAAGATCAATGGAAGCACCTGACACCGGATACTGCGCAGAAATAAACTCCTCGGCTTGGGCAAAGGACTGAATATCAAATTTACATTTAAGGTATTCTATTTTGTAGATAACTATTAAACTTGTATGCATCTACAATTGTATCAAATAGCAATACATGTTCATGCATATTGATCTTTTAATAAAAATAAAGCTTTACTATTACTTACGAAAAAAGGTATGTACTGCTTTAAAAGATTACATACCGACACAAATACTGCATTGTAGTATGGTGCTCGACCCTTCACATTGGATGAAAGATAAACCAGATATTGTTCAACTGAAATTCAGAGATTACAACAACGTATATAATATACAGCCATTCAAATGTTGTCTTAAAATATACAACATTTTCCGTAAGCCAATGTTTTACGACTATATTATTTAAACCAAGTAGTATTGTATTCGTCATTTACCTGGTAAAGCAGACTTGGTCAAATTTAGCTCAAGGTACTTTTGTCCCGTTTTGAAATCGTCCCCATCATATTGAGGTTGTAAGCTTTTAAGCGCCTGAAAAGACCAAAGTGAACATTTATAACATATTTAAAAATATATCTTGTGAATTAGAGAAAAACAGTTTCAGATAATGAAGACTGTCCTTGTGTAATCGTCCATCCTTCTACTCATCTGACGTGTATCTTAGCAATCGAGGCAGTTCTTTCTAATTATATTTTGACAACGGATTTCGTTTACCCGATCGAGATATAGGGCTCACGGTGGGTGTGACCGCTCGACAAAGGATGTTTTTTTCCTCCTAGGCACTTGACTCTACCTCTGGTATGTCCAGGGGTCCGTGTTTGTCCTACTCCGATTTGTTTATATCTTGAGTGAGTTATGAGATTGATCACAGTTCCTTATCTTTACATTTTCATCATTAAAGTACTTACGTTAACCGAATATCTGTACTGGGGCCATACACTGCCACAATACCTTAAATCATATATTTGTTGGTATTGATTTCTAGCAATACTTGATGTGTTGAATACGAAAAATTATCCTAGCCCTGCCCTCTTTCAGAAACTCATATTTTGATTAGAAGTGGTGGTAATAATAAGTCCATGTTGATTTTAAATTCATCAACGTTGATATTATACTGTCATAGTAATATAAATTCTACTTTCGTTTTGTCATTTTTTTTCATTTTATATTGATACAGCAATGCAGGTGAACTTCGGTTTCTCGAACATCGATATGTCGAATATTACGAATGTCTCGAAATGAATCGATGGTCCCCGCCAATTTTTCTATATTCATGATTTTAGAAAACCCCGAACACGGAAATATCGAATACCTGGCTTATCTCGAAGTAGATTTACTGCCCAAGTGCTAAAAACACATGCGTTATCTCGAAGTCCAAGAAGTTTCTTTGACTTCACACCTGAAGTACACAATCATACCGTTATGCTAATTTTACGGTCTGTTAGATCTAGCACGGACTTCATGGAACCATTGCCGATAATCACACATTAATAGCCCCAAGCTGTTGAATTGGGAGCTTTATCTAATTATGTAGATTGGGTGTTTGGAAGTGATCATGAAATGCACATTTATACGCAAGATGACACGATAATTCAACAAGCAGCTTGGGGACGAGACCTGATATAGGAATTTAATTTTGTCGTAATATACGTTTACATATTCTATTACAAGTCAAAGTAAACACTAAACACATCAAAGTGATATAGAAATCCAGAATTAAACAATACAATGCATTATGTTTTAGCATGAATATCAGCACCAAAATTCAAAATCTTCAGTATCTGATAAGCAATCTACATGTAACGAAGGACCCGGTATCCAACCCATGGGATAGTTGGGTTATTTGTCAGTGGTATAAGAAGGTATCTTAAATTTCATACAATCGAATTAAAGTTCCATGCTATAACAGAAGCCGAAAAGACATCGAATCCAAGACAGCGATATTTCCCATTTCCGTCTTCCTCATTATTACAGAGACCGGTTTATCATTTACCAAGCGTAATACAAATCTGAGTATCAAAAAGACTGAGCCGAACGTGATATCTGATTATCGCTACATGTATGATAAACGACCGAAATTCATAAAACGTAAGTGTTGCAGTATCAAATAAAGTAATAGATATACAATATACATGCAATTGCAAACGTATTAAAACAATTCCCTAACTTCAAACTAAAAGTTTTACCGCTTTTAAAAGGTTTGTTTATTTACCTGTCCAATAAAACATGCAATGTAGAACCTTACACAGTATTTGTGTCAAGTTAATTAACTTCGATTTCTCCAACTCTTGGATATCTCGAAGTTTTTATTCGGCCCTGACAAGTTCGAGATATCGAGGTTTACCTGTATTTACTATATGTTTCGTTTTATGTATTACACATTGACATTGTTGTAAACTAGCCGGTGCTATGAGTGTTATGTACAATACTAAATGAAGCAATGACATTACGCTGAGCTTGCTTCTTCAATACAAACATTGTTAACTGGGTAAATGCTAGTCGTTGTTTCTCGAATGGTCGAAGTGCATACACTTAATGCTAATTGGCAGACAGGGGGCTCAACGACCTTATCGGTCAACCGTGTACCAAATGACACCAATAGACAATGATTAAAATTAAATGTTTTAAAGAAAACGATTTTCGGAAGTATAAATTGCAATATGATACAATTTTTATGCACCCTGTTACAAATATATATATTATTCCTTTTAATATGCAGTGAAAAATACTGAAAAGGTTTTAATATTATTCACAATCACAGTATTTAATCTACTTTCACTATAATCAGTTTTACCCCACCCTAGAACCAAAATCCGTATTCCTTAGATCTTTAAATGTCAATGTCAATTCGACTTTTAGATATATCGATGACGTTTTGTCTATTAACAATGATAGCTTTCATTCATATGTCGATTTGATATATCCCCGTGAGCTCGAAATAAAGGACACCACAGAGTCGTCCACTTCTGCTTCATACTTAGATATTTTATTGAAAGTAGACATTAACGGCAAACTGACAACTCAACTGTATGACAAACGGGATGATTTCAGCTTCTCCATCGTCAACTTCCCACATTTATGTAGCAATATTCCATTATCACCTGCATATGGTGTTTATATACCTCAACTGATTCGATATGCAAGAGCTTGTTCTGGGTATAGTAAGTTTTTAGATAGAGGCAAGCTACTGACAAACAAGTTGCTGGTACAGGGATTTCAACAGTCTCGATTGAAATCAGCATTTCACAAATTCTATGGTCGTTATAACGATCTAGTTCGTCAATATAACCTCGCATTGGGTCAAATGTTGTCTGACGTGTTTCATGCCGATTGTTAAGCCGTTCTTGGCACACTGATTTGACTGCGGATAACTCCGTTTACCTGATCAGGATATGGGGCTCACGGCGGGTGTGACCGGTCAACAGGGGATGCTCACTCCTCCTAGGCACCTGATCCCATCTCTGGTGTGTCCAGGGGTCCGTGTTTGCCCAACTATCTATTTTGTATTGCTTGAAGGAGTTATGAGATTGATCACTGTTCGTTATCTTCACCTTGTATGTATCATTTTTATAAAGCGGAAACTGCTCCTTCTAATTATAGCTTTCAACAGCATCAAAGAAAATATTCTATACATTTGTGTTTCACATAAACACAAAATACCAGTTTAAGACTGTCCTGCAGTGAAAATCTCTACCCCGGGGTTCATTTCAATAATTTAGAAGAATTTGTCATGCTCTAACAACTACGCACTTTTTCTTACAAATGTGCGGTTGTAAAGTGAAAACGTTTTTAAAAATACCAACATTTGGTAGTTTTTGTCACGCCCTAAGGCCCCGAGCGTGCATGATTCTTAACATTTACAATTCATGTCCCCTTGTCAAAAGGATGTTCCATATCAAATCATTTACAATTACAGCAGTTAACCTATCTTCACTATAATCGCTTTGGTTCTATACCAGAACCATAATCCCTATTCCTGGGATCATGAAACTTTAAATGTATGCCTCATTTGTCTCGACGATAATTTATAGCAATTTTGAAAAAAACATCTGAATGTTATTTATCAGCATAAAGTTGAATTCCCAGTCGTTTACACCCAACAGACAGAGATCGATAGCAATAGGTGAATGGGGTAACTAATGAAAGAACTCTGCTCTGTAGAAATTAAATAACCTAAGCATTTTACCGACTTACAACTTTCTCTGAATTTTAGAAATTTTAACTTCAATATAATTATTGCGACAATATATCTTCAATAGTATCCTTTGTAGTTATAAATGGCAAATATGAACTATAACTAGAGTACATGATACGCCCGTTTGGAGCTATCTGTCTATGTTTGCACACTTGACTGTCACAGGCTGTGACACTGTCATTTGCAACTAAATTTGAATAAAATCACATTAACGTACATGACGTTTTCTATCAGCAGATTAGCCTTGAGGGAGCTAGGCCTTTTAGCATACAAGATATGATCAGGACATAATTTGACTGTGTTTGGGTATAGAATTCTTTAATAAAGACAGTGACTTGCTTTGGTATTAAGACACATCTTTCCAATGTTGATGACCATAGGCATCGCAGTATTCAATTTTGACTCGAACACGATTTGAATATGTAAAAAATCTAAAATAACTCTATTGTTTGGGCTGCAGCACAACTGTCCTCCAAAGATGTATCAGTTGACCACAATTGATCTTCCTAGGCCTCACAGTGTGAAAAATATGACCTGGACACAAACATGCTAACAGACAGACGGACAGGCAATAGGACGGATAGAAAGCTGTCATAATCCGGGCGGAGAAAGGACTGATGTAAAACCAAGAAATGCTGTATGTTAACATGTTTGAAGAATTGAGAATTAATGGAATGCATACATTTATTCCTCATGTATTGGTATCTCATCCATTTGCTAAATAAAGAGAAACGTGGATTTCTGTTTTCTGAAAGGAATTTGGAAAATATGCTAAAATTAGTGTATAATACGAAAGATGTAAATAACGAACGGTGATCAATCTCATAACTCTTGTAAGCAATACAAAATGAATGGTTTGGCAAATACGGTCCCCTGGACACCCCAGATGTGGCATCACGTACCTTGGAGGAGTAAACGTCATTGTCGACCCGTCGTGAGCCCCATATCTTGATCAGGTAAGCAGAATTATCCGTAGCCAAAATCAGTGTACCAAGAAAGCTCTAACAATCGGTATGAAAAACGTCAGACAGCATTTGACCCAATGATAGGTTGCATTGGCAAACTAGATCGTTATAACAGCCATATAATTTGCGAGAAGCTGACTTTAAACGAGGCTGTTGGAAGCCCTGTTCTGTACCATCAACTTGTTTGTCAGTAGCTTGTATCGATTTAAAAACTGACCATACACAAAACATTGCTTATCAAATCAGTTGAGAGATATAAACACCATATGCAGGTGATAATAGAAATATTGTTACATGGATATGGGAAGTTGACGATGAAGAAGCTGAAATCATTCCGTTTGTCATTAACTTGAGCTGTTGGTTTGCCGTTAATGTCTACTTTCAATAAGATATCTAAGTATGAAGCAGAAGTGGACGACTTTGCGGTGTCTTTTATTTCGAGTTCACAGGGATATATCGATTAGACATATGAATGAAAGTTGTTAATGGTAATAGATAAAACATCAGCGATGTATCTAAATGTCGAAGTGAGGGTAACAGCAAGATATTTTTTTCTTCTTACGTAGAAGTTTTTGAATAAGTTCATATCAATATGAAAACAGGTCATCTAACAAAGGAACACAATTTGCGCCCATGGGGATTTCAACGGACTGTTGGAAGAGCTGATCTCCAAAGACCACGAAGATATTGTCAATGAGGTACTCTAGCATTTTTTTAAAATTTAAACTTCAGAGTACTTGTACGTAGAATCAGAGTAGTGTTTAACGAAATAATTTTTTTTTGGAATGACTGATCACTAGATTTGAATTTTTCCAATTTTGCTGAAGAAGCAACTGTTCATGATGTCAAAATGTATAGTCTTTAAGTTATCGTGATGAATGGTCGTGTAAACTGCTCAAAAGCCATACGGTTTGATGCTATTGATTTGAGACAAGTTTTGCGATTTCAAGTTTTTATGAAAAGTTCTTTAGAATTTTTTTTTAGAATCCACACTTGATTTACTCCACTTCTGGCATATGTAGTGACACTGTAAGTTTAAAGTTTCTCCTTAAATGATAAAGCGCTTTCCTAAAAGACACAAAACAGCCTACATTTTAAAAGCACTTTGACAAGTATACTAAATTTGGTGTATTAAATGACAAAGTGCTTTCCTAAAAATCCTTAAAAATAAGAAACTGCCTACATTGAACTCATTCGTGATTTTTTTCTTTGCTTCCGGTTTATCCAGATCTGCGTATGTCGACATGAATTCACTCTTGTTGACGAACGTCCCCTTTCTTCTGAAGTATTCATACAAAGCGTGATACAGGAAAACGTACTGGTCCTATAAATAGATCAAACGTACGGGTCTTTTAAATAGTTGAAATATACTAGTCCTATAAATAGATCAAACGTACGAGGTCAACTCAGCGTGACCTTTGCTCGAAATATATTAACCAATCAAAATTAATCAATTACGTCAAGGATCGACCAATGAGAAAGTGTATGTTATATGATTATCGTTCGGCGTTTAAAAATGGTTGTGCCCATTGTGAAGGATTCACTAAACATACAACTGAAGCCTCCACAACCGGAAATTATGCAAAGAAATTTTGATTCTAAGGATTCCATGACAGGTTACTGACTGTATTCGGTAAAACATTACCCTCCGGCTGCTCATCGAGGAAACTATGCGAGCCGCCATGTTAATTTGTTTACTCGGATTCTACGGGAAGGTTAAGACAATGTACGATAGAACGAGAGTGTACCTAAGATTTTCTAGGCGATGATCTAATTGGTCAACATCATGGGTCATGCTGAGATAACCTCGTACATGGAGTTGTTAGATGTGAAGCGTATTGTATTGGAGCGAATTCACATTTAATTAGATTGAAACAGCGTTCATTTTAATTCTACAATAACACCTAAATACAGGTTTCATGAACATCATATAGTTTTTAATGGCTATAAGGAGAGTAGTTGATATTATCATAGACAAGGACGAGTACCTAAGGAGCGACAATCAATTGAGGATGAATTCAAGCAATGACAAATACGATCTAGGGGGAACATTAACTTTCATCATTCAAGGTATTGCTTACTTAAAGTGACGTCACAAACAGAAAGTCGAGATCACTTGTCAGATAACTAGTTGCAAGACTATTTGCTATAAGTCGTGGTAGATTAACATGTAAAATTAGGAAATGAAAGGTGAATATAACGAAGTGATCAATCTTATAACTCTTCTAAGAAATACGAAATAAAGAGTTGAGCAAACACGGACCCCTGGATATACCAGAGGTGGTATCGGGTGCCGAGGGGGAGTAATCATCGACAGGTCACACCAGCCGTGAGTCGTATGTCTTCATCAATCAAGGAGAATAATCCGTATTCAAAATGTATGTTCAAAACGCTGTATGGTAAACGGCATAATGTTGAAATGTTTTTCTATTTTTTGCATGCTGTTTTATGCATTTCATGTAGAGACGCCACTTGCTGTTGATGAAGTACAAATATTGACCTCTGTATGATGCGTAGGATCGTAGGATTGTGGGTTATTTAATATACCAACGCCGGAAATCCGCTTTTAAGATCATATCCAAAATATCCGTTAATTTCACTTGTAATACCTAGGGGTGGACGATGAAACAGTCAATAGCTATGTTAACCTCTTAGCTTTTCCGCAACACCATGACAGAAGGTTGTACCCAGAACCTCCCCGTTGTGAAGGGAGTGCTTTAAACATCAGGTTACAGTTTAACATGAAGAATAAAGACAATGTGCAAATGTATATAAAATAGTAAATAACAAAAAATGATTCGTGTTTTATACAATAAAATCTCAATTTTTTGCTGAAGGTTTTATTTTGTTTCATATGACACAAGTGAAATCACCCACATATACATGGTATATATAAACTCTTAGAAGTAATACGTACAGCGTTTTGGATCATAGTCATCCTGTCTTTCCGCATTGCCTTGACAAACTCCACTACATTGACCCTGTGGTGGACATCTCCGTATCTGGACAGAACATCAAGTGCAATGAACGTCCCAGTTCGACCAATCCCCGCACTATAACGAGAGAAACACGTTATTCAATCAATTTCTCGTTAGAAGGTTCATAAGAAGTGGACAGGGTAATACATCTAGTATTTTTTAAAATTCTAATGGCATGATTTCTCATTAATATATAGTTTTAATTAGTCGCCCATGGGAATAATATAGAAAAACTAAAAAGTTTTGGATGATATTAAAAGCCATGAGCTTCAATAATCTTAAAACCACACAGGTGGATATATCACAAGTACATATGTAAATGTTGGACATGTACGTCAAAATTCTCCACAAAATATGTATTTTGTACCTGCAATGTACAAGCATTGGATGTTGAGAAGGTTCAATTTTGTGCCGGAAGTGTCTGTGGAAAATGACCAGATTCAATGGATTAGGAGTTCCGTGATCCGGCCATCTTGTGTAGTGAAACTGTACGATCGTCCTTGACCCAGTGACCTTGAGATGTGATTAAGAGTCATTTGTATGGTAACGGTTACATAGCATAATAATAAGAATCTATTTGCAAAATCAAAGAGAAGTAAGTGTTTTGGGGTTCTTAATTTCATACATACTCTCTTCTTGCGCACTGCCATTTTCCTGATGATATAACAGGCATAAACTTTCTCTTCCAGCAATGTGACGGAAAATGGATTTACGTCGAGTCCATGCCCTTCACTTGGCCAGTACTGGTGACACTTCACCTTTATTTGCAATTGATTACAGGATTATCGGTATACACGGGTACTATATACTTAAAGAAATAAAAATCTTCAGATGCAATGATACATGGATGTAATTGACTGGTATATTCAGAATAATCTAAATCAAGAAAGATATGAGAGGAAATGAAATCTCCGATCTGTCTGATTGACATTCAAAGGACAGTAATCTCTTTTTTTATCATAGACCTGGGCCAGTGTATTAAAATTGTATTTGATGAGCACTCACCAAGAAAATGGATCATAACTGCTGAAATCTTTAGCAGCTGTCTAATACATGTATCGGTGCAGTGTGATTCATGAATGCGTATTTACACGCGTATATAATGATTGGTTGTAGATACATGGAAGGTGAAGATAACGGACAGTGACCAATCCCACAACTTCTATAAGCAATACAAAATAGATAGTCGGACAAACACAGGCCCCTGATGGAATCAGGTGCCCAGGAGGAGCAAGCATCCCACATCGACGGGCCACACCCGCCGCAAGCCCCACATCCCTAGCAGACAAACGGAGCCACCCGTAGCCAAAACCTCTTGATTCAGGAATGTTCATACATTTTGTGATATGTTGTATACATGTATATTATTACATAATCAGGGTATTATATGAAGAATACGAGGAATACATTATTAGAAATATGCGGATCCTATTTACAAACCTTTGGTCCCTCTATAAGATTGGTCAACATCACGATATATTGAACGTCTTTCTGCCATATCATCCGCCAGTGGTCTATCAAAGTGTTTTCTCTTGGACCTACCACGGCCATGCGAGTGTAAAACATTGACCGTTAATGGAAGTACAACATTAAAAATCAATCACTCTTTTAAATGCTGGAGCGATTCTCACCTTGGCATGCGATATATTCCCGCTTACCATCCATACTCTACAATAAATACATCGAAAGCATTGATAAAGAGGTCTAGTTCTCTCTATATTTCCATTTTTTTTCCATTTCTCTATAATTTGCACACACCTCAATGTAATTTGCATTTATGTAATCTGAGTCGAATCCATCACCAGAATCTAACACGACTCTCGAATGATCATCTACAAAATAAAAAAAAATACACACTACAAGATGTGTTAGTGAAACACTGATCTCCTTGAATTACAACATATTAGAGAATAATTTTCAAAGTTGGTCAGAGGTCAATTTCACGTTCACAAGGTCAACAAACTTTTTACGAATGGAAAAGGTTTTCTCACAAGGAATGCGTATGCTAATATGAAAGCAGTGCTTCATGGTTTAAAAAATGTGGATTACATTACAATTTTCTAAAAGTAGATCTTAGATCAATGTTAAGGTAACCAGATGAATGATTTTGGTGTCATGCAACAAGGAATACGTATACCAAATACGGAAGCTAAACTTCTTATGTTGTACAAGATATTTCCAAGTAGGTCAATGATCAATGTCAAGGTCACAAGGTCAGCAAATCTGGTATTGTTTGAAACGTCCTCTCACAAAACATGCACATGCCTAATATAAAACAGTACCACTTACGATTTGAAAGGTATGACCTATAGTAAAATTTTCTAAATGTAGGTCAAAGGTCGATGTTAAGGTCACCAGGTTAAAGATTTTGGTGTCAATTGAAAGGTCTTGCACAAGCAAAACACATGCTAAACATGAAAGCCGTACCACTATAGTGTAAATTATATGACCAAGGATCAAGTTTTTGACACAGACCAAAGACTAGATGCCCCTGAATCATCGATTTCTGGGGGTATGAAATACATTTAAAATGGTTTAATTCAACATGTCAATTCGCCTGTCCGATAGATAGTATATGCTAAGTTCATTTCTCATATTACATGGGAAAGTTGTTCTGAATCTGTTTTTCAGTTGGTTTTCTTCTAGTTTCGCCGTATTGCAAGGGAATCTTTCACCATACGGAATTGACTAAAAGAGAAAGAACATTCAAAAGGACCAGAGGTAAAGATTATACACAGTGTATCTTGTAAAAAAAGAAAAGATAGCAATATATCCGATGGGATCTTGTATGTGCAACAATCCATGTATAATTTGGTAAATGTATATCGTTACAGTAATAACTACTCTAATTTTATGTGGCATTAGGGCGTTATGTTAAATGTCTATAATGCTGCCTGCCTTATCGATACACATGATCGAACTGTTTTACCTTAATTATAATACCTTATATTCCTTCATAAAACCGATACTTTCATCGGCTTCCTTTTGTCGTATATCATTCAGAAGATCTTTTACAGCAATATCCTTTGCAACTGACAAATTCTTATAGTGGACAGCTTCTTCTAGGATTTCACTCTGCGGTTCTTCTTCTGGTTCCTCAATTGAAATAGACACAATTGCGATGTTTGTGTACAGTTTGTTTGTAGCTGAAAAAAGAAAGCATTACCGTTCTCCTGTAAGAAACCATGTATTTGTTGTTAATGAAAGACGAAGATAACGAACAGTAATCAATCCCATAACTCTTATAAGGAATCGAAAATAGAGAGTTGGGCAAATACGGACCCCTGGATATACCAGAGGTGGGATCAGGTGCTTAGGAGAAGTAAACATCCCCTGTCGACCAGTCACACCCGCCATGAGCCCTATATCTTGATCTTAATATCCGAAATCATTAAAAGGTATTCGTTTATTCACATCGAGAAATCTCGCCATTTAGTTATCATTATAGTTCAGTGATACAGTGATATTACACGATAATTTCAGACATTGGTGAACCAATTCCTCTCAAAAATCAAAGTACTTAAAGTACTCGTGGGAGTTGAACATTGTGGAAATTCAGTTAGAACAGATAGCACTGGAAGGGTAGGGGGATAATGACTGAATATTATCATGATTTTAAATACAAATCAATTGTTGTTGTTTTTCAAAGCGTTACAACAGCAAACATGGATAATGGAAGGCCCATGGGCCACAACGCTCCTCGAGTAACTGAAGTCGTGTTGTTGTTTTCTAGAATTTCACCCCTTTATATTCTCATGAAAAATGTGACCACATATTATGGCCCAAACATTCAAATCAATATGGTTTTCAATGCCTTGCAGTTATGAAGAAGTTTTTCCCCTGTATATATACATTCAAGTTTAATCCTAGTTGTAGCTAATTCTAAGGATTCATTACTTGAAAAGGTAGTCCAATATGCTAAGCTGTCACCTGAGTATACTACAGTCCTGTAGAGGATCAATGGAATGGTAAATAATTGTATAATAACTCAAAATAAATGAAATGCAAAACAATTAAAATTGTCCGGCATCGGAAATGCACAAGCCGAGTTGCACAAGGAATGGGCATAGAGGGAACCGGCAGAAAAGTTTGCAAGAATTATCAAGCAGGGAGCAAAATTTTGCGTACATAAATTTCAGCCGACTTAAATCCTTTGTGACCTTGACCTTTAACCCTTGACCAAAATCAATAGGCTTCTTTGTCTCATCAAGGGCGATAATCCATCTAAGTTTAATTGAGATCCTATAATTTGTTAAAAAATCGTAGTGCAGAAAACAAAATTTTCTCCAAATTTCAGTCTATTTATAGCCACTGTGATTTTGATCTTTGACCTTGTGACCCCAGAATCGATAGGCTTCTTGTCTTACTTAATCGATCTAAGTTTGATTGGAATCCTATAATTCGTTCAAGAGCTATGGTGTGGAAAACAAAATTTTCTCCAAATTTCAGTCTATTTATAGCCAGTGACCTTGACTTTTGACCTAGTGACCCCAGAATCGATAGGCTTCCTGGTCTTACTGAGGGTGACAAGCCATCTAAGTTTGATTGAGATCGTATGATTCGTTCAAGAGCTATGGTGCGGAAAACAAAATTTTCTCCAAATTTCAGTCTATTTATAGCCACTGTGACCTTGACCTTTGACCTAGTGACCCCAGAATCGATAGGCTTCCTCATCTTACTGAGGGTGACAATCCATCTAAGTTTGAATGAGATCCTATAATTTGCTCAAGGGCTATGGTGCGGAAATGAAATGTTGATGCGTGCCCGCCTGCCCGCCCAAAGGCACTTCATCAGATCATAAACCGAGTTCGACTTCATCGCAACTCCGCTAAAAATGAAACACTAGTCAAATAATGTTATTTATTGCCAAGGTATTTGGGATATTATACTGTGGCTCAAACAGGGGGTGAATGAACCTGACAGAATGGGAAGAATATAGCGGAATCAGACTCGTGATGTTGGAAACCTATAGTGATTAATAAACTATACATGTACAAGATCCATAACTATTTTTTTATTCAGTTTGTGAGGGAGAATCCTCATGTCTCTTTCATCTGTAGACAAATAAACAATGTGTTTTGACCAGAGCAATTTCCAATCCTTTTTGCAGCATAAATTCAACATTGTGGCAACTGGGTTAAACTTTGATAGTGAAGTCATACATGGCAGCACCTTATCCCATGCTCTTAAAATTTCTGTTTGACACACACTCATGACATCCACTCAAACATTACAGAGTGCAGCAAAATCTCATTGTAATAGGGGATTCAAAATGGATAACTGGTACAAAATATGGTACATACTATTAAAAAAGGATAATGAATTTGACATATTGATGTCTTGGAAAAGGAAATTCTGACATCGGGGCTCTAAGCGTTTTCAAACATTGTCATTTGATAAAAGTGTTCTACATTTTTAAAAATAGAGATTAATATGTCTTTACATACATAGGTGAGAAAGTTTCCATTATTCCTAGCCGAGACATACCATGTATGCACAAAAAATTCATAAACAAATATCACACTACTCACGTAGAAAATGTGGACCTTACCATCATCAAGCGCAGCGAAACACGCCATTTCGAGATTTTCGTCGACGAAAGCTCGGTAACAGTAATGAATAAGGTACACTCATTTTGTATCTATTTTGTGACTTTCTTGATTAAAAGACACAGTTCTCTAATGTGTAACGTGCAATTACTACGTAATTCAATAACTTGAAGCATGAAGCAGTTTCACTTTGCAACTGGATATAAGAAATTTTGTTTCGTATTCCGATCCCAATCGAAAGTTGTTGACTGGGAATGACGTGTTTTAATTCAATATACATGTAACATCAAGCATTTTTTATATCACATTAAAAAAAAACCCAAATATATACACATACGTAATGTTGTAGAGTTATTTCTTGTAAATTTTCTGAGGTTTCGCACCATATTCGATATTTCGCGCCACGGTGTCAATAGGTCTTGTGTGCAGTTGTCGTTCGTTTCCCTATCAATGTTTATAGGTGACGCTGCGCTACAAACGACAATTTTCAACCTTATCTTTTATTTTTCTATGTATATCAGTATCACTTTGATCGAAATTCTGTATTCAAATTGATTTGAATACAATATCATTGCATTTACTTACATGTCAATTATCAAAATTAGATTAATTCAGAAAAGTTACATGGATTGTTTATAAAAGTTTATGTTGATTTACCTAGGAGTAAATCAGCTGACACAGAACCCCCGATGACGACCACTATACAAATCAATACAAATTACTGCGCAGAAAAGTGCGTGATGACCCAGGGAGATTGAACATAGTTCAACTCCCAACAAATACCCTAACACTACTGGGATTTTAAAACCTATTGGCGTGTTTAAGAATACAACACTTGCTTGTTAAAAAGTGTATTTCAATTTGACAAACATTCTTAATAGCTGTCATATATATGATAAGATACTATTCCATGGTTTTCTTGAAGTTGTTTTGCACACAAACGTATGACCAACCACATTATGTTTTCCAGTCATTTATTTTAGAGCTCTAACTTATATAGAAACTGCGATCAAATATTCAGATTGTTCTTTATGATATGTTCAGTAATACAATATACTAGCTTATAAACTCGTTAGCAAAAACTTAATAAATCAACTTCTTGGACAGTAGGAATGAAAATAAGTGGTTATATTTCTTATGAACATATAACTACATGTACCATGACTTAAATTGTGAATGCTCATTATGTATTCGAACGTAATCTGGGCTCTGGTAACCGTAAAGAGACTAGCTACATATTGCGGTATTTACGTTTCTTCCAGACTTGATAATATCACGAAATTTACCTGTCGAGGTCTTACTACCGGTTTTGTAGGACATCGATCGCGTTGACGACTGGGAATGCTTCTGTCGTCTAAACCTACAATCAATAAACATTACATGTAGATCTCCATAAATGAAATAAAGTTTGAGATACTGACAAATAATCCAAGATTAAAGACGTGGAATATCTTAATGTCGATAAACATTTGATCAGAGGTTTGTTATTTCTCATAAAATGAATAGCACCCCTGCCTTTCAAGCTATGTATAAATACATATAGGGAGCACATGAATACATGTATTGCACTCTTACAAAATTCTAAACCAACGTTCTGCCGTTATATCAAACCTGAAGAGGAAGACTGTCACTACCACTGCTATGAGAACAAAGACAAATCCTCCAAGACCAGCGACAATGATCGTAGCAGGAACTTCCGGTGATTCGGACCTGTTAGCAGTCAGGGCTATATTTCAATGGAAAAGTGTTTGATGTCAATATAACCCAAACTAATGATTCGTAAGATAATTTCTTTTCCTCGTTTTTTTTTTCTTTCTTTTTTTTTTTTGTCGCAGTGAAATATACATATGAGGAACAAAATCAGTCATGTAACAGACTCACTTTAATTTTGAGGCTATCACAGGTATATTTTCCATGATAGTACATTGACTGATCGATACACATAGACAAAATGATATAGAGAGGAACGCAATAGTTTTTCATTGAACTCTTCATAACGAAAAATAGAATAGAGAAAGGAAAATACGAAGATATACGTTTTGTTGCTTGTTTTTTTTAAATTCGTTCACGTGAGATATAAATTCAGGTGAGCTATTCTGATCATCTTTCGCCCGGCGTCCATCGTTTACAATTTTCCATCCAGAGCCACACGGCCAATTTCAACAAACGTTTGTCCTCCTCTGTAAGATTGACAACCGCTGTTATCTTCACCTTTTCGTTTTCTAATCATAATCTAAAATCTCGTTTTACGATCACATTCACAGTAATCGTATAATGATATCAACTTGTGTACATTTGTCGCCTGTATAGTCTCCAGTATATCCACCAATACAGGACCCATTGTTTACATAACACGTCCTGTTATAGAAATGGGAACTACACTCCTCCTCACAGGACGCGCTGTAGAACGTTGGGTCGTAATCTGAGAGAAAATACGCATATGAATTTAAACACAATCAATGTTTCAAACTGCAATGCCCTCTATTTTAATCCATATTATTTGTTGGAAAAAGAGTCATTTGTCTATTGTCGTCAATGATAATGTAATTTTTCATTGACATATATTCCATATGAAAGGTGAAGATAACGAACAAGTGATCAATCTCATAACTCGTACAAGCAATACAAAATAGATAACTGGGCAAACATGAACCCCTGGACACACCAGAAGTGGGGTCAGGGGCCTAGGAGGAGTAAGCACCCTCTGTCGATCAAAATCAGTGTACCAACAATGGCGTAACAATCGGTATGAAACATGTCAGACAGCATTTGACTCAATGATAGGTTGTATTGACGAACTAGATCGTTATAACGATCATAGAATTTGCAAGATGCTGACTTTTAATCGAGACTGTTGAAACCCCTGTACCATCAACTTGTTTGTCAGTAGCAGAACAAGCTCTTGTACATCGAACCAGTTGAGATATATAAACACCATTTGCAGGTGATAATGAGATATTGCTTCATAAATAAGGGAAGTTGACGATGGATTTTTTTCGAGTTAATTTGAATTGTGTAAATATGGGTTTACATTGTTTTTGAGCTCACCTGGGGTGAAATGCCATTTGTTATTTTTATCACCTTGCATCTGTCTGTAAACTTATTGTATTTTTTACTTCTTCTCAAGGAATAATGAGGCAATTCAAACCAAACTTGCTAATAAGTGTTCTAAATGAAGGGTTTTCAAAATTGTTAAATTCAGCTTCCAAATCCATTTGAAAGGTGATATAGATAGGAGTTGGTAAAAATATATCGGGTAGTTGTAAATCTTAAAGGCCACTAGCCTAAAAGTTTGTTTGAAACCATTATTTAGATACCTTAGCACCTTTATGAATAAGCACAAAGTAGTTAAATATCTAAAGATTTTAACTTGCTTTTTGATTTGTATACATCGAACCAGGTAATATGCTAATCAATTAATATTATAGAACTATTTCTTCATCATATCTTAATAACACAATCAGATATTGAAATTGGCTGTGATTTACAAATTTTTCCACTTGCTTTAGACGTAACTATTTCATCTGTAGTACTGACGTGTTATTCATGGCTGTAACAGTGAGGATTCCTTATCATGAAAGGTATTCAATGTATAACGACCATATTTCATATATAGTAAATGGATGGTGGGATTTTTGTAATAATTGCTGGGATTTTTGTAATCATTCTGTCATTTTGAAGGATTCATCATTAGATTAATTCACTACGAGATTTTTTTTCAAACTTTTGATTAGTACTCGATTTATTTCACTAAGAATTTTACATTGAACTCTATGGGAAGATCATGTTTTATCAAAATATATTTTGATTAGATTTTCATACAAATCTCAAGGTAGATAGTTATATACACTTTCTCTTTACGAAAATATGAAAATTACTGCACACTTCTAGAAATTTACATTTTTCGCAAATCTATAAAGGGGATATAACTCTTCAAAAAGGTTTCAAGTGCAAAAAGGTCAGCTCCTAACCAAATATCAGTCATGTGAATTTCATCTACTTCACTTTTATCATTATTTAACAATAAACATTGTTTCTTATTCAAATCCTTCAAATTATTCACTATCCTTTTGCTATACATACATATATACCTTAATCCTATAATTTTCAAACCTTTTCTTAATCTGTTGATTGTGGTAGGTAGTATTCGATACCCTTTCAATGTTCAATAATTTCCTTTATTCCCAAAATGTATTCACAAAAAACAACACTATTATGACACCACAACACCAGAAGGCGTTACGGTGATGCATGAAGTAATTGCTATACAAAATAAGCATTTAAAATGTTCAATAGATAACAAGGGACCCACAGGCCTTAGTGGTAACCTGAGTATTGATTATATAAGCATCACTAACCCCAAGGCCTATAGAATCTAGAAAAAAATTCCTCTTTTGAATACTAATATCTAGCAAAAGTAGATGTATAAATTTAAGAACATTTAAATTTAAATCTTTTAAATGCCCTTGGAAGTCTCTATAGTGATGAAAGGTTTTACATAATATGATATATGTGACATTAACACAATATGATTACTTTGGATCCATCCTAGACTCAATACCTTGGGGTTGCGAAGCTCACAAGTTTGGTACATCCTTTTCTGCTTTTCATATATATACACTTAGTTTTTATACAATATCAGGAAACTTCAAGAAGTATTTCAAATGATAAAGAAAATACAATCACTGATACTTTTGGCACAACCCTGGAACCAAACCGTTACCCCTTAAGATAATGAAATTTACAATTTTGGAAGGGGTACCTGCTCTTTCTAAATATCGATTTAGTTCTAATTTGATATCAATAGCCAAAAAAATTTATTTAGATGATTTACACATAAATTCTATGTACCAAGATTTCCCTGCCCTGGGGTTAGAACCTCTATCCAGGGGATCAGGAAATTTAGAATTGTGGCAGACGACTTCGTGCTTTACATCACTATAACATAGTTTGTTTGTTTTTTACACGTGTGCGATTGTACAGAACTAGAGATATGATAAATTGTCACCTTGACAGTTTTTGTCCCGCCGCTCAGGCCCTAGTAGTGCAAGAGTCCTGAAATTTACAATTTATACTCCCTTGTCCGAATAATGCTTCATACCAAATTTAAAAAGAATTGGAATGGTAGTTATGAAGAAGTCATTTATTTTCACCTATGATAATCATATTTACAATTATGGTGAAGCACTACCTGCTCTTTCTAAATATCCATTTATTCTTATTCCAGTATCAATAACACTAAAGATGTTATTTAAATGTTTTACAAATGAACTCTTTATATCAAGTTGGGTCCTGAGGATCATGAAATTTACAATTATTGTAGAGGCCTTCCTGCTATAAATCACTATGTATTTAGTTTATCTTCCACATGTACGGTTGTACAGAAGACGATTTTTTGAAGAAAAAAAAAGTCAAATGTTTACAGTTTTTGTCCCGCCCTTTAAGCCCAAGAAGTGTAAGAGTTTCGAAACCTACAATATATGCTCCCCTTGTCCCAATGATGCTTCATCTCAAATTTGAAAAGAATTGGAATGATAGCTATCAAGAAAAACTTAGAAATGTTCAATTGTTAACGCACGACACACGACGAAAGACGGCGGATAAACAATTGTAATAGATCACCTGAGTTTGCTCAGGCGACCTATAAAGTCGATAGAAGGTGAATTTATTTTCAAATTGTATATGCTTCTGCTACATAGTGGACGAGGAATAATAACAATGGGATACATTTTTCACAAATCAGCCTGAGTTTTTTTTCCTCCTGAAAACAGGGGAAATAACAACACGTTGTAGTCCTTAATCCATGACGTCAGTACAAAGTCTAAATAGAAAATAAAAACTGAATGTGATTGTAATTTAGTGCTATTCAAGTAAATTTCCCTAAGATTTAAATATAATCATCGAAAAATGGTATCATGATTGTACAGTAAGTTTAGTTGCTGATTTTATTTCTCTCCCTCGTCAGATTTTTTACGCAAGTGATGTAAGATCATACTGCAACATAATATGTAAATACTAGCCCTCGACTTCCTTAGATCAGGACCAGAATGTCTTTAACGTATTAGCAATTCTTCATTATTAATTTTTATCAATATTTTCAAAGACCAAAATACAATTAGATATGCCTGAAATTGCATGTGCCAACCCATATGTAATCAAAGTTGTATAGTACGATGTTTACCTGTTGTTTTGTAAGTGTATAAAATTACTTTAATGCAGCTGAATTAGTGTTAAAAGTTGCTAACTTTTCTTTAATGTTTAAGAAGTAGATATAGTGAAAACCCATAAATACGTTTGCCACTCTCCTTGGGAATCCCTGCGTATGCGTATCATATTCGATTGCAATAGTGGAGTATGACCCCAGTACATAGATGGATCGATTCCGATAAATTCTGCTATCTCAACATCTTCCTATTCAAACGTATTGTCTGTTTTGTTAGAACTAGTGACATTTGTCGGCGATTGGGAGACACTGCTTATAAGTATATATTTAGTACCACGAGCACAAGGGGTTTCCCAACATGTTATACATAACTCAGACGCAAATGTTTAAATTTAGGTTTAAAAGAGCATAAAACAACAAAGATATTTAGGAATTACTAAGAAGTATTTGATATTTTTATTTCTCTTTAAACAAATCCATGAAACACTTATGTCACGGTATTGTAATAACAAAATATATGGCTGTACACAGATAAGACCGATAGTCTTACCTGTTGGAGTCCGAACTAGACACGTGAATATCATTTGATTTATCTTCTGAACATGCATTAAAATGGCTGAGTGACCGTTGTTTGTAGCACTGATTTAAAACCAGATAATTCCAGTTAAAACAGGTGAAATAATGTTTGACATATTGTACTGCCTCGTAAATACGTACGTGTTGTAATTTGAGAGTGTTTTTACAAGGTGGACAAAAATTGTCAAAAGTCGGACCATGCAACTTTAACTAAGTACAAAACTTGACTACTTCTGATAGGGGAATAACTATAAAAATTGAGAACGATTATTCTTACACAACCATACGTAAATAATGTTACATTTTGTATAGCATCAGATGTATTCAATTAATCTTTGATATTTTCAACAATGTGTTCACATTGTTTAAATAAAAAAAATTAAAAAGTTGTTACATGTATTAAAACAATAAGGTTTAAGCGATAAGACCAGTTGTCAGTTTAACAGGAGAGTTTCGAGTTACTGCCAGAACATCGTTTTTACAATTTGATAGCGCTGTGAATTCCCAGTTTCTGGTTATGGAGGGATTTCAGTGCCACGATTGTATTTTAACATTTTTGTTTCTGTCTTCAATATCAATTCTGTATTTTTGCTTTAATATTTTATCATTTTGATTTCTGTTTTTAGTTTTATTCTATATTTTTGTTTTTAAAATCTTCATACGCTTTCAATCCGACTGTTGGGACCAGCACAGTAATTGTATACACAATATCTACTCAATGACATAGTCTGATACCTATTTAGTATCACTCAAAACATGATACTTGTAAGGGATGACCAGCAGACTAATGAAGTAAACTGTGAAAACGCAGGAAGATATTTCAAACTTGAACGTCAGTTAGAAAGAAAACCAAACTCGTAGTTTTAATTGTGGAACAAGAAATAAAGAAATAAAGTGAAGGAAACCAATAAACTTCAATAAAAACAACTATAATAGTAATAGAATGGCCCTTAATTAAAATGAGTTGAATTGTTTAACATAATAATAGCAGAACTGATATTATTCGAAAAATGGGGGGGGGGGGGGGTGATCATCCCCCGCACTTTTCAAAGAGGGGCTACATGTGTCCCGACTGCCCCCTTCTACTATGCCCTAGCAGTTATGTGTGATAGTTGTTTATTAACAAACGCTACTAAATATAAGGATTTTGCTACACTTCAGGGTTAATCGGAACTGAATAGCATTTGGAACAAGATAAGACATACAGATATAATTGAAGGAAATCATATGCATGGAACAGAAACATAATGTACCAAATATAGCCATTTTGATTCGATATATCAACATCAGAAGACAAAATAATCGCGGTTCGTGCTCAGTCTATGCGATTGGATTTTTTTTCCTGAAGTCTATATATTGGCATCATATATTAATGAGCTGGACCATAATGACATTACCGTAAACTTCTATCTCGCAAATTTCCAGCACTGGTCCAGTCATTTCCTGTTGATTATTTTCAGGGGCGTCGTACGTGGTCTCCACGATGACGTATCTCGCTGTTTCTTTACAAGGAATGTCAATCACGGCTGGAGGTGTGGCCGGGGCGGTTGTGTTGTCCGTGTAACAACGTTTTCTCTGTGACGTTAAGGTTGTAGATGAGTTTGCCGTTATGTTTGATACATCTACGTAAAACTGGCGAAATCGATACGGAGGCCAAATATCTGTGTATGACAAAACACATTATTATCTAATATTTTTAAAATGATATATCTTACATTTCCAATGTGTTGCCGTTGATATCTTTACACACTATAATGATAACCACTTCCTGCTGCGCGTATGAATCTTGATAAATGTAGTTAAAGTCCAAGATCCATTTCACAATGTATATACACCATAAAGATAGTGTATATCAAACTTAAAAGTACTGCTACATGTAATATGCTTGTGAGTTACCTAGGTTTTAAGATGTTGTGTACGATAGAACCATGCAAAACCAAAATAGCATTATGGATGGCGTTGTCAAATTTGCAGAACTTTGTATGTTATTTCAAAGATAGTATGTTAGTTATATCATATTCTGTGGCAAAGTCGATGACTACCCCCCTCCCGAACCAACACCTAATACGACGTTCTATTTTTAGCACACTATTCATGACCAATTTCATGCATAAATAAGGTAATTTCAGTAAGTCATCAAATTATCAAAAACAAAATAATGACATATAATTTCAGGTCCGAGTAGTCTCTGAATTAGTTAATATAACTTTTAAGTTCATTCCCCGGATTTAAGTTGTATGGTATCTTAAGTAATAAGCTTATGTAATTTCAAAATTAAAGTTTATTTCTAGCGGGTTATAAAACCCCAAGACGAACTTGAAATAGTTTCCTGGATTAAAACACAAAAGTATGCAGAATTTATTACTAATAAACGGGAATTATGTTCAAAATAAATTCAAAGTCATTTAATTTGGCAATAAAATTCGGAAATTTAACACAAAAGTATCTCCCTTTGTGGAACTCTCATACGAAGAAGGTAAGGAAGAAAGATCATACATGTAGATGACAACAATATGGGTGGAAAGTGATGGAGGATAACTAACTTGCGATTTTTCAAATGCTCATCAGAAATTGTGTGAATTCCAGAATCAATGTTAATTCTTAACTGCACTGGTGTGCATAGACTTAACACTACAGTCATCATCATGTCTATGTCAATCATGGACAAGAACGTGGAATAAAGACGAACATGTTTTCAGCCATTACATGACCAATCTGACTCAATTGCGAGGGAGGGGTGACAATTATCCAAAGCCGATATGTGTGCTACATTGCTCAAGCTGAATACACATGTTGCCATTGGTCCCGGAAAGAAAGATAAGGTTTTTCAATTTTTTTTATCTATCTGCATTAGCAAATATATATATATATATATATATATATATATATATATATATATATATATCCAAATTGTGTTTTTTAAAAAAAATCACAGTGTCCGGTATAAAATATTAAAAGAAATAGAATAAACAGTACACAAAGTTAAAAATTTAACGCAAGCGCTTTCATTTTATAATCCTCAGGCGTTACATTTTAAAATAGTTTTGAAATGGGTTGACGTCATAAAGGCGTCCTAACATTTCACGTACATAACGACGTCATAAACGAATGAAGGGAAAAGGATTTTACGTTAAGCATATTATGACGTCATAGATAATAACAGTAAACATATTTTACAGTAAGCTATTGAGAGCCGGTTTTAAAGTCTTAATAAAGTGTCTTTCTTTTTCTCGTCGGGAAATAGTATTTTCTGTATACAGTTTATAAAACGGAAATACATTGAATTGTCCGTGGCCACACACATCTATATGTTCACTAACTTTAATTTTTCTGTATTCGGGTGCTGAAATATGTTGTTTATGAACTCGTATACGAGTTCGCAGAGTAGTTCCAGTTTCACCGATATAATGTTTTCCACAGCCAGCACATGTTATAACATAAATTAAATTTTTGGTGGAGCACGTCATATCTGAATTTACCGTAAATTCCTTGTTGTTAAATTCGAACGAACTTCCTTCCCTTAAGTATGGGCACGTTCCGCATCGCCGATCGTCACATTTGGTAACGGTGAAAATTTTTTTGTTGGACTTTTCCTGAAAATTAGATTTACATAACAGTCTCCTAAGATTTTTCGGTTGTCTCTTGCTGTTGATAAAAGTATATTTCTTCATAATTTTCCCCATTTTTTCATCTGTTTTTAGTAGGTCGTTGAGTTGCCGAACGATAGGTGTAACATTGTAACCCAGAACAAATAGATGAACGTTTTTCTAAAGACTTTATTTTAGAGGCAACAGCACTTGTACTACAAAACAATGTTTTCACATTCAACAACAAACACTATCTTCAAGATAAAGGTACCGCAATGGGAACCAAAATGGCTCCAACATATGCCACACTTACACTCGGCTATTTAGAGGAATTATTATACCAAAAAGTTAAAAAATCATTTGATGAACAATTCGGTCTATATATAAGACAAAACTGGAAAAGATACTTGGATGATTGCTTCATTATTTGGAACAAAGACATTACGGATTTGAATAAATTTAAGAACATTCTAAACGAATTGGATATCAATTTAAAATTCACAATGGATTACAGTACATCTTGTATACCATTCCTGGATGTTTCTGTTATCAAAAAGGAGGATAAAATAATTACAGATATTTTTTACAAACACACGGACACTCACCAGTATTTACACTTTTCGTCCTCGCATCCAAGACACACAAAACGTGCCATACCTTACAACCTCGCCAGAAGAATATGTACCATCGTTAGCGAAGAACCTACCAGAGAACAACGTTTAGGGGAATTAAATAGTTATTTACAAAAACAGAATTATCCAATCAAACTTATAAACGACGGAATCAAGAAAGCCAGAGAACTCAATAGAGAAAATCTTATCAATAAATCCAAAATCAATCCCACAACAAATTCACACATTTTACCGTTTGTTACAACATACAACCCAAGGAACTCTAATGTTACACCTATCGTTCGGCAACTCAACGACCTACTAAAAACAGATGAAAAAATGGGGAAAATTATGAAGAAATATACTTTTATCAACAGCAAGAGACAACCGAAAAATCTTAGGAGACTGTTATGTAAATCTAATTTTCAGGAAAAGTCCAACAAAAAAATTTTTCACCGTTACCAAATGTGACGATCGGCGATGCGGAACGTGCCCATACTTAAGGGAAGGAAGTTCGTTCGAATTTAACAACAAGGAATTTACGGTAAATTCAGATATGACGTGCTCCACCAAAAATTTAATTTATGTTATAACATGTGCTGGCTGTGGAAAACATTATATCGGTGAAACTGGAACTACTCTGCGAACTCGTATACGAGTTCATAAACAACACATTTCAGCACCCGAATACAGAAAAATTAAAGTTAGTGAACATATAGATGTGTGTGGCCACGGACAATTCAATGTATTTCCGTTTTATAAACTGTATACAGAAAATACTATTTCCCGACGAGAAAAAGAAAGACACTTTATTAAGACTTTAAAACCGGCTCTCAATAGCTTACTGTAAAATATGTTTACTGTTATTATCTATGACGTCATAATATGCTTAACGTAAAATCCTTTTCCCTTCATTCGTTTATGACGTCGTTATGTACGTGAAATGTTAGGACGCCTTTATGACGTCAACCCATTTCAAAACTATTTTAAAATGTAACGCCTGAGGATTATAAAATGAAAGCGCTTGCGTTAAATTTTTAACTTTGTGTACTGTTTATTCTATTTCTTTTAATATATATATATATATATATATATATATATATATATATATATATATATATATATATATTTAACTTTGTGTACTGTTTATTCTATTTCTTTTAATATATATATATATATATATATATATATATATATATATATATATATATATATATATATATTTAAAAATATGAAAAGAAAACACAGAAATCCTACGTAAAGCTTTAGTGCTTTCATTACATCTTCAGAAGCTTTACAAAAATGTATACATAGCAGTATCATAGTAACAGTGATTATGACGTCAAAGTAAGCAGAACGTTAAATGTCTATATTGTGACGTCATAGATAATGTACAACAATGATCTGGAAAAACTACGGGAAAATCATAGGTAATTATAAAAGACTATTAAGTTTTGGCTTTAGAATACCAATGAAATGTTTTTCTTTTTCCCGTCTCTGAATAGCACTGACACATCTGAGTTTATAAAATGGGAAAATGTTAAATCGTATTTTAGCACATGTTTCCAGGTGTGCACTTAACTGGATTTACCACACGTTTCCAGGTGTGCACTTAACTAAATAATCACAACTAGCTACTGAAAATTTTCGTCCCAGCCCGGGGTCGAACCAGCGACGTATATATATGCTTATGCATTATGCATCAATACCTATGTGTGTGGTTGTTAAAATTGCACTCCTACATTTCGTATTTGAAAACTTTTAAAATATCAATTTGTTCATAGCACAATATTCTTGATTAAAATACTGAAAACAATAGAATGAAATAAGTGTGTTTGCTGTTTGCAGACAAGACAATGCATTGAGAAGCACAAAAGTTGTTTCCAGATTCAGACATATGTAAAGAAAGAGTTTAAAGATATGATATAAACAAATGTCTGAATTAAAATGCAAAATAACGAACAGTGATCAGTCTGATAACAAAAATCAGTGTGCCAAGAACGGCCTAACAATCGCTATGCGAAACTTCAGACAGCATTTGACTTATTGATGAAAGGTGAAGATAACGAACAGCGAGCAATCTCATAACTCCTATAAGCAATACAAAATAGAGAGTTGGGCAAACACGTACATGGGCAAACTAGATCATTATAATGATCATAGAATTTGCGAAATGCTCACTTTGAACGATATTGTTGAAATCCCTGTACCATCAACTTGTTTGTTAGTATCCTACCTATATTTCAAAACTGATCATACACAGAACACACTCTTGCGCATCGAACCAGTTGAGAAATATAAACATTATATGCAGGTTACAATAGAATGTTGCAACATAAATATGGGAAGTTGACGATAGAGAGGCTGTAATCGTTCTGTTTATCATAAAGTTAAGTTTTTAGAATGTCGTTAATAACTATTTTAATAAAATCTCTAGGTATGAAGCAGAAGTAGACGACTCTGTGGTGTCTTTTATTTCGATTTCACGGGGATATATTGAATGGACATATGAATGAAAATTATAATTATTAATACATAAAACGTCGTCGATATATATAAATGCCGTATTGAAGGCCACAGTAAGATTTTTTTCTTCGCACAAAGTTGTTGTTCTCACGTAGAAACATTTTGAATAAATTCTGCTTCGAAAGAATATAAAAACAGGGCAGCTAACATAGGAGCATAATTCGTACCCATGGAAATTCCAACAGATTATTGGAAGACCTGGTCACTATAGACTACGAAGATACTGTCAATCAGGTACTCCTTGCGATAACTCAGTTAAAAAATATTCAATATGGGCACCATCTACTCTAGCCGCCATCTTTATCTCACTGAAACTCAGACATATTGTTTTCTACAAGATATTTAGTGGCACATATATTGGCTTCTTGTGAAAATAAATGCATTTGAGTGTCAGATACTCTATATTGAATTAAAAACAGATATCGGGATAATCGAACCCATGACTGTGTTTCATATACAAATATTTTTTTTTCTATATAAAATGAATACAATGCGAATTCACTGAGCCACGCGCTACTTTTGTATAATAACATAGAATAAAATCAATATAGCTTCACTTACATGTACATGTACTACGCGGGTAAATATGTTATCGGCTATTCGGTTGTTATCGGATATTTGGTTCAAAGAGGTTTCTGACTGGTAAGTTTATTTGCTCATAACCATTGTGATTGACATTCTTTTAGGACATGGCGACTGGCTTACATTTTACAGTAAAGAAAAATGCGGTGGTGTATTATATAGTGTTAATGTAGAAGAATAGGAAGTTTACAAATGCAGAATTTACCAATTTTGTTAAACATTTTGGTCAAATTTTTTGCATGTAACTATAATGAGACATTTTCTGCATTTAATGACCAATGTCCGTTGAAACAAGCAATGTTTTTTATTTTAATACGTTATCGAAAATCCGGTCGATTGTTTTGAATGTTATCGGAAACTCCGGTTTTGGTTATCGGTAATTAGGTTGATGCTAATGTAAATGATATTAAGAATCACACGAATTACTTAGCATTTGCTATTCAATGAGTTGTATATGAAATAAAATAAGGTAGAAAAGATTTCTCTTCTAATAAAAATTGTAATTTATCTGCCTTATTTCGCTTTTGTAAACAAGTTGTATGATCTCTTCATCGGGTTTTGATTCTTTCTGTGTATGTTACAGTAGAGTTAGATTAAAATTGACTATCATATACAAATATACGCAGAGTTCTTATCTTATAACTGAGACATACAATACTCTGCTTATGGTGACAAACATAACCGGATATAGGACTCATGGTGGGTGTGATTAAAAAATCCACAGTTTAGAAAAAAAAGTGTGTTTACTCGATCATTTTATAACTTGACATGAGTCCAAGCTACCTCCTCCTAGAATAAAATGGTCCACACCTTCTATGTACTACCTTACTATTTTGTCTGACAGTTAATCACACATATACAAATTGTTGCAAGAAAAACTTTTAAAGTTCCACTATATTTATCAACTCAGTACCCAGCAGATGAGGATAACGCAACGCAAATACATGTACTATTATTATAAGGTTCTATAACTTCGGACACTTAACAACACGAACATTCTATCACTAAAACATCAATTCAGTGTCTGGGTAATGCGGTATAAGGTATTTTGAAACACGATGGAAACCTTATTTCCGATAACAGAAATGCTGAAAAACCGAAATGTCCGATAACATTTACCTATTGCCAATAACATGTTTATATACCACCCGATGTTTTCAATAAACTGTTCTGTTCTGTTACTGTAAGTTTATTTCAATTTATCATTTCCTAATGGATTATCGAAGTCTAAAAGTGCAAATAAATATCTATCTTACTTGTATCATATCGATTGTTAGGACGTTCTTGGCACACTAATTTCACTACGGATGGTTCAGTTTACCTGTTCAAAATATAGGGCTCACGGCGGATGTGACCGGTCGACAGGGGATGCTTACTTCTTCTATGCACCTGATCCCACCTGTGGTACGTCCAGGGATCCGTGTTTGCCCAACTCTCTATCTTGTATTGCTAATATGAGTTATGCGATTGACCACTGTCGTTATATTCACCTTTTTTAATGAAAAGTAAGTATGAACTTACCTTATGTTTCCCAAACATACAACATCATTGAATCGAATATCCGATAACAACCGAATAGTCGATTACGCTTTTACCCGTGTGTATACTCATGTCAAGGTCATAGATTAAAAGGAAAAAAGATGATCAAAGGCCGCAAAAGTCTGAATTTTAGTCAGTGGCGAATTTAAATGTGGCGTCCCCCCAAATTTTAAATAATTTCTTTCGTCAATTCTTGAATCGCATTTTTGTACATAACGTTTCTACTGCTACTTTAATGTTCATATTTCCGATCAAGAAGAAAACAAAAATATTTGACGACTTTGATGGTGGCAAAAGGGTTTTCAAAATTTGAAATATGTTTCTTTTCCCGCTAAAGTTAAAGCTGGTACAAATACCACATGGCAATGGTGTAGATTGAATAATCAAGTGAAAATGCAGATGGTGATATTTTTTAAAGAGAACTTATATCTTATTCCGGAAAAGCCTTAAGATTTCTGTCATTTGATTAGTTTTACCTCTTTAAAAATGACAACAAATATCTAATATGACCACAATGGAGACATATTTCAAGCCCTATACAACCCAAAAGCCCTTCCCTTTGACCGCAACCAGGACTTCGACCTGGACCCACTGTGGCCTTAAACACCCCTTCCCGATTCCCTATCTCATGAAGCTGTGCCCCCAAACTCCAATTCCTGAATCCTCCACTGTTACTATATATATATATATATATATATATATATATATATATATATATATATATATATATATATATATATATAATTCAATAAAAAAAAAATCAGGAAAATATACAGTTCCAAAATATATTTAAATCACTAGCGCTTTCTGGATTTTAACATCCATCCTCAGGTGAATACAAATTTTAAATAATGAATACAAAGTTGTTTATCTTAGAGACGTCTATTGTGACGTCATGACGTCATGATAGTCTTTGCCTCTTTAAAAATAGCATAACTAAACATACTAAAGTTGACCCCAAAATAATCAATATCTCTAAAAGAACTTTTTCCAAGGAGGAAATAGAAATACTAGGAAAGGGCTTTAAATTTACTCCAACACCGACACACGACAATCTTACTTTATAAAAAGACATAGACGAATTTTGTCGGAAATTACGTTTGAGGGAATTTTTTGGACGAACGGAAATTTCTGATGATTGTATTATCCGAAATAAAAAGGGAACAACAATACAAAGGGGACGAAATAAGGCCTTAGATGACTATATAGATGTCCTTAAATCTACCAAATCATCACTGTGTAGCAAAAATACTGTTAAAAACAATTTGAATTTGATACAGAGAAAAGCCCTTCAAAAACTACAGAATGACTCTGAAATTATCCTCAAAGAGGCAGACAAAGGAGGAGCAATAGTCTGTATGGATAAAGCATTTTACAAATCCCTCGTGCTTCAACATATAGAGGATAAGAACTTTTATGTAAAACTACCAGAAAATCCCGATAAAAATATTTTGAGGAATTTAAAACAGATGTGCCGAAAACACAGACGCTTGTTAAAAGAAAAAGAATTTGACTATTTAACAAACTTTGAAATGAAAACTAGTAATTTCTATGGGCTACCGAAAATACACAAAAGCAACCACATCAAGACCGCTATTGAAGAACAAAATCAAACATACATAACTACTAATCTAAAACTACGACCAATTGTGGCTGGACCTGCATGTCCAACACACAGACTCAGTAATTTTATAGATATTTTGTTAAAGGATCTATGCCAAAAAGTTCCTAGCTACATTCGGGATAGTATGGATTTTCTTAACAAACTCCCAGAAATTGTAGACCAGAATACCTTACTTGTAACGTTTGATGTAACGAGTTTATATACAAATATCCCACATGACTTTGGAATAGAGGCTATAACTTTTTGGATAGAAAAACACCCGGAACTTATCCCAAGAAATTTCTCAATGGAATTTATTATAGATTCCATAAAATTCATTTTGGAAAACAACACATTTCATTTTGATGACGAATTCTACAAACAAATCAAAGGAACAGCTATGGGAACTAAAATGGCCCCTGCATACAGCATTTTAGTAATGGGATATTTCGAAGAAATGTTATATCGAAAAGTCGATGAGGAAATGAGTCAAGAGCTTGGACAAAATCTGAGAAATTCATGGAAAAGATATCTAGATGACTGTTTTATATTTTGGGAAAAATCCAAAGAAGACCTGATCAAGTTTCACAATTTGTTGAATACGCTCAATCCAAATATCCAGTTTACCATAGAATACAGTGATACTTCGATTCCCTTTTTGGACATCAAGGTGATAAAACATGAAACCAACATCCTAACTGATATATTTTACAAAAAGACGGACACACACCAATATTTGAATTTCAAATCATGTCATCCTACACATACTAAAAGGAATATCCCGTACAATTTGGCCAGAAGGATTTGCACTATTGTTAAAGATGAAAATACTAAAGACCAAAGACTGGCAGAATTGAAAATATTTCTTACTGCGCAGAATTATCCGGAAACACTCATTCTTTCAGCCATAAATGAAGCAAAGAAAATTCCACAGCATACACTTAGAACGACAAGAGAAAGAGAACACGATCCTTTCCTAATACCATTTATAACAACTTACAACCCAAAACATATAAATATCTTTCAGGAAGCTAAGAAGAATTTTACAGTTATCGAGCGTGATTTAGAACTTCAAAAAATTATTCCCAAATCCGACCTACTTCACAGCCAAAGACAACCATCCAACTTGAAAAAATTATTAACAAAAGCCAAATTCAATTCAACGCCTGAAAAATACGCAGTTTCTACATGTGGTGATTCAAGGTGTGGTACATGTCCCTTCCTAAAAACAGGACCTTCTATTACTTTTAAATGCGGAAAATATTTTACTGTAAATGATAACATGTCATGCAAGTCGAAAAACTTACTATACTGCATTATTTGCAACGGGTGTGGCGAGGAATATATTGGACAAACCGGAACACAACTAACAGCGAGGATGCGTGTCCATCGCCAACAAATTAACGATCCCAGTACAAGAAATACCCCATGCAGCGAACACGTTGACAACTGTGCTAGAGGCAACTACAGCGTATTTCCATTTTATAAACTTAAAACAGAATCAACATCCATGAGACTTGCTAAAGAAAATTATTTCATTAAACTGTTTTCTCCTAAACTGAACAAACTTTAATCAATTCTGATTGTTAAACCTCTTAATTCATCAACTTTTATCTTGTTAATGTTCATGCTTATTTTGTCCAAGTCACCTTTCCCGAATTTTTTGTATTATGACGTCATGTATGTATTCCCTCCTCGCAAAGACTATCATGACGTCATGACGTCACAATAGACGTCTCTAAGATAAACAACTTTGTATTCATTATTTAAAATTTGTATTCACCTGAGGATGGATGTTAAAATCCAGAAAGCGCTAGTGATTTAAATATATTTTGGAACTGTATATTTTCCTGATTTTTTTTATTGAATTATTTTGACTGTGTGATATCAACTCTTTCTATTTGGATTATATATATATATATATATATATATATATATATATATATATATAGCATCGTCGTTTAAATAATGCAGCGGTTTATAAATGTTTCAATATCCTTTCACATTTTCTGTCAACTGTTCGCATAAGTATCATAGCTGTCACCGTGTTTATACCAAATAAGGATGATCTTAAGGACAAGGGTTATACTGTCCTAAATTTAGGACGAACTTATGCCGAAGCCTTAAATTTAAGAAAGCTTTGAGAAACTTACCTAAGACTAAGACGTATCGTAAAACATACTTAAGACCCGTCTTGTCCTGAACTAGCTTTGTGAGCATGTTTGTTGCTTTGAGTTCTTGTGGTGTCCATTTATTTGACGAATGAAGTTAATTTCGACCTATGTTATACGATATATTCGCAAAAACCGTAAACTGCACATCGAATTAAAATATAACTTACCATTACCATTACATATGCAGCATATTAAATCTGACACTGAAAACTGTAAACAATACACAGAATGCGATCCACGTGTCATCGATTTGGCGTGACGTCAATCAGTATATGTACATTTAGTAATACACTACGCTTTCTATGGTTTGATAGGTGGATCAAGCAATTTCCCAAGTGGAAATATATTTTATCATGAAACAGCAAAGTTGCAAGTACTTCTTATACCATTATTTGGTAAATGATATAGTTGTATCAGAATTAGTATCCGACGGTTTTTTACCGTTAATGACTTGTGTAATTATAAATAAAAAGAATATTTACGCCTTGTTTACATCGAGATAAAAGTCAAACAAATATATCTTATTCTGCACGGTTTGTTCTGTTGATTTCCTGTTTCATAGAAGGCCTACAATTTAACGGTGCTACAATGTAAAATTTTAAAAAAGGAGTGCCGTTTCGGGTTGTTAAGGGGGCGTGTCCCCAAACCAAGTTGCATTATACAATATAAACTAAATCTTCTCAGTGTGTTAAGCCAATCAAATTGCGTGTTACAAGTAAAATTAAATTATTATCGAATAGTACGTAAAATAACAGATAAACTGTAATGACATTAGTGATCAGTAAAGCAGAACAACTTCTAAAAAGAGTAGATAACTTGATACGTTATGTATATCACGGGCATATATTTATTGACAGTCTTACCCTCATTTCTGTAGTATATTGTCACATATTTCAAATTATATTCGCCTCCAAGATCCACTTGGAACCAAGCTATGGAGTGTCCCAGAGCAGTATGTGAACAGATTGTATAATTTGTCTGGGTTCTGTTCCCGTCATTTGCATAATCCGCAAGTAATATGTGGTGGCGTGTGGAACTTTGAGAAACTTTTGTACCTTGTTTTCTGCTCAGGTTTACTGAAATGAGATTGGGTTAATTCGAATATTGCATAAAAGATAATGGATGTATATAGTAAACCAGTATTACAGTGTATATGATACATGTACAGTATGATGCAATACGTATTCGTACAGAATGGCGGCGTTTTTACATTCGCGCTTGCAGCCAATAGATTTAACGAAGTATAAAATAGTTTTTAAATAGCGTTGAGATTCCGCTGGTTATTTATAACATATTTTAGTCATGTGGCATTTCATGTGTCTCATGTGGCATTTCACGTGTCACATGGTTTTGTTATTATCTGTTATTTTCCGGAAATATACAGTGAAAGTGAGATGGGTAGAAAGGGGAAAGGATTATCAAACGATGTAAAAAAAAAAAGTTATATGGAATCTGTAAGAACAGCGCAATTACATTCGGAAAGTATATGAGTTGTTAGGAATTCCTCATACGACAATTTCAAGCGTAAAAACGTATTGAAGAGAAAACACCAAACAAAGCGGCCGACCTCCGAAAGTGACAGATCGCCATTACCGACGATTGGATAGGTTGGTCAAGACGAACAGAAGGTAAAGTTTGCTTAACATTAGGAACATATTTAATGCAAATGTGGACCAACCTCTTGCCAAACGTACCGTGCAGCTTAATTTCCATAAATATGGTTTCTCGAGGAGTGTGTCTAAGAAGAAAGTGGTTGGGAAGGAAGCTAATAGGAAGAAAATAGTGTCTTGTTGCAGGGAAAAGAGACAATTGACAGTAGAAAATTATTGGAACAGAGTTATTTTTCGGACGAATCTAAAATTCTGATAGGACATGATTCCCGCCAGTATGTGTGGCGCAAAACGGATGAGGGGTGACGGCCTGATTTAGAAACACCACGACAAAGTAAGCCATGCTACGAAGTTATGATTTGGGGGTGGGCTGTAAACATGGGAAGATTTGGGGACTATCACATCTGTGAATGGCAATATAAGCGCTGAGAAATATCTGGAGATCATTGATGAGAACTTGTGTTCACTTATAATCCGTCAGTTCCCCGCTGAAAATTACACATTTTAACAGGACAACACCCCGGTACATCGGGCTAAAATCACCAAGAAATTTCTCCACAGAAACAAGATTACCACAAAGAGTTCGCCAGCACAGAATCCAGATATCTATACCATCTAAATTATGTTGTTGTTACTTAAACAAATGCTTCAGACACGAGCCGGGAGAATCGGGAGTAGGGATGACCTCTTACGCGAAATTCAGGATATCTGAACAAGGGCCACGGTATACTATGATAGAAGCCTGTATCGATCGATGCCTCGAGGATCATTGAGTGTTATAAGATTAATAGGACATTTGATAAAGTATTAGGTAAGTTTAGTTTGTCTTATTAATTTTATAAACAGCATACCTGCATTTTTATTCTGACCTTCTTCTGTCATGAATGTAAACACGCCGCCATTTTCTACGAATATTTATTGCATCATACTGAACCAGTACAGGCATTATAATATCATCTGGATGAAATGTACAGAAGCGCATTAGTAAATGCATATCATTAAAATTATGTAAAATATATGCAACTCTTTCGAATTTTCATTTATGTATACATCATAATATAAACATACGCTGTACATCCATAAATTAACGCCTGCTTATTCTCAGCCTGCCTAAGTCTGTCTTGCCTTAATCAGTTTTCACACAGTTTTAAATTCACTATTTCTAACCCACCCATGTAAACGTAGTTTAAGGGGTATGTTGGAGTTGTATGGGTATGTTGTCCGTAGACATAATTTGTCTGGGTATATCTTCATAAATCTTTTTATATATAGCCGTATAACTCCACATAATTTGCAGTAATATCGGCTCTAACGTACCCCCACCTCCTCCAAATCCTCCACTGCATTGCGCAATAAATGTTCTTTTTACATAGAATATCATACACTTGCAATAAGGGGAGCTTGCATAAAGTGAAATTAGCATTGACCTTGATCTTACGAGTATGTGAATTGACATTGTTTTCTTGAATCAGGTGCACGAGATGGAAAATTGGTTTGTAGATTTGTAGCTATGTGTACCATTGCTACAGTGATTTATTTATCTAATGACAGTAGAAGATTTAGAAGATGGGGTACGGGGATTTGGGGTAGAAAAATTGTAAGAGATAGGGTACTTTAACCTCGTGTGGGCAACATATTTATCACCTAACAATATTGTAATGAGGTTTACATGAAAATAGTTAATAAGAGTTTTGTTGAATTTTGCTATGAATTGATTTTTGTTATATAGATCAACATGTTCTACACACACACACACACACACACACACACACACACACACACACACACACACTCTTACATAACCCTCCACATACAGTCACACACATACATATAATATAGATCCACACTAACCCTCCACCTACAGTCACACACATACATATATATCAATACTAATATAGATCAATCCAGCCCGTTAGAAAAAATAAAATAAATAATTTGTAAAAAAAAAAGTAGAGAAAGAAAAGAAAGTGCAAAAATTAACTTGTCGAAAGCGCTTAGAAGATTTAATGTAGTTATGAACTTAAGAAATAATTTTGCAATTCAAATTATATGAATACTCAGAACTACCATATAGAATATAGTTCAATTGAAAAGAACACTAATGTCATAAAATTGCTGCAGAAGAATGTCCCTTTGATGATTATATTTGAACATTCAAGGAAATAACACATAATTGCTCTATAGTAAACCGAAATACCAAACTTGTCCCTGTTCATATACAAACACTATATAATTATTTCAAGTACTCCAAAGAAAATAATGAAATGTTCCGTGAAGTCTGCTTTATACAGTTCCAATCAAATGATGACATTTACAGTGCAATATTATTTCTATAAAAGTACATATACAATGATGATTTCAGAAAACAGCAATATCACGTTGGTCAATGTGGTGTCGTACCTACAGTTACCGGCATCCCGAGATGGAGGACGTTGACACGGTTGAAAATCATGATTGTCTCTTTCGTAATAATGTAGGGTTATATAAATGTGTTTCATGTTTTGATTGATATGCTACTAGATATAGAAAAAATATAGAGACATTTTGTCATAGTTTAATATCTAATTGAAGAAATGAAGAAATCAGAAATGAAAAGAAAACATGGTTGTTGTTGGCAACTTTGAAAACTTCAATCATCATTGATGACCATAACTTTAAAAATTGATATGTATAATTGATGTTATCCCTAAATAAGAAAATAACCCATTTGACTTTGAAATTCATGTTTTAAATGAAATAACAGTATTTTGTTTTGGCCATTATCAATCGGAATCGCAAATGTTCATAGAACTTTTTACAAATAGTTGAAACTGTTCCAACCCAACCCCGTTCAAACATTTCAAAGCTATGGGGAAAATTGAGCACTTTCCAGGCATATACATGTAGCATCGTGTTACAAAGTGTGTGTGGGTGTGGGGTGGGGGACAGTCGGAGAGACGAAATTGTCTAAATTTCTTGAGAGAGGGTTGGGGTAAGCCGAGGGAACGTCCTTCAATACATGGGTTCAAATTCATAAATTCTACCTTACAAATCTTACCATTAACCACTACTATTATCAAAAAGTAGGGGGTCATCCAGACTATCGCTATTTGCATATGTAGATAACGGAAAGTGAACGTGGAGGTTATTTAACAAAATGTGGGTGTTATTTAAATGTACATGATGTATCTTTATTTGCAATTGTAAATAACGGAAAGAAAGGGGCATTCCCCTGATTCTACATGTCTAGCTTCCTCTAGAAATTGCTTTGAATCTTGAAATGAAAGGGTTTTCTGCTGAGAATATGTCAGATACACGATTTTGGTTTTCAATATAACCAGCAATATGCAAAACGGACAATAAGATAAAAGAACTTGAGTTTTGATAAGCACCAACAGTATGTACATAAAATGTATTATATGATGTGTTGTTTCACCCCTGATGTTGATCATTTAGTAAAGATTGGATTTGACTCCAACATTAAACCTTCAGAGAAGTAAGAATTACAGAAAATTGCTGATGTTTTATATTGAGATTTTTCTTTTTTTATCCGGGAAGACTGACTACTTTTTTATTTGCTTTTTATATTTTTTTTATTTACAAAATTTTCACTTCACACATACACTGTTGCATACATATGGGAAATAGGTTACATCGATATTTTCACAACATATTAAATTCATTTTAAAATACGAACTCAATAACATTAACTTAAATACTGTCTACATTTCATATTTACCTTATTATTTTATGTAAGTATATGTATGATGTAAAAATCTTTTTCAGGAGAGAGAGAGAGAGAGAGAGAGAGAGAGAGAGAGAGAGGTACATAAGTATTATTTTCTTGGTAACAGATTTTGATAAGTATATTAGATCTAGATATAATATATCTATTGATCAAGCACAAAAAAGGAAGCACAAACTGGCTACTTAGTGCCCCCCCCCCCCCCCCAATAACAATAGTGAGTATTCCCCCTACGTGTTTGATTTGGATTATATACTTATACCTACCACGGCGGAAAACTGGCTATAGAGTGATTATTCATCCCCTTGGGGAAGGGTGGTCATATCCCCAGACCAACAATATAATAATCCCATTACTTTGTGCTCGGTTTTTATTTTATTCATATCATATTTGCATCAGGACCGTTTTCTAGAAATGACAAAATTTGCATGTATTGAATAATTTGGTTCCTCTGTAAAGCATGTATGGGACTTCATGGAAGTGTTATGGGGAAATCTTTTTAAAAGTATTGAGGCGTATACATGTACGTCTGATGTCCTCAATGTCGACGATTTCGGAGAGATATTATATTTACATATACAAAAGTGTTCCCATCTAATATTCAGAATCACCAATATCGTTAAAAGCCATGAGTAAACATGGCCATTAAAAATAACAAATCTGTTACATGTAAGGATGTTTGGAATTCCGTTAAGTTAGATATATGTACAGTCTATCATACATAGGACGCACTTAGTTTGTCTACACCGTTGTACACCCAGTATAGTTGATTTTCGTGCAAATTGGTGTAGTGTAGTATATTCAATGTGAATATTCTAGCATATAAATATCAAAATTTCTTTATTTTTATAACATATCATTTCATTCATTTTCTTTTACTTTTAAAGAACTAAAGCCAAAATTGCATGATTTGGCCCTGTCAATCTTTGAAAATAAAACTTTATATTTATAGAAGAAATCTTAGGACAGACTTTAATTAGAAATTATACTATTAATTTCCATATCGAGTTTTGTGCAGGAAACAGCACGAGCGTAATTATATGCATTGAAACCGGATGCGGTATGTCAAAAATACCTATTTTGTATAGAAATTCTAAACTTTATTTAATATTTTTTTATGGGCGCCACTCTTGAACCACGATGATATTTTATATACGGTTATATCGTTATCTGAGAAATATTGTGTATTAGTTTCGTGTTGGTTTACGTGCGGCGCCATATTTTATTTGATGATTTTGAATTCTTGAAACTTGCCTAGAATTTTCTGGATTACCGTTTTAAGTGGTTAAATTGGGCATGAAATTTGATAGTTTAAATGTGTTTTGTCATCTTTCGAATCAAACAGTAATGAATTCAATGTTAATGTTGATTATCACATTATTTATTGAATCTCACTCGGGTTACGGTGATCGAAGATAGGGAATTTCCAATGCGATAAAAATAGACCCATATAAATATACTGGTTTCAAAGCTGTGAAATTATGAGACTTCGCTATGGTATTTTTTTCTAATATTAGATGTATTAAGTAATTTCATGTACTTCACTTAAGGTTTCCTAAGTAAACATACGCACTAGGCCTAGTGAACACTTTCCAAAATCGTTGTTCCTCAGTTCCTGCATAAGGAATGACGTCGCCTGTCAAGCTGATGAAATTAGTCAGCTCTTCATAACAATGGAGTTTACTCACAGGGGCTTACTCGGCCATTTCCGTAACCGACAGGCCGAGTTTGTTCCGATTGGGGCTTGCTCCCATTAAAACAATACATGTATTGTAAACAATGCTTTATTTTAGCTAAAATATAATTATTTGATTAAAATATTGTTTTAAATGGTAACAATTTAAACCCTGTTGTTTACTGTAACCATGGGAAAAACTGACGGGAGACAACTCTTTCAAGCTTCTTAATGGGGTGTCCTATGGGGTATTGTTAAGCAAATTTATAGGCTAATACCATCACAACTAGCTTTTCAAGGATAAATTCCTAGTATGAAATGGTGTTATTAGAAATGAAAAGCAATTAAATCATTGAATTACAAATACATATTTCAAAACTAAAATGATATGCGGTAAAAATGAATAAATTAATTTAAGATGAATAAACATATAGATAAATCATAAATGTGGATAATTAAAAATACAAGGGTATATGTACATACACAAGAACAATAACTATCTAGTAGATAAAAAGAAATAGACACACAGTAGACAAATGAATAGTATAAATACTGTAGATAAAATAAATACAAAAGGGGGGGGGGGGTATCGGGGCCCGGTTGGACCTCTTGCTTTCGTCAGAAAATTGTGCTTTAAAAAGTACGAATAACACATTTTGAAGGTGACCCCACCTTTGAAAACCAAAACTAATGGTAGACATCCCCCCCCCTTTTTTTTAAAAATCCTGGATCTGTCCCTGACATATCACATAAATATAAACACACAAGAAGATAAATAATTTGACTAAATAAAAGCATACGGATAATAATAGAAGAAGAAGAAGAAAAAAAACAAAAAACAGGAGTAAATAGATGAATGAGCGAATTGTTAATAAACATGAATAGATTATGAAGTATATTAAACATGAATAAATAAATGCATCCCCGATAAATAATAAAGATGTGTTAGTAGCATATTTAAATGGAAAATAAATAACAGAAATAATTCAAAGGCATGGGGATATGAACTTTAAAATGAGTACAGTAATGAAAGCCGACAATTTCTTTTATTTTTATTATTATTACCATTATAATTTTTTATTGTATTTTCATATAAATGACATCGGGCGTAAAAGTGATTGATGGTATTGTTGGTACTAATCTAATTTTATAATACACAACATATTTTCTAAACTTCATCCAACCCTGTTTCATAATGCTGCTGGCTTTTTGTGTCTAGCATCTTTTTTCAATGACAGATGGGTGACGTCTGTATTTATATACCGAAAGGTAGAAGTCTATAGCAAAAATAATTGGTTTATATAATTCTCAATTTGACATCAGATAAAGTGTTAATCGGGGATACATGCATTTGCTCGATCAAGGTATATGGGGCTCACGGCGGTTGTGACCGGTCGACAGGGGATGCTTACTCCTCCTGGGCACCTGATCCCACCTCTGGCTAGGAGGTTATAAAAGTTGGCTCGGGCTCCAGCTCCAACTCTAGCTCGAAAACAAGATTTGGAGTATGGCTCCAAATAATTTTAGGTTATAAAAACTGGCTCAAGCTCTGGCTCCAAATCAGGCTCGAAAGTTGTCTTGAAATTTTGAGCCAGAGCACATACTCGAAATGTGGGTTATAAAACTTTTGAGTAAGGAAATCATACTCCAAATGGAGTATGCCATACTTAAATCTCGAGTAAGCTCAATAGCTTACTTGAGATTTAAAGTATGTACTCAAAGTGTCGTTTGCTTTTATAAAAATGGCTGCATGCCGACAAATGCCAATTAGGAAACGTGCTTCACACAATATCAGAGACAGATCATGCAACCCTTTAGAAGAATTATCTGCAGATGATGTTTTTGCAAGATATATTTTCCTACCACACACCATTATGGATCTCTTGCGTCAGCTGCCAGACATATCATCTCCAACTCAGCGGAACCTTCCAATTCCACCCCTTCTTCAATTACAATTAACGCTGAGATTTCTATGTTGGATTTTACAGCTTTTATAGGGCTTGAAATATGTCCTATGTAGTCATTTTTACTATTTTCTGTCATTTTTAATGTGAAATTGATGAAATAACGCAAATTTTTAGGGTTTTTGGAAGAAAAGTAAGTTCTCCCTCAAAAAAGTTATTGGATAAATCAAAATTTTGTCATTGATTCTCTGAGAGTAAAAAAAAATTATTGCTTTCTTTTATCGTTTACATTTTTCTAAACAAGATACCATGATTTACCTTAAATTCTATAAGTTTAGGGGGGGGGGGGGTTACTGTCCCTGTAACGTTCTACTTCCCCACTTAAACGGTGAACGCAAAGCGGAATATTTCGGATTTTACCCTTGATTGTACTTATTTTTTTTAACAAAGGTAGGGAATATATATATATATATATATATATATATATATATATATATACATGTATATATATATATATATATATATATATATATATACATGTATATATATATATATATATATATATATATATATATATATATATACTAAAAAAAACATTAAAACACTTTTCGAAAACATTTCAGCCGTTTCACCAGCCTTCATCAGTCGTGTTTATTAAAATGCATAGCAACTAACCTGGAATTGAAGATATATATATATATATATATATATATATATATATATAAGCACGAAAACCCAACAACACCCTACTTTCATAAAGTGTCGGATCTGAGAAGATACAAGGCCAATAAAGAAATTTATAAAAGCACCGAAAAGGCAGTTTATCAACAGTGTATCATTCTTGTTACCTATGTAGTTTATTGATACTTGTCGTTTTCCGTGGTGTGTGTTATTTTGTTTATGTAATATACGTCTCTTGATAAAGACGCGGGTTGCGTCGAAAATTTGAGTTTTAAATAACCAAAAGTGTCGTGACCTTTTCAGTGCTTTTCTAAAGCACAGAAAATTTCACTTTATTTGGATACCCACTTCCGCCCCTACCCGGGGTTGAACTCACGACCTGCAGAACCAAATCTCCTAGTAGCATGTAACCAGCGCGCTAGACCGCTCGACCATTTAGGCAAGTCAAACAACTTGCTTTCCATGACGATGGAATTCTCGCCACGCTGTCACACGCTACACGGTCACTGAGAATGAAAATGGGATACAGTTATTTAATGTACATTTAAGAGGATCATACATGATACACATTGCATCGAAATATTTCATATATATATATATATTTAAAGTCTCTTTTTTGGAAGTAAAATACAGAAAAAACTCTAAACACTTTGTTGAAATATTTCGACCGTGTTACCGGTCTTCTTCACGAAAACACGACTGAAGAAGACCGGTAACACGGTCGAAATATTTCAACAAAGTGTTTAGAGTTTTTTCTATATATATATATATATATATATATATATATATATATATATACAGTATATATAATCGATTCGGGAACTGAATGTTCTACAGTTCTGAATACATCTATTTCTCATGAAATGATCGTAAAAAGGGTGGTATAGGTATATCTCGTGTTGATGCCTGAACGCTTCTAAATACATGTAGTATAAAAGGTTCATTCCCACGTACATTTTGTGTAATTCCCTATATTGCAACTACATGTACAGTATATCGACCTGAGGAAATAATCTCAGAATTAATGTATGTACAAAATAGTGTCACCATGAATTACATTTAGATTGTGCAATATATATTTGATGCGGATAAAACTGTTTATTGTATACTGAACTACACGCATATTATATGTAGGACAGAAATGTACGAGAAAAATTACATCTTTATATTAGAGATTGATTGATTGATTGTATCTTGCTTAAAGTCTCGCTCGAGAATATTTCACCCATATGGAGACGTCACCAAGACCGGTGAAGGGCTTCAAATTTAAGCCTATGCTCGGCGATTACGGCCATTGAGCAGTGAGGGTTCTTTAGCGTGCCACACCTACTGTGACACGAGTCATCCGTTTTTAAGGTAATCTCCGAGGACCCGTGACATTCACATCTTATGCCGAGCGTTTGGCGATGGAACTGTCACTACCTGTTTTAACGAATTAGGTCTGTCGTGGCCGGGATTCGAACCCCGGCCTTCCGCATACAGGACAAACGCTCCAACCTTTCTGTTTCAAAGGTTGGGGAAAGGAGTAAATACATTTATTGACAATGTCTTTCATAAACATAGGCGTAAAATAATCAGAAATACTTGTCAAATCAGTTTGACATTTTGGCACGATTGTGCATTGAAATGTAGCATCAAGTTACTTTTTTTAAGATAGCAGGGGGAGGAGGGGAGGGGGGGGGGGGGGGGGGCTTAAGGGAAAAAGATGACTTGTGTAAAATTCTTGTGAAGTGAGACAAAATAATAATAATAGTAAATTTTGCTTTTACCCAAACTTGTAAATGCAAAAATGATAATGGGGGGGGGGGGGGGGGGGGGGGGGGGGGGGGGGGGGAGAGAGATTGTTGGGGGATGTGAGGTATTTATTGATTGTCATAAACTGCCTAATTTTTGTACATGTACCAGCACTCATCCTGTGTAACGTGTGCACGTATAAGGGTTGAATTCATAACTGCAGGTTCTTACATTCTTCTCTCAACTAACACCCCCCCCCCCCCCACTTTTAAACCAAACAATAATTATGTTTTGTAATATAATGAAAATGATTTATTCTATTTTGGTGAGTGATTTGCAATTTTCCTTGAATTTTCACAGTTGATAATCCTGACATTTGAACTTTATAAATTCAATTTTTGATATAAGAAAATTAAAGTTTACTTTCACTCTTACGCACACGTTCCTTTTTCATTTTTGCCTTGCTATGAAGATCGATCCTTTCACTTTGGTGTAACGGCGATTTGTGAACGGTGAACGCAAAACTGTAAAGGGAGAGCGAACGGGAAAATGGTAGTAAAGTATCTAATGGACACAGACTACCAATTATTTTGCTATACATTCGTTTATAACATAAAAATTAATATAAAAAATTCCACCGCCTCAACTTACCTGAAATTTGACACAGACTTAGAGCAATTCAGGTCCAAAAATATTTGTGAATTTCAGGAAAATCCACCGCACACAAGTCCTGTTATGATACCGCCAGTAACCCCTACCCTGCATATTTCCCTTTCCCTTTGAGAAGCAGATAAACAATGGCCTATTTACACCCTTCCTACTACACACTTAAGAGCAGAATTTCCCATTATTATAATTTTTTTTCAGACCCTCTTCTTTCCATCTATGCCCTATAATAAACACAAATCCACCCCACATACAAATCCCAAGCATTTTTAAGAAAAAAACTCTATTTATAAACGGGCACTACAATGAAATAGGGGTAAAATTAGTAGTCTGTAACCTAATGTTTCAGGGATTGTAAATCCGCCACTGGCTATACAGCTCTGCAGACGATAGCAAAATTTTATATTGTAAATGTCTATGATATATACATGATACACAGTAAAAATGGTAATATACATGCATATATATATAGCCCTTTATATTTACAGAAATTACATCTAATTCAACGAATATTTCTTTTTAAAAAACATTTAGAACGTTTTAGCAAAGTACTGGCACTAAATAACTCTTATAAGGATTGGAATATTGCTGTTAACTGCCGTCAACATAAACACATGGGCGCCGCCATTACGGAAGAAGTCTAAAAAAGGCCGCTTGTGCAATTAAAAAAAAGTTTTGAGTACGAGCTCGAAAACTGGAGTAAGTACTCCTAGGAGTACATACTCGAAATGTTTTATAACCTTAGAATCTGACCACGTACTCCCAGGAGTATGATTTTGAATTCGAGCTAGAGTTGGAGTTGGAGCCCGAGCCAACATTTATAACCTCCTAGCCTGGTCTATTCAAGGGTCCGTGTTTGCACAACTCTATTTATAGTATTGCTTATAGGAGTTATGAGATTGATCACTGTTCGTTATATTCGCCTTTCATGCATATATTAATGTTTTTAGCAGAATCGTTATGTACCGAGATTCAATCTCTTCATGAAAAATAAATTGATATCAACATCAGTCTTGAAGTTCACAAAAACTTTTCCGAGACACTATCCATACTGTATAAATGTAGCCTAATGTCATCATGAATTCTGTTCTAGCCAGTAATTGAAGGCATAATCACCAGGGTGAATTTCAAACACAGAGACATTGTAACGATTGAATGGCAAACACAAATTGGACTCAAATGCAGAAAAGCTCACATTATAGATTTTAAAAACCTAAGCAATGTATTTAGCAAGAAAGTGCTTAAGAATTTTCTACAATTCAGGAGTTGCAGCGAGTTGGGCTAGAGTTTTAATGAACACGGCTACATTCTTCTTTTATTAATTCATTATGCACACCTTTCGTCAGTATTGATGTTTTCTCTTAATTGACCGATATACATATTCTAGCACTTGTGAGTTTATCATCTTTTGAAGCTCACGTAATACTTTTCAAATATTTTTATTAGAGATGTCATCGAGTATTCGACAATCACTCGGTCATACCGATCATCGACTAAATTTTTCACAGTCAAGTACTCGTTAGATTAGCTTTTTTAAATAATGTTCATAAATCCTTACAGCTATATCTCCCGAAAAGGGGGAAAATGTTCGCGACTGTGAATTAAAACTTTACCTCTCCGAAAACTCGTACCCTGATGGCAATCCAATTATTTGATGGTCTATGAAGGAAAACGGCTTTCCTTTCCTGGCATTCCTAGCTGGTGAGTTTTTGTTCGTGCCTTCAGAGAGAATTATTTTCATCGACTAGACAATTGGGAAACAAAACTTAGAAATAGGCTCTCGTCCAATATTTGTCGACTAAATTATTTTTGGTTTTGAACAAGAATATACTGTACATGCATTTAAAAAAAACAACCTTATACATATGTTTACATGATTCTTTTTATGCCTGTGTACACGTACATTTTAATTGTTGCTTGTACAGCATTTCCGTATCAAAATAAAAATTATCGTGGTGGATTAATTACGGTTATCGACAGCCTTTCGTCCTCTGCCGTGTACTTGGCTATCAAGGTGCGCCGAGGTGTGACTCATGTATGAGTTAGGTACACTTGTACCATATCAGTCCGTTTTTTGACTGTGTACTTGACTATCGCTCGACTAAAGCGTCCGAGTAAAATTGACATCCCTAATTTTTATGTTCTGATGAATGTTTACATGTAACTATACTTGTCCAATTGAAACTTAAACTGGCATGTATATAAACAGTGTGATTCAATAAAATAACGGGTTTGTGATAATATTCTTTTTTAAAACATGATCTTCATTAGTTATCTAATTTTATGTTACTCATATTTTTGTTCTTGAATTGCATTATATTTTTTTTTATCTTAGGAAAGCATTGCCACCTCCCCCGTAAATCCGCTAATGATTATAACACCCTTGTGGAATCTTTGTGAGAATGTCAACAAATCAACTGAATATGAACGATACAACATTGGCATCCTCATTGCATTTCACAAACTTACATGCAAAACGCAATGCTTTTTCCATACAATGTCATATTTATTATCAAAATGAATACTCATTGTATCTGAAAATCCACGAGGAAATTTAATGAAGAACTTTATAATATTAAATGATACAGTTTTTTCTCCTTTACGCCATTTGAGTAAATATTGACTTCGTTAATTAACTACCTTAGCAATACAATGACGTCAAAATGACGTTACAATGTAAATGCATTCATTTCATTGCTATATTTAGAAGCCCGTAGAAAGAAAGTGGGTAGAGGAAATCGGATAAAATTAATTGATTTAGAAAGCAAATTTTGTAGCCTTTTGACCCCCAAAAAATTTTGGAAACAGGGCCATTTTTCATGATTTCTGGCTTTAGTCCTTTCATTCTTTTTCTAAAACACATCCTGAGAAATTAACTCTGGACAAATGAAATAAATCTTTTAAAGTGTTTATTTTTATTTCTAAAAACTTCAATAACTGTATTCCAACCCAACTAACTTGGAGCCTAAACATTTAAAAGAGTTAACAATTTTAATGCAAACAAAATACCAAAACAAATATTACTAGTATCCTCCATTGTCTATGATTTAAGCATTTTCATTAATTAAAAAGTATTGTAATTTTTAATGTGCTTTTATAAATGCCTATATACATCTGATGTATGACACCAAACGTGTTTTTGATGATTGTTCGAAATATATGATTCGTTTACATTAAACGATTAAATTTTATTCTTTACGACTATCTTACAGTAAACTGGTATTATCCTTTTATGCAAAAAAGTACAAAAACTAATTAATTTTGTGTAATGTGCATTGTCTTGAATTAAAGATTTTTAGAAAATATAAACATACATTTTGATTTGCATTTCTAAATACCTACATACATCTAAAAAAAAAAAAAAAAATACCAAGCCATACCCCAAGATATTTGCCGATTATTGGCGCCAATTTGATTTTGATGGTCGTAGAAATTATACCAATCGTTTTCATTTGTTCTTTGCAAATTTTCCACCACACCATGAGAGAACCATTTTGAATTTTGAAAAAAAAAACACCTTTGCATTTTATCTAGAAAATGTATACATTGTTTTGTCGCTGTAGACAAATCAAGCGCGTCCTTGGTTTTCCATTACAATTACGAGTACTGTATTCTCAGCCATGTAATGAGTACTGGCTCGGATCCTGGGATCTTGTATACGAGTATCAAATCAAGTAAAACAAAATAAATCGTCAAAAACAAAAACAGAATATTACTTAAATTGCCATTTTTCACCCAGGTCAGTAGTTTTGATACATGTATATACGAAGCCCCTACAGGGACAAATCCAGAATTTTTCCAGGAATGCAGAGTATAACACTTGTATAGTAGGACAAAGATCTATCTAACATTCATTCCTTATAAGCATGTATAATTATAAGTATATCGAAAATATAAGTGGGATTTGAATTCTTCAATTTAAAGCTAATTTCAGGGGTGGGGTGGTGTCTGAGTACAAGGATTTTTTATGCTAAAGAATGAATGATTGGTGATATCTTAAAGAAAAATGCAGTGTAAATAGATGGTGCCTTTAAAAATATGTAACTGCATGCTTAAGATCAAATGGTTAAGATCAGCTTGCAATTGTTTAAGCTCAATATATCGTCTCCAAGAAAAAAGGGTCTTTATACATGTATATAGAAAACCTGAATCTACATTTATTTACCATATGCACCTGACCCCCCCCCCCCCCCCTCTGTTATGTCCAGGTGTCCGTGTTTTTCTAATTATCTATTTTGTATTGCTAATAGGAGTTATGAGATCGATCACTGTTCGGTATCTTCATCTTTCTTCCACGCAAATGCCGGAATATTTTAATATCTAATCATTGGATTACAGATTAGAATTCAAATTCACAATAATAAAACAAAAATAACATTATTTAACAGTTACGTGCATCATTTATCTAGGCCTTTTTACCAGTTACGTTTTTTAAGCACAGAGCGCATACACAAGCAATCATTGCAGTTATCCTCAGCATCCCGACTTCTAGTACGGTGGATTTCTTAATTTAGGGATTAATGTATGAAAAGGCTGCTGAGTATTTTATTTCTATATTTAGTAACATATCAATGAAAATATAGAGCACGGGAGAGGAATCTTTTATCGTTACACAATGAACGATAATAATTTTCAGTACTTAGATACATATACTAAAAACGAATCACTAGAACAACATTGTTGTTGTTTTCAGAGTTGCGAAACAGTATTATATGGAAATCCAAATACAATCATGCAAATTTAAATGGTTGATGAATTAAATTGAATAGGTGTCATTTACTATTTGACAAACAAAAAACAGGATATATGACATAAATTCACAAAGCGTTACCTATACCAAATCAATTCATTAATGTATTGTATTTGTTATAAGAAAAAGGTACCGTTAAAGACCTAAAGTATCCAAAACAAGGGTGGTGCTAAGAGAGTACGTACCATAGCAATGTCCCAGTCCAGTTAATAGTAGAATACACGTCCATTGTGTAGAAGCCATTGCTAGAAGACGGACGTAAAATTTATACTGCATCGGGAACATAAAATCTGATATAACGGGTAACAGACAATAACGTAATTTAAAAAGCCATTCACGGTTACGAAGATTTAAATGCCTGCAAATGGTCACAGATCGAAGCAGATTGTAAACAAAGTTTTCACTTCCGTGTACCTGACGAAATGTTCAATAAACGTATACACATCACTTAATAATAAGTAAACAAGAATAATTTTAGGGATCTTGAAATTAGATGACCCATGTCTTTGTTTTCTTTTTAATACATTCTGGAATCTGACTGAGTTTAAGAACTGACCAATAAGTTAGAAATGTACAATGTAATTGATTCATGAAATCTTTCAAACAGTTATTCATAAGTGAGGGCGTCAAGGAAAAACTCCTGTACAAATAGATGACTCATTATTCCATAACAAATGTACTATACGTAATAGGATTTATTTTATCTTAAATATCTGAATGACAAATCGTACAATCATCTATTGATATAAATTTAGCCGAAGAAAAGTTATGAATGGGCTAATAATAAAGTGCATGTAGCTAGGGAATCATATTTCCGAATGTTTGTTGTAGATATGAATGTGGATGCATGAAATATTCATTATCAAGTGAAAAATATATATATATATATACATTTATTTCCATTAAAATGAACTCAAAGAATAACCCAAACATATAATCAAAAAGTATTTAATATTTGTGCGAGGTCAGTCTCAATGATATATCTGTATCTTGTGTAGTGTTAACTTCCATTGTTAATGTATTTCATAAAATCAAAATTGATAATTGTGTTTGGAGAACCCGGAACTTGTCGATAAATAATTGCATAAAGGCGAACACACGCCATATGTTCATGTTACAGTAAAACTCGAATATAGCGATTACGGATATAGCGAAATTACGGCTATAGGGAAGTGAAAACGATTTCCCCGACAAATTCTTTATATATTCTACGATCACGGATATAACGAATTTACGGATATAACGAAGTAAGTTCCTATTCCCCTTGAATTAAAAATGAGCGTAAAAATCACCTTTTATAACGAATTTCTTTTTTTTTTTCATTTTAAACTCGTGATTTTTAAAAATCGCGTTCCATTGCCATATAGGACCCACACTTATTACAAAATTTCTGTTTGTATTTTTTCAAAAAAAAGTTGTTAACCCAAAACAATACTTACACATACGTTTAGCAAATATATTGTCGGTATTGTTCACTATTCTCGTTAATCAAATTTGAAATTTGATTGCATTTATTTTATCGTACACTCCTTCATCTGTGTAAAGCGACAAGTAAATGACAACTGCAATAGAATGTTTGTACATGTATGTATTACGCATAGTTTTGTTAACATTTTTCTCTCGACATGTTCTTGCGTGAGTTAATAATTCATCAAGATAAATTATCATATATCAATTAATGTGTATATTTTTTGTATAAAAATATTTCTTCTCGAAAATATATAGGCTTAATTTTTCTTATAGGCAATATAAACGCAAGTATATCTATTGGCGTTATCTTGTACAACCGATATGCATGTAGAACAAATCAGTTTTTATAACGAATTCGTTATATTTGAATTATGAATTCGCTCTAAACGTATAGCGAATTACGCTTATAGCGAATTTTTATAGAGTGTCCGCAGAAATTTGCTATATCGGAGTTTTACTGTATATAGGACACAGCGAATTACATATCGATCATATCAAACCACAAACAATGGACGATTCTTTTTTGCACATGCACGTCCTTCTTCCGTCTTCTTTTGTTTTAAATGATATTACCCCCCCCCACTCCCTCTATCCCCAACCCCGCACAATGAGGCACAATGGAATCACTTTGTCTGTCTGTCTGTCAGTCCGTCCGTCTGTCTGTAGACATGATTTTTTCCGTGTCCTAAGAAACTAGTGAATGGATTTTTCTGAACAATTGTTCACTCTTTACTCGCCATATGACGATGTGTACCTCGTATTTTCATATTGATTGGACAATTGTTCTTTAATTTACAGTTTTTTTCGACTTTTTTTTTTTTATAAACTTAATAGAGACTTGGAAAGTATTGAGGAGATTTAATTTAAATGCTGTAAATACATTGTTCTTAGACCAAAGTTATGTATTTCTTATTTTGAATTAGAATATTTAAAGTATTAGAAAGTTATGCTAATTTCTATTTTGTTTAAGAATAATATTGTTTGAGAATATTTCAATATATCAAATTAAAAGGTTTGAATAAGATATTCTAATTACATTGATCATTAAAGTAAAATAACAACATTTGATTTATAATGCATGTATGCATATTTCATTTTGTTTATATCCATTTTCTGTTTACGTGGGGGGGGGGGGTGTTCAGACTCTAACAATTTTTAAACCATGTACCAAATTAACAGAGCTGATAACAAACGATCAAATTTTCTGAAAATCCTATTTATTGGTATAGTGTTTATATTGAGCATCACCGGAAATATTCTAATATTTGATTGATTCATTGATTTTTTTTAAAGCAACATTTTCAATAAAAAAAATATATATATATATATACTAGATGATCATTTGATTAGACAACTTCTGGTTTGATCTAAGGAAGTCTGCTTTTATCCATTACATAATGTGTCCCGCGGAGGTATTAGTCCCGAAAGTAGTTTTAGTTTGTTTCTACTGTTTGGTCTTAAAAGCTGGATAACACTGTAGCTACGTCATCTCAACACGATTACACATAAGGAAAAAAAAACTCCATAGTATAAATACGCAAACACACAATATTTGACAATATTTGTTTTTAGTTTTGAATAAATTTAAATAATAATAATAATAATTGGTTTTATATAGAGCTTTTTCCAGCTGCTCAAAGCGCTTTACAATACATTATCACCCCGGCAGACCTTATATCAATCTAGAACTTTCTCAGCTTCTTGGGAAGCATACAGTGCAAGCTGCCGCTACAGGCGCTGGAGCACTAACATTCTAACATTATCTTTCACTGTCTATAGCCAGGTACTCCTTTTACACTTGAGTGGAGTGAGGAAATCCATGAAAGGTGCCTTTCCCCAAGACACAACGTCGGCCCTGCCGCGGCCAGGACTCGAACCCACGAACTTTCGGTCGAGAGTCTGGCTGGCTAACCACTAGGCAACCGAGAAATCAGAGTATAAATTTTCACAATATGCACAATTTATTATTTAATTACTTTTTGTGTGAAATCAGTCATTCGGGTCTGAGTCAGAGATCACACATGGTCTTTGTTTTCGGTGGGGGGGGGGGGGGGTTGAATTATTTTGGATATGTTCGAGAAATATTCCACCTCAAATGTTACCATTCGCTAGGTTTTTGGACTTTTCATGTCAAATTTATTGTTGTGCTAGTGGCTCCACCACCACTGTTGTATAATGTGTTTTGAAAGGCTGTACGTGTTTTGTCAGATGCATTGCAATTAAAATGAATCCTGAGATTCGTTGTGGAGCTGTTTAATTCAAAAGAATTGTAGATTTATTTATATTTGGATTCTAGTTCAACTGTTGTAATTGATGATTTGATTTGATATTTTTGTGACTAGTGATTTTCATAATTTGGTTTGCAAGTGTGTTATTTTCACTTAATGTTTTAACTAAATGTTTACGAGCATATGATGATATTTTGTCCCCAAGAGTTACCTCTAACACCATTTCAGTTGATTTTTTTAACAGAACTGTGGGTAATTTCACTCTCTGACATGTTTGTAAACAAAGTAGCCAATGTAAAATATACGAACACATACATGTATGTGATGATGCCATATGCAGCGTAAGATAATGTAGTATAATATCCAAAATATATGTAATGGGCAGCATCTGCTGGATAAAGGAGTAAACATATGAAAAAAGAATATATTTACACAAGGACCAAACTAAAACCCGCAGTTGTGTGTGTGGCATTTAAGTAATAGGAAATGGTCTTTTAAAAACATTCAATTTATGATTTTCATACATGAATCGTTTGATGCATGGTTCTTAGAATGCATGGACAGTACAAAGGCAAGATGTATTTGTAAACCACTGATGCCACCGTGTGGCCAAACTCAAGGTAAAGATGATGGGGTGAAAAGTGTTTATACGAAACGAAATGTCTTGTCACAAGTAATACACATGTGGATTATTCAAAATTTGTGACCAAAGTTAGCTTTTTCAAAACTATGTCAATCTCCAAAGTCAATATCATGTGGTCAAAAACTTTGCTACCTAAGAATGTATTAATACATATTGTCAGAAGGAATATGCATGTGAAATACGATAGTCCTGTCACCATCAATTCACAGTTATGACCGAGGGTATATTTTTGTGCAGACAGACACACTGACAGACAAAAACCATATCCCCCAATTACGGGGGCATACAAAACTGTCGTTACAGGCTTGGGTCCCTGCACACACATACATTAAAACATGTTAATATATGGTTATCATTACATACTTTGAGACAACAGTTATAGGACACTCTGGGTGGAATTTTCGATCCAGACTTAAATGCTTTATCAGGTTCGTTAATGTTACGTGCTCATTTGGTAGAATCTCACTGAAACTCCAACTCAGACATTGAAATATCTGAACCGTGTGTGTTTCTCCACTCTATAGAATCAGACAAAGTAAATTGACGGTCATATTGATGCATGACCTATTGTTGTCCATGATACATACATATCTCTGTTATTTTCTCCCATTTACAAATACAGTTTGACAAAATTAAAGCCCAACCTTGAATTTAGAGTAATACTTTGACTGAAAATTATTTTTTCAAAACACACCCACACATCAAAATTTGATAAGGATCACTAAGTTATATGTGTGTAACTTATCACTAACATAACAAAAGACATAACTTTGACTCAGAAACGTATTTACTCATGTTATGAATGAAAATTCATGAATGGCATGAACTTTTATCAATACGGAATGCTTGAAATCTGATAACAACACCAAAAGGCATTTCATTTCAAAAAGTTAACAGCAAACCAGAGAAAGAATTACACAGTTTTTGTGCCTCCTGTCTGTAAAGTCCAAACAATACCTGAACTCATCGGTGAACAGAACTCGAACCCGATCGTTCTGTGTCCAAGTGACATGATCTTCAGCCCAGTCCAATCGCTCTCGCCGGTGTCGAACAGTCAGAGGGACTCGAACACATGCCCTTCTCGAGTTGAGACCTGCATTGTGAAGCCGATTCCGTATCTTGTTAGTGGACACATTCACCCACGAGGCGTTCAGGAGGTCTTTACGTAGGCTGGTTGCTGTCCAGAAGGGATGGCGTCGTGCCTGAATAGCCACAAAATTGTCTTGGTGTTGGGTTGTCGACCTCTGACGACCATCCCCATGTCGGTGTGCTGCTGTACCAAAAGTTTGCTGTCGGTTCCAGGCCCTGTTTACAACAATCTGACTGACGTTTAAGTGCATTTGCAAAGTCACGTTGTGAATAGCCAGTGTCAATCATTCCAATACATCTGCCCAGTTGTTCTGTCGTCAGACGACGCCTTACACGTTGAGGGGGCATTGTGTTGATAAACATAGTGTAAACACTCAAGTGAGTTTGAAATTTTAGAAAGAATCAGACACCGATGCCTGAGTGAAAATCGTGCAATGGTAGCAAAATCATAAACTGTGATGAGAAACGCATTTCCCATGGCATGAAATGCACGTGCAAGTGTGTTGAAGACGTTTCTGATTTCACTTAGACACAATATTACCAGTTATGCAGTTATTAATTTTTAAACAGAAAAATGTCTATCAGCCTTATTAACTTTTGAGTAGTATATGTGCATGACATGATTGCTCCGTTGTTTAACACTCACACAGAATGAAAACTGTGTTATTCAATAAACTGATAGTTGAATGAATAGCAGGTTTCTACCATCCAGTCACCTTTCAATTATCTGAATGACACAGCTTCATCCTGTGTCATTATGATGCATTGAATCAGGATTCCTTCAGATATGACCTTAGATCAGATGGCCAAGGTCACAGAAGGAAATCACTCTCACTGCTATAACACTGAGCATATACGTATAGGTTAAAATTTGTAATACTTCACCTTAAATTAGGAACTAAATGAGAGAGTTTTAAAGTACTTTTGTTCGTTGACTTCCGTCTTTTTTGAGAATATATAACTCATATTTGGATATGTTACCAGTTGTGCGTGAAGTGTCACAAATTTAGACATGTGCTTAGCGTTCAGAGCCGATGCAGTAAGGATTTTTTCGAGATTTGCCACGTTTTAAGCGTAGTAGAAGCGGCATCTGAAAAGGTTTAATTTATTAAGTATGGAACAACACACAGTTATGAACGCGTATATCTTTAACTGTAAATCCATCTATGGAAAGGATTGAGGCCGGGCGTAATGAAGAGTGCTACAATAGTCACATCTATCTGTGCACCTCAATTATCAGATATAGAATCAGTAGAACCTCATCCATAATGCATCAAAACACATAACAAATATCACCCATAGCATTAAATAATTAATCTATTAATTCACCAGCTAAAAATCCAAATTACATTGATTAGTATTTAATGACATAATAAGTTATGTTAATCAATGAACAAGAGATATAGATGAAAGATGTGATTTATTCTAACCGGATTATTACCTTGTAATGTACAAACATACATTACATTGTATACAAACATATATTGTGTTAATAGAATTTGAAAACAGAAACACTATTTCAAAACTGAAATTGAAATCATTTGCCAAAAGTTATCCGCAAATCCTCAACAAAAACAAAAACATCAACAGACAAAACACTCATAAGAAACAAACAATAAACAAGATGTGTTTGTGAAACACAAATGCCCCCGATAATGGCCAATTCAAAAGATGGCCAAAATTACAAGGGCAAATATCTTGGTACCAGTAGAAAGATTTGTCAAAAGAAATGCTCATGTATAATATGAAAGCTCTAATATTTACTATTTAGAAGTTATGACCAATGTAAAAAAAAAAAACCTTAAAAGTAAGTTAATTATCAAGGTCAAAAGGTTTAATACCAACAGAAAGGTGTTGTCACAAGGAATACTCATGTTAAATATCAAAGTTCTATTTCTTACTGTTCAAAATTTATTAGCAAGGTTCAAGTTTTCAAAAAGTAGGTCATACTCCGAGGTCAAGGTCACAGGGTCAAAAATGTTTGTACCCATGGAAAGGTCTTGTCACAAGGGATACTCATGTGAAATAGCAAAGCTCTATCACTTACTGTTCAAAAGTTATTAGCAAGGTTAAAGTTTCAGACAGATTGACAGAATTACAGAATGACAGACGGGACAAAAACAATATGCCCCCCGATCTTCGATCTCGGGGGGCATAAAAAGGCACACAAATCAAATGCAAAAATGCAATCACTGTTGAATGTACAAGGTATCACATTCATGCATTAACAATTCATAGTGAAAGATAGAAAACCTGTCCGAATTCAAGGTGAAATGGCAATTTTCTCTTTTGCATATTCGACCTCATAATTTCTAATGCTTCCTCGGGAATATAAAACTCTGGTAACAGAATATCGTAATACACATAATCACAGCGAGGAAACAATGACATCATGCATCAATCTAATAAATCAAGCCTATCCTTCATTAGGTATTGGCATACACGCTGTCCGAGCTAAAATAGTACCAAACTGACCGGAAGCAGAACTCGTATTCTTCCTGAAATGAAGACGAGATAATGCATAATAATACCTTAAAATCATGTAGAGTATTGGTTTCATGCGTGTCTGTAATATCATCTTATCTTCAAATATGATTTTATTCTTATAATCCTGGTTATAGTTAAAGTAAATACGCCAATTTCGAGATACGAACTCTTCTGTATAGGAGGTGCATTTAGTGGAACTTTGAATGCCTAAGTGGGACAGAGTGGATATGCAGCCAACGAGGAAGACGATGAAATGTATTAAAAGCGGCCTCTTTTTATATATGTAAATGTGGGAAATACTAAATACTATCGAAAGAAATGTTTTACTGAAGAGGAAACATACAAACAATGTCATATTTGCAAGAAATATCTTGGATATGGTACTTATGACCAGCGAAATGACGTGATAGGATAAGAATTCTATGTATTTAATTACTCCCTAAATACTTATCACTTACTTAGTTTGTGTATCAGTCGAATTCAGGTTATCAAACAGCGTATGAGAAACTTACTGAGTACATTAACTTACGCTATGATGAATATCTGTCCCACTCCCGCGAGTAAACAAATTCTTTCGTGCCTTACTATGTACAATAGTTCTCCAAAGGGAAATAACTCGGACGTATTTCGAAACCGGCGTATTCTATATACCTGTACTTCCTGTTTGTAGATAAAGTAATTTGTATTGAGTTGTACCTTCATGTTCATAGATAAAGTAAATTGTATTCCACTGTAACTCCCCGGTTATAGATAAAGTAAATTATATTTAATTGTACTTCCTGGTTATAGATAAAGTAAATTGTATTGAACTGTACCTTCCTGGATATCATTCCCGGTCTGCGACATTGCAATTGTTGCACTATGGTGAAAATGTCCGCCTCCTCGTCCTGCAGTATCTGTTCTAACGCGTTATAAACCGCTAGAAATATCCCACAACATGTAGCACCGTCCCTGAAAAGGAAAACAACATAAATGTTTTCTCGGCAATTAAAGCCGAGTTTCAATGATAACAAATACACGAGTTATCATACAATGCATGTGCCTTATATATGAATTAGTAAAAAGTAGAATTATCAGGAAACCAGTTCAACATTTACTAGCAGTTAAAGCAGCATGTGTTAGAATTCCGGCAACGTTCACTTAGACCACTCATACAAAATGCAAACACAAAATGACATAGTTTATGTCAGTTTTATGGTCAAACAGTATTTTGTATATGCAAGGACCATACTAAAACTGGGGATGCATTTAGGATACTTCAGTATCAGGAAACATAATTTCAAAACATAATCATGAATCGCTGTATACATGGTTCTTACACGTACAGTACAATGCCAAGATGTGTTTGGAAGACATTATACCCCCGTATAGCCCAATCCCAAGGTCATGAGGTGAAAATGTTGATAAGAAACGAAATTTCTTGTCACAAGGAATACACATCTGAATTATTGAAGAAGAAGAAGAAGAAATTAAAAGTATGTCACCTCCAAATGCAATGCCATGAGGTCAAACATTTTGCTACCTAAAAGGTATTGTCAGCAGGAATACTCATGTGAAATACGATAGTCATATCACCATCCATTCACAGTTATGACCAGGATTACTTTTTTGCAGACAAACGGACAAGCTTACAGACAAAAATCATACCCCCCCCTAATTTCCGATTACTGGAACATAAGATGCTGCCATTATAGGCTTAGGTACCTGTACACGCATAACTTAAATCATGCTAATATATGGTTATCATTACATACTTTGAGACAACAGTTATAGGGCCCTCTGGGTGGGATTTTCGATCCAGACTTAAATGCTTTATCAGGTTCGTTAATGTCGCGTGTTCATTTGGTAGGATCTCACTGGAACTCCAACTCAGACATTCAAATATCTGAACCGTGTGTACTTCTCCACTCTATAAATATAAAAACATAATGAAAGGTGAAGATAACGAACAGTGATCAATCTCAGAACTCCTACAACGAATACAAAATAAAGAGTTGGACAAACACGGACACATGGGTAAACCACAAAATAAATCGTTAGTCATATTGCTAACTATGGTTGCTTATTAAGATTAAACATTCTCCCTCTCCAACTCTTAATCATTAGTAATCACCAGATGATGGCGAAGAACCATTTTATACCTATACATAATCACAGCGGTGGTGGTTCTTTAATGTACCAGTGCCTAACAGAACATCCGTACTTAAGGTCTCATCTGAAAGCCTCGCGACTCTCACATATAGATGCAGAGTCGTTGGTTAAGGAGCAGAAACTATCTGTCTTTTTTCACCTTTTCATTCTTAATGAAGATATGCTATGAACAGGTTTCGAACCTATAAGAATGTCACAAAGCGAACGCTGAGTCACTTAGACTAGACGGAATGGGACGTAAAACAACATTTAACGAAAACAATAGAAACGAAAGTCCTCCCATCTTATAAATTGTGTACCAGGCTATTTCAATATGTAGAAAAATCGATATGCTTCGTTCATGTTTAAATCGTAGGTATTGTAAATTTCTCCGGATATACTAATTGCTGTTATGCGGTATGAAAATAGAAATTTGAGCGTATTACAAATGCCCGATGATAAATACATCAATTAATTTAAAAACTTCAAACCGTTTTCTTGATGATTATATCACGCTTTAACCACCCATCAATTTCAATCCTCAATTACTTCACTTGTTTTTTATGTACATGTTTCTGTTTCTTTAAACGAGACTCACATCTTTCCTCTTGATTTTGATGCTGGTTGTGCGTAGTTCTTCTGATAGCATTGTCTGTGTACTTCTCGTGATTTGATATTGAACCAAATCAATTCTGGAGTTTTCCCCGTCAACCCAGTTTTCTATCTGTTTAAAATATAATAAATGTGTAACTATGTTTCACATCATCAGTAATTCGTTGAAAATAATTGATTTTTATAAGTTGCCTACCTCCTTCACATCAGATAATGGGTTTAGCGAAATAAGTATTGGCGACTTCTGATCCACCAGGAGGCGTATAAGATCAATGGAAGCGCCTGGTACCGGATACTGCGCAGAAATAAACACCTCGGCTTGGGTAAAGGACTGAATGTAAATTTCATATTTAAAGTATTGTATATTGCAAACAATTAGTATACTAGTATTCATCGTTTATCAGATGACAATACATGTACATGCATATCGATCCTTTAACATAGATAAAGTATATACTCTGTATAGGAATACTTACCGACACATACACTGCGTTGTAGTAGAGTTCTCGTCCCTTCACATTGGATGATAAATAAACCAGGTATTGCTCAACTACAAACAAAAGATTGCAACAACGTATATAATGTACAATCAATCAAATGTTGTCTTAAATTAAACAGCATTTCCCATAAGCCAATGACTTGGGTATACTTGATTTAATTCAGGTAGTAAAGTAATCATTTACCTGGTAAAACAGATTTTGTCCAATTTAGCTTCAGGAACTTTTGTCCCGTTTTGAAATGGTCCCCACCATATTGAGGTTGTAAGCTTTTCAGCGCCTTCAAAGACCAACGTAAAAATGCATTCCATAATTAAAAACATACCTTGTGAATTAAAGAAAACAGTTTCAGATAATGATGAAGATTTTGCTCGTGCAATCATCCATCCCTTTACCCATCTGACGTGCTTCATGACAATGTAGTCCGTCCTTTGCAATTAGAGTTTGACAACGGATTCCGTTTACTGTATCGCGATATACATGTATGGGGCTCACGGTGGTTTGTGACCGGTCGACATGGGATGTTTATTCCTCATAGACACCTGATCCCATATCTGGTATGTCCAGATATATGTCTTTGCCCAACTCTTTATTTTTTTGTATTCCTTGTGGGTGTTCAGAGATTAATCATTGTTCGTAATCTTCACCTTTTCATTCTTCGTGGACTTACATTGACCGGAAATCTGTACTGAAGCCATGTCCTGTTACAATATCTTAAATTATATCTTTGTTGGTTTTCATTTATAGTAACACTTGCTGTGTTGAATACCTACATGGTCCTGCTCATGTCATCTTTCAATGGCACATACCTTGATTACAGCTAGTCAATGTTACCGGAATTAATAAAACGTAAATTAAATTCTAATACGAAACATGGTGTATTAAATATGATAAAGTGCTATCCTAAAAGTAAGTTACTGCCTACATTGAACTCATTCGTGATTTTTTTCTTTGCCTCCGGTTTATCCAGGTCTGCATATGACGTCATAAATTCACTCTTGTTGACGAACTTCCCTTGTCTTCTGAAGTATTCATACAAAGCGTGGTACAGGAAAACGTACTGGTCCTATCAATAGATCAAACGTACGGATCTTATAAAATAATTCAGATATCCTGGTCCTATAAATGGTTCAAACGTACGAGGTTATCTCAGCATGACCTTTGCTCGAAATATATTAACCAATGAAAATTAACCATTTACGTCAAGGATCAATCAATGAGAAAGAGTATGTTATATGATTTTCGTTCGGCGTTTAAATATGGTAGCACCCGTTGCAAAGGATTCACTAAACATGCAATTGAAGCCTCAACAACCGGGATTTATGCAAAGAAGTTATGATCATTAGGATGTAAAACTTATACGGTACCAATTTTGATGCATCAGATGCGCATTTCGACAAATAATGTATCTTCAGTGTTATGGACTGTATTCGGTAAAGCATTACCCTTCGGCTGCTCGGCGAAGAAACTTTGACAACCGCCATGTTAATTTGTTTACTCGTATTTATCGGGAATGTTAAGAAAAAGTACGACAAAAAGAGAGCGTTCCAAACATTTTCTCGGCGATGATCTAATTTGTCAACATCCTGGGTCATGCTGAGATAACCTTGTTCAGGGAGTTGTTAGTCACTCTTGTTAACGAACTTCCCTTTTCTTCTAAAATATTCGTACAAAGCGTGGTACAGGAAAACGTAATGGTCCTATAAATAGTCCACACGTACTGGTCCTATAAATAGTTAAAACGTACTAGTCCTATAGATACTTCAAACGTACTGGTCGTATTAGAAAATTACCAGGTACTAAACCCAGTTTCACAAAGGTTTGCTAATTTTAACTGACAGTTAACGTGCTATATACTTCAAACATCTATATAGTGTTAACCCGAAGGTAGCTGTTTGTTAAACTTAAGTAACTTCGTTCGACTGGTCCTTTGAAAAGTTCAAACGTACTGGTCTTATCAATACTTCAAGTTATGCTCAAAACATTGCACATATATTTTTATATTTGATTTCTTCACAGATTATACTTACCGACAACCAAATAAGCTAGTAGATTTAATGGCAAGCAAAGTTTATTTTAAATGCTACAATAGCTATTAAATACTCAAGACTATTTGCTATACGTCGCGTTAGATTAATATGTAAAAACAAATCGGAAAATGTAATGTTCAAAAAGTTACATAATAATCAGTGTAAAATGCAAATGTGTCCTGTTTGGTTTGCATGTTCTTTTTCGTCACTGATAAACATACGTCACCTGCTGTTGATGACGTGTTACAAAGTTTGTTCTATGTGTATGTATGGTGCTTTAGATCGTAGTATGGAGGGTTATTGATTGTACCAACATTGGACTTGTGTGTTGAAGATATCTGTGATTTTCACGTCTAATATTTCGGGCTGGACGAAGAAACAGTCAATATCTATGTTGACTTATTAAGTTTGATGCAACGCCCATCTAGCTTAGAACCTCCAAGTTGCAAAAGGAGCACCATATCTACTCCTCTACCGTAGCCGGTTGTAATGTGAAAATGTGAAAGTCTATATAATAACAGTGATTTACAAATAATAGTTTCTTGCTTTATACATGTGTATGATCAAATCATAATTCGTTGCTGAAGGTTTAATATCATGTCCTATGACACAATTCAAATCACCTACACCTAAATATAAACTCTTAGAAGTAATACCTACAGCGTTTTGAATCATAGTCATCCTGTCTTTCCGCATTGCCTTGACAAACTCCACTACATTGACCCTGTGGTGGACATCCCCGTATCTGGACAGAACATCAAGTGCAATGAACGTCCCGGTTCGACCAATCCCCGCACTATAACAACAAGACATTTACATCAAAAATCAAAGTCAATGTTCTTATGAAATTTCGTATAAAGTGTACAAATCAATACAAATAGTATACATGCAAGGTGAAGATAACGAACAGTGATCAATCTCATAAATTAATGTATATTGAATTCTAAAGGAATGTACATGATAATGATGCATAAAATTCAACATATTATTAAGTTTACAAATTTAGGATGGTACTGAAATACTTGAGTTTCATGAACGTTAGAAATTATGAAGTTGGAGATATCAAAGGTACGCATGCGAAATATATGTAAATGCGGTACATGTACGTCAAAATCCTCTACCAACTACGATTGCTTTTTTTTTTACCTGCAATGTACAAGAATGGGATCTTGAGAAGGTTTGATTTTGTGTCGAAAGTGACGGTGGAAAACGACCAGATTCAAAGGATTGGGTGTCCCGTGATCCGGCCATCTTGTGTAGTGAAATTGTACAACCGTCCTTGACCCTGTGACCTAGACAAGTGATCAATATTTCAAGGTAATCTAAAATTTACATACAAACGAAAAATCAATCGAAATATAATCATAAATAAATATAATACATACCCTCTTCTTGCGCACTGTCATCTTCCTGATAACATAATATGCATACGCTTTCTCTTCCAGCAATGTGACGGAAAATGGATTGACATCGAGTTCATGACCTTCACTTGGCCAGTACTGATGACACTTCACCTTTATATAAAAGATCACAGGTGTGCCATATGAATAAATAAATAAATAGAAAGTTCTCAGGTGTACACTACTGGCATATTCTAAAGCCTCCTAATTTGATAGGAGATGAGTGGATATTACTTTCCCGATTTGTCTCATCGACATTCAAAGGGCAATAACTCCTTTGTTCGGAAATCACAATATCCGATAGTGTATTGAAACAATTAATACAAACAAGAATAAACGGATACATGGACTGATACACATTTGTTTGGCTTAAAGTGGTTGTAAAAAGAACAAATATCAAATTCCTAGAGAAAAAATAAGTTCTAATATATCATTCCTCCCCATATAACTTTACACAACGTTTGCATACAGTTTGGACTTAACTGAGAAATTATGGGAATGAATTATATTCTAAATAGTAAATAGCAATCATCTTACTTATACAAAACTTACATTCAATTTTCATTTCTATCATAATGGGTGCGAAATTGTGTGTAGCAAGTGTTGTTTAACTGATACTTTATTTGATGTACATGCACAGTCACCAAAATAAATCATTACTGTTGAAATGTTTAACAAGTTTCCATTCTCCTGTCAGTGTGGTCTAGCAATGGTTATTTATACGGTGAGCGGGTGTACATATTATGGCCAGGATTATATTTTGAAGAGTTAAACTACTAGCAATGTGAGGATCTTATCTGCAAACCTTGGGTCCCTCTATGAGGTTGGTCAACATGACGATATATTGAATATGTTCCTGCCAGACCATCCGCCAGTGGTCTACCAAAGTGTTTTCTCTTGGACCTACATAAAATAAAATACTATTTGTTTAGAAGTGCTGATAATCCTAAGATAAGATATCGCGTTTTGTGGCAATGCATATTCCAATGTTTGTTTTCAATGTGTTCAGATAGTTTACTAATGAACAACTGACCATGTGAGGCTAAAACATTAACATTTCACTGTTCAGAAATCCTTTGAATATGAGAGCAAGTCTCACCTTGAGAGGCAATGTATTCACGTCTACCATCCATGTTCTACAAATAAATACATCGAACAATTTAATTAATCTCTCTCTCTCTCTCTCTCTCTCTCTCTCTCTCTCTCTCTCTCTCTCTCTCTCCGTCTCTAGTAAATACCTCAATGTAATTTGCGTTTATGTAATCTGAAGTGAACCCGTCACCACTTTCCAATACGACTCTCGAATGATCATCTAAAAAATAAATACATTGAAATGGTATATATCAACATGTAAACTCTGGTCTATTTAAATTGGTCTAAATAGTGTATAACATATGTTAAAAAAATTCTTCAATTTACATGGGAAAGTTGTTTTAAATCTGTTTTTCAGCTTGTTTTCTTCTACTTTTGCCGTATTGCAGGGAAATCTTTCACCATACGGAATCGACTAAAAGAAAAAAAAGTTTTCTTTTGAAACAGAAAAAACATTGCAGCATCACTGATAATGTCTTGTACATGTATACACAAATGTATAATTCCTAATATAGTTTTCATACCAATAATTAGGTCGTCCGTGGATCATTGATTCAGACTATGGATTATTCATTCTATCTGATCAAGATATATGGTTCACAGCGGGTGTGACCGGTCGACAAGGGATACTTACTCCTCCTAGGCATCTGATCCAACCTCTGGTATATCCAGGGGTCCGTGCTTTTCCATTTCTTTATGCTGTTTTCCTTATAGCAGTTATGAGATTAATCACGCAGTGGGATTAAGATGCCTCAAGTAAAGTTTAACAAAAATCGTAAAATGTACCTCAGTGCACTTCAAGCTATATAATATCACAATAATAAAGTACGTCCTGACGTACATGTCTATAGTTGTATCGCAGGAAAATGTCATAATATTTTGTCGTTATTTACTATTATTACCTAATCTACTAGATAAATTGATATTACATATTTTTTTCTGTTTTCCAACTATAATAAGCAGAATAGATACACACAATGAACAGGGGGTGAAACAGTTCATCACGTGACTTACTATTTCCCGATCACGTGAAGAACTGTTTCCGATCACATGACAAACTATTGCCAGATTAGCAGCTTAGGTAATAAAACAATTTTGTTGCCTACTAGAGGAACACTCAAGACTATCAGTAGTGGCGAATATCCGGGAAACTATTGTCCTCGGCCTACCTCGGAACAATAGTTTTGATTGTTTTCCGAGTAGGCTTGAAATAATTGTATACTGTTATCCAGTGTTCACGCTGTTTATGTGTAGTCCAAAAGGTAACTAGTTGCAGATTTGAGATTTTGATACGGAAGTTAGGTTTTTTACCTCGTTCAGATAAGACTTGACAGTGAATGTGGGAAATACCCAACATTTGAATTGAGATTATGCAAATTGCTAAAAGATCACTATTTTAATTTATCATATCAAAACCGACATATCGAGTCCAGACTGCAAATAATTTGAGTGCATCTTCACCTGTGCCAGGGTGATAAACATCTGATAAAAATAGTTCTACGTCACTTATATGATGATGCAATAGTTGAGCGAGGGACTTCACCACGTGGTAATATGTTTTGCTTATGTATGCGACGCTTAGAAAATTTTTACTTGAATTTGAATATGCTTTTATTACTTGTTATATTACCCGGGACACCTTCACCCCCCCCCCCCATCCGCATTGTGCATTATCTTCATCTTTTCATCGTTACATTAGAAACTACAATGATTTAATGGGACGTTAAGACATCCTATCACACGTCTATAGCATTGTTTATCTCCCATATATGCATTATCTGCCTCTAATATATATGTACTCATTAAGTACCTTAAATTCTTTCATAAAACCGGCATTTTTGTCAGCTTCCTTTTGTCGTATAGCATTTAGAAGATTTTTTACAGCAATGTCCTTGGCCACTGACAAATTGTTATAGTACACTGCTTCTTCCGGGTTTTCACTCTGAGGTTCCTCTTCCGGGTCCTCAATTGAAACAGAAACAGTGGCGATGTTTGTGTACAATTTGTTTCCTACTGTACCAAAACAAAACATAGTTCTTTAACAAATCGTGCATTTCATACAGCATTATTCCAATCTGAAATCAATAGAGGATATTCATTTATTCGGATTGGAAAATATCATCATTGAGTTCTTACATGTGTATATTTCGAGTTATACAGTGATACGAAAAGCTCAGCTATAGATAGTCTGATTTTAATATAGTCACTCACGCTATCTAAAATTTATTTTACTTAATGTCTGTTTCTATAATTACGGATGCTTCTTTCTTAACAAACGATGACATTGTAGTTCAATGTGACAAATGACGATTATAGTAACATTTAAACGCAATGAAAAGAGACGTAGATAAACCAAGTTCTTGAATAGTGGAAAAAAATACATTTTCTTATGAAAACGTACTTGCCATGACTTGCTTTTTAACATAATCAAGGGTTTTCGTAACTAGATACATATTCCGGAATTGGGGTTTCTGTCCGACCTGTTAATATCACGAAATTTACCTGGCGAACCTTTTCTATCGGTTTTATAGGATATGGATGGCGTTGACGAATTGGGCTGCTTCTGTCGTCTAAATCTACAACGAATAACCATTGCATGTTCAACACCAAGACGAAAGTGTGAAGATGAAATATAAAGTTTGAGATATTGACCCATTTAGCGTCAATTTAGCATCAATAGCACTAAAGAAGATGTTTCCGGAATTTAAGTGTTTTACTCATAAATACTATATACAAAGTTTGGCACCGCCCTGAGGTCAGAACCAGAATACTATATATAAAGTTTGGCACCACCCTGGAGTCAAAACCACAACCTTGGGAATATTGAAATTTACAACTGTGGTAAAGACCTTTCTGCTCGTCATCACAGTGCATATAGTTTTTCTTACAAATATTTGGTTTTAGAGAAGATTTTTGAAAATTGATCAATGTTTGACAGTTATTTCCCATTTCTAAACCTCCAGTGTCGCAGGCGTCCTGACATTTACAATTTATGTCCCCCATGCCCCCCTCGTCCCAAATTTGCTTCATATTAAATATGGAAAGAATTGGAACAGTATTTATCAAGAAATTTAAAATGTCCAATTGTTAATGCATGACGGACACCAACCAATTGCACTAGGTCACCTGAGTTTACTCAAGTGACCTAAAAATCTTAAATATAATACATATTATGTTGTATCAAACCTGAAAAAGACGACTGTCACTATCACGGCTATGAGAACAATGAGAACACCTCCAACTCCAGCGCCAATGGCCGCCACTGGAAGTTCCGGTGATTCGGAACTGCTTGTAAACAGGGCTAAATTTCAATGCAAAAGTACTTAATATCCATCTACATGTACGCTCAACTCATGATTCTTAACATAATTAAATCCCGTCTATCTTATAATTTGTATGGTATATTTTATACAATGAATCGTATACAGGTTACTCTAATATTGAAGTACTTAAATCATCCAAGAAGCAAATGAGTAATATGTGATTTGATGTACATTAAAATAATCATATACTCAACCAAACTCGTAGCATGTGATTAGCTGTTTCTTACATATCAACCGCCAATAATTTTATTTTAAACGATCAAATTGAAGATCATCAACCTTATACTAATATCACCTTGTGTACATTTGTCGCCCGTATAGTCTCTATTACATCCACCAATACATGATCCATTGTTTACGTAACACGTCCCGTTATAGCAATGAGCACTACACTCCTCCTCACAGGACGCGCCGTAGAATGTTGGACTGCATTCTGAAAGAAATTAGACATATGAATTTAAACACGCCTTTGTATATTATCGATATTGAAAATATAATCTATCGTAAAATCCCATTAAGGATCAAAGTTAAGAGTTGGGTAAACATGGACCCTTGGAAACACCTGAGGTGGGATCAGTACCTATCATAGGATTAAGCATCCACTTTGGACTGATCACACCGCCACCAGTCCTATATCTTGACGAAATAAGTGGACTAAACAGTAATAAAAATCAGTATTAAAAGAACGACCCAACAACCGGTACGAAATACGCCAGATAACATATGAACCAACGATAGGTTACACCTGTATACAACAGAACCCTCGAAAAGGTGATCAAGCGAGATCGGTTAAATCCTCGCAACATAAACCCATATGTGAACAAAAACTAACCACACGCAGAACACACCTCCGCACACAAAGACATATACACCCTAAGCTGGCAACAACAGAACACCACCGCACATGAGAAGCCAACGATGGAGAAGCCAAAGCCATCCCCTTTGCCTAAAAATTGAGCCGTCAGTCTGCAGCTAACACCCATATTCAATAAAATATTTAAATTATATGATATGATAGACCATTTCTTACTTTCTACCGGTACAAGATGATTTGTGATACTAAATTTCAAAAGGTTGCTGTTAAAGTGTTTCTTAACGTAATTCCACACTCGTGTGACGTCATAGGATTTTGCAAAGTCAATAATTTAATGATAGGAACATAAATTTTGTTGGAATATTTTTCAATAGTTATTGTAAAAAATCTTCTTAGCCATAAAATATTTCAAAATTCTTAGTTATATTTGAATAGTCAATTATATGTTTCAAAATATTGAATCCAAGGACAATAACTCTGTTTTCATTCAATTATTTATCAAGTCCGTAATGCAATATATTTCCTTTATTTTTGACAAACATTTTACCAAGGTGATAAGGAATCATTATCTGTGTTTTTTCATGAAATTACATACAATTTTAATCCCGAGTGATTTAAATAGCTCAGCTCTATGGTGCCAGACTTCAGTTTTTGACGGGGGTATACATAATCTGGAAGCTATAAATTTGAAATTATTAAGGAAAGGTATGGATTTTTTCCCATGAATAACTATAACATATGTAACTCTACTAATATAAACAGAAAAAATGATATGTAAACCATGCTATAAGGAAAATGCGTCCACATTTGTTTGTTTTTTAACATTTTGGGGAATAACGCTAATTCAATAATTTTCCACATATTATTCTAAAACTTGATGAACATATTGAAAATGACATGTGTTTTAGTTATTGACATGTTTCCAGATAAATAAATGCAATTGAAAAAATATTTTGTTTTTATATTAAAATAACAACAAATAACTGTTTCCAATGAATTTCATAAAAATATACATCGGGGAATATGACTTTAGTGGTGTATGTAATGAAAATTAATATGGAAACCCTTAACTGTTTGCCTTTTTTCATTACTCTGAATGTTAATTTATTGATTCCAAACAAAAAAATGCTACCTAAACCCCAAAAATCCAGGACTAAGGACCTGCCTTAAATAGGTTTTTTTCTAAATATCCTTCTAGTCTAAAGTTTGATTTTTTTTAGATCAGGTACACTCTACCCTTGGATTAGTTAAACATATATCCTTGCCATGTCTGAATAAACTGATCCATAGCACTTTGATTTGACTAAATGTCTTACCCACTTTTCATTTACTTTTGTACCATGTATTACTAAGTGTACAAATGTTACAAATTTTATGTACACATGTAAACCGTAGATTTATACCCTTTCTGTACAATAACAAGGTGAAGATAATGAACATTGATGCATCTTACAACGTCTACAAAGAATATAAAATAAGTGTAGGACAATCCCGGCCCCCAAAGGTTGAATCAGGTGCCCAGGAGTAATTAAATATTGTTGTCTATTGTAGATTTGTATCCAATGTTTGAGGATTTTCTTTATTTTTTTTTTTACTCTTATGCCTGTTGTAAATTCTTTTCGCCATAGGAAGTTTTACAATCCCTATTAATCCAGGGTTAACTTCGTGTTGCTTTGTTAATATATGTTTGTACACTATAGATACCTCAAAAATTTCTTTTATAGTAAATATTTTTAAAAATACATGTATCTTTTGGTAGGTAAGTGATATTTGTTTTGCTGAATTATAAACTTGTACTTTATGTATAATACAATTGCTACATTGTATTTGTTTTGCTTATAGGTCAAGGTCTTATACATTTCTGCAAAAATAAATCAACATAAAGCCGAATCAAGACTTTCCTTGCAGTTCTATTACATTTGCTTTGCGTTTAATTGCAAATAACTTTCAATACCATTTACTGTTTCAAGTATTATAAATGTTCACATCAAAGGGCGATAACCAATTGATTAGCACGTGTTTTATATATTTTTATTGCTGTCGGTTGAATTAATTTTCATTCACCTGTTTAATCATTCATTTATGTGGTCATGTAATTTTCTTGTAGGTATTTGTTTATTGAGTTAAAAGTTGTTTGTAGCATGAATACGTATTTGGTCATGGTAGTTGTGTGAATGCATGTTTAGGAACAAGTGAGGGTAACGAACAGTGATTAATGTCATAACTCTTATTACGAATGCAAACACAGACAGTAAACAAATCCAAATGGTAAATACGTATATGTATTTACCTGTACATCTTATCCCTTGCCATCCCCTTTTACAAGTACAACTCCCTGTGATTTTTTCACATTCCTTTGATGTACAACCAGGACCGCAAATATTGTGACACGCCACTCCAAACTTTCCATCGATGCAGCCATAATCACAATACCCAGAATTCCTGTTGCATCTGTTTTTACAGTATGGATTACATGTTATATTACACGTGTCTTTGTAGTATCCAGTTTCACATCCATCAGTACAGGAGCCAGTGACGTCATCACACACTCGTCCCTTACAGTGTCCACCGCACTCTTCAGAGCAAGTAGGTCCGAAATGTACTGCGTCACATCCTGTAGTTAGAAGTTAGTAAAGTTATCTTGATCTTTTCTAGTAAATATTGAACTTAAGTGAACGTATGCAAAAACCACATCGTTTTAATATTGTGCCTTCCTAAATAACACTGAAAGCAACCACACAGAACGGTCAAGGTTCCAGTCAAGAGAAGTGTCCTAATCTTTACAGGAATGTGTATTGTGACATCACACAAAAAGCAGCAAAAAATCGTAACCCTTCAGAAATACCAAGAAATATATTGATTAATGTTTCTAAATTGGACGGAAGTATAGCACTGCAGAATATTCAAATGCAGTTGACCGGTAAAAAATGAAAGCATGCAATAAAATGCGCTTTTAAAAATTATCAATCAAAATCTATAGAACTCCGCAGTGATTGTCATAAACTACAGGGAGGGGCGGGGGTAAACGTTCATGAATTAAAGTTTGAATTTCAACCTTATTATGCTCTTGCAATATCGACATTTATTGATGACCTTAATATCGAAGTCATATTCGCTAAATCCACGTGACGCCGAATCACGTGATCAGTCTGAATATAAAATATAATCGACCTGAATTTTTTGTAGCTCATTATATTTGATCCAATATCAGTAAAGTTCCAAAATATTCCATCCGTCTTAATAGATCATGTTTTTCAATTCCTTATTTTCGGCGAAATTTCCACTGGCCACCTTAACTGCGCATGGGATACTATTTGTACTATTAATTCTGACGTTATACAATTCTTTTCTTTAATACCACAATCTCTTTCTATTTACTGTTTAGAAATGCAGAATTTGATTGATTCATTATTGTTTAACGTCCCTCTCTAGAATATTTCACTCATATGGAGACGTCACAACTGCCGGTGAAGGGCTGCATAATTTAGGCCTATGATCGGCGCTTATGACCATTGAGTAGGGAGGGATCTATATCGTGCCATACCTGCTGTGACACAGGAACTCGGTATTTGCAGTCTCGTTCGAAGGACCGCCCCATTTAGTCGCCTCTTACGACAAGCAAGGGGACACTGAGGACCTATTCTAACCCGGATCCCCACGGGACTGCAGAGTTTGAAAGCAAAAAAAAATTGCATTAACTTACTGTCACAGAGATCTCCTGTCCACTTTGGTTTACAGCCCCCAATGCAGTGTCCGTTGTGTGCATCACATGTTCCTGACTTACAGTAGGGATTGCATGCTCTGTTACATAATTGACCGTAATACCCAGCATTACAGTCACTACACGCTCCAGTGACCCTGTCACAAGTCCGGGGACTACACTGGGGGCCACACTGGTGTTCACATGTGTATCCATAATAAAAGTCTACACAACCAGTGGTACAAGTTCCGTTTCCTTGTTCACACGTGTTTCCTATGCAGTGTTGGTTACACTTTGACTTACACCTGTTTCCCCAGTACCCCGTGATACAGCCTTTGGTGCAATATCCATTAGATGGATTGCATGCAGCATTTACACAGGTATCATCACAAGCTGTCCAAAATATTAACGACACGTAAAATCTGTATTGAATCACTTATATTTGAAGTTACCAAATCCATATTTTATCTACATGACCATGTTGCATAATTATTATTCTTGTAGGGCGTAAGTGACAAATATGATAACCTTTCCTGTGATTGTCTGTCTGTGTCATAAAGAAGTCACAGCTTTACAATTATCTACATGCAGACAAGATTCTTCGATAATCAGAAGTGTATTTCTAGAATACAAAATGATATAGTTTCAGATACTTACGACACTTTCCACTAATGATGTCACATGTTGAACAGCCTTGGCATTGTGAACATGATTCCCCATATCTTCCTACATCACAACCTTAAAAATGAAATAAATAGGAGTCATCACTTGCTGCTTAACTACATTAAATGTAACTAGTAAACTATTTATTTTATGAGCTCGAGTAAAATAAATAGTGAATAATACTTTCGAATGAATTATAATTAAACTGCCTTTGCTTGTGTCATCCAGATTGCACATAAATCTATTTACTTATATAACTAAATATTTTGGAACTGTTTTTAAAACCTTTTTAATGGTGTACTATTCATTTTGTGACATTATCATAATGATAAACATCGTGGCATAAATAGTAAAATATTTAAACTCGATAATCCATATAATGTATAATTGCAAAAAGGTTGTTTTGTATTTTCTTTGAAATCAGGTTAACATTAACTACATCACGATGAGCAGCGGATGGAACAAATAATCACATGATACAATTTCACAATAGTCCTGTTGAAATTTACTGAACACCCAGTAAAGAGTAAATCTCTCCCAAAAGTAAAATTTTAGGTTGGAAAAACGATTCACTGACATTTTTGTGGACACCTGTTTAGATGAATTTTTTTGAATTTTATTTTTCCGTTTTTAATGTTTAGAATACTTCAATAAGGTATTTCTAATGGTCAGCAAAAATTTGAATCTCAGTTGTCGGGGTACATGGGAGATAAAGAGCTCAGGATTCTTTGTTATGTAAATAAGGCTCGTGTCATGTGTTTGTTTACATATATTAAATATACTAGTTAAAGTTTCGTTTAAAATTTTAAACACAATTAAACAGTTTCTAGTGTTTGACACATCTCATTTTCTTTTAAGCATGTGATTTTCTACTAAGCAATCTATACTTAAATTAGCTACAGGTCTGTAGCTCTGTGAAAAAAATATTGGGACAGATCAGAGAGCTACAAATCCACCCCTTAAACAAACGATTTACATCCACGGCGCAAAAAAAGCTGCGCACGCTTGAGGCCTTATCCATATATCGCATTATTCTTGCATCGCCGTCTCATAAATTTCATAGTAAAAAAATCCTAACATATATTCCTATTATACTTGTGTTCAAACTCAAATGTACCTTCAAATATTCATTAGATACCCATGCAATCCAAAAACTCGCTGCTTTTAATCATTTCCTTCGTTAACATGGCCATTTTAGGTACACATGTAGCCAGTTCATTCGAATATTGAATTAACTGAGGGGGACAGTACATGTATGTTATTGCACGTGTTATGAAATTGTAGTTAATCACAAGTTCGGTGAAATTGATTAAAACATTTTCGAATATCGATAAAAAACAAATCTTCAATAAAACGTCTCGTCGTGTAATTGAACAAATTTGGTCTCAGTTGCTATATGTACATGTATATGTACGTCGAAGTTAAAAGGTTAATATCAAAAGTTGGAATTAGGTCCCGTACGAATGAAATTTTATTATGTTAAAGTATTCTTACTTTTCTGACTTTTATAGTATAAATGTAAAGAGAAAATAAATCATAAAAAATACACTTAATTGATTTGTAATTTCTATATGACCAATGAAGAAGTTATATATGCATCAGTTTGCTCCACACATATACTTTACATTACGTACTTATGAGCTTATCCATCAAATCGAAAGGTGAAAATGGTGTTTACACTTGAAGTACATGTGTCATAAAACATTCATGTTTTTCACCACTAATTTTAAAGCACTGTGGGGAAAAGGTTTTAAGTAAACTTCATTGTGTTTCATTGAATTCCGTGGGTGTCAGATTAGAATAGGTCCTCAGTACTCCCATGCTTGTCGTAATAGGCGACTAAATAAGGCGGTTCCTCAGATGAGAACGCAAAAACCGAGACCCCGTTTCATAGCAGATGTGTTACGATAAAGATTCATCCCTGCTCAAAGGCCGTAAGCACTGAGCATGGGATTAAAATTTTCAGCCTTTCACGGGCAACGGTGACGTCTCCTTATGAGTGAAACTATTAAACAATACACAATAAACCAAGCATTATGTTTCATAAATTGATGTTTTAAGTAACACTAATTATGTTTCATTGACTGAAAACGTGAAGTTTAGGAACAGTGCTGAATCTCTGTTTTGAACGCCCGTATAAAAGAACAGAACTTACAGATTGGCACTAGAACGCTCGACGACGTTGGGCGCGCCTTCACTTGCGCTTCCGACTAGAAGAGTGGACAAAGGTAATGTTAAGTGATGAGTCCCGTTGTTTTGTTTGAAAGTTGTATGATGCATCTATTCTCGGTGCTGGTAAAACGTTACATGCATACTAATGCTATTGAAGTTTAAAGTATTTTTTCTAATTTTTCACCCATTTTGAGATTTCATCAACTGCATGTGAAGTACCACTAATACAGACCTACGCATGTCACTTCGGGTCGTATTAGTGATAGTTATTTATCGTTGTAAACTTCCAAAACATGGACTTTTAGTTTTAAAAGGCATGGGCACGATTTCAGCTGAACATTTTAGTTTTTCAATTTTATTGTTTACAATGCTTAATTAAAGTGTTTCTAATGGTCAACAAAAATGTGAATAACAGTTGTTGCGTTACATGTGAGATATAACATTCACGTAAACCAGCCACGTTTTTGTTTACATATAAATTGTTCAATACAAAATAGCAGGTATAAAAGAAAATGAGACGTTCAAATACTAGAACTGTGTTAAGAATTAGTTTGTAATTTCAACAACAAAAAATCTGCTATAAATGAATTTTAGCAGTACATTTAACCTATGTAAACAAACGCACGGTACGAGCCTTGTTTACATAACAAAGAATTGTGAGCCCTGTATCTCTCATGTAACTCTACAAATAACATTCAAATGTTTGCTTACAATTAGAAATACCTTAATTAAGCATTCTATGCATTAAAAACGGGAAAATGGGGAAAATAAAAATTCAAAATAGTCAGCTCAAATCGTGTTTATACCCCTTTAAAAGGTCGCATCCAAAAGATTCGCAATTGTCAATGCTATAAGGAAGGAGTAACAGCTACCTATTTGTACGAGATGACGTAAACCAGCCTCGTATATCTATCGTCCGATCCAATATGTCGGACCGACAACTTACTTAATATTCCCTTTTTGGGATTTTTGTTAATACGTGTATTTTGTATCTTACAATTAATTTCTCATCAGATCATGAAGCGAATATTCATTTATATGATTCTGAAGCAAAACGTGCAATTGTAGAACTAAAAATACTGTCGAAGTTTGATGGACTTTGTTTGATTTGTTCATTACTTTTATCCATACGTTGAAAAAATAACGCTCATAAGCACGGAAACAATTAATATACAATGTATAGCACAACTGAACGTTGCTGCATTGTATATAACTTAACCCGTTGTGAATTCAATTAAAGTTTACATCGATAAAAAAGATCAATCGCATAACTCCTATAAGGAATAAAAGATAGAGAGTGGATCAAACACGGACCTGGATATATAAGAGGTGGGATCAGGTGCCTACGAGGAGTAAACATCCCGCCGGGAGCGCTATATCTTGATCAGGTAAACGGAGTAATCTCTAGTCAGAATCGGGGTACCAATAACAGCCTAACAATTGGTATAAAATACGTCAGACAGAATTTGGCCTAATGATAGTAAACTAGATCACTCAAAAGTTGTAACGACTATAACACTTGCGAAGTGCTGACTTTAAACGAGACTGTTAAAACCCCTGTAACATCAATTTGTTTGTCAGTAGCCTGCCTACATACACATGTATTGTTTTATGTTGTAACTGTACCAACATTTCCCACGTATTTGTCTCTGTTTTATGCTTATTTTTCCTCATTTTGTGTACATTATCTTTTCTTTCATCAGTTGAAACTTACAGTATTGTGCCAAAACAAACTACTTTTGAAGATCAATTCTGTTTTGTTACACTTTCGGTCGCATTCTCATATGATAGGTGAAATGTTCCTAAAATGTAAATCATCAATTTATATTGAGTGTTCATAACTTTGTTAATCCACCATGTTTGGAATTTTCACATGAAATTTACAGAACTACTTATTTACATTGTCATGGATTTACGGAGGGGTTTTTTTCTGTGTCGCATTTTTATAACATTATTATACTTAGCATTGTTTGAAATAAAGTTTCCAAAACAATGATTCCACTTTTATTCAATTTTGATGTCATTTATATAAATCCTCAATCAATAACCACTTCCAAAATTTATGGTTATGCGCCAATTTCTTTCATACTTTGATTACCTCCAAAGTTTAACACGACCAAGGTACATGTATGAGCGGTTGCATAAAAAGGTAATATTTTTGTTATACCTGTAGGCGGAATGAAACTCATTACGTAAAGCACAGTGATTCATGAAAAGGGTGTTCGTTTTGAAAATGTTCTGTGTACGCTTAGCAAATTCTTTAGAAATTAAATACTATATTAATGCAGCTGACCATCATAACATTACCATAAACTTCTATCTCACAAATCTCCAACACAGGCCCACCCTGGTTAAGATTTATAGCTTCCTGGGCGTTGTACGTGGTCTCCACGATGGCGTATCTCGCTGTTTCTTTACAAGGAATGTCAATCACGGATGGAGGCGTGGCCAGGGCGGTTGTGTTGTCCTTGTAACAACGTTTTCTCTCTGACGTTAAGGTTGTAGTGGAGTTCGCCGATCTGTTTGATACATCTAAGTAGAACTGGCGAAATCGATATGGAGGCCACTCAGCTGTGTAAGAAAAATTATTTTGTATCTCAGATCGTTTATTATGTAGTAGACAGTCGTTAGTTGATTAGTCGTTTCTGTATATTTATCTAAACGATAAGACATATAAAAAATCCCCAAATGCCAGGTAATTCTTTAAGCAACCTAGACATTATTTTCAGATTAAGCTAACGCGGGTTATCCAATTTGTACAAAACATAAACATTCATTTGATTGTTAGTTACAATGTTGTATTAACTTAACATATACATAACAACGTACGAGATCGTAGAAATAGAAGAATTGTGAAAATTTACATGTAAAATACACTGCATCATAGTAATCTATCTAGACCGCCTTACTCTCATTTCTGTAGTATATTGTCACAGATTCCAAACTATATTCGCCTCCAAGGTCGACTTGAAACCAAGCTATGGACTGTCCTACAGCTGTATGTGAACACTTCCCGTATGTCTGGCCTTTCAATTTGTCAATTGCTTTACTCGCTGGAAATGCCCCCTCGCGTGTGGAGCTTTGAGAAGCTACTGCTCCTTGTTTTCTGCATAGATTTACTAAAAAGATAATCAGTTGATTCAAAATCATATTCAGTAAATGAGTATTTTAGAAAAGTATACATGTGTCATTATAATCATTAAAATAAGATATGGAGAAAATGTACAAAAATACATCAGAAGTACGACCATTGATACAATGATAGCATAGTTTAATTCTTTACAACATGTCACATGCATCTGATCAGTCTATACAGATACTAATGTACGTGCATGGGAGATTAAAACTTCATATTTCCCCCCAAAACATCATATTTTCTCATCATACCCATCCTTTCGGAAGCCTCGTGCATTTTCCATTAACTTCTACATCAAGGTAAATGCAGTTTATTGTGACACAATACAATACGTCCGATTCATATCCCGTAAGGCTTGCATGTAAACGTTTGTTTAAACGCGGAACCGGGGTGGGATTACAAGTTTCTGATGCAGTGTAATCATCAGATTTTGGCGGATACACCAAGTAATCAGCATTCAGAGAGAAATACAGGTATGCCATTTCGATGCTTGTACATTCTAATATGCTGACATTGCTACAGTGATGACGACTCCAGCAACAAAAAGTACAGGCACAAATCCGGAACTGTTTTGCAATTTCAATCGCATTTTTATAGTCTTGCTTTGTTTTGGTAAATAAGCAATTCATTGCATGGCAGTAGGTGATATTTATTGGGTGATGAGATTTTGAAAGGCGAACATAACCAACAGTGATCAATTCCATGACTTATATAAGGAGTACAAAATAGAGAGTTAGGCAAACACGGACCTCTGAATATACCAGAGGTGGGATCAGGTGCCTAAGAGGAGTAATCATCACCTGTCGACCGGTCACACTATTATCACACTAGTATGTAATAAATCTATACTTCAGAATAGTATACAGTAATATTGAGAGCTACGCTCGAGCGGGTAGTCCGCGTTATATAGGATTTAAAACGACCTTGCGTTGCCCCATCGTTATGTCGGTCATCTGCTAAGTATTGAAACTCAATAAGAATGAAAATTCAATAAGAATACAAATCAAAATAGAAAATAAACAAGAAATAAGATATCAATTTTTGAGTTTAATTGGAACGTACATGACATAAAGTCGGTACGTGATCAAATCTACATGTTAACCCGATGAAATATTACGACGGATCTTGGTAACTATTTAGTACATCGATTTTACTACCTTTGCATCACTTTTAACCTGGAGTTATGCCGTATGTGGAGATGCTAAACTGAGTTCATATATTGCTAGAGTATATCACAGCCAGGGTGACCCAATTTCCGCAAGGTGTGTATGTTCTTGGTAAAATTTTAATATTCATGTAACTTCCTTGTATCTGCATGTCATAGTAACTACGAGATACTACAAATCTCCTCAGAGATACTTGGGAAGTTTTTCAAGTCAGTACGAATGTCTTTCAACGCAAGTGTGACTTAGTAAGTAGGCTTAAGATTGACAGCGATAATTATCCGAGGTAGTATCACTTCTAACGATTACATTGTAATCTAAAATCTCCACAATGCCACTCAGGTCATTATAAAGGTTTCCTATCTGGGTTTATAGTATGTTAAGCATATGCTTAATACTACTCGTACAACTTGGTATTGTCCATATGTATTTTACCGTTTTTTAACTATTCGTACTATTACACAGGATGTTTACTCCTCCTAGGCACCTGAACCCACCGATGATGTTGCCCGGGGTCCCTGTTTATCCTACTATTTATTATTCTTCATAGGATTTATGAGATAGATCACTGTTCGTTATCGTCACCTTTTTCAATAGATAGTGTTTTGACATTTCTAGCCTATTGGAGTGGTCTAAAGTCGCATTTTTTTCTCTTTTCCGGCAACCCCATGAAGAAGACACATGTTCAGAATTACATTCCTTTAGACTAAAGGATGAGTTGAAACAGTTATTATAATAATTGGAGGTCCCCCCCCCCTTTTACGAGGTTAATAAAAGCAATTTTACTGTACAAAAGTCAAAATCTTATAAATATCCGTCACAAACGATGGTTTTAAAAGAGTTTTAATAGTTCCTTTCTTTTTGGTCATAAAGAATTTCGAAATATCAACTGATTTTAAAAATGACAAAGTGGGCGAGTTTTAACATGCAGGACAACATTCTTTTTAGGAATATGAATAGACCCAACACAACCTAACTGATCTAACCGTACCTATACCATCGCCCATATCTTTACAGATCTTTAAATGTATGGGTGGGACCAAATGCCTATGTAGAATTTCAGCTAATTAGGAAACCCTAAGCTTAAACTATTTAAGTTTTACGTAAATTTTAACATGAAATATTAAGAAAATTCATTTGTTTAAATATGTATTGGAGGCCGTTAGCATATAGCCATTTCACTTCATCCTTTCCAACGTCGAAAATAATTCCCGGCCAGCTTTCAACAGATGGTCATATTTTTACACGGCCTAGTTCGCTTGCACTTCTATACTCTATGTTCACGACTGTAATTTCAATACATATGAGTGAAACATTCTCGAGAGGGACGTTAAACCATATACAACCAACCAAGCATTAAATGGAATTCTATACACTTACAAACAGAGAAGTAAATCAAAATTAACATTGGCCACGATAATACTGTTATACGAGATGTTTCTGAACATGAATCGACTATGAAGTTGAACACGAAGCGAATATGAAACTGATACATCCCGATCCCGAATAGAAAGAAAATTATGAATATGACCATTAAATACAAACTGTATAGTATTGAATTGTGTTTACAGTTGTTATAATTTATACATTGACGGGTTTTCATAATAATATTTGTCAATATTAAATTTTCTTACTTTTTCATACAAAGGACAAATAAATATTTAGTGATATTCGTCTTCAATATCTTTATCTGTAAATATTTTACACCTTCTGTTACACTCAGGTATATCAAAATATCTCACTCTTTCGATTTCCGGCTTATGAGAGGACAATCTAAATTTACTTATGAATTGCATACATTGAACTGGTAAAGTGTAGATAGTTAATTCATATGGCGGCCGCCACTTAATTTACCTGGAGACTGCCACTTAATTTAACTGGCGACCGCCACTTATTATCTGTCATGGCCACTATCTGGTGGCGGCGACTTAATTTATCTGGTAGTCACCATATGAATTATAACTGGTGGCTGCCACTTGGCAGTCGCCCCCCCCCCCTCTCTCTCTCTCTCTCTCTCTCTCTCTCTCTCTCTCTCTCTCTTCCAAAATGAAAAGGATGAAACTGATGAAACCCCTCTCCAATAATTAGTAATATGCATGTGTTATATAATTAAGAGCATTATTGTTTGTCGATTGTATTATAGTTTACCTATTGATATGAATGCTCATGATATCAAATGTCGACGCACGGAAATATGCATTTGATATATCAATGTACCAGGCACGTACAACCAGAGGCACCTCCACTTTTTTTGACAACGTTCATTTTCCTTTATTTTCAACGCAAAATAAGATATATTGGGGGACCCCCACCCACTTCACTCATTTGACAATAGTAATGAATGGTACAAAATGTAACCTTTAATGAACTGATGAATTGTAGGACGAACGGAGTCCTCCTCCCTTTAAGTAGGAATATGAAGTCTGGACAAAAGAGAAATATCTAGTTTCTTTTTCTGTTTGTCAACATTTTAGTGGTTCAGGGGAAATTCCATGATTTTATATGAAAAAATGCATTGGTTTTAATATTGTTTTTTACTAATAGAATTAGATCTTTGTGAGATACGAAGACAGTGTAAGCCTGTAAACTAAACACTTCATATATATCCCAGAAAGGGGGATTAAACCCCCGCGCCTCATCTCCCTTTTGAAATTCAATAATGATGATATGTAAGTCTGATACGAAACATGTACAATTAATCAAAATTCATACTAGCATTGTATAACCCTCGAAATCTTTCTAAATACGGTTTCTACAGTGTTGAAAGTTGTAGTGAATAAAATTGAAAACTAGTATGTCGTGGAGCTCGCCTTTAACTTTTATTCATTTCACTTGCGTGATCTCTTCTGCAATATTCCTCGGCATTCAGGACGAGAGCAACAATGGAGTAACCGAAAAGAAGGAGGAAGTGTGTTTTCCAAACAAAAAGTTTTATCGATGATAAGAAACTACATTTTACATCCTGTTCACTTCGGTGATATCGCATCAAATTTAGACTCAAGTACAAGAAATCTGCACGTCACACAAAATGATATTTTTTTTAACAGAATAAGAAACAAGTATAATCGCTTCCGCGAAAGCAAGAAACAGCAAAAGAACCCGATATACGGTAATTGTTTTAATTTTCACCTCTCTCTCTCTCTCTCTCTCTCTCTCTCTCTCTCTCTCTCTCTCTCATCCTCCGCGCAAATATCTACCGATTGAAAGTGGGCGTTGAATTAACATACCAAGAGAGGATATAATATGTACATACTGTAATTTACAAGAGATTGAAGACGAATTTCGTTATCTACTCAATTGTAATGCAATACAGGAACAAAGAATGATTTTTTTATCACCTAAACAAATAAAAATTTGCATTACAGTCGGAAAAGTTTCTAAATTGATAATATACTTTATTACACACATGTATTATTTACTAAATGTATATAAAATTGAACTTTCACATACCACGTAGACATATTCCCCTCTGTCTTCCATACACCACGCAGACATCCCCTCCCTCCCTCCTCTCTCTCTCTCTCTCTCTCTCTCTCTCTCTCTCTCTCACCGCACAGATCTTTCCGAGTCCTTTTTAAATCGTCTTTTAATGATTCTAAATATTTTCAAACAATGTCCTGAAGAAATACGGGTCATAGGGAGACGGGATGTCTTCTCAAGCGCATCCGTCCCATGTAGTTTTAGGTCAAGGTCGCCTGAAAATATCCAGTCTTGACTTTGTGCCTGTTTGGCAGTTCGAAGAACAAAATATATACTTAACATACAATGTAAAGCGCCAATTTAGAATAACGAACCTTTATAAGACTTATATCAGTAACGTACATACTACTATATTAGCTAACAAAATCTAAAAAGCAGATCGCTAAATTAAGAATTGGAATTTCATTCCTTTATTTACAATTTTAAGGGATGAAACATTTTTATGTTTTAAGCATCGGAACCGGGATGCATTCGTTTCATATTCGTGTTCATCTTCATAGTCGATTCATGTTCAGAAACATCTGTATATATGGGTACATGATTTGAAAACTTTAAGATAATTAAATACAAAGTGATATAGATCAGGGAGGCCTCTGTCAAAATTGTAACTTTGAGGATTCATAGAGTAAAAGTTCTGACTGCAGGGTGGGGCCAAACTTGGTATATATATTGCATACGTGCAAAACATATAAATGATATCTGCTTTAATGTCATTGATAATAAATTGAAACTAAATGGATATCTTATATAAATGATATCTGCTTTAATGTCATAGATAATAAATTGAAACTAAATTGATATCTAAAAGGAGTAAGTAGTCTTTTACAAAGATTGTAAATTTCATGATTTTAGTGGGCAAAGGTTTAGTTTCAGAATTTAAAAGATTTCTTCAAGTTTGCTGACACCGTATAAAGTGGAAATGTATATTTAAGAATAGCAGCAAAGCATGTATTAAAAAAATGCTGGATATTGCAACCTTGGGATTTTGACTTTAGGATGAGTCCTAATTAATCATATCATATAATCTCAAAACACATATCATATTATGTAGACTTAAGTCTTTCATCAGTGAATGCACTTTTGAGGGTCAATTTTTTGCATTGTTTGTCCCACCTCTTAGGCCACCAGGGGTGCAGGAGTCCTGAAATTTATAATTTCCGGCCACCTTTTTGTCCAAAAGATGCTTAATGTCGATATCGACATCGTAAATAGGCACGACGATATCGACTTGATATCAGATATCAATTTGGTATTGTCGATATCGACGTTAGCAAAATCGGATTAAATCTTGGACATGTATACAATTAATATAGCCACGACATCAGTTACTATCTAATATACAGGATATAAAAATCATAAAATGCTACATGTATCAAAACAGATTATTTTGTTTTATGAGAGAGATAACGTTAAAGACCTGAAGTATATGAAGCAAGATTGTAACCAATAGTATACATACCATAGCAATGTCCCAGTCCAGTTAATAACAGAATGTACGTCCATTGTATATAATCCATCGCTAGAACACGGAAGTAAAATACAGGCTACTTAGGAAACATGGAATATGATATAACTTTTAACTAACTACCAACAGGCATCGTATCTAAAAATACATCCACGGTTACGAAAATGTAAATGCCGGGAACTTGTCACGGATTGAAGTAGACTAAGCAAAGTTTTAATTTCCGCGTAGATACCAGACGAAATTTTTAATAAACCTATTCATATATATCACTTGAGAAAAAAAATTAAACAAGGATAATTTTCGGGATATAAAAGTTAGACGACGCATGTCTTAGTTTTCTTTTTAATACATTCTGGAAACTGGCAGTTTATAAACGGGTACCTGTAAAGTGCGAAACGAAATCGAAACGAAACGAAACGAAATCTACCGAAACGAAACGAAATCTACCTAAACGAAACGAAACGAAACCTACCGAAACGAAACGAAACAGATTGTATAACCGAACTCTTTTAATTATAATAATTAAAAATGGTATCTTAGGCCCCTGTGAAAGTTACCACATATAAATAAAATTCGCCTCCCCTTTGATGTAGGCTTTCGGCTTGACTGTTACAAAGTTTCAAAAGTTGGAAAAGGGGGAGTAAACACAAAGTACATATCCGTAGTTCATGCAAGGTGAGGATACGAACAGTGATCAATCTCATAACTCCTACAAGCAATACAAAATAGATAGTTGGGCAAACACGGACCCCTGGACACACCAGAGGTGGGATCAGGTGCCTAGGAGGAGTAAGCATCCCCTGTTGACCGGTCACACCCGCCGTGAGCCCCATATCCCGATCATGTAAACGAAGTTATCCGCAGTCAAAATCAGTGTGCCAAGAACGGCTTAACAATCGGTATGAAACACGCCAGACAGCATTTGACCCAATGCGAGGTTGTATTGACGAACTAGATCGTTATAACGACCATAAAATTTGCGAAATGCTGACTTCAATCGAGACTGTTGAAATCCCTGTACCATCAACTTGTTTGTCAGTAGCTTATCTCGATTTAAAAACTGACTACCCAGAACAAGCTCTTGCACATCGAATCAGTTGAGATATATAAACACCATATGCAGGTGATATGGAATATTGCGACATAAGTGTGGGAAGTTGACGACGGAGAAGCTGAAATCATCCCGTTTGTCACACACATATAAATAAAATTCGCCTCCCCTTTGATGTAAGCTTTCGGCTTGACTGATACAAAGTTTTAAGAGTTGGAAGAAAGGGGGGGGGGTAAGCACAAAGTACATAAATGCCATGTACAATTAGTTTCGGATCCATACATTTCAGAACCGAGGGTTACAGTCTCAGATATCTGGGGAAACACACTATACGAGGGGTGGGGTCGCCGACGTTGGATCCGCCTTTGGGCATAGATACATTTGAAGAAGCTGGTGTCTGAGAAAATTGAAAACAGGAAGAGCTCTTAACCTCTTATTTTATCTCTAACTGCTGAGGTGCGAGTACTTTCAATAATGGAAAAACTCTATACATTTGGGCTGTTGCTAAGACGGGGAATTGAAAACGGGACGGAAAACGGATTTTTTTTAATGCAATAATATTAGGAAGAGGTCGGCATTTTGTTAACTGAAAAGGCTTATGAACAAGGGAATTTTAAGCAGAAATTACAAAGAGAACGGGAGGACATATTCAGAATCCACCGTTTGATATACTACATACAAATACACAATATCCACATGTATACATATATTTGTCTTTAGAGCAAAAAATACTGAAGTATGTATTTATGCCCCAAATCGGATTCAATGCCGACGACGCCATCCCTCGTTTAGTGTGTTTCCCCAGACCTCTGACCTGTGAGACTGTAACCTTCCGTTCTGAAATGTATGGATCCGAAGCTAATTGCACATGGTATTTATGTACTTTGTGCCTACCCCCCCCCCCCTCCCTTTCCAACTCTTAAAACTTTGTATCAGTCAAGCCGAAAGCCTACATCAAATGGGAGGCGAATTTTATTCATATGTGTAAACTTTAACAGGGGCCTAAGATACCATTTTCAATTATTATAATTAAAAGAGTTCGATCATACAATCTGTTTCGTTTCGTTTCGGTAGGTTTCGTTTCGTTGGGTTTCGTTTCGGTAGATTTCGTTTCGTTTCGGTAGATTTCGTTTCGTTTCGATTTCGTTTCGCACTTTACAGGTATCCGTTTATAAACTGATCAATGCGTTAGAAATAAAAATGATTTCATGAAATCTTCAAAACAGATATTCTAAGTGAAGGTGACTTTAGCCGCGGAACGACGCATGTACAAATTTACGAGTCACTATTCCAAAACACATGTACTAGAAGTAGTATTATTTTTTTTTAAATCTTGAATATCGTACAATCTTCCATTGAGATACAATAAGCTGAAGAAGTGGTACGAATGGATAATGATAAAGTACATGTAGCGAGCGAATCAAATTTAAAGTGTATAAAGTTTTATTTGTTCCAAACATAAATGTGATCGCACAAGATATTTGTTATATATATTTATTCATTTTCAATTCAAACATCAACTCAAAGATAGTTGTTTGTTTTATATCCCGTCGAGAATAATCCACTCATAATTGTTCAAGTCTAGCACTCGAGGTCGTAACAGTGAGGGTTCTTTAACGTGCCAACGCCTGCTGTAACGCAGAACCCATGATTCTCATTAAGGTCTTCCGTAACAACGGAAGACCGTCTACTGATTGTGATGGTTAAGATTATTCTTATTATTCTTTTGTTTTTCTTACACGCTAACTTTGAAGCTTCATATCTCGCTCATTTCTGCATGGACTTTGCTCAAATTTTCAGGGTTTATGAACTTTACAAAACAATTTTAAAATCATATACTGTATTTCAGAAATTCCCTTCTGTTCACGAGTTATTTCCCTTTGTATGAAATTTTAGGGGCTTTGGCTTCCAGACAAAGGCTCCGAGACTGTATAAGCTTGAGCAGAAAATGCATTGAAAATGAAAAGTAGGAGCATTGTAGTTGTGCACATCGTTTTTTTTTTTTATTGCAGCGTTCGAAATGGTGGTTGACAGGGTTAAAAAATTAGGACGCCTAAAGGAGCAAAAAAATTACACCTATTTTCCTTTGTATCTTTTAAACTAAAAATATTTTGTTAAGACGTGTAGAACAAAAGTTGTGCAAAATGTTAAGAGCTTTCTTTTGTTATCCCTAAAAAGGGGCTGGTCCCTTAAATTAGGGATCTGGGGATCTTCACAGTTTTCGCTTTATAACTCAAAAACAGTCAATATTTCGATATGGCTTTCGCTGGAAAAGTTGTTCTTTAACATCCTATTAATCTCATAAACATAATATTTTGCTCGAGTATTGTGTTATATATGAGTAAAAAGCTTGACCCGCAAACAGGTAATTGTATCATTAGGTAGGTGAAAGGGGGGGAAATATGCGTATAGCTTAAATAAACTTGGTTTAATTGATAAATATCACTTCATGAAATGCTAATATTCTTTTAAAATAAGGTTTTAACGTGATCTATGGTTCCTTTAAAAATCATATATCGACAACTTTTTTTTTATTATTATTTAGTAGCTTTAATATAAACAATCGTTCCAAAGAAAAAAACAAGAGGAAAAGGTTATCTCTTCTACGTTTGTTATTAAAACAACGATATATTTAATTGAAGAAACAAACCTTCAAGCATAGAATAACTCAGTCATTTTTTTCTTTACAATTACGTAACCGCCTCGAGGAACCATCGCGTGTGAACCAGGTCATGTACACAAAGTAAACATTGTCGTCCTAAATATAACACAGAATGTTATGTTTTTTATCATATTGGATTTTTCGAATAATTCGGTCTTTCCGGGGATGTATATACTTGTTTATACGTCCGTGGTTAGAGCATTGAGTCAGGCATTAATTTTAAAAATCTGCAATTTGATATACAGTTCGTTTCTCAATCATGTCTAATTGAATGTGTGTTTAATATCGGAGATTCATCGCTGCTGGACTAGCGATCTGTGATTTCACACTACTTTAACTGAACACACAAGCTTTACTCAAATTCTTCGTTGTGAAAAAGAAAATGGATACATTTTACAAACATAACAAATTATTTCTGAACATGTTTTGAAATCAATAGTTTATAATCATGATTAAACCAAATCTAAACATGCGTATAGAATATTCAGAAACCCATGGTCGACCAGTCTCATTTCAAATGATTTGTTGTTTTATTGTTTAAAAACAATGACTTTGATTAAACATTGGTTCAGAACTCCTGGTCCAAATTATGTAACTTCGGCACGTGCCCCTGGCGTTAAATTCATACGCGACTTCTGTGCGCACTGTGTACATAATATACCTACATATATTTACGCAGACAGATGTTAAAGTTTAATAAGATATTCAAGATTTGAGAGCAATTTATTTGATTTGTATGTATAAATAATTCAAACTCGATGAATTATTTTCTTCAGTCTGAATATTATGCTATCATAATTTTGTTGTATGATAAAATATTGGTAACAGCTATAAACCTTTATTGTATGTCCTGAGCCATAAATTTAAATAGTAATTTGTTCTTCATTATTCGGACTGAAAAGCTAAATGCAGAAAGAATTTAATCCCACATACATGCGCGCCTCAAAAGACTGATTCGTGGAATGATCTGTTGGAATGCCCATGGACACGAACTGTGCTCCTATGTTAACTGACCTGTTTTTATATTCATATGAAGCAGAATTTATTCAAAAACTTTTACGTGAGAAGAAAAAATCTCTCGCTGTGACCTTCAATTCGACTTTTAGATATATCGATGAATGTTTTGTCTATTAGCAATGATAGCTTTCATTCATATGTCCATTTGATATATCCCTGTGAGCTCGAAATAAAGGACACCACAGAGTCGTCCACTTCTGCTTCATACTTAGATATTTTATTGAAAGTAGACATTAACGGCAAACTAACAACTCAACTGTATGACAAACGGGATTATTTCAGCTTCTCCATCGTCAACTTCCCACATTTATGTAGCAATATTCCATTATCACCTGCATATGGTGTTTATATATCTCAACTGATTCGATATGCAAGAGCTTGTTCTGGGTATAATCAGTTTTTAAATCAAGGTAAGCTACTGACAAACAAGTTGATGGTACAGGGATTTCAACAGTCTCGATTGAAGTCAGCATTTCGCAAACTTTATGGTCGTTATAACGATCTAGTTCGTCAATACAACCTCGTATTGGGTCAAATGCTGTCTGACGTGTTTCATACCGATTGTTAAGCCGTTCTTGGCACACTGATTTTGACTGCGGATAACTCCGTTTACATGATCGGGATATGGGGCTCACGGCGGGTGTGACCGGTCGACAGGGGATGCTTACTCCTCCTCGGCACCTGATCCCACCTCTGGTGTGTCCAGGGATCCGTGTTTGCCCAACTATCTATTTTGTATTGCTTGTACGAGTTATGAGATTGATCACTGTTCGTTATATTCACATTGCATCATACACGCATGTACTTGAGTAGTATAAATTTATTAAACACCTAACGATAAAAATTTATAGTACACCTTTATAGCTTCATTTCAATGATATATATTAAATTCTCAAACTATTTCATAATTACATACGAGAAGTCAGAATCGCCAGCGTAGCCAAACTACTTATATCGTTACAGTACTTATCTTCCTGTCACAGTTGATCATTTTCTTTCTAAAAACTTAACTTGTATTCGTCTTTTGTAAAATCACTGGAGAAGTATTTCAAATAATTTTCCCGGGGGCATGTTACGTATAACATACCAAGAGGGAAAGAAGGCGAAAGTTAGATCCCACACACACATACTCATGTACGGTTCCTGTATCAAATGTCATTTAATTTTTAAAATACACCGTAAGCTCATTCTTCACATAAAGATTATTAATGACCATAACATGAATATTCTTGATGTAAGGTCATTTGCACCATTTCTAAAGGTCTAAAAATTAAAAATTGATTAGAGTCTTAATATATCTTACTAATGACAATTTTTTTTAATCAATACTGATAAAAAATAATCCATATGATCAAAGAATATGTCCTGGCCTTGACCCATGGTCACAGTGTCAAGTTCACTTTTTAGAAAATACAAACCCTGTCCTGACCATATCAAGTAATGAAGAAACATTTAGATTTCATACTTACAACAGATTTTCATGTTAACTGAGGCTGCTTTAGGGCCTGACCCAAAGACATATGGTCAAGTTCAAGGTTTTTATGTCACACAGCTCCGACGGAAGACCTCTCGTTGCTTTGCAACGAGCTTTGCTCTAGTCTCTAAATATAATCATATTCATAATCAGAGAGCAATTAATTTTCATGTGGTCTTTGTCTCAATAATGATATACATTTATCCCCTGTAGCGTAAAATTGCAATGTAAATGTATTTGATAAAATCAGAATAGAAAACGTAAATTCCTAAATATACGCGAGGAATTTATTATCGCGTGAATTCTAACATCACTCGTGAAATTAAATTACTCGCTTTTAATTTTATATTACCAAACCTCCCCGTTGCAAAGGGAACACTCTTTTATTAGTCTACCGTAGCCGGTTGAAATGAAAATGTGAAACTTTATATAAAAACAGCAAATAAAAAAAATATAGAATCAAATCACAATTCATTGGTGAAGATTTTATTTTGATTCCTATGACACAAATCAAATCACCTACATCTATGAATGATATCATAGAAGGTAATACGTACGGCGTTTTGAATCATAGTCATCCTGTCTTTCCGCATTACCTTGACAAACCCCACTACATTGGCCCTGTGGTGGGTATCTCCGTATCTGGACAGAACATCAAGTGCAATGAACGTCCCAGTTCGACCTATCCCTGCACTATAACAACAAAAAATTTAAAAAAAAATCATTAAAAATCTAAATTAATTTCTTATGAAAGATTCGTAAAAATTGTGGAAATCAATACAAATAGGACATATTGAATTCTAAAGGAATGATTTCTTATGAATGGATAGCCGTATTTTGTGTGATTATAGTAGTTCTCCATGGCAATAATGTAGAAAATTTGATATGTTTTCATGTTTTCAAATATTGGTTGGGATTCAAAAAGGTTCATTGATTTTGAAAATTATGAAGGTGGAAACATCACAAATACACATGTAAGACATATGTAAATGTGGTACATGTACGTCAAAATGTTCTACCAATTAGGGTTGTTTTTACCTGCAATGCACAAGAATGGGATCTTGAGATGATTTCATTTTGTGTCGGAAGTGGTGATGGAATGTGACAATGTTCAACGGATTAGGTGTCCTGTGATCTGGCCATCTTGTATAGTGAAATTGTACAACCATCCTTGACCCTGTGACCTAGAGAAGTGATCAATATTTCATCGCATGGTAAATTTTAAATACAAACAATAAATCAATCAAAATTAAATTGCGTGTGCTTTTTTTTTAAATCCATACATACTTTTTTCTTGCTCACTATCATTTTTCTGATAATATAACAGGCATATACTTTCTCTTCCAGCAACGTGACGGAAAATGGATTGACATCGAGTTCATGTCCTTCACTTGGCCAGTACTGATGACACTTCACCTTTATATGGAAGATCACAAGTATATCATACGCTTAAATAAATTAAAAAAACATCTTCTGGTTTACGCAACAGACATATTATAGAGCCTCCTATGTAAATATTAGATGAGTGGCCATGACTTTCCCGATTTTTTTCATCGACATTTAAAGGACAGTAACTTCTTTTCCTTAAAATTATAATGTGCTATAGTGTATCAGGAACAATTAGTACAAACAAGAATAAACTGATACATGGAATGATACACATTTTTGGCCGAACTTACTTGTAATAAGAAAAAATAGAAAATGCCCGAAAAATTAAGCGACTTGTAAATTTTCTATGCTGTTCAAAGAGTTGAAATACATCAACCCTTCCCATAAAACTCTATACAAATTTTCTAAACAGTTAAGGCTTAATTGTGAAATCATGGGAGCACATTACATTCCAAACAGTAAATTGCATTCATCTTACATATAAACAAAATTAATTCAGTTTCTATTTTCATCATATTAAGGGAAAATTTGTTTGTAGCAAGAAATTTTCAAACGGTATTTTATTTCATGAGTATACACAGTCACCAAAATAAATCATAAATGTTGAAATCTTTAACAAGTCTCCATTATCCTGTCAGTGTGGTCTAGCGGTGGTTATCTATACGGTGATCGAGTGTATATATTATGGTCAGGATTATATTTTGAAAGTTTGAACTGCTAGACGTGTGCAGATCTTATCTGCAAACCTTTCGTCCCTCTATGAGGTTGGTCAACATCGCGATATATTTAACGTGTTCCTGCCAGACCATCCACCAGTGGACTACAAAAGTGTTTTCTCTTGGACCTACATAAAATAACATACTATTTGTTTAGCAGTGCTAATAATCCTAAAATAAGACATCGCGTGTGAAGGCAGTTTATATTTTGATTTTTTGTTCAATACGTATAGAGAGCTCATTAATCATGACCTCACCACTTGAGGGTAGATATTTTAACAACTATTCATATATCATAACTATATGAGAGCAATACTCACCTTGACAGGCAATATATTCCATTATCACCTGCATATGGTGTTTATATATCTTAACTGATTCGATATGCAAGAGCTTGTTCTGGGTATAGTCAGTTTTTAAATCGAGGTAAGCTACTGACAAACAAATTGATGGTACAGGGATTTCAACAGTCTCGATTGAAGTCAGCATTTCGCAAATTCTATGGTCGTTATAACGATCTAGTTCGTCAATACAACCTCGCATTGGGTCAAATGCTGTCTGACGTGTTTCATACCGATTGTTAAGCCGTTCTTGGCACACTGATTTTGACTGCGGATAACTCCGTTTAGGATGATCAGGATATGGGGTGTGACCGGTCAACAGGGGATGCTTACTCCTCCTAGGCACCTGATCCCACCTCTGGTGTGTCCAGGGGTCCGTGTTTGCCCAACTATCTATTTTGTATTGCTTCTAGGAGTTATGAGATTGATCACTGTTCGTTATCTTCACCTTTTATTCACGTCTACCATCCATGTTCTATAAATAAATACACATAATGCATTAATAAAGGACCCCCTCTCTCTCAAACACAAACATATATATATATATATATATATATATATATATATATATATATATATAAAGCCAAATGCAAAAATAATTATACAAAGCACTTAAATGACCAACAACACGAACAACCAGACCTTCAAACCTCCGAGGTAACCCGTTCTTTACTCAGGACAAACGAAAACAACCACACAACCTGGCCATCACTAACAGAGAATATCAACAAAACTACAAAAAACTACATACAAATCATCCCAGTACCACAACCACACTAAATCTACAAATGCCCTAACACCGCATACCACACGTTTCTAGTCCTGAGGTCTACTAATCAATGTCAAAAGCGGAGGGAATAAAAACATATCTATTCGCGCCAAGAGCCGATCCACAATGTGGAAATAAACAACACACAAAGTTAAAAATTTAACGCAAACGTTTTAATTTTAAAATCCTCAGGCCGTAGATTTCAAAATTGTTGCAAACATGGGTTTTATATACACACCTCAATGTGATTTTCATTTATGTAATCTGAAAGGAATCCGTCATCAGGTTCTAACAGAACTCTCGAATGATCATATACATAAATAGAAATACAGTTGACATGGTGAAATTCATCAAGCCAAATCCTTAAGGAGGGGACATGATAAGTAGGTTTATATCCTTAATATTACATGGGAAAGTTGATTTGAATCTGTTTTCAGCTTGTTTCTTCTATTTTCGCCGTATTACAGGGAAACCTTTCACCATACGGAATCGACTACAAAGGAAAGAACGAAGGGAATATATGGGTGCCGTAACTGGAGAGTGTTTAACATACACAACTCCTAATATCGTTACGATAGAAAGTGCACTGATGCTATGGCACGTTAAGGCATTATATCAAATGTCTATAATGCAGTTTATTTATCACGAACGCATTCTCTAACGGTCTTGAAAATGTACGTACTCATAGAATATTACCGTACCTTAAATTCCTTCATAAACCCGGCGCTTTCGCTCGCTTCCTTTTCTAACATTTAGAAGATCTTTTACAGCTATGTCCTTGGCTACTGACAAATTATTATAGTAGACGGCTTCTTCCGGGTTTTCACTCTGGGGTTCCTCTTCCAGGTCCTCAAAATGAAACAAACACAGAGGTAATGTCTGTGTACAATTCGTTTCTATCTAAAAAAAAAAAATAAATAAACAAACAAACATCGGAATTATAAAGGGAGGATATTCCATTATTCAAATCTGGAAATCGCGATATTTAGTCAGCAGTATATCTAAGTGGAATATGATACTATACGATAATTTCAGCTGTACATCGCTGGATTCCTTCCAACGACAATTGCACTAACACCATCTTATAAACACGTTGACAAATAATTAGGCAAAGGATCAACTCAGGAAAACAAAAGAAGAAGAAAATACTATTAGTCCGAGTCTGGTTTTCGTCTTCACAAAAAATCACCCACAAACAAAAAGCTTACCCACAATTCTTGTGGATGGTCACCCAAGGCTGAGTAAATGTAATTGATTGTATTTCAATGCCTTTAGTATGTGGACATAGACCTACACTCTTAATAAACTCTTTTAGAACGATGTACTAGCATGATGCATGCATTTATTTATTTATTTATTTTTTACACATTTTGCGTTTTCTATGATATATCATTAGTGATGATTTTGTAATGGTATATATCCGGTCTTAATTACTTTCGGGTTAACTACTTACTCGATATACATTTATTGTACAAGACATTTATTTCTGGCAGCAATAAATCATGTCACGGATGCATGATATATGTATTTGAATTATAAGCATAAAGATCCGAAGACTTACATACAGATATAGTACTACATGTATATCGTTAAAACATGTAGTGATTGTTCCATCTCCAAAGGCCGACATTAAATGTGATATTCAAGGGTCTTTAATTCGGATACTTTCAAAGTTGAGGAAGGTTGCACGTGTTAAAGAATCAGACCGGTTTGCGGAAACAATAATCATGAAGCAGAAATTTCTGGATTCCATTTCCTGTGGGTCATTCATAGACTATTAGTATATAATGAGAAATATATGTGTACTATGATGATAAGGGTATAAAAAGGTGGGTTTTTTTTCCTACAAGAATCGCAACTGTCAACGTTGAGTGAGAAAGTGAACTATTCTTGTATGGCATGCCTTTTTCCTTCAGACATATACATCCATTGAAAATTACAGAATGAATTATTGGAATAAATTGACCATGGCGATGATACTTTCAATTAACTGCGTTTGTATGCAGTTTGCATTCTCTTTTAATAAGTGGATATGCATTCATACAAAATGTTTGAAGGAAAATATGCACATAATTGTGTAAGATATGAAAACAAGTCTTGAAATAAAGGTGTGGCGTGAAGCGGATTCAAACCATGACAAAAATAATCACAGCATACACTACCAGTGGTGCAGCTTACTGAGCAATTTTAAGCACATGTAATACCCGAGTTTATATGAACCAGGTTTTCAAAAACAGTTTCCACAATTTCTGTCAGATTTTCGTGAATTTTGTCACAAAGGTAGGGGTGTTCTTAAAATACTATTGTAAACTATTTCTAAGATTGTAACTTATCAAAATATCAACAACAACAAAACCGCAGAGGCAAGCCTGCCTTGAAGGACCCAAAGGTCTAAATATATGCCAAATTCGGTACTTAAATGGGGAAAATGCTGTTTATCTCAACTTGAAAGATTAATTTTAAGAGTGTAAACAATAAATTATAGGATTTAAAATGAAAATATTAAAAAAAATCATAATTATGTACGACGGAAAATAACTAAGGAAACTTGACATAAGAATGTGACCTTTTTCTGTAAAACTGTTCTCCCTTTTAGGTATTTTATTTTGTTACCCTGAATTAATCCTTAAGGTCTTGTATAGTAGAAATGAAATTAATTAAATGCTTATGATGTTTATGAACGCAACATTGTATTTTGTTGACCATAAATGTACAAACTTCACATATACGTGTCCTTCCCACCTGTTACTATCAAAACATTACCTGACGACCTCTGACTTTCGGTATTATTGGATAACGATTGTGTTGACGAATCTGAATGCTTCTGTCGTGTAAACCTACGAGGAATAATCATTACAAGCACGCCGTCACTAGTAAAATATTTAGATACGAAGAAGTTCAAAGATATATCAAGATATCAAAGCAAGCCAATCTAAAATAATCTAAAATCTAAAATAAAAGGCGGTGAAATTTCTGAATGGCGATAAACATGATTAATTTCCCACAAGGGAATTTTGTGTAAAGGTGACGATAACGAACTATTATTAATCTCATAGTTCCTATAAAGAATTCAAAATAGAGAGGTGGGCAAACACGGGCCCATGGGTATACCAGTGATGGGATCAGGTGTCTTAGAGGAGTAAGCATACCCTGTCGACCGGTCACACCCTCCGTGAGCCCTAGGTAAATGGAGTAGCCCTTCACCCTGTGCACAAAAGCATGTTCCTAAACGTAGGATACATATGAATACATTTAGTGTTTCTAACTTGAACATGGAAACTGCCACAATCACGGCTATGAGAACAAGGAAAAAACTTCTCACTCCAGCACCAATGGCCGTCATAGAAACATCCGGTGATTCGGAGGACTGCACATTTTGTTACAAAATTGACCGTAATACCCAGCGTTACATCCACTACACGCTCCAGTGACCCTGTCACAAGTCCGGGGACTACACTGGGGGCCACACTGGTGCTCACATGTGTATCCATAACGAAAGTCAACACACCCAATGGTACATTTTCCGTTTCCTTGTTCACACGTGTTTCCTATGCAGTGTTGGTTACACTGTGACTTGCACGTATTTCCCCAGTACCCCGTGATACCCCGTGATACAGCCCTCGGTACAGTATCCATTAGATGGATTGCATGTAGAATCTGTATTGAATAATTTATGTAATGAATTATGGTTTTCCGAAATACATGTTAGATCTACATGACTATTTTCATACATAGGATAGAAATATGCCAGTGGACTTTCAGTAGACTGAAGTACACAGCTCCATCCTGTGATAATTAGTTAGCCTGTAGGGCGTTGTAGAAAAAAAATAAACGTTTCCTGTGACTGTTTATGTGTATGTCTGCCACGGAGAAGTCACACTTTTTTTTTTTTTTAGAATTATTGATCTCCTACCGGTTTGTAAAACTGAAGGGAGCTATAGTTTTCTACTCCATATGTCCATCTGTCGATCTGTCCCATATTGGTTGTCCAGACTTTTTCCGTTATGCTTACGTGGATTCATTTGAAACCTGCAGTATAGTTTCGGAGCGGCAAACTCTAGTTCGAATTTTGTAACGTTTAATGGAAAAGTTCTAAAGAAATTATTTTTTATTTTATACGTTTTTATTTATCAAGGTTGTGTTTCGATGAAAATGCGGAAAGGATAAAAAGATAGGACGTCTGAATAGAAACAGTTGTAGCCTCGATCGCTGATGTTGTAAAAAAAAAAAACATACTTCATTAATTTGACATTTAAGACCAATAATCACAAATGGAACACATCAATGAAAATACATAAAAAAAGGTGTTAATTGCACGAGTATGTTTGTGTAGTCGGTGAGCGAAATATGATGTGTTGGCAGCTGTAAATTCATCGCTTTTCTGCAGCTGTGGGTAACACTCGAAATCAGCCTTCAAATGATTAATAGTAAGTTGTATTTTGAAGTCCTTTATAAGTATTTAACATACAGATAAAAGTGTTATATCGGTGTGTTGTTTTATGTCCCATTTGAAGGATTGTTTGAATATTTACATCACGTATTTTGTGCAAAGTCTACTATTTCAATCCTCATAAAAACTGTATGAACAACAAAACATTAAATCAATTCGATACTGGTTAACATGGTGACTTGGTATCAATGTATCGGGTCACAGTTGAAGGTCAAACAACATCAAATGTAGATTTCCATGCGCATCAAGCACAGTCGTTTATTAATGGGGGACCGGGAGGGAAAATGTATTGCTTATGTAATGTTTGACTTGCAGACAATAAGCATCTGAGATGCATTTTAAAATACAAAACAAGGTAGTTTTCTGATACTTACGACACGCTCCACTAATGATGTCAGAAGTTGAACAATTCCGACATGGTATACATGATTCCCCATATGTTCCTACGTTGCAACCTTAAAAATGGAATTAAAAAGATCCATCGTTTTCTGCTTAGCTACATGCGACTAATGAACGATATTTCTTTTTTCTTACGAGCTCGAGTAGAATAAATATCGAACAATATTTTGAAAGACTTAGAATAAAACTGTCCTACCCGTGATATCTATAGCTGGCAAATGAATTTGTGTATTATTAAAGATAAATAATTTGAAACTGTTTTAACCTTTACATTGGTTTAAAGTTTCTTTTTTGATAATATCATATTGATTGACATCATTGCATATATAAAATGAAACTTTTCCAAACTGACTCCGCTAGTCCTCTCTAAATATCGACCAGTAGTTAATATTCAAGATATAGGAAACGTTTTAAGTTATAAATACTAGTGTTCGTACCGTCTATTTTCAATTTATATAGCCTCTAGAGAGATATTTTGGGGTATTTTACTATGTTTGTTTTAGAGTTCACATAATTGATAGTTCCTGATTGTTAAATTCAACTGGTAACCCGCTTTCACACGATCTTTTGTTTACAAACAGGACCTCTTGATGTTTTTTTTTTCAAAAATAAAGTGTTATGTCAAATTCAACTGCCGTCGCGTGCAATTATCATGAGGGAGATTTACGGTAGCTGCAACAGTCGTCATATGGGTAATAATATTTCGATATTTAATCGTAGCAGTTATAATTATACCTGTGAATTTGAGGTGTAATTTTACCCCCAAATTATAGTGCATTTTAATATGGCTTCCATAGTCGCGCATTTAATCAGTGAAAGGCGAAAATAACGAACAGTGATTAATTGCAAAACTCCTATAAGGAATACCAAAAGAGAGTTGGGCAAACACGGACCCTGGACATACCATATGTGAAATCAGATGCCTAGAGGGAGTAAGCATCCCCTGTTAACCGGCAAACCCGCCGTGAGTCTTGATCACGTAAATGGAGTTACCCGTTGCCAAAATTAGTGTGTGCAGAATGGCCTAATAATCGCTATGAAACATCAAACAGCATTTGACCCAATGGTAGGTTATATGGCCAAACTAGATCATTATAACGAACATAGAATTTTCGAAATCCTGACTTTAATCGCGACTGTTGAAAAACCTGTAATATTAACTTGTTTTTAAGTAGACCATTTTGGCTCGCCGTAATACCAAAAAAAAGACCTTCACGTGGGATCATCTAATTTACAATTTTAATAAAAGACTTTTTTTTTCAAATATCGATTCAGTTTCAATTGATACTTTATCAATATAACTGAAGACTATTTTATTTAATTGTTTTAAACATGTATTTAACTCAGGTTTACCTGAGCATATTTATGTTATGGTTATAAGAAAATATTTCATTTTTAGAATTGGTCCTCGCCTGTTTCATGTAATTTAGCTCAGCTCAAGTCTTCAGGTTAATCTAAACATTGACAAGGGAATGTCTAAATGCTGATTCGGTGCTTTCTTAAGTATCTAAGTTACTTTCTTTAGAAATGGGGGACTACACAAATAGATAGTTGAATCAAGACTTTCCTAAAGTTATGTAAAGTGAATACTCTCACAGTGGCCGAAAAGTTTGAGGCAGCTGTGAATTTATAGTAGCATACCCACACATTTTTTTGGCATAAGGAGTGTTATTTCTTATTGACCTTTGGATTCCAAGGGATACTATTAAATTTACTTATTGCAAAGTTTAGATAAGAACATTGTAACATATTGGATCAATTTGTCTTTTTTATGGTGAAATTTCTGCAATTCACTAAAGTTTCGGCCCTTCTTTTCAGACCATTCTTATTTTAAATGAAAAAGATTACTCCACAATTCAGATCAGGTAAATTACATCTTCGGTGTGGAATATGAGTGTTGTTCATATGAGTTTTACTCAAGCAGGATTTAAAACTAGATTACTTGATCCATGTTTAATTAATTAAAAACTGAATGCGACACAGGTGTGAATATTGACATACGTAATTCAAATTACCAAGATATGCCGGGTATTTCATAATCAATTAAGCATTTCGTATAACCTCTCATTGCACGTGTGGAAAATAATAGATGTGGTTCTAGTATTATCTTTCTTTTTAAATATAAGCTTTTAATTGTCTGATATGGAAATCCTTTTGTAATACGCTGTGATTTGCTGTGATGATAATCATAGTGTCACTGTAGCATAATGATATGATATTTTAACCTCTATATTGATTGCTGATAACGCATTGTGACATTACCATAAACTTCTATTTCACAAATCTCTAGCACAAGTCCAGTCTTTTCAAGATGATCATCTTCGGTGGCGTCGTATGTGGTCTCCACGATGACGTATCTTGCTGTTTCTTTACAAGGGATGTCAATCACAGCTGGAGGCGTGGCCGGGCGGTTGTGTTGTCCTTGTAACAGTGTTTTTTTCTGTGACGTTAAGGTTGTAGTGGTGTCCGCGGATCTGTTTGATGCATCTAAGTAGAACTGGCGAAATCGGTATGGAGGCCATCCATCTGTGTATGACAAAAACAATTTAATTATATCATTATTCATTATAGCAAACAAATTCATTACTTGGCGCGTCTAATCTGCATACAAGGTTTTGATCTAAATAAAAAAAATGTATGTTATGCATCTTCATTCCTTTGACTATTTCGTTCTGTAATCTTATTATTTTTTTTTTTTTGGTAAACTGGTTTTGTGTATAGTACAATCAAATTGAAAATATGCGGTATCCACTTCTAGGTACTATTTTTTCTTTGTCTAAGCAATTTCTACACTATAAGCTCCTATTGTTAACATGGTGGTAGTAACCGCTACGAACTCTCAAGTTCGCATCATTCTTTAGTTGAATTGATGTAGGGATACACCTTATTGACCGTTCGTCACAGCTTCCTGAATATCCTCGATGGATGGAGAACAACAAGAGCAGATCATTCATCTGAATACTATCTTAGCACTTGAACATGTACTAAATATACAGTAAGGAAATGTTTCTGAAAAAATCCGAAAATGGAGACGTCAAGTGGAAATCTATCTGTGTGCGAATGATACCATCCAGCTAGACGGATATATCTCAGATTGATAACGTTATCTACTGCGGAGAGAAGCAGATATAGAAAATATAATATACAATGGGGTCAAGAGGAAAACAAAAATGTCACCCAAGAAAGATTGAAGTTGAAGTAAACTACAAATTCTGGTCAGCAAAATATTTTTAACCATTTAACCAATATGTCACAGAAAGAGAAGTTAAAAGGACAAATCATGCATCAACTTTATGATATTGTAAAATACCGTGTAATTTCTCAATAATTGTAGAATATCAAAATCCTTCTGACATGCACATTTTCAATGCCCATAAAAATATTTCTTAAAAGAAGAATGTCCTTACTTTATAAGATTATGTAAAACCAAAAGTTCTCTGTGGAAGATATTTCCACAAAATTAACCACGCTAAATGTGTAAATATTTCAAACACGAGGGAAAATTAGAAAATTTAATTCCTTGCAATTCGCCCAACTTCATGTTCTCTACAATCGCACTAGCTTTAAAACCGTGAGAGGAGTCAAAACGACAAACCATTCACTCACTTTGTAATATTTCCTTAAAATTGACTAAGTTTAAAGTCGTGTATTTTTTTTTATAAAAAATTGAGGAAAATTAAAAGCATTTCCACCTGCATATGCATATCGTCCAAACACATGCAAACATTCACTGTAGTAAGAAGATCCTCGTTTGAAAATTGTAGGAGGAGTTAGCTGGACAAATTATGTACTCTCCATATAAAATTAATTTTCAAATAAAGTGGCAAAACTCGTACACAATTCGTAATACATGGCCTAGAGTGACCCACGAACAATCATCATAGCAAGTTTCATCTTGGCATGTGATAGAAAAATGGAAATAGAAAATAGACGGACTGACAGTCAGACATAGTTCGCTTTACTACGATACGTCCAATCAATAGATGTGTGTATAACAATGCCAAAAGAAGTTTAGCAAGTTAGAAGCCAAAGAAGTTTTCTGGCATGTCCGTCTTGATGAAAAATCAAGGTAAATTAGACTGCCTTCCATGTGAACTCTGTATCCAGCAATGTGATTAAAGAATAAGTGAAGATTTTGATCGAACGTTAACAATTGCTGATGACATTATGTTGGTGGGTCAAGGTGAAACTGACGAGGATGCTTGAGGAGACAATGCTTTGATACTGCAAAGAGTGATTAAGTGTTGCAATGAACGATACGTCATCCTCAACTCTGATAAGATGGTCAAAGAATTCAATAATATCACTAATAAGGGAATCAAACCTGATCTTAAGAAAGTTACTGCTCACTAGAAATGACGAAACTTATTATGAGGCGTCAGACAATTCTTTTCAATTATCTACTACTCTTGCACCAATACGGCAGCTAACTCGAAAAGACACGGGATTCTTGTGATCCACTGAATGCTAAAGATGTTTTCTTTTTCCAAGAAGCAAAACATGATTCAACTTCTGTCCAGTCTTAGCCCATTTTGACCCTGAGGAGAAACTTGTGTTACATGTAGAAAGTAGCGGGGGTGGTCTAGGCGCGGTTCTGATACAAGGTAGAAGGCCTACTGAGTATGCATCAAGGGTACTATCGACATAAGAGCAAACATTGACACATTTTGAACAAGCTCTCGCAATCCTTTTCAGTGCGCAGATATTTGGTCAGTATACTTATGGACGACAGATCCGTGGTAAACCATCACACAATTTGGAAACTGTTTTTCGGAAACTTATAAAAAACGTTTTCAAAATCTCTGATACAAAATAACGAAACTTAACAGATAAGATATCAGATTCTAAAATAATGAGAACTTGTTATTGCAGATAGTTTAAGAAGAACATACCTTAATTAACCAACTGAAATCGACGAAATGTATTGATGGTTCAAGTCAACTGAAACTTGAATGACTCGAGACTAATGTAAATTAAAGAAAATAAAGCCAAACATGTAGACCTTCACATCAAAACCATACAGTCAGGATCGCCAATCCGAAAGAGTGCTGTTAAGGAAATGTGCCAGCTATAATTTGATTCCTGGGGCAATTTGAGTACATACAACGGAATTGTTGCCAAAGGAAAATGTATCGTAATTGTGAGCGTCAATGCATTAAACGTCGTCTACACAGCTCACACAATGATTTCAATTTTATGCTGAGAAGAGCTAGAAGATATGTGTATTGGCCTGGAATCAATGCTGATTTGAAACATGAAACATCGTATTATTATGAAACTTGTTCAAAACTAAAACCACTTACTACGATACCCTTATTGAAACAACATGGTGATCCCTTACATCCCACCCTGTTTCCATCCAAAGGACGAAGAAACGGGCCCAACCAATGATTAAGGCTGGTACTACATGCCCCCTTGGAGGAACTATCCGAGGACGCCGGAGAGGGATCTGGGGGGAAAGGTCCAGGTACATGCTTCAGGGGGAACTGACTGAGACTATTATAACCCTACCCAAGTGAGGGCCCGGACAAGACTTGGGGTGCACACCCATAACTGAAAGGGATCTGAGTTCCTATGAATTTGTCGAAGTTCCAGGGCAAGCTAAGGGGGTAGCATCAACTTTCTCTATAAATATGATGACTTTAGCCCCTGCCTCCGTGTGTGGATCGGCCACACTGCTTACATTCTTGACTAAATCTGGCGTTAGTACCCATGAATCGACCTACAAGACTAACCCAATCACACTGCTTCCCGGGATGGACACTTCCTCTTCTAAGGCGCTGATAATACTGGTCATCACTATTCTCTCCGCAGCATAAGTGTGCAGCACCACTACGTCTAAGAGTTGCGCGATATCCAGGCTAATTACAAAGCCCTCCAACTCCCTATCCAAATGACGGGGACACATGATGACTGAGACAAAGGGTACGAAGAGAGCCATACCTAAATGTAATTAGACATCCTGTTTCTTCCGGGACGTCTGAACGTCATGGGAACCGTTTCCTTGCCCATGGTCATAGTGCTATGATCAAGGTCCAAACAAGCTTTCTACTGATGCAGAAATCCAATGCCAAACAACATCTGATCCGGCAGTGGGGCAACATACACATCAACATTATGATTCTTTTCTCCCAGGAGAAGCTCCACAAGACTAATAATGAATCCCCTTATCCTGGCATTATCCCCTGCCTGTACTAGGGTAACATGCTGTTTAATTTGAACGTTGGGTTCGAGCTCCTTGTAGAGTCAGGTGGACAAAACAACAAACTCTACTCCAGTGTCCACCACTACCTATAGTCGTACTCCTTGGACTATCATTTTGGCTTAAAACCCGGAGTCGGGCGTATTTGCCCGATGAGGGCAGGCAGTTTTCCACGTGATCCTCCAACATGCTCACAGCACACGTCCTCGGTACCCTCATTCTCATTGCCACAGATACCTCCAGCAATGTTTCTCCTTGGACTGCGGCTTATTCCTGCGCCTTTGCTGGCTCCTCACATTCCTTGGGTGACGAGTCCGTGTCCGTCTCCTCCTCCTGAACAAGACAGTCCTTCCGATCCGACAAGTCCCACGAATCCTCCTGGGAGTCCTTTCCATTCCCATGCTCCCCTTCACAAAATCCTGGTAGTTCGGGCACCATTATTTCCTCAGGGAACTTGAATCCACCCTGGACACATGGCTCAACCAAGGGAGAGGCCTCGTATATGTCCTATTGCAACCCGATGACTCAGTCCTCAGATTCTTCGTCTTCCTCTGGTGCCTTCTGGAACCGAATCTGGAGTGTACTCCTTCTGGAGCGGCGCATGTAAGAGGATGCACAGCTGTGACCTCTTCCGAACTGATTATTCCCTATGTGTTTATCAGTGATCGATGCGAACATTCCCAGACTAGCCGGGGAGCATACTGGCGTCGGCATCCTGAACTCCCCCTGTGTAAGCCCTTCAATGGTCGACGGTCAATGGGTCTTGGCTGCTCTCCGCACCCGTTGATCTAATGTATGTAGACTGGGTTTTGGACGCTCCTTGTGCCTTGTCTCTGTCCCTTGGTTCCTATTTGCCTTTGGTTTTCCCCACAGACCCGGGCAGTCTCTCGTAAAGTGGCCCTGTGCTCAGCACTTGAAAAAGCCTGCTGACTTCCCGTTGCTACTTGATAGTGGCTAGGGAAGTCTTCGAAGAAGGGATGCTCGCCCTCGGAGTTCCTTCTCCATTTCCTCAAGTCCTTGACGCATATCTTGCCACTCCTGGTCGGAATGTTGGTCTCCGCCAGCGTCACATGCCTCATCATCTTCTTTGACTTGGAAGACTTGTTCTGCAATGAATGCTGATTATATTCCACCATATATACGGTCACCTCCACAGTTTTGGGCTGGGCATGTATATGCTGTAGGGACGAGATAGCCTGGGTGACCAAGGTAAGGACTCGATTTGGTAACTGTCGCAATGACTTGTCCTGCCATGCTGACCTGGTGCAGATGACCCAAAACGTTTCTCGAACCGCCTGAAGATGTCAACGAGAGAGAGAGAGAGAGAGAGAGAGAGAGAGAGAGAGAGAGAGAGAGAGAGAGAGAGAGAGAGAGAGAGAGAGAGAGAGAGAGAGGGGGGGGGTTGTGACCTGTTTTCATCAACAGGGTATGGTAGACGCTCGCCGTCCCCTTTAATAGAAAGTAGAACTGGTCTTGTCCACTGTTAGCTATAGGCCCGACGACCGATATTGTGCAGGAAGAACGTCCAACTAGACTTTCTATCGTCCACAAATTATTGTACAGGGCGTGTTTCCACCCGAGGGCATCGTCTGCTCCCTTGCACAAAAGTACAGGGGGGGGGGGACTCGAAGGGGTGCGATACACTAGGGCTAGCCCGTGGGTTATCTGCCCAGGGAATGTGTGTTATAAACACAGCATCTCCCAACCCACAAAACGTAGTGTCAGGGTAGGCGGAGGCTCTCTGCTGTTGATAGTGATAAGTCACCATCGTGAAGTCGGGCATAAGTGAACTAGGCTTATGAGGTAATGAAAGTTGGGTATGAGGGTATTTACCCCAGTCCAAGGGTCTTGAAAATGGGATGGGTAGGCGTGTGATACTGGGGACCATGTGATATAATAACCTTGACTTGACTGTGGGGACTGGCTATCCCCGTAAGTAGTTTTTTGTTCACAAAATGAGGCAACTGAGGGTACGGTCCATGCCTGGCAAACCTGAACCCAAGCCCCCTGTGGCAAACCTTGATTAAGCTGGCCTAAGGCCAGATAATCGACTCATCAACGAGGACCGACCTCCTGGACACAGGGGTGTAGGGATACGGGATCGTGGAATGGTATCCCGGAAGATTCCCAGAGCTGGGTACATAATCACCCCTTGACTAGAGTAGTCCTCACCGGAACATTAGGAATAACTCCCAATCCCTAAACCCTGAGGTGTCATGTCCAAAACCTTTCTTGAGTGAATTTAATCCAATTAAATTCTCCGCGGAGTCACATCTGTGACGTATATCCCAATCAAAGATGTCACTCTCCTTCGAGTCGAATCTGAGGGCAGTAAATTTCACTCCCTCACCTGAGGCATTCCTTAACCATACATCCCTCCCTTAAACAGGAAGGCAAGGACGGAGTGGTAAAAGGGTTCCCCACCGCCCGGGGATGTTCCCTGGGATAACGGCTTTAACCCGGGACAAAACATGCTGCCATGAATCCCCAATAACCCGAGGGGTTATCAAATCTGTCTGATGATTACCTGGGAGTACGAGGGGACAATCCGCGTGACTGCAGGTGTGTCCGGTTGAGGACGCAACCCCAACCCGGGTAACGTATCATGTACAGATTCACTCATATCACATACATGATGTTCAAAACATTTATCAAAAAATGCCATCAAAGAATGTCTAACTTGATTCCGTAATTTTAAAAATATGCCTATTAATCGCTGAAATTGAAATTTATTTCCAAGTAGGAATATGGCGACCGAGCAATCCGGTGTCTGTAAAGAATAAAAATTGCAATGGTCAATCAAGGTCCGTGACTCCAAGTTGGGCATCAATAAAATTTATGTCGTAAATGTCACGGTGTATCTACATAAACATGGATCCAACGGACTTCAATTTATTGTAGGTCCCGCTGCACGTCTAGTACATTTCATAACCGCGGGAATCTCTTCGTTCTGTCAAACAAATCGGACTCCCCATATAGTAAGGTAATATTAATTTATATAATATGCTATCAAATTAAAGCATTAAAGTAGAAAAGTTGTGAAGAGATTTGTGAAATATAGAGTGTCAAATAAGGGGTTAAATAGCTAGAGCACATTAAGTAAAAGTTTAGAGATTAAGAAGGTGTGGGGAGAGCTAAGATAAAAGATATCATATACCACTTTTTTACTGGCTGATTTAAAACTTTGGAATCAGTCAAATGTTTTCACTCTTTTTTCTTTGTCATTCGAAGCATTCAACTTACAATGACGTCACTGTCAGCAGCATTAAAATAAATTAACGATTGAGTACATCACTTAACAAATTATTTAGCTATTACTGATTGGATGACAAAGTGTGTTATGTTCTAAATAAAGAAACATACCCTCATTTCTGTAGTATATTTTCACAGATTTCAAACTGCGCTCGCTACCAAGGTCCACTTGAAACCATGCTATGGTCTCTCCGATAGCTGTGTGTGAACGGAGTCTATAATCTGTCTGGGTTCTGTTCCCGTCATTAGCATTAGTCGCTGGAAACTTATGACCCGAGTCTGTGGAGCTTTGCGAAACTGTTGCCCCCTGTTTTCTGTTCAAATTTTCTGAAAGGAGATATTATTGACTCCATCATTACAAAAATGTCAAATAAAAGAATAATTTAGAAACTCTTACATGTACCATTAGATACACTAACGTCAAATATAAACAATATGTACAAAGATGCACAGAGGTTTGTGGAAAATTAAAAGGTAAAGATAACAAACAGGGATCAATCTCATAATTAGAATAATTATAAAGAATACATAATTATGGGTAGGGCAAACACAGACATCTGGACATACCAGTGGTGTCTAGTAGGAGTAAACATCCCCTGTCGACCGCTGTTAACCATACCCGTATATCTTGATCAGGTAAATGGAGTAAGATGTCAAAATCAGTGTACAAAGAGGGGTCTCAAAGAACATGACCCACGAACCATGAAAAATGGCCTAGCCTGGGATATTGATAATTTCCGTATATAATAATCTTCGGGATATAGGCTTTCTAGAAATGTTTTTCTTTTTTTCATATATTCTATATTTTTTTGTTACTATGACGTTGAATATTGTGGTATTTAATGTTAAAAAATTAACATTTTGGGATACACGTCACAACAATAAACCTCCAATACCATGTACAATGTACATGAACCTATAAATTTCTAATTATATCAAGTTATATGCGCTCAAATAGCTAGAATGGTTGATTCAATGATCATTATAAGCATTTTTTACCAAATTTGGGAAATAGAAATAAGGAATATTTTGGAAATGATGTTCAAAGCCGTGATTGTTCAACTTTACTTTTAGATTATTTTTACTTGAATTTTAAAATACTGAAATAAGAAGAAGAATAAATATAGTATGTAGTCTATTTACATGGTGAAAGAAGTGAATCATTGGAACAATTCTGTTTCATATCATATTCCATAGTTTTTTGTGGAGTTTTTTTTTTTTTTTTTTTTTTGGTTTGGTATTAAAACGACCGAGTATCGATATCAAGGGTAACGAAATAAGTTGACACCGCGTCTCGTCAAAACATGTTCAATTCGAATTTACTCGGAATTACACGTTCAACAAGCATTTGCTGTGAAACCTGATTAAAGGAAAAGTCCTGTAGTCACCTAATAGTAAGTATCAAATGTTCTTTTTCTTTACATGCACATGTAGATTTCATAGCGTAAATAATAACACAACACTGATATAGGGGGTCAAAATGAGTATATTATTATTTGATTCTGAAATACGATATGAAAAATGATACTGTAGAAAATCTTACTGTATATATCTTTATCAATAATTGTATATTCCTATACGTATTAATCATCTAAAGATACTGACGTATTTTAATCAACATTTTTATATGTTTATGCAATACTGTACATTTTTGACTGACAGAACGTAAATTATGTGGTCTAAAAATCATTAATATAGATTTTTTTTAAAATCAATTTCACAAAATTAGATTTAGATACATATTTGAAATAGAATATATATACATCTTTGACATCCTAAATCTATGTAGTTTTTAAATGTTTGGATTATAATATATTGCATTTTACATGTGTATATACATGCTTGTAAATGCTACAGAATGAGAAATAATCTAAATTGGTATATTTTCATAACAGTTTGAATAATAAACAATCAAAGTGTCCTCAGGATTGACTCAAAATCAAGAGTAATACATATGTACAACTTACAAGTGAACATTAAGACAGACAAAACACTGCTAAAACACATATTACTGTATTTACAGGTGTTGCTTTTATAAAATATATTTTCCTGTTACATAATATTTAGATGAATCTTCCCAACAATAGAAGTACCATGTAGATCTATACAGAAAATAACACTTAGAAATCATGTTTGTTCATGTACCAGTTAAGTATCATAATAATAATAGTAGTAGTATATAATAAGTATTTATTCTGCTAAAATCAAATACCCTGTTCATTGTCAACAAATGCATCACTGGTAAAGAAAGGTTATAAATCTATTGTCTAGCACAAGTTTCCATATTCTACAGATTTCTAGGAATAAAACTACATGTTAAAAATCATTGTGTGCATGCTATGAGTTGATGTATTTGTAATTAACAAACATAATTTTTAATTACTGAAGAATTACTTGAGTTTAAATCATGTGAATTATACAAATGCATTGGTACAGATAATACATATACAGTATTACATACAATACTTAAATTGAAAATGTTACTCCTCTGGTCCACTTTCATCACTGTTGCTGGAACTATCAGAATCATCAATTAGTGTGGCATCATCGACAAACTCCCCCCAGTCTCGAACACCCATTCTTTCTTCCCTGTGATGGCGAGCATACCCTAGATACCACAGGATAGCAGCGACATGAGAACACATCCCTACAACACGTGCACCAGCTCTGCACTTACAGTACCAAGCTTTTATTTCACCTATATCGTACTGTATCCACAATAAGTAGGTCCTTGATGAGACATGCCTGCTTTGTAGCTTTATGCGTAGAAGACCTGGATCCTCCCTGTGAACTTGGATGTTGCAGTCCCCCTCAACATGCTCCTGAGCGTATGACGGTGATAGACGCAACTGATAGGTACCACAAGTGAGAAGTCGGAGCTGTTCCTCATCCAGGCAGGGGAAGTCAGTCAGGTCATCTACTTCCCTCCAGCAAACTGTACGCCGATCAAGCTTGTTTTCTTCCACATGGTGCTGGAGAGAATTCACTTGCTTGGAGAGGTACACCATTTTAGCTCCCAGGGCTTGGTCCTCCTCGGTGTTACCACAGACAAGTGGTTTTAAGTACCTGAAAATTATAAGATATTTCATGATTAAGGAAATTATGGATATTGCAACAATCATATATTTAATGATAGTTATTGATATTCTGAAATTCTTATAGTCAACATTATGAAATTGATGTATAGATCTATAATTATGCATTTATACATCATTCATTTTCTCAAAATGAACTGAATTTATTTTTTGTCTAGGAATTCCTAAAGTGATCATGAATTGATGTATAGATCTATATGAATTTATACATATTTCATTTTCTCAAAATGAACTGAATTCATTTTGTCTAGGAATTCCAATACTGATCATGAATTCTTAGTCTCTTACTCAATTTTGTAAAATGCTGCTAACCTGTTGCATATGGCACATGCAATCCTCACAAAATCACCGATGTAAGGTATTTGACTTGATGGTAGGATGTGCCCTAAATACCGCCATTGTTTAATCCTAGCATTTGCTGACTCCACAACCCATCGAATCTGTGTAAGTATAGAAAAGTTTCAGATAGTCTTAGAAATCAATACATTTTTGAGGATTTTTAAAAAATCTTTAAATGAATTAAAATTTTAACAAATATGTAAACTGAAAAGTATTTTATCTGGCATTACCTTACTCACTAATCGACTGGTGTTAGCATTTTCAGTTGACATTTGCTTTTCTCCTTTTCTTAAGAATGTAGGCATTTTGGCACAAATTCCCATCTCTTGGAGGTAATCCAAAGAATCCCTAAATCCACGGTCAACCACAAAGATATCATTCTCGTTGACCCAGCTCCGTATGTCCTCGATATTGCTGCGCATTATATGGTTCAAAATGGTAGCGTCATTGTTGCGAGCTAAGTAGGGGCCCAAAACAGAAATGAAGTAGCCTGTCGTCGATACAATAATCATTGGCTTCACAAGTGGTCTCCCTTTGTGAAGGCTAAAAGACTGTCGTTGAAACTTAAAATTTCCGCTTTTATTGATATAAATGTAAGTTCCATCAAGGACAAGTATTGCCTGTTGGGACAATGCATCACCAAATATGGATTGGGCTAAAAGTCGAGTGTGTTCTTGAATTATCTTCTCTCTTGTCACATGGCCAAAACCAAGATTCCCAGTGACAAATCCACCATTCATTAATGCTGTGCGAATTGTCTTTACTGCTCTGTAAATGCTGGATTTGGATATCCTAAACAATGTTGAGAGGATACAGTTGGATTTTCCACCCCTGAGCTTCATCAGGAAAATGGCCAAACTCGTTCTGACAGTTCTCACTGGAGTTACCTTGACTTTTCCCTCAACATATGTCAGCAAGTCCTCAAACGCAGCTTTAGGGATTCCTAGGAGATTCTGGTACTCACTGTCCGTTAGACTTACACTGCTGTCAAAATCCAACCTAATTTTTTCTTTTTTCAAAACTTCAGATCTCAAAAACTTGATTAATTTTGCCACTCCTGTTTTGTTGAACATGGTGTTGTCAGCAATAGGTTCAAGTTCTTTTATGTCTTGTTGTAGATGCTTTGGACAGCAGCGAGCCCCGGCAGGAATGATAACCTCTTTAGAAATGAAGATTTGATGTCTTACTCCTAAGGGTACTACAACTAGCTTTGGACCTGGTCGCTTACAGATACAGCATGGGAATGGGAGTGATACAGAAGGAGGACTAATTAGAATAGCTGCTACTGCTGATGATGGTGCTGGACTGTCTTGAACCTGTGTCCTAACCGGCTTAATCTTCTTCTGTTTAATACGGGAGTAACACATACACTGGCATCTATTGCACAAACAATCATGCTCAGAAGGTCTCCTCCCTGTGAGGGTGGTGATCACTGTCCTATATTTATCTGAAATCCTGAACCTGTGTTTTGATTTTACTCTCCGTGGACAGTTGAAACAGAGGAAATGTTTGGGGCCACTCCCTGGCATATCTGAAATATTTATTTCAAATAATTGAAATACAATTTTGGTTGGATGAAAATCTTGTCTTCATGTTAAAACTTATTGATAGGTTATTTTCCTAAAATCTAATTCTAAATCAATTAATTTGTATTTAAAACCTTTGACATTTTTTTTTTACTAACTGAAAATGTGTATCTTCAAATGTTTTGTTGATTATGTCAGTGGGAAATATAGAGGGGGTATGGGGTTTACAACGATGTATTAATTTAACATTCCCTTATTTAAAGAAAAAATAAATCTTTTCCTAATCCTAAAGGAAAACTGCTGCAAAAATACCACATCTCCATAAATGAAATAATATAGATAATAGGAAAATGATCAATAGAATTGTGTTGTGATTCATTTTCCTGTGAGGGGGGGGGGGGGTTGCTAAATTTTGCTGTTTCACCTTTTTTTTAAATTTAATTTTGTTTGAACATTTATAACATATCTTTTCAACATTAATCTTGTCTATAGCACAAAATAAATATTAAAAAATCATTTAAAACGTTTGATATATATATAATATATAACGAAACGAAAAAGAAACTTGGATCCACCACCAGTCAGTTTTTCCTTTTAGAGTTATTGCCCTTCAATCGAAAAAAGTAAACAACTATATGTGAATGCTCTACATTTCAACGCAAGTTATGTTAAATATTATTCAACAAGATATATTTTGATATGTATTTAAAGTGACTGATTTAATTAAAAACAATCTTTTTGTGTGTTCTTATAGGTTTTAACCAAAGCATATACAAGGGACTTATGAATTTACAGACTTAAATAGTTCAAATACAAAAAAAAAAATTTGCCGGGTTTTTCAGCTGTATACATGAATATCGTACGGTTAAATTTCTGAAGCACTAATATAAAATAGATAAAGCTAACAGTCGTGTGTCAATTTTGCCGTAATCCCAGCAATATGCGGACTTTTGTTAATTTATGACGTTGTAATAACTTTACAGTTACGGTTGGCAGACTTCATATCGTATTGAAACTGAGAACTGTATAAAAGTACAAGATTTGTAAAATTGTGTCAACCGATGGACAAATTCATACAATATAGAACATGCTGTCTGTAAATATATCGCACATCTCTGCGTAATACTGCATACATGCTGGGCCTATGTAGGCCTAATTGAAATGTACACTGGGGTATAGGCCGGGCTATACCGTATAGGTTTGTACTGTACGTTTGATTCGGACATTTATTCTGTTTCAAACAATAGAATTTATGTAACAAAAGGTAAGGAAATCGGTACATTTAAAACCACCGGAACGGACATCGGAATCAAACGAACAAGCATACATATATCATATATTACATGCAACATACAGGTAAGTTTACACGATAGGTCTTACACCCCCTCCCCTTGTACAAAATGTACCTTTTTACCATGTAAACCAATACATGACTATCATATTTACTCGCTTAGATATTGATTTTTATATATTTAATAAATATTAACAACATGAAAACTCACCTCTTTGATTTTTCTTTTTAAGTCGTATCAACTGCGTTAGATGTATGACTTCTTCTGTGGAATTTGACGTTTCCAGACGACACTTTTGACGTCGCAAATTTTGTTTTATTATTTTTTTTTCGACGTGGCCGCATTGATTACGAGTTAATTTTTTTAATGGAAAGTGTTAATCTAACTTTGCATTTTAATTTTAGTGTACAAAATTGAGTCGTGAGTAATGCGGCCCATGTGAATTTATAGATTGAAGTTGGCAAATTTATGCGATTTTCCCGGAAAACGTCAAACCGCGGTAGGTTTGGGCATTTACTTGAGTGCTTTAAACATCCGGTGTGAGGAAACGGTTGCGCAATACAACTTGGCTCATGTTATGGATAAAAAATATCATCTTTGATTTATTCTGAAGTGTTCTTTAATTTTTCCAAATTTGGTAGGCCAAAAATGGCATATTGTGGGTCATGTTCTTTGTACATTATGTAAGACGGTATTTTACCCAGTAAGAGGTTTTATTGGTAAATCAAATCATTATAACGACAACCAAATTTGCGAAATATTGACTTTAAACAAGATTCTCAACAATAATAAAATAAAATAAATAAGCAAAGCAAAGATAATATTTATAGAGATAATCCAATGAAATAATACAAAGATAAGTAATTCGATCAAAGAACTATAGTACACTGATTGACATTTTCGCCGATGTAAGTATGTTTTTTAATACAAAATGTTACCAATATTTTGTTATGTAATCTTAGTTTATGCATGTGTGAACTCAATTGCAAATTACACACAAATTACATCCAAATGTCAATAGCTCCTCTAATTTAAAAGTACAAAATTCACCGAGTTTACATTGAGTACATTGTAGGTATAGAGACTTCGTCCAAGTAATCAAATAATTCTTGAAATATACTACCTTTGGTCAAAATCAAATTAAAATGTTCATATTGTTTTATATACCTATTACCATATTTGATCCAGGGCAAAACTTGGTTAAAAGTGGTCGTCATGTTCAAAATTATTACAATAAAAACCAATCTGCAATCTCGTATTTACTTGAAAGTTTAGAAACTTGTCATAAATAAATCTTCGCCGTAAAAATGCTTTCTTGGCACATTTGTTAGAACGATGTTCCAATTAAGCTAGCTACTTTTTTTATTCAGAATTCGAGATCCACTTCTATATATGTGTGTATTTGGTTTACTTCTGGCTTGTTTTTCTTATGTTACTATTTGTTTTTCTTTTTGTATATATTGTATATTTGTTATGGATCTGGAATAAACCGTTTCGTAAAAAGCAGATATCACAAAAATTTCATTGATTTACCAATTTATTGACAATCATGTACTAAAAATCACATCAATGGAAAAATACTAACTTACAATAGAACTCACAAAAACAGTATCCACTATTTGCTTCATAACGAGCATATTCAGTTGTTGCAAATCAGCTGTTTAATACCACTGTCACAGACCACTCGTTAATTAGTCCACATAGATAATTAATATTTGTATAGAATGCTTATTACCACATAATTTTCGGCTCATTTATACTAATACAAATGTTTACAGAATTGTCTTCATGAATACACAATAAAGGCAATCTAACATTACATCATCGGATAAACATCGTTCTAAAAATAGATCTTCTTGTAACTTATCCACGTCTCATTCAATTACAAATGTATTACACATCTTCCCCCTTAATAAAGTTTAAATGGCAATGGAAACTTGATTCTTCACAATTGAAGACCTGAATTTATATACACATGTGCTTGACATGGTGGTAATATCAAAATTAAACTGAGATACAATACATTTGTGATACTCTTGACAGAGCATCCACTATAATGTTGTCTTTGCCGTTGATATATTTATTATCAATACTATACTCTTCTAACACTAAATTCCATATTGTAAGTCTTTGATTCTCGTTTGACATTTCATGCAAAAATTGAAGGGGTTGTGATCCGAGCAAACAAGAACTGGATGTACAGTAAGATTGAAATCTATATCAAAATGTTGTAAAGTTAACGACAAAGGAAACGCTCTTTTCAATGGTAGAATAATGTCGTTGACAATTGACAGTTTGTAAGTTTTTTCGAAAAAAAAGAAACTCTATCTACATTGTCACTATGTTTCTTTAAGCAAGATAATTCCGATTCCTAATCATTAGCATCAACAGTAACCTTAAAATGCTTTGAAAAACCTGTGGTTGAAAAAGAGGAACTACTCATATGAACAAATTTAATATTACAAAATGATTCGTCCAGTCCATGTGTCCATTCAAACTTAACCCTCCTTGGCAATAAGTTGGTAAGTGGACCAACTATTTAAGAGTTTTGTTTCTGTGAATACAAATCGTGTATAAATATATCTTTAACTCTTTCTTGTTGGGAACGTGAACTTTGTGATATCTTCCACCAAAGTAGTTGTGGCATAACCTTGAGGTACTTTTTACCTAAGATATAAGAATAAAGTAGCATGGCAAAAGTCACTCTGTACAAGGTTCACTGTTACGTTTGGTATAGCCAAAGTGTCAAAGAATACACGCATTATTCGGACATGTTCATCTTATATGCTAAAATACATTATTTCGTACTGTAACAAGCCATCCGGAGTCGACAAATTCAGTGACATTTTAACTCATGTATGACCTCTTGAAAAAAAAAACCTGACATAAAATGTGAACCTTAATCTGTCTGAATGGCCTTAGGTACTCCTACAGAAATAACAATTTTGATAAAAGCCTTAACGGTGGTCTTTGCATAAATGTACCTAAGAGGTATAGTTTCAGAAAATCGCGTGAACATAGTCTTTGACAAAGGTCTTACACAAGCTACCAACACTTGACTGAATGGGATTGTTTGGAAAGGGCCAGACGGACTTTTCTAATTGGGTTTACCTACCATCTGACAAACATGGCACGAATTGCAGAAACCTCTTTTCATAACTTGCGCTAATAAACATTATTGCAAATCCTGTTATAAACCTCATCGATACCTAAATGACATGAAATCGCTGTGTCATGAGCAATACCCATGATTCACCTACGACGTACGTGTATAACTGGGAACACTTACTATTGAAGAATACGCTGTGAGAAAAAATTCATTTATCAGTGACTTTACTCACTGTTTTCGTGCACATTTTTTATGTGTAGAGCCCGTGAATTTATGGCAGGTAGCAAGAATTGTTAGCTGCAGTTGGGGAGTACTTTACTAGTATTCAGCTTTGTTCTTTGTAAATATAATTTTTCAATGAAGAACATTTTCAAATTGGTGAATGTTTAGCAATACATTGACAGTGCATTAGGTTGATACTTATTTATTTCATGGTATGCACATTTAGTGATTTCAGTATAAATTTATCATTTCAGTATATGTACATGGAATTGTATTTACACTCATTATATTTAATGCTATTGATGAGCTTTGGGTGTTAAGTGTAAGTATTCTTTACGGATGCAATTCGGTAAGTAGACAAGTTTCATTATTGTGTAATTGCGGACGATAACTCCATGTCCAACATGTATGGGTTTTTTTCCTTGTCTCTGGTTGAAAGAGTTATGGCTCTTTGCACATTTATATAAGTACAGTCGATAGTAACTACAGTCGTTAATTGAATTCTATTGATAATATACTCTTTTCAAGTATATGTACTACATCATAATTAACATTGCTAAGATGTATTATCATATTTGACTGAAGTAATTTGTATTTACAATCTTATTATTTTACATTTGTTGTAGTAAATCGTAATCATTGTATTCATTGTAATCACCGTACTCATAATAATAATAATAATGATTGGTTTTAAATAGCGCCTTTTCCAGCGTATGCTGCTCAAAGCGCTTTACAATACATTATTACACCGGCATAACTTATATCAATCTAGAACTTTCTCAGCTTCCTGGGCATACAGTGCAAGCTGCCGTTACAGACGCTAGCGCACTAACATTCTAACAATATCTTTCACTGTCTATAGCCATGTACTCCTTTTACACTTGGATGGAGTGAGGAAATTCATGTAAACTGCACTTTCCAAGGACATAGCGTCGGTCCTGCCGCGGCCATAACTCGAACCCATGACCTTTCGGTCGAACGTCTGACGGCCTAACCACTAGGTCACCGATGCATCGACATCATCATGACAAAGAAAATGATACGCATTTAAAAAGAACAATTTGTCATCCCTGGCCAGTACATACGCCAAAGGTCATATAGGATACATCAGGCGGTCACAATTTTCGCAAAAAGATGCCATATTTGTTGTAAAATCACTCTCTGACATTGGTGGCCTCTTTTGATGGAAACGCACTCTTGTTAAGTTGGACAATATCAGAGTTCTTACTTTGTTTGGGCAGTAATTGCTTTCGGTTGATGGTATCCTTCCCGTGGTCTAATTGCGGGATGGGACCATCATACTCACTGGTACTCAAGGGAGATTCACTGTCACATGTCCGTTTGTTTTTACGTGAACTGTGAACTACTATCAAGGTCAAACAAAAAAGTGTTACTGAGGTAAATTTCCCGAGATGAACCAGTCGTGTTAAGGGTTTGAACATGGTCATCCTGAATTACTTTTCGTCTGGTCATGGATCTGGTAAAAGGATAGTTTGGATATATAAGTCGTCGTCTTCATCATCTGAAGTTACATATGTATATTGAAAGTAATTTGGTCACAAACCGTGAGATTTGGACAAGTTTGACACCGGTTAAAACGTTATAGATGTACTTAGCAACCCGAAACGCCTTGAATAACTGGCCCAGAGATTAAATCTGATAGCATGCAGATAAATTATATGTAGTATAACATTAACGACGCCTAGCGTCACACTCTCTGAGTGTCGTGAAACCGCCTCACAAGTAAAAATATGTTCAGACAAAGGCAACTCATTCTCTGATTTCTCTATTAATAAAATCTAGGCAGTGCCAGTATCTCTCAGAATTCAAACAGTTTTAACTTCACTAGAACCAGTGAGTGAACAACTTCCTGAGACAAAAAAGGCTCATTATCCTCCATTGAATTGACAGAATTGCCCATTGAACTCTGAATATCAGGAGAGTCAGAAAACAAAACGAATGTATGCCATTCATATCATTTCTAAATGTCTAAAATATCAACTAATCAAAATACCTTTCTTCCATCAGGAACCACTGTGAGGTGTAAACTGGCAAGACTCAAACTATGAAGTACTCTTTTCAAATGCGTCTGAACCTTTAATTTGGATAAACTAGTAGTTTCAGATTAGCCAAAATGTTCTTTCTATGACAGAAACTATAACTATTTGAAAAAAACGTAACTGTGGTATCTTCACTCGTTTTTCCATTCGTATCCTCTAAATGTACTTAAATCTCAATGAACACACCCCTTAACCTCTTCCACTTACAGGCTGAAATGTTTCCTTCCGTGAACTGAGAGGTGACTGAATTAATGACAGGAAGCTTTCAGTCAAATCCCAGTGATTATTCAATGTAGTTTCATTGACATTAAGTCAAGTTTCAGTGACCATTCAATGAAGTTCCCGTGACCATTAAATGAAACGTTTTTATATAGTTACTACAAAAGAAAATACAGGTACAACTATTTGACACAATAATAATATACTAACTGTCACCGTTTTTTTTGGTTTTTTTTTTTATATTTTAGGAACAATACGTCATAGGTTTATTTTCTATAGGAAGTTTGGTGCGTTTTCGTACAAGATGCTTTGTTATATTCAAATAAAAATGGTCCCTAACTTTAAAACAGTTTATCATATTTAAGAAGGAGTTTGTATTGACACATTCGATTGAAATGTAGGCGTTAGAAATGTCGAAATACGCTGTATATTTTCTGCTCATCTGAGCCGTATAAAAGATAAAATAACACCTTATCGTAATTGTTGCTAGTGTATGATATTTCTTACCTACATGTCATTCTCAAATAAAGAATACAAATATATTTCCGGAATTTCCTTCCGCCATCTTGGGATGATAGTAACGATCGTTACTATCATCAGTTTAATATCAGTGAAAATTAGCGTGGTGAGAGCGTAGAGCTACTCAATCATGAAGATCCCACTCCTAACATTCTGCACGTATGAAGACTTCACCACGTTTCTCTCGAGATTTGCCACGTTTTAAGCGTAGTAGAAGCGGCATCTAAAAGGTTTAATTTATAAAGTATGGAACAACACACATGTATGGACAGTCATATATTTAATTGTAAATTCATCTATGGAAAGGCTTGAGGCCGGGCGTAATGAAGAGTGCTACCAAAGTCACATATATCTGTACACCTCAATTATCATATATAGATTCAATAGGACCTCATCGAAAATGCATCAAAACACATAACAAATATTAACCATAGCATTACATAATTAATCTATCAATTTACCAGCTGAAAATCCATATTGCATTGATTAGTATTTAATGACATAATAAGTTACGTTAATCAACGAACAAGAGATATAGATGAAAGATGTGATTTATTCTAACCGGATTATTACCCTGTAATATACAAATATACGTTACATTATATATACACATATATTACGTTAATATAATATGAAAACAGAAACATTATTGCAAAACTGACAACAAATCCTCTAATATCCAAATAAATTGAAATCATTTGCCAAAAGTTTTCCGCAAATCCTCAACAAAAAACAAAACACCAACAAATAGACAAAACACGCATAAGAAACAAACAATAAAAAGGACACAAATCAAATGCAAAAATAAAATCACTGTTGAATGTACAATGTATCACATTCACGCATTAACAATTCATAGTGAAAGATAGAAAACATGTCCGAATTCAAGGTGAAATGGCAATTTTCTCTTGTGCATATTCGACCTCATAATTTCTAATGCTTCCTCGGGTATATAAAACTCTGGTAACAAAATATCATAATACACATAATCACAGCGAGGAAACAATGACGTCATGCATCAATCTAATAAATCAAGCCTATCCTTCATTAGGTATTGGCATACACGTTGTCCGAGCTAAAATAGTACCAAACTGACCGGAAGCAGAACTCGTATTCTTCCTGAAATGAAGACGAGATAATGCAGAATAATACCTTAAAATCATGTAGAGTATTGGTTTCATGCGTGTCTGTAATATCATCTTATCTTCAAACATGATTTTATTTTTATAATCCTGGTTATAGTTAAAGTAAATACGCCAATTTCGAGATACGAACTCTTCTGTATAGGAGGTGCATTTAGTGGAACTTTGAATGCCTAAGTGGGACAGAGTGGATATGCAGCCAACGAGGAAGACGATGAAATGTATTAAAAGCGGCCTCTTTTTATATATGTAAATGTGGGAAATACTAAATACTATCGAAAGAAATGTTTTACCGAAGAGGAAACATACAAACAATGTCATATTTGCAAGAAATATCTTGGATATGGTACTTATGTCCAGCGAAATGACGTGATAGGATAAGAATTCTATGTATTTAATTACTCCCTAAATACTTATCACTTACTTAGTTTGTGTATCAGTCGAATTCGGGTTATCAAACAGCGTATGAGAAACTTACTGAATACATTAACTTACGCTATGATGAATATCTGTCCCACTCCCGCGAGTAAACAAATTCGTTCGCGCCTTACTATGTACGATAGTTCTCCAAAGGGAAATAACTCGGACGTATCTCGAAATCGGCGTATTATATTTAGCTGTACTTCCTGTTTGTAGATAAAGTAATTTGTATTGAGTTGTACCTTCATGTTCATAGATAAAGTAAATTGTATTCCACTGTAACTCCCCGGTTATAGATAAAGTAAAGTATATCTAATTGTACTTCCTGGTTATAGATAAAGTAAATTGTATTGAACTCTACCTTCCTGGATATCATTTCCGGTCTGCGACATTGCAGTTGTTGCACTATGGTGAAAATATCCGCCTCCTCGTCCTGCAGTATCTGTTCTACCGCGTTATAAACCGCTAGAAATACCCCACAACATGTAGCACCGTCCCTGAAAAGGAAAACAACATAAATGTTTTCTCGGCAATCAAAGCCGAGTTTCAATGATAACAAAAACACGAGTTATCATACAGTACATGTGCCTTATATATGAATTAGTAAAAAGTAGAATTATCAGGAAACCAGTTCAACATTTACTAGCAGTTAAAGCAGCATGTGTTAGAATTCCGGCAACGTTCACTTAGACCACTCATACAAAATGCAAACACAAAATGACATAGTTTATGTCATTTTTATGGTCAAACAGTATTTTGTATATGTAAGGACCATACTAAAACTGGGGATGCATTTAGGATACTTCCGTATTAGGAAACATAATTTCAAAACATAATCATGAATCGCTGTATACATGGTTCTTACACGTACAGTACAAAGCCAAGATGTGTTTGGAAGACACTATACCCCCGTATAGCCCAATCCCAAGGTCATGAGGTGAAAATGTTGATAAGAAACGAAATTTCTTGTCACAAGGAATACACATCTGAATTATTGAAGAAGAAGAAGAAGAAGAAGAAATTAAAAGTATGTCACCTCCCTCCAAATGCAATGCCATGAGGTCAAACATTTTGCTACCTAAAAAGTATTGTCAGCAGGAGTACTCATGTGAAATACGATAGTCATATCACCATCCATTCAGAGTTATGACCAGGATTACATTTTTGCAGACAAACGGACAAGCTTACAGACCAAAAATCATACCCCCCCCCCCCTAATTTCCGATTACTGGAACATAAGATGCTGCCATTATAGGCTTAGGTACCTGTACACACATAACTTAAATCATGCTAATATATGGTTATCATTACATACTTTGAGACAACAGTTATAGGGCCCTCTGGGTGGGATTTTCGATCCAGACTTAAATGCTTTATCAGGTTCGTTAATGTCGCGTGTTCATTTGGTAGGATCTCACTGGAACTCCAACTCAGACATTCAAATATCTGAACCGTGTGTACTTCTCCACTCTATAAATATAAAAACATAATGAAAGGTGAAGATAACGAACAGTGATCAATCTCAGAACTCCTACAACGAATACAAAATAAAGAGTTGGACAAACACGGACCCATGGGTAAACCACAAAATAAATCGTTAGTCATATTGCTAACTATGGTTGCTTATTAAGATTAAACATTTTCCCTCTCCAACTCTTAATCATTAGTAATCACCAGATGATGGCGAAGAACCATTTTATACCTATACATAATCACAGCGGTGGTGGTTCTTTAATGTACCAGTGTCTAACAGAACCTCGGTATTTAAGGTCTCCTCCGAAAGCCTCGTGACTCCCACATATAGATGTAGAGTCGTTGGCTAAGGAGCAGAAACTATCTGTCTTTTTTTACCTTTTCATTCTTAATGAAGATATGCTATGAACAGGTTTCGAACCTATAAGAATGTCACAAAGCGAACGCTGGGTCACTTAGACTAGACGGAATGGGACGTAAAACAATATTTAACGAAAACAATAGAAACGAAAGTACTCCCATCTTATAAATTGTGTACCAGGCTATTTCAATATGTAGAAAAATCGATATGCTTCGTTCATGTTTAAATCGTAGGTATTGTAAATGTCTCCGGATATACTAATTGCTGTTATGCGGTATGAAAATATAAATTTGAGCGTATTACAAATGCCCGATGATAAATACATCAATTAATTTAAAAACTTCAAACCGTTTTCTTAATGATTATATCACGCTTTAACCACCCATCAATTTCAATCCACAATTACTTCACTTATTTTTTATGTACATGTTTCTGTTTCTTTAAACGAGACTCACATCTTTCCTCTTGATTTTGATGCTGGCTGTGCGTAGTTCTTCTGATAGCATTGTCTGTGTACTTCTCGTGATTTCATATTGAACCAAATCAATTCTGGAGTTTTCCCCGTCAACCCAGTTTTCTATCTGTTTAAAATATAATAAATGTGTAACTATGTTTCACACCATCAGTAATTCGTTGAAAATAATTGATTTTTATAAGTTGTCTACCTCCTTCACATCAGATAATGGGTTTAACGAAATAAGTATTGGCGACTTCTGATCCACCAGGAGGCGTATAAGATCAATGGAAGCGCCTGGTACCGGATACTGCGCAGAAATAAACTCCTCGGCTTGGGTAAAGGACTGAATGTAAATTTCATATTTAAAGTATTGTATACTGCAAATAATTAGTATACTAGTATTCATCGTTTATCAGATGACAATGCATGTACATGCATATCGATCTTTTAACATAGATAAAGTATATACTGTGTATAGGAATGCTTACCGACACATACACCGCGTTGTAGTAGAGTTCTCGTCCCTTCACATTGGATGATAAATAAACCAGGTATTGCTCAACTAGAAACAAAATATTGCAACAACGTATATAATGTACAATCAATCAAATATTGTCTTAAACTAAACAGCATTTCCCATAAGCAAATGACTTGGTTATACTTGATTTAATTCAGGTAGTAAAGTAATCATTTACCTGGTAAAACAGATTTTGTCCAATTTAGCTTCAGGAACTTTTGTCCCGTTTTGAAATCGTCCCCACCATATTGAGGTTGTAAGCTTTTCAGCGCCTTCAAAGACCAACGTAAAAATGCATTCCATAATTAAAAACATACCTTGTGAATTAGAGAAAACAGTTTCAGATAACGATGAAGATTTTGCTCGTGCAATCATCCATCCCTTTACCCATCTGACATGCTTTATGACAATGTAGTCTGTCCTTTGCAATTAGAGTTTGACAACGGATTCCGTTTACTGAATCGCGATATACATGTATGGGGCTCACGGTGGTTTGTGACCGGTCGACATGGGATGTTTATTCCTCCTAGACACCTGATCCCATATCTGGTATGTCCAGATATATGTCTTTGTCCAACTCTTTATTTTGTATTCCTTGTGGGTGTACAGAGATTAATCATTGTTCGTAATCTTCACCTTTTCATTCTTCGTGGACTTACATTGACCGGAAATCTGTACTGAAGTCATGTCCTGTTACAATATCTTAAATTATATCTTTGTTGGTTTTGATTTATAGTAATACTTGCTGTGTTGAATACCTACATGATCCTGCTTATGTCATCTTTCAATGGCACATACCTTGATTACAGCTAGTCAATGTTACCGGAATTAATAAAACGTAAATTAAATTCTAATACGAAACATGGTGTATTAAATATGATAAAGTGCTATCCTAAAAGTAAGTTACTGCCTACATTGAACTCATTCGTGATTTTTTTCTTTGCTTCCGGTTTATCCAGGTCTGCATATGACGTCATAAATTCACTCTTGTTGACGAACTTCCCTTGTCTTCTGAAGTATTCATACAAAGCGTGGTACAGGAAAACGTACTGGTCCTATCAATAGATCAAACGTACGGATCTTATAAAATAATTCAGATATCCTGGTCCTATAAATGGTTCAAACGTACGAGGTTATCTCAGCATGACCTTTGCTCGAAATATATTAACCAATGAAAATTAACCATTTACGTCAAGGATCAATCAATGAGAAAGAGTATGTTATATGATTTTCGTTCGGCGTTTAAAAATGGTTGCACCCTTTGGGAAGGATTCACTAAACATGCAATTGAAGCCTCAACAACCGGAATTTATGCAAAGAAGTTATAATCATAAGGATTTCATGACAGTGTTATGGACTGTATTTGGTAAAACATTACCCTTCGGCTGCTCGGCGAAGAAACTTTGACAACCGCCATGTTAATTTGTTTACTCGTATTTATCGGGAATGTTAAGAAAAAGTACGACAAAAAGAGAGCGTTCCAAAGATTTTCTAGGCGATGATCTAATTTGTCAACATCCTGGGTCATGCTGAGATAACCTTGTTCAGGGAGTTCTTAGTCACTCTTGTTGACGAACTTCCCTTTTCTTTTAAAATATTCGTACAAAGCGTTGTACAGGAAAACGTAATGGTCCTATAAATAGTCCACACGTGCTGGTCCTATAAATAGTCAAAACGTACTAGTCCTATAGATATTTCAAACGTACTGGTCGTATAAGAAAATTACCAGGTTCTGAACCCAGTTTCACAAAGTTTTCCTAATTTTAACTAACAGTTAACGTGCTATATACTTGAAACATCTACATAGTGTTAACTTGAAGGTAGCTGTTTGTTAAACTTAAGTAACTTCGTGCAACTGGTCCTTTGAAAAGTTCAAACGTACTGGTCGTAGCAATACTTCAAGTTATGCTCAAAACATTGCACATATATTTTTATATTTGATTTCTTCACAGATTATACTTACCGACAACCAAATAAGCTAGTAGATTTAATGACAAGCAAAGTTTATTTTAAATGCTACAATAGCTATTAAATACTCAATACTATTTGCTATACGTCGTGTTAGATTAATATGTAAAAACAAATCGGAAAATGTAATGTTCAAAAAGTTACATAATAATCAGTGTAAAATGCAAATGTGTCCTGTTTGGTTTGCATGTTCTTTTTCGTCACTGATAAACATACGTCACCTGCTGTTGATGACGTGATACAAAGTTTGTTCTATGTGTATGTATGGTGCTTTAGATCGTAGTATGGAGGGTTATTGATTGTACCAACATTGGACTTGTGTGTTGAAGATATCTGTGATTTTCACGTCTAATATTTCGGGCTGGACGAAGAAACAGTCAATATCTATGTTGACTTATTAAGTTTGATGCAACGCCCATCTAGCTTAGAACCTCCAAGTTGCAAAAGGAGCACTATATCTACTACTCTACCGTAGACGGTTGTAATGTGAAAATGTGAAAGTCTATATAAAAACTGTTATTTACAAATAATAGTTTCTTGCTTTATACATGTGTATGATCAAATCATAATTCGTTGCTGAAGGTTTAATATCATGTCCTATGGCACAAATCAAATCACCTACACCTAAATATAAACTCTTAGAAGTAATACGTACAGCGTTTTGAATCATAGTCATCCTGTCTTTCCGCATTGCCTTGACAAACTCCACTACATTGACCCTGTGGTGGACATCCCCGTATCTGGACAGAACATCAAGTGCAATGAACGTCCCGGTTCGACCAATCCCTGCACTATAACAACAAGACATATACATCAAAAATCAAAGTTAATGTTCTTATGAAAGTTTCGTATAAAGTGTACAAATCAATACAAATAGTATACATGCAAGGTGTAGATAACGAACAGTGATCAATCCCATAAATTAATGTATATTGAATTCTAAAGGACTGTACATGATAATGATGTATAAAAATTCAACATATTATTAAGTTTACAAATTTAGGATGGTACTGAAATACTTGAGTTTCATTAAAGTTAGAAATTATGAAGTTGGAGATATCAAAAGTACACATGAGAAATATATGTAAATGCGGTACATGTACGCCAAAATCCTCTACCAACTACGATTGTTGTTTTTTTTTTTACCTGCAATGTACAAGAATGGGATCTTGAGAAGGTTTGGTTTTGTGTCGAAAGTGACGGTGGAAAACGACCAGATTCAAAGGATTAGGTGTCCCGTGATCCGGCCATCTTGTGTAGTGAAATTGTACAACCGTCCTTGACCCTGTGACCTAGACAAGTTATCAATATTTCAGCGTAAGCTAAAATTTACATACAAACGAAAAATCAATCGAAATATAATTATAAATAAATATAATACATACCCTCTTCTTGCGCACTGTCATCTTCCTGATAACATAATATGCATACGCTTTCTCTTCCAGCAACGTGACGGAAAATGGATTGACATCGAGTTCATGCCCTTCACTTGGCCAGTACTGATGACACTTCACCTTTACATAAAAGATCGCACGTGTACCATGTGAATAAATAAATGAATAGAAAGTTCTCAGGTGTACACTACTGACATATTCTAAAGCCTCCTAATTTGATAGGAGATGAGTGGATATTACTTTCCCGATTTCTCTCATTGACATTCAAAGGGCAAAAACTCCTTTGTTCTGAAATCACAATATCCAATAGTGTATTAAAACAATTAATACAAACAAGAATAAACGGATACATGGACTGATACACATTTGTTTGGCTTAAAGTGGTTGTAAAAAGAACAAATATCAAATTCCTAGAGAAAAAATAAGTTCTAATATATCATTACTCCCCATATAACTCTACACAACGTTGGCATATAGTTTGGACTTAACTGAGAAATCATGGGAATGAATTATATTCTAAATAGTAAATAGCAATCATCTTACTTATAGAAAACTTACATTCAATTTTCAATTCTATCATATTGGGTGCGAAATTGTGTGTAGCAAGTGTTGTTTAACTGCTACTTTATTTGATGTACATGAGCAGTCACCAAAATAAATCATTACTGTTGAAATGTTTAACAAGTTTCCATTCTCCTGTCAGTGTGGTCTAGCAATGGTTATCTATACGGTGAGCGGGTGTACATATTATGGCCAGGATTATATTTTGAAGAGTTAAACTACTAGCAATGTGAGGATCTTATCTGCAAACCTTGGGTCCCTCTATGAGGTTGGTCAACATGACGATATATTGAATATGTTCCTGCCAGATCATCCGCCAGTGGTCTACCAAAGTGTTTTCTCTTGGACCTACATACAATAACATACTATTTGTTTAGCAGTGCTGATAATCCTAGCATAAGATATCGCGTTTTGTGGCAATGTATATTCCAATGTTAGTTTTCAATGTGTTCAGATAGTTTACTAATGAACAACTGACCATGTGAGGCTAAAACATTAACATTTCACTGTTCAGAAATCCTTTGAATATGAGAGCAAGTCTCACCTTGAGAGGCAATGTATTCACGTCTACCATCCATGTTCTACAAATGAATACATCGAACAATTTAATAAATTAATCTCTCTCTCTCTCTCTATCTCTCTCTCTCTCCCCGTCTCTAGTAAATACCTCAATGTAATTTGCGTTTATGTAATCTGAAGTGAACCCGTCACCACTTTCCAATACGATTCTCGAATGATCATCTAAAAAATAAATACATTGAAATGGTATATATCAACATGTAAACTCTGGTCTATTTAAACTGGTCTAAATAGTGTATAACATATGTTCAGAAAATTCTTCAATTTACATGGGAAGGTTGTTTTAAATCTGTTTTTCAGCTTGTTTTCTTCTACTTTTGCCGTATTGCAGGGAAATCTTTCACCATACGGAATCGACTAAAAGAGAAAAAGTTTTCTTTTGAAACAGAAAAAAAAACATTGCAGCATCACTGATAGTGTCTTGTACATGTATACACAAATGTATAATTCCTAATATAGTTTTCATACCAATAATTAGGTCGTCCGTGGATCATTGATTCAGACTATGGATTATTCATTTTATCTGATCAAGATATATGGTTCACAGCGGGTGTGACCGGTCGACAAGGGATACTTACTCCTCCTAGGCATCTGGTCCAACCTCTGGTATATCCAGGGGTCCGTGCTTTTCCATCTCTTTATGCTGTTTTCCTTATAGCAGTTATGAGATTAATCACGCAGTGGGATTAAGATGCCTCAAGTAAAGTTTAACAAAAATCGTAAAATGTACCTTAGTGCACTTCAAGCTATATAATATCACAATAATAAAGTACGTCCTGACGTACATGTCTATAGTTGTATTGCAGGAAAATGTCATAATATTTTGTTGTTATTTACTATTATTACCTAATCTACTAGATAAATTGATATTACATATTTTTTTCTGTTTTTTCAACTATAATAAACAGAAAAGATACACACAATGAACAGGGGTTGAAACAGTCCATCACGTGACTTACTATTTCCCGATCACGTGAAGAACTGTTTCCGATCACATGACAAACTATTGCCCGATTAGCAGCTTAGGTAATAAAACAATTTTGTTGCCTACTAGAGGAACACTCAAGACTATCAGTAGTGGCGAAGATCCGGGAAACTATTGTCCTCGGCCTACCTCGGAACAATAGTTTTGACTGTTTTCCGAGTAGGCTTGAAATAATTGTATACTGTTATCCAGTGTTCACGCTGTTTATGTGTAGTCCAAAAGGTAACTAGTTGCAGATTTGAGATTTTGATACGGAAGTTAGGTTTTTTACCTCTTTCAGATAAGACTTGACAGTGAATGTGGGAAATACCCAACATTTGAATCGAGATTATGCAAATTGCTAAAAGATCACTATCTTAATCTATCATATCAAAGCCGACATATCGAGTCCAGACTGCAAATAATTTGAGTGCATCTTCACCTGTGCCAGGGTGATAAACATCTGATAAAAATAGTTCTACGTCACTTATATGATGATGCAATAGTTAAGCGAGGGACTTCACCACGTGGTAATATGTTTTGCTTATGTATGCGACGCTTAGAAAATTTTTACTTGAATTTGAATATGCTTTTATTACTTGTTATATTACCCGGTACACCTTCAACCCCCCCCCCCCCCATCCGCATTGTGCATTATCTTCATCTTTTCATCGTTACATTAGAAACTACAATGATTTAATGGGACGTTAAGACATCCTATCACACGTCTATAGCATTGTTTATCTCCCATGTATGCATTATCTGCCTCTAATATATATATGTACTCATTAAGTACCTTAAATTCTTTCATAAAACCGGCATTTTTGTCAGCTTCCTTTTGTCGTATAGCATTTAGAAGATTTTTTACAGCAATGTCCTTGGCCACTGACAAATTGTTATAGTACACTGCTTCTTCCGGGTTTTCACTCTGAGGTTCCTCTTCCGGGTCCTCAATTGAAACAGAAACAGTGGCGATGTTTGTGTACAATTTGTTTCCTACTGTACCAAAACAAAACATAGTTCTGTAACAAATCGTGCATTTCATACAGCATTATTCCAATCTGAAATCAATAGAGGATATTCATTTATTCGGATTGGAAAATATCATCAGTGAGTTCTTACATGTGTATATTTCGAGTTATACAGTGATACGAAAATCTCAGCTATAGATAGTCTGATTTTAATATAGTCACTCACGCTATCTAAAATTTATTTTACTTAATGTCTGTGTCTATAATTACGGATGCTTCTTTCTTAACAAACGATGACATTGTAGTTCAATGTGACAAATGACGATTATAGTAACATTTAAACGCAATGAAAAGAGACGTAGATAAACCAAGTTCTTGAATAGTAGAAAAAAAATACATTTTCTTATGAAAACGTACTTGCCATGACTTGCTTTTTAACATAATCAAGGGTTTTCCTAACTAGATACATATTCCGAAATTGGGGTTTCTGTCCAACCTGCTAATATCACGAAATTTACCTGGCGAACCTTTTCTATCGGTTTTATAGGATATGGATGGCGTTGACGAATTGGGCTGCTTCTGTCGTCTAAATCTACAACGAATAACCATTGCATGTTCAACACCAAGACGAAAGTGTGAAGATGAAATATAAAGTTTGAGATATTGACCCATTTAGCGTCAATTTAGCATCAATAGCACTAAAGAAGATGTTTCTGGAATTTAAGTGTTTTACTCATAAATACTATATACAAAGTTTGGCACCGCCCTGGGGTCAGAACCAGAATACTATATATAAAGTTTGGCACCACCCTGGAGTCAAAACCACAACCTTGGGAATATTGAAATTTACAACTGTGGTAAAGACCTTTCTGCTCGTCATCACAGTGCATATATACTTTTTCTTACAAATATTTGGTTTTAGAGAAGATTTTTGAAAATTGATCAATGTTTGACAGTTATTTCCCATTTCTAAACCTCCAGTGTCGCAGGCGTCCTGACATTTACAATTTATGTCCCCCATGCCCCCCTCGTCCCAAATTTGCTTCATATTAAATATGGAAAGAATTGGAACAGTATTTATCAAGAAATTTAAAATGTCCAATTGTTAATGCATGACGGACGCCAACCAATTGCACTAGGTCACCTGAGTTTACTCAAGTGACCTACAAATCTTAAATATAATACATATTATGTTGTATCAAACCTGAAAAAGACGACTGTCACTATCACGGCTATGAGAACAATGAGAACACCTCCAACTCCAGCGCCAATGGCCGTCACTGGAAGTTCCGGTGATTCGGAACTGCTTGTAAACAGGGCTAAATTTCAATGCAAAAGTACTTAATATCCATCTACATGTACGCTCAACTCATGATTCATAACATAATTAAATCCCGTCTATCTTATAATTTGTATGATATATTTTATACAATGAATCGTATACAAGTTACTCTAATATTGAAGTACTTAAATCATCCAAGAAGCAAATGAGTAATATGTGATTTGATGTACATTAAAATAATCATATACTCAACCAAACTCGTAGCATGTGATTAGCTGTTTCTTACATATCAACCGCCAATAATTTTATTTTAAACGATCAAATTGAAGATCATCAACCTTATACTAATATCACCTTGTGTACATTTGTCGCCCGTATAGTCTCTAGTACATCCACCAATACATGATCCATTGTTTACGTAACACGTCCCGTTATAGCAATGAGCACTACACTCCTCCTCACAGGACGCGCTGTAGAATGTTGGACTGCATTCTGAAAGAAATTAGACATATGAATTTAAACACGCCTTTGTATATTATCGATATTGAAAATATAATATATCGTAAAATCCCATTAAGGATCAAAGTTAGAGTTAGGCAAACATGGACCCTTGGAAACACCTGAGGTGGGATCAATACCTAGCATAGGATTAAGCATCCACTTTGGACTGATCACACCGCCACCAGTCCTATATCTTGATGAAATAAGTGGACTAAACAGTAATAAAAATCAGTATTAAAAGAACGACCCAACAACCGGTACGAAATACGCCAGATAACATATGAACCAACGATAGGTTACACCTGTATACAACAGAACCCTCGAAAAGGTGATCAAGCGAGATCGGTTAAATCCTCGCAACATAAACCCATATGTGAACAAAAACTAACCACACGCAGAACACACCCCCGCACACAAAGACATATACACCCTAAGCTGGCAACAACAGAACACCACCGCACATGAGAAGCCAACGATGGAGAAGCCAAAGCCATCCCCTTTGCCTAAAAATTGAGCCGTCAGTCTGCAGCTAACACCCATATTCAATAAAATATTTAAATTATATGATATAATAGACCATTTCTTATTTTCTACCGGTACAAGATGATTTGTGATACTAAATTTCAAAAGGTTGCTGTTAAAGTGTTTCTTAACGTAGTTCCACACTCGTGTGACGTCATAGGATTTTGCAAAGTCAATAATTTAATGATAGGAACATAAATTTTGTTGGAATATTTTTCAATAGTTATTGTAAAAAATCTTGTTAGCCATAAAATATTTCAAAATTCTTAGTTATATTTGAATAGTCAATTATATGTTTCAAAATATTGAATCCAAGGACAATAACTCTGTTTTCATTCAATTATTTATCAAGTCCGTAATGCAATATATTTCCTTTATTTTTGACAAACATTTTACCAAGGTGATAAGGAATCATTATCTCTGTTTTTTTCATGAAATTACATACAATTTTAATCCCGAGTGATTTAAATAGCTCAGCTGTATGGTGCCAGACTTCAGTTTTTGACGGGGGTATACATAATCTGGAAGCTATAAATTTGAAATTATTAAGGAAAGGTATGGATTTTTTCCCATGAATAACTATAACAGATGTAACTCTACTAATATAAACAGAAAAAATGATATGTAAACCATGCTATAAGGAAAATGCGTCCACATTTGTTTGTTTTTTAACATTTTGGGGAATAACGCTAATTCAATAATTTTCCACATATTATTCTAAAACTTGATGAACATATTGAAAATGACATGTGTGTTAGTTATTGACATGTTTCCAGATAAATAAATGCAATTGAAAAAATATTTTGTTGTTTTTATATTAAAATAACAACAAATAACTGTTTCCAATGAATTTCATAAAAATCTACATCGGGGAATATGACTTTAGTGGTGTATGTAATGAAAATTAATATGGAAACCCTTAACTGTTTTGCCTTTTTTCATTACTCTGAATGTTAATTTATTGATTCCAAACAAAAAAATGCTACCTAAACCCCAAAAATCCAGGACTAAGGACATACCTTAAATAGTTTTTTTCTAAATATCCTTCTAGTCTAAAGTTTGATTTTTTTTAGATCAGGTACACTCTACCCTTGGATTAGTTAAACATATATCCTTGCCATGTCTGAATAAACTGATCTATAGCACTTTGATTTGACTAAATGTCTTACCCACTTTTCATTTACTTTTATACCATGTATTACTAAGTGTACAAATGTTACAAATTTTATGTACACATGTAAACCGTAGATTTATACCCTTTCTGTACAATAACAAGTTGAAGATAATGAACATTGATGCATCTTACAACGTCTACAAAGAATATAGAATAATTGTAGGACAATCACGGCCCCCAAAGGTTGAATCAGGTGCCCAGGAGTAATTAAACATTATTGCTTATTGTAGATTTGTATCCAATGTTTGAGGATTTTCTTTATTTATTTCTTTTTACTCTTATGTCTGTTGTGAATTCTTTTCGCCATAGGAAGTTTTACAATCCCTATTAATCCAGGGTTTACTTCGTGTTGCTTTGTTAATATATGTTTGTACACTATATATACCTCCAAATTTTCTTTTATTGTAACTATTTTAAAAAATACATGTATCTTTTGGTAGGTAAGTGATATTTGTTTTGCTGAATTATAAACTTGTACTTTATGTATAATACAATTGCTACATTGTATTTGTTTTGCTTATAGGTCAAGGTCTTATACATTTCTGCAAAAATAAATCAACATAAAGCCGAATCAAGACTTTTTCCTTGCAGTTCTATTACATTTGCTTTGCGTTTAATTGCAAATAACTTTCAATACTATTTACTGTTTCAAGTATTATAAATGTTCACATCAAAGGGCGACAACCATTTGATTAGCACTTGTTTTATATATTTTTATTGTTGTCGGTTGAATTAATTTTCATTCACCTGTTTAATCATTCATTTATGTGTTCATGTAATTTTCTTGTAGGTATTTGTTTATTGAGTTAGAAGCTGTTTGTAGCATGAATACGTATTTGGGTGAGTTTTTAGGTCATGGTAGTTGTGTGAATGCATGTTTAGGAACAAGTGAAGGTAACGAACAGTGATTAATGTCATAACTCTTATTACAAATGCAAACACAGACAGTAAACAAATCCAAATGGTAAATACGTATATGTAATTACCTGTACATCTTTTCCCTTGCCATCCCCTTTTACAAGTACAACTCCCTGTGATTTTTTCACATTCCTTCGATGTACAACCAGGACCGCAAATATTGTGACACGCCACTCCAAACTTTCCATCGATGCAGCCATAATCGCAATACCCAGAATTCCTGTTGCATCCGTTTTTACAGTCTGGGTTACATGTTACATTACACGTGTCTTTGTAGTATCCAGTTTCACATCCATCAGTACAGGAGCCAGTGCTGTTATTACACAACATTCCCTGACAGTGTACACCGCACTCTTTAGAGCAATTAGATCCAAAATGTACTGCGTCACATCCTGTAGTTAAAAGTTAGTAAAGTTATCTTGATCTTTTCTAGTAAATATCAAACTTAAGTGAACGTATGCAAACACATTTTTTTAATATTGTGCCTTCCTAAATAACGCTGAAATCAACAACGCAGAACGGTCAAGGTTCCAGTAAAGAGAAGTGTCCTAATCTGTACAGTAATGTGTATTGTGACATCACACAAAAAAGCAACAAAAAATTGCAACCCTTCAGAATATCATGAAATACAATAATTTAATGTTTCTGAATTGGACAGAAGTATAGCACTGCAGAAAATTCAAATGCAGTTGACCGGTAAGAAATGAAAGTACGCAATACAATACGATTTTAAAAATCATAAATCGAAATATGTAGAACTCTGCAGTGATTGTCATAAACTACAGAGAGGTTGTTTAAAACGTTCATGAATCAAAGTTTGAATTTCAACCACATTATGCCTTTGTCATATTGAAATGTATTTATGACCTTAATATCGGAGGCATATTCGCTAAATCCACTTGACGCGGAATCACGTGATCAGTCTGAATATAAAATATAATCGACCTGAAGTTTTTGAAGCTCATCATATTTGATCCAATATCAGTAAAGTTCCAAAATATTCCATCCGCCTCAATAGATGATGTTTCCCAATTGCATACTTTCGGCGAAATTTCCACTGGCCACCTTAACTGTGCATGGGATACTTTTTGTACCATTAATTCTGACATTGTACAATTCTTTTCTTTAATATCACAATCTCTTTTTATTTACTGCTTAGAAATGCAGAGTTTGAAAGCAAAAGAAAAATGCACTAACTTACTGTCACAGAGATCTCCCGTCCAGTTTGTTTTACAGCCCCCAATGCAATGTCCGTTGTGTGCATCACATGTTCCTGACTTACAGTAAGGACTGCATGTTCTGTTACAGAATAGACCGTGATACCCAGCATTACAGTCATTACACGCTCCCGTGACCCTGTCACAAGTCTGGGGACTACACCGGGGGCCACACTGGTGTTCACATGTGTATCCATAATAAAAGTCTACACAACCAGTGGTACAAGTTCCGTTTCCTTGTTCACACGTGTTTCCTAAGCAGAGTTGGTTACATTGGGACTTGCACGTGTGTCCCCAGTACCCCATGATACAGCCCTCGGTGCAGTATCCATTAGATGGATTGCATGCAGCATTTACACAGGTACTACAAGCTGTCAAAAACATTAACGACAATTAAAATGTATGAAATCACTTATATTTTAAATTACCAAATTTTTATTTTATCTGCATGACCATGTTGAATAATTGTTTTGCCTGTAGGGTATTTTCCTACTATACTTGTGTTCAAACTCGCATGTACCTTCAAATATTCATTAGCTACCCACACGATCCAAAAACTTGCTGCTTTCAACTATTTCGTTCGTTGACATAGTCATTTTAGGTGCACATGTAGCCAGTTCATTCGAATCCCGGTTCATTTACATACCTCCGCAATGACGTCTAGATGTGAACTAATCATATCCCCACAAATATTTTGTTTAAACATTTTAGATTATGAATCATCACAGTTTAGTTGAATAATAATTATTCAAATAGGTAAACTCACGGCTACGCGGTTTTCCGTCGTCTGGAGAAGTCCCCATCCCTGCCACACGAGTATTAGGAACCAAAACTTACTTTCATAGCATTTTTCATAACTAAGAGCTGATTTTACCTTTAGATAAACTTTATTTTCTAATCTCTGTTAATCATTTGTGTTTATGATATATGGAGAACGAATACATAAATTGTAACGAATATCATGAATAGATAACAATAGCAACAGGGTTTCAAATGATTGGCTACCTAACATGCATATGGCTACGTCAACAAACGAAATCATTGAAGCTGTGAGTTTTTATATTGTATGGGGGCTTTAATGAACATTTGAAGGTATGTTGTGACACAAGCATAGCAGGACAATATGTTAGGAATTATTTCATATCAAATTTATGAGATGACAATACAAGAATACAACAAGATGGGGCTTCAACCATGTGCCGTAAATCGAAGGTTTTTATAAGGGGTGGATCTGTAGTTCTCTGATTTGTCCCAATATTTTCTCAGAGAGCTACAGTTCTGCAGCTATATGTAAACAAAAACATGGCACAAGCCGTGTTTACATAACAAGAAATTGTGAGTGCTGTATGCAAGGTGAAGATAACGAACGGTGATCTATCTCATAACTCCTACAAGCAATACAAAATAGATAGTTGGGCAAACACGGACCTCTGGACACACCAGAGGTGGGATCAGGTGCCTAGGAGGAGTAAGCATCCCCTGTTGACCTGTCACACCCGTCGTGAGCCCCATATCCTGATCAGGTAAACGGAGTTATCCGCAGTCAAAATCAGTGTACCAAAAACGGCTTAACAATCGGTATGAAACACGTCAGACAGCATTTGACCCAATACGAGGTTGTATTGACGAACTAGATCGTTATAACGACCATAGAATTTGCGAAATGCTGACTTCAATCGAGACTGTTGAAATCCCTGTACCATCAACTTGTTTGTCAGTAGCTTACCTCGATTTAAAAACTGACTATACCCAGAACAAGCTCTTGCATATCGAATCAGTTCAGATATATAAACACCATATGTAGGTGATAATGGAATATTGCTACATAAATGTGGGAAGTTGACGATGGAGAAGCTGAAATCATCCCGTTTGTCATACAGTTGAGTTGTTAGTTTGCCGTTAATATCTCACTTGTAACTCAACAACTGCTATTCGAAGTTTTGCTGACAATTACAAATACTTCATTTAAACAATGTAAACAACAAAACAGCAAATATGAAATTATTTTAGCTCAAATCGTGTCCATGTTCCTCTAAGCATGCTACATGTATGTGGGCTTTCAAATTAACTAAGGGGGACAGTACATGTGTGCTATTGCACGTGTTCTGAAATTGTAGTTAATCACAAGTTTGGTGAAATTGATTAAAACATATTTGGATATCGACAAAATACAAATCTTCAACCAAAACGTCTCGTCGTGTGGTTGAACAAATTTGGTCTCAGTTGGTATATGTATATGTACGTCGAAATTAAAAGGTTAATATCAAAATTTGGAATTAGGTCCCGTACCAACGAAATTTCATTATATTAAATTATTCTTACTTTTCTGACTTTTATAGTATAAATGTAAAGAGAAAATAAATCATAAAAAATATATATGTAATTGATTTCTAATTTTCTATATGACCAATGAAGAAATTAGATATGCATCAGTTTGCTCCACGCATATACTTTACATTACGTACTTATGAGCCTATCCATAATATCGAGAGGTGAAAATGGTGTTTAAAAATATCCAGTCTTTACACTTGAAGTACATGTGTCATAAAACATGCATGCTCATCACCACTAATTTTAAAGCATTGTGGGGGAAAGGTTTTAAGTAAACCTCATTGTGTTTCATTGAATCCCGTGGGTGTCAGAGTTAGAATAGGTCCTCAGTACTCCCATGCTTGTCGTAAGAGGCAACTAAATGAGGCGGTTCCTCGGATGAGAACGCAAAAACCGAGACCCTGTTTCATAGCAGACGTTGTACGATAAAGATTCATCCCTGCTCAAAGGCCTTAAGTACTGAGCATGGGATTAAAATTTTCAGCCTTTCACGGGCAACGGTGACGTCTCCTATGAGTGAAAATATTAAACAATACACAATTAACCAAGCATTATGTTTCATAAATTGATGTTTTAAGTAAAACTAATTATGTTTCATTGACTGTGAAAACGTGAAAATTAGGAACAGTGCTGAATCTCTGTTTTGAACGCCCGTATAAAAGAACAGAACTTACAGATTGGCACTAGAACGCTCGACGACGTTGAGTGCGCCTTCAACTTGCGCTTCCGACTAGAAGAGTGGACAAAGGTGATGTTAAGTGATGAGTCCCGTTGTTTTGTTTGAAAGTTGTATGATGCATCTATTCTCGGTGCTGGTAAAACGTTACATGCATACTAATGCTATTGAAATTTAAAGTATTTTTCTAGTTTTTCACTCATTTTGAGACGTCATCAACTGCATGTGAAGTACCACTAATACAGACCTACGCATGTCACTTCGGGTCGTATTAATGATAGTTATTTATCGTTGTAAACTTCCAATATATGGTTTTCATATGACGTATTTTGACCCAGAGTTATTCCCCTTGGCCGCCATCTTGTAGGTCAAACTGGTGGATTTTCCTCTTTGGGCAACCAATTTCAAACATGTAAGGCAGAAATATATGGGGGAAATCTTTGCAATATTGCAATTATGAAGTAAAAGATGCATTAACAAATGTATATTTAATAAGAAAAACAGTTTATCTCCACCTCAGTGACCAGAATAACAAGGCTGATTTTGGTTGAATAATGAATGAATCCGGGCATGTTAACCTACAATATGGCGGCCAATGGGAAATAACTCTTGCTTAATCGCTTCGATGGAAAACCATCTATACATAATACATGGTCTTTTAGTTTTAAAAGGCATGGTCACGATTTGAGCTGAAAATTTTCAAATTTTAGTTTTCCAATTTTATTGTTTACAATGCTTAATTAAAGTGATACTAGTGGTCAACAAAAATGTGAATAACAGTTGTTAAGTTACAAGTTAGATATAACATTCACGTAAACAAGCCACGTTTTTGTTTACATATAAATTGTTCAATGGAAAATAGCAGGTATAAAAGAAAATGAGACGTTCAAATACTAGAACTGTGTTAAGAATTAGTTTGTAATTTCATTTAAAAAAATCTGCTTTAAATGAATTTTAGCAGTACATTTAACCTATGTAAACAAACGCACGGTACGAGCCTTGTTTACATAACAAAGAATTGTGAGCCCTGAATTTTTCATGTAACTCTACAAATAACATTCAAATGTTTGCTGACCATTAGAAATATCTTAATTAAGCATTCTATGCATTAAAAACGGGAAAGTGGGGAAAATAGAATTTCAAAATAGTCAGCTCAAATCGTGTTTATACCCCTTTAAAAGGTCGCATCCAAAAGATTCGCAATTTTCAATTGTCAATGTTATAAGGAAGGAGTAACCGCTACCTATTTGTACGAGATGACGTAAACCAGCCTCGTATATCTATCGTCCGATCCAATACGTCGGACCGACAACTTACTTAATATTCCTTTTTTTTATTTTTGTTAATACGTGTATTTTGTATCTTACAATTAATTTCTCATCAGATCATGAAGCGAATATTAATTTATATGATTCGGAAGCAAAACGTGCAATTGTAGAACTAAAAATACTGTCGAAGATTGATGGACTTTGTTTGATTTGTTCATTACTTTTATTCATACGTTGTAAAAATAACGCTCATAAGCACGGAAACAATTAATATATAGCAGAACTGAACGTTGCTGCATTGTATATAGCTTAACCCGTTGTGAATTCAATTAAAGTTTACATCGATAAAAAAGATCAATCTCATAACTCCTATAAGGAATAAAAGATAGAGAGTGGATCAAAAACGGACCTGGATATATAAGAGGTGGGATCAGGTGCCTACGAGAAGTAAACACCCCGTGTTGACCGATCACACACACCGTATATCTTGATCGGGTAAACGAAGTAATCCGTAGGCAGAATCGGGGTACCAATAACAGCCTAACAATCGGTATAAAACACGTCAGACAGAATTTGGCCTAATGATAGTAAACTAGATCACTCAAAAGTTGTAACGACTATAACACTTGCGAAGTGCTGACTTTAAACGAGGCTGTTGAAACCCCTGTAACATCAATTTGTTTGTCAGTAGCCTGCCCACATACATATGCATTATTTTATGTTGTAACTGTACCAACATTTTCCTCGTATTTTCTGTTTTATGCTTATTTTTCCTCATTTTATATTTTCTTTCATCCGTTGAAACTTACAATATTGTGCCAAAACAAAGTACTTTTGAAGATCAATTTTGTTTTGACACCCTTTCGTTCGCATTCTTATATGTTAGGTGAAATATTCCTAAAATGTCAATCATCAATTTATATTGAGTGTTCATAACTGTTAATCCACCATGCTTGGAATTTTCACATGAAATTTACAGGACTACTTATTTACATTGTCATGTATTTACGGAGGGTTTTTTTCTGTGTCGCATTTTTATAACATTATTAAACTTAGCATTGTTTGAAATAAAGTTTCCAAAACAATGATTCCACTTTTATTCAATTTTGATGTCATTTATATAAATCCTCAATCACTAACCACTTCCAAAATTTATGGTTATGCGCCAATTTCTTTCATACTTTGATTACCTCCAAAGTTTAACACGACCAAGGTACATGTATGAGTGGTTGCATAAAAAGGTAATAATTTTGTTATACCTGTAGGCGGAATGAAACTCATTACGTAAAGCACAGTGATTCATGAAAAGGGTGTTCGTTTTGAAAATGTTATGTGTACGCTTAGCAAATTCTTTAGAAATTAAATACTATATTAATGCAGCTGACCATCATGACATTACCATAAACTTCTATCTCACAAATCTCCAACACAGGCCCATCCTGGTTAAGATCTATAGCTTCCTGGGCGTTGTACGTGGTCTCCACGATGACGTATCTCGCTGTTTCTTTACAAGGAATGTCAATCACGGATTGAGGCGTGGCCGGGGCGGTTGTGTTGTCCTTGTAACAGCGTTTTCTCGGTGAAGTTAAGGTTGTAGTGGATTTCGCCGATCCGTTTGATACATCTAAGTAGAACTGACGAAATCGATATGGAGGCCAATTATCTGTATATGAAAAACCAGTACGCAAATCACATCATTATTTAATATTTACATTTCCAATGTCTTTGTCTTTGATATCTTTACATACAATAATAATACCTATTTCCTCATGAATACGATGTAGTTGTGAACAGTGCGCGTATGAATCTTGATAAATAGAGTACGACTATTTCAACGGCTGGGAATTACGATAGAAAAGAATACAGATTACATATGATAAATAAACTTCAAATTTGAAAATACATGATGTAGCAGGTTAAAGTGTCATGGTGTAAAGCATCGCAGTTCATGTCCTCGTGTTTTTTTTTCCTGAACTATTTGTCAAACACGTTACTTGCAATTGTAGTTTATATTAAGCCTGATCAGGAAAACTCCGTGTGACACATAAACGAAAACCCGATGAAAAGGCAATGTTTCAAGTTAGTTAACATAATATTTTTTTAAATATGAATTAAATGTACATGTAGCAGGATTAGAATTTAATTTGTTTATTAGCGATAATGGAAATCAGTTGTCATATGCAGCGGCCATTGGACTGAAGTGAAACATTATATGGCATAAATTTCTGATTCTCAACCAATTATTTTGATATCTCAAACAATAGACATTCCGATCGTTTTTAAGATCCATTATTTTTACTATAATTGAAAAGAATTATGGCGATCGTGAATTTTCTTTAGACTTCTGATTTATGGTCGCCAAACATATCTACTATATCGCTAAATAGATAGCACAATTTTATTAGACGGAGGACTACAGTGTAGTAAAATGAATATTACTGTGAATATAGTAAAAACAAAAGGGGGCTAATATTGCTTGAAGAATGGCCAAAATGAATAGAGCTAACAAAATCTTATGAAGAAAAATTAGGTTTTGATTCGAATCTGAGAAAGAAATACCTGCATTAGAAACTAACCTTTACCATCCGTCGAACTGTTATTGGTCAGCTATTACAATAGGCAGAATTGATATGCGAAGTTAATGATGGAGGGGGGGGGGGGGCTCAATCTAAAACCCGACTTACCAAGTGGAACGGTATTTACCTCCGAAAGTTTTGTTTTAGAGTTGTTGTTTTTTTTAAAGACGTCGATATCTGATTAGAGGGATTGACATACATGTTGAAGCCGATTGCAAATTATCAACATTTTACAGCGCCATTTTGAATGATTGCGATTGATTACATGTAACAAAAGATGATCGGCAGTATATCTGGTATATATACTATAGTTACATGCAGGTACCTCTCACCTTTTGCAGAATGTAATGTTTTAAACTTGTTAATTTTGAATTAATTTTACTTTGTAAAATATTTTTTGCTCCAAGTTTACAATCATGTAGACAAAGAAAATCAGTTGAATTTGCATGCTTTGTGATGAATATCTAATGAATAAAACGTAAAACTATGACATGCAGTATTATAATCAAAGTACTAAAAATACTCTTGGGAGTTGATTTTATGTAGAATTGCACCAGATACTTCTGGCATTGAGAATTATTCCAAATAATAAAACAATAGAGAAGTACACTCAAAAGTTACGTAAAACATATGCTGTTTCTCTATAACAATAAATGCGCAATTGTTTATGTCTACGTACATATAGATACATATAGACACTGGTAAATCAACACCTTGTCTGGATTGTATTTTACTATTCCAACATAGTATATAGTCTTAAAATTGCTCCTTTTTGTAAAAATATGTCACGACATAACTTAATGATTTTAAATTTAAGCTAATTTTTAAATTAGATTGGCATGAGTTATACAACTAAATAAAATTCCTCGTTGCTTAACATTCAAGAACTTGTACTTAAACCTTGAACATTTACTTATCCTATACCTTTAAGATTGTGTATGGTCTTACATAGAATTTGGAATTCAATTCCTAAAGCTCTATGCAAATCATCTAGGAAAACCCCAAAGAACGTAATTTTGTAAGCATGAACAGATGACAGTAAATAGCTATATTTTTTTTCAATCTGAAAAAAATAGCTATGTGGTCTAATTTTTGCACGTGAGGAAAGGTGAAGATAACGAACAGTGATTAATTTCATAACTCCTATAAGGGATACAAAATTAACAGTTGGTCAAACACAGAGTTTAAAGATATTCTTCTCAAGAACCACTGGGTCAGAAAAACCGAAATTTACATGAAAGCTTCCTGACATAGTGCAGATTTAAGTTTGTTCTAATCATGGCCCCTTGGGGTGGGATGGGGCCACAATAGAGGATCAAATGTTTACATACTAATATAGGATAAATCGTTAACAATCTTCTTCTCAAGAACCACTGAGCCAGAAAAGCTGAGATTTGCATGAAAGCTTCCTGACATAATACAGATTCAAGTTTGTTCAAACCATGGCCCCATGGGGTATGATGGGGTCACAATAGGGGATCAAATTTTTACATACAAATATATAGGAAAAATCTTTTAAATTTTCTTCTCAAGAACCACTGAGCCAGAAAAGCTGAGATTTACATGAAAGCTTCATGACATAATGCAATTTCAAGTTTGTTCAAATCATGGTCCCCGGGGTTGGATGGGGCCACAATAGGGGATCAAAGTTTTACATACAAATATATAAGGAAAATCTTTAAAAATCTTCTCCTTTTCCAGTGTGTAAAAGCTATAAGATCCGGCGATCTCATGGTTGCCGATAAAATCCGAGCAGCTAAGTCGGCACTCGAAGCCAAAAGAATTGGCAACTTTGTCACTACATCGGATAGTTGGATTTCATTACGGGTTCAGATCATGGAGGAGATTATTTCGAAAAAATCGGAACAAGTTAAGAATTTCCGAGATGTTCTTGAAAACTTTACCGAAAATGTCATTTTCGCAGAAACCACATACAATGATTTTTGGGCTACAGGCCTCAACTATGATCAATCCATGCACACAAAAACCTCAACCTGGCCTGGAAAAAATGTACTAGGACAGATACTTGGACGGGTAGCCACAGAAGTTAAGAAAAAATCGAAAAACAAATCCAAATCTGGGTTACCTCGCCCGGCTTCAGTCAAATAATTATTATAACAGTCTCTCATGTTTGTTTATACCTGACACGATTTTTTGTCTGCTATTTTCGCTATGGAACATTTGAAGTGTATTACCCTGAATGTAAGGGGTTTAAATGGTTATGAGAAAAGAAATACATTATATCAATGGTTTAATTATAACAATATTGATGTGATTTTTCTACAAGAAAAACATTTTAAAATAATTTTAAGTATGACTCAAGATGGTTTGGTACATCTATACACTCTAATACTGACTCTGCTCATAGCAGAGGAGTATCCATTCTTTTTCATAAAAAGCTTAATTTTGACATCATAAATATACACAGATCTGTTGATGGTCGTAAACTTTTGATTAATATTAAAGTCAATGATCTAATTATCACACTTGTAAATGTTTATGCACCCAATGATGATAAAAGTAGAATAGAATTTTTCAAAAAATTAAAAACGTGGATTTTTAAGCTAGCAATGAGTGAAAACAATACTATACTTGCAGATTTTAATACGATTCTTAATAAACAGGATAGACATCAATCACAATCAACATATACAGATAAAAGCTCAAAACATTTAGAAGATCTGCTATCATATTTAAACTTAGTCGATACATGGAGAATGAAACATAAAGAAAGAGAAGGATCCACGTGGTGTGACGGAAATGGAATACCTAAAAGTAGAATATACTTTATATTCATGTCTGAAAATTTTGAGTTAGATATGTCAAATGTCTTTCTTAGAAAACCTCCAAACACGCAAGGTAATAGAAGCTCGGATCATTTATCAATTAGATTAAACCTTTTAATGAATAAAGAAAACAGGGGTAAAGGTTTTTGGAAATTAAATACCTCGCTATTAACAGATATAAACTACACTACCGAGTTAAAACAACTGTTAAAAGATAAACAAAAAGATTTAGAAAATATAATTGATAGTCAAGCAAGATGGGAAAAAGTGAAATCTATTATCAAAGAATTTTCGGTAAATTTTTCAAAACAAAAAAGCCTAAATAGAAAACAAAGAATTACAGTGTTAGAAAAGGAAATAGAAAAAATTGAACTGTCACCGCATCATTTAATAGATATGAACAGAAAAAAATCTCTTGAAGTCGAATTAGATGAAATCTATTCGAAAACAACTAAAGGCGCATTTATTAGATCAAAAGCAAATTGGATAGAAAATGGAGAAAGGAACACATCCTACTTTTTAAGACTAGAAAGAAAAAAACAATCTGCCAATACAATACACGAAATTAAAGAAGATAATAAAATGATAAATAAAACTGAAGATATAATGAATTCACTTTGCAACTTTTATGAAAACTTGTATTCAACAAATCATGTCCCAGATGAAAATATAAAAAAAAATATTTAGAGGATTGTGAATGTCCTCAACTAACCAATCAAGAAAAAGATATATGTGATAATCTTCCATCGGTTTCCGAATGTGCGCAAGCTATAAAACAGATGAAAAACAACAAATCCCCCGGATCTGATGGAATACCTATCGAATTCTATAAAATATTTTGGAATGACATTAAAAATTACTTTTATAAATCACTAATTACAACATTTGAAAAAGAGGAAATGACTTTTTCTCAAAAATTATCAATTATTTCTCTGATACATAAAAAGGGAGAGAAAAATGATCTTCAAAATTATAGACCAATTAGTCTTACAAATTGTGATTATATAATTTTAGCACAAATTTTCGCTATAAGATTACAAAAAGTTATAGATAAACTAATAAGTAAAGACCAATCCGCATACATTAAAGGTAGATATATCGGTGAAAATGCAAGACTTTTACTTGATATATTTGAATACTATGAAACAAAACAAAAAGAAGGAGCAATTTTACTTCTTGATTTTCAAAAAGCTTTCGATTCTGTAGAATGGAACTTCATGTTCAACACCCTTAATACATTTAATTTTGGAGAGCAATTCATAAAATGGATAAAAAATTTATATACAAATCCTGTATATCGCATAAAAAATAATGGATGGATGTCTAGGACCTGTAAAATGACCAAAGGCATTCGACAAGGATGTCCAATCTCAGCATTGCTTTTTTTATTTATCGTAGAAATAATGTCGAAAAAAAAATTCACAATTCACCTGAAGTTAAAGGCTTTAATAATGACCTTATGACTCATGAAATAAAAATACTTCAACATGCAGACGACACATCACTTTTTTACAGGATATCAGATCTATATAAAAAGTCATTAAAATAATTGAACACTTTGGTCAGGTATCAGGAATGCAACTCAATAAAAATAAATCTGAAGGAATACTATTAGGTCCTTTGAAAAACAGATATGATAAATTATGATATCAATATCATCAATGCACCTGTTAAATGCTTAGGGATATATATAGGTCATGATGCTAATCAATGTTACAATAAAAACTGGACGGAAAAAATTAATAAACTAGAAAAAAGACTTACAATGTGGAATACAAGAAAATTAACCTTATATGGAAAATGTACCGTAATAAATACTTTAGCATTAACACAATTATACTATAGTGCAACTATATTGCAATATCCAAGAAAAGAATCCATAAAAAAAAAAACAATCTTCAATTCCCTATGGGGCAAAAGAGAAAGGATAAAAAGATATACTTTAATTGGAAAACAAGATGAAGGAGGAATAGGTATTGTTGATATTGATTGTAAATTAAAAGCACTCAAAGCTGCTTGGGTAACAAGAATTTTCAATGAAAAACAATCATCTTTAAAATCTTTCTTTAATTCGTGTATTCTTAAAAGATTCGTTACACCCGAATATCTCATAATGACAAATACAATCAGTACTGATGAAATAAAGCAAATTTTCAAATCATTACCAATATTTTACTGCGAAGTACTCAGTACATTGAATGCATGCAAACATAAATCACATAAAATAAAAGAGATGACTGACGTTGAAGTATTATCGCAAAATATATGGTTAAACAATTTGACTCGATTTAATGGTAAACTTCTTTTTTACACAGATTGGATAAAAAGTGGAATTTTATACATTAAAGACCTGTTTGATGAAAACGGAAAATTTCATGATATCAATTATTTTTCTAATATTCTTGTCAACAAGAGTAACTGGATTTGCGAATATAACACACTGAAAAAGGTTATTAAACCTGTCCAAAAATACCACGATACTTCAAAAGGAGTCTATATAAATATAAGAAAACAAAGAAACATTTTATTAGAAAACAAGAGAAGAATACCCCTAAACTTGATAAATAGCAAAACAATATATGATATATTTATCAATAAAATCTGTATTAAACCCTACTGTGAGAGATTTTGGGCAAAAAGCTTCAATTTCAATTTTGAAGAAAACAAAACAAATAGTTATCAGTCAAAAATCACTAAAATCAAAGACAAGCAATTAGCAGAATTTAATTACAAACTCCTACAAAATCTACTTAATAATAATAAATATGTTCACAAATGGAATAAGAATGTATCCAATCCCGTATTGCCAAACACTCGAAGACACAAAACATTTAATCTTTGAGTGTAGTAACGTACAATTAATATGGAAGAAATTAGAAAATCATTTGAAATTTAATTTAAAATGGAAACATGTTGCATTATGATTTTTTCATGAAGAAAATAAAACTACCACTTCAATAAATCATTTATTATCATATACAGCTTATTACATATATAAAATTAAGATGAAGTTAAGATATGAAAATAAAGAAGAAAATATTAATGACATTTCCTATTTTGTAAAAACAAACTTAATGTACCAATATGAGACTTATAAAACATTGAATTTCAACTTCAATTATAAATGGTTTTATGATATTTTTATGACTTTGTGATGATAATAATAAAAAATAGTCAGACTATCTGAAGGAGTCTGTCCTTCAGTGAAGCTGCCTGAAGGGGAAAATATGGACATTGTGTGTTTAAGGCTGTTCCCTTCAGGCAGCATGGCTTATTGAAAAATATCTCTACCATATTTATATATATTTGTTATAGTAGTATATATATCGAATTTATGTATATGAATGTATATCTATATCTCTTATATATTAATTTTCTTAAAAGTAATATAGTGTATGATTTAAATATATATATATATATATATATATATATATATATGTGTGTGTGTGTGTGTGTGTGTGTGTGTGTGTGTGTGTGTGTGTGTGTGTGTGTGTGTGTGTGTGTATGTATACGTATATATATATATATATATATATATATATATATATATATATATGTATGTATATATGTGTGTGTATATGTATGTGTGTGTTTATGTATATATACATATGTAATTAAAAAAGAAAAAAAAATCTTCTCCTTAAGAACCACTGAGCCAGAAAAGCTTATATTTACATGAAAGCTTTATGACATATTTCAGAGTTCAGTTTGTTAAAATCATGGCCCCCAGGGTTAGGATGGGGTCACAAGGGGGATCATAGTTTTACATACAAATATATAGGGAAAATCTTTAAATATGATCCAAGGTGACTCGGGTGAGCGATGTGGCCCTTGGGCCTCTTGTTTGTTAATCTCATTAAATGATTGACTCATTTTATATTGATACATTTTAATTCAAAATATGTTTAATATGAAAATATCATTGTTTTAACAAACCACTATATAGCGCTTTAAGCGTATGCATCTTTTGTGTTTACCTTCTTAGTACCATGCATGTATAGGATTAGTACACACCACACGCACACGCGCACGCGCACTCAATATCTTAAGTAATCAGTGCGAAGTGATTTGACCATTAGATATACATGTATACATATGTATGATGACAATAATGAATGGGGGGAAATGCAAATATTTGTGTATAGTTACATTTGCCAATGCACTTCCTTATTTGACAATACTAATGAAATCGATGTTCAATTTCGTGCAATATGAATTTGGTCACGTGATCAGTTTGTTCTTGCGTATGAATACAATCACCGCTTCAAAAGTCAGTTTCTGTACTTTCACCTGGATTCTTGCTTTTGCAATGCAGTGGAGGATGTACACCCCCCTGCCACAAATTTAAATAATAGACATAGTGTACGTAGAATTTCAGATTGGCACCCAAAATGGCTGAGTATTGTGGCTAATACTTGACTTTCACACACATCCTTTCGTAAACCCTGGATCCGTCACTGCACTGATATCATAACAGAAACAAACACAGCAGGATATCTATACAGAGTTTATTTTGTAAACAAACTAGAATTAAACATACCGTTCCGTTGTTTCATTTTATACAGTTTTAAATACCGTCGGTAACTTCTGCATTGCGAATTTATAAAATAAAGTTTTGTGATATTGGAAGCAAAGAAATGTAGGCAGAGTTATAAGCCTATTTACTTTATGATGATAAGTTAACCTGTTGTTTCCTGGGAACTGCCATCACGGCTATGACTCGGCGTGATCATAAGCGAGACTGGTTTCGAGGTTCGAAAAAATTATATATGTTCATGTCAGGGTACCGGTGCGAGTCTTCATCAAAATTCTACAACAGAAATATCTCAAGTGAACAAAAACTCCGCCAGTTCGTTTTTATTTTCACCTACATATGCTGAAGGTAAATTTTAAAAAAAAGTTACCTACCTGCACTTTGTCTAAATCTGTCCTACTGTCTCGAATCGTCTCCTGCATGGCTACAACCGCGAGTCCTAACGATGAACATGCCGTTGTTCCTTTCCGAAAACCTGACTAAGAGCTTAACGTTAGTTTGACCCATCATATCTTCCATCAATTATCTCAGATCTTTTAATTTCTGTCGAAATATGTGTTCAACAATTGCATTTTCAACTTAGTAGGCTAGACCAACGACAGTTTCTCAATCGCTGATCGCAACCAAGTCACATCACGGATGTAGTTTACTCCGCTCTTCTTGTCTTCATTTCAGTTAACTTTACGCTCTAAATTACCTTTATTTTACACTTGTTTCGTCTTCTTTTTTTAAATCTTTTCAATGAAATATCTATACCTTATATTCTCTTACATATTTTTCCTAATTTTTTATTCGACAAAACTCTAACGAACTATATTTTGTGTTCTACGATCGTTATTTCGGTCATCTGCTACATAATCATGGAAACTCGGTAAGAACACAAATCAAAATAGAAAATATAAATATAAGAAATAAAATATCATTTTAGAGTATTATTGGGATATGACATGAAGTTGATACGTGATCAAATCTACTACCTTCGGGCGTTATGGGATATGGTCACGTAACCAAATCCATGTCATATCCCAATAACATCAACAAATGATATCTTATTTCTTAAATATAGTCAAGATTTGTAAAAAAATGAAATAAAAATTTAATTTTATATTGATGAGTCTCATTCTTACTCGAAATATGTGGATCAGTACCTAATGCTACATGTACATTTGATAATGGTGAGGGTTTGTGTCGGGACATGTTGTAGAAGGAGTCATATAACAGCTCTATCTATACAGGTTTCACACCTCCATTTTACAATCCTTTGAATTGGAGATCAAACCTCGGTAATAAAACAAGAATAAGAAAAAGTACCTGTTGATCTGACAGTTTTTGGTTTTTGAAAACACAAAAATAAACTTATAAATAACATGGCTCTAATGATATTAGTATTTCATTATTATACCCCCCAAACGAAGTTCTGGGGGGGGGGGGGGGTATATAGCAATCACTGTATGTCTGTCTGTCTGTGCAGATTAGTGTCCGGGCCATAAATTCTTTGTTCTTTGACTTAGGCATACCATATTCGGCACACAGGTGGATCACCATGAGACAATGTGTCGATTACCTTCATGACCTCTATATGACCTTGACCCTTGACCTCAAGGTCAAAATTGAAGGGTCTTTTTACAATAGATTCGTGTCCGGGCCATAACTTCTCTGTTCTTTGACATAGGCATACCATATTTGACACATGAGTGTATCACCATGAGACGATGTGTCATGTGCCTTCATGACTTCCACATGACCTTGACTTCAAGGTTAAAGGTTTTTACAATGGATTCATGTCGGGGGCATGGCTTCTTTGTTCTTTGACATAGGCATATCATATTTGACACATGAGTGTATCACCATGAGACGATGTGTCGAGTACCTTCATGTCCTCTATATGACCTTGAACTTTGACCTCAAGATCAAAATTGATTATAGGGTTTTGACATAGTTATATCATAAGAGATGGGTGTATCACCATGAGATTATGTGTCATGTACATTCATGACCTCTTTATGACCTTGACCTTTGATCTCAAGGTCAAAATTATAGGTTTATGCCATGGATTTGTGTTCGAACTATATATTACATTTTCTTCTACAAAGGCATACCATATTTTTACACTCAGGAAAGAGCTAATTTATACTTATTAACAACACTCTATGGGAGATTGGGGTAAGCGGGGGTATTCTTAGTGAGCATTGCTCACAGTACCTCTTGTTCTATAACCCGATGAACGAAACAACACCTACAAAAATGTGCGTAAACATGCATTTCATATTTCTAAAACTTATGACCGGAACTAAACTTACGCGGGCCGAAAAGTAAATTATAACCCTGAACAAAAAATAGAGGTACAGTGTATTTAGCGTTCCTGTTGGAACTTTAATCTATCTGTAAGTAAATTATGCGACACCGAACGACAATATGTACCGTCACACACACTTTAAATAAGATCATTTCGATTTTCTGACCAAGCAACATAAAGGGAAATAGTAGCTTGGTTTTTTTTTATTTCCAACAATTGAGCATTAAAATATTATTCCAAAATGGTAAGAAAATATTTCAATAGAATTATATATATTCACATCGCACATTTTCCCGTTTACCCCAAAAAATTCTCGTAATTATGAGATCTGTTCTCATAATTTGGAGGCAATTGTTTTGTAATTACGAGATATATTCTCGTAATTTCAAGATTATATCGTAATTACGAGATCTTTTCTCGTAATTACAAGATAACGGAATGTGAATTTAATGTTTTTTACATGATGCTAATGGGCTTTCGAAGTCATGAGGTCTTGTGATGCCCCTTCATTTTCGAATAGTACACGCGGTATAACAACAAATAAAGCGTAATAACGTGACACATCAGTGAAACAGGAACACTGTAGAGCGTAGGAAAATATGATATATCACAGTCGTCTAGTTATAAATTATCTTACTTTCATTTCTGTAGTATATTTTCACAGATTCCAAACTATATTCGCCTCCAAGGTCCACTTGAAACCAAGCTATGGAGTGTCCCAGAGCTGTATGTGAGCAGATTTTGTAATCTGTTTGGGTTCTGTTCCCGTCTTTTGCATAACTCGCATGTAATTTGTTGTATGTGGAACTTTGAGAAACTTTTGTACTTTGTTTTCTGCTCAGGTTTACTGAAATGAGATGTTGGAATGATTCGATTATTAGGCAATATTCGTATTTAGTAAACGAGCATCACAGTGTTTATGATGAATGCGCAATTACAAGTATCAACGTAAGATATGGATGAAATGTTTGTGATTGCGTACCATTGAAATATGTAAACCATATACAACGGGTTCAAATTTCATTTTATGTAGATATCATTAAATATATTTACCGTGTATATCCTTAGATTCACGTCTATTTAATTTCAGTATGCTAAAGTAGCCCATTACGGTAAAATTTTATTTAATGTATCACTCTTTCGATGGTGAAACCGAGCTTCATAAGAGGTGTGTAAACGAGTTAAATAAAATTTTAGTGTAATGAGCTACTGTTTGTTTTCACACAGTTTTAAATTCACTACTTCTAACCCACCCATGTAAATGGAATTTCGTGGGTATTTTGAAATCTTTTTGTCCGGTCCGTCCGTAGACATAATTTGTCTAAGTATATCTTTATATATTTAGCCGTATAACTCTCCATAATTCGTAGCAATATTGACCCTCATATACCCCCCCCCCCCCCCCCACCCTTAAATATTCTTCTGCATGCATTGCACAATAAAAGTTCCCGTTACATAGAATATCATACACTTACAATCAGGGAAGACAATCGAAATTAGCATTTACCTTGATTTTACAAGTCTGTGAATTGACATTTTTCTCGAATTGGGAGCATGAGTTGGAAAATTGGTTTGACACTTTATAGCTACTATTTCAAAATTTGTGGATTTAAGTATCTACCGATAGCAGCAGATTGAAAAAAATGGAGTCTACGGATTTGATGTATAAAACTTGTAAGAGATAGGATACTTTTGTGGAGTTTTTTTTTTTTTACACGTTAACCATGTTTGGGCAACACATATTTCATGGGGTCGAATGCAACGTACCCCACCCTTCGTAATTTTTCGGGATCCTCGCCCCGATCATAACTTATTTCGCTGTTTTTGTTTAAACTATTTTCAACATACTGATCATAACTGCAGATTGACAACCTATCTAATTGTTTTTGTTAGTTGTAGTCTAGATGTTCTACATGATTGACCAAGTAAAATAAAAATAACACGCAGCAAATGTATATACTGTTCTAATTTTAAAATCTCATTTCAGTTCAATATTTTATCCTCCGTTGTGCGTATAATATTTTTTCTATCGTAAAACAAAATACCAAACCTAAACTTATTTCCCTGTTCGTATACAAGCAAACACCATATAATTATTTCAAGTACTCCAAAGAAAATAATAAAATGTATCACGGAGTCTGCCTTACACAGTTCCAAAAAAGGCATGTCATTTACAAAGCAGCATGTAATTTTTTTTTTTTATAAAAGTACATATACAATGATACTTTAAGAAAATAGTAATATACCAGGCGTTATCGGCTTCTTATTTCGAGAACAATATGTCATAGATAGGACCAGAAGACTTATATAATCTGCCCCTGTAATTTCTTCATGAAGTTTGATGATTTCCAGGAAGCAGTGTGCACCAGCACATTGTGTTCTTTGAATGAACTAGAACTTTGCTTTTTAAAAAAATCCCCAAACCATATACATGTACATGTAAATAAGATCTGTACTGAAGTCGGATTTAAGACTCGAAATCTCCTACAACAGAAATCAGGAAAACCCACAGTAGCATGATTGTATTTAACCAGCATCAATATCATCAAATAAAGATATATATACGTTTACAGTGTACGTGGTAATTTCATAACCTTTTCGGTTGTTTTCTGGGTTGCGAATCAGCAGTACTTGTATATGGAAATCCGAATACAATCATGCAGATTGAAATCGTTGACGAATTAAAATGAATACGTCATCTTTCACATACCCTGGAGATATGATATAAAATTGATAAAGAGGTTTTTTTTTTCCCTTTTGTTATATGACAAAGATAACGTTAAAGACAAAGTAAGTGTAGCTAATAAAATGCATAATATAGCAATGTCTCAGTCCAGTTAGTAGTAGGATGTACGTCCATTGTATAGAAGCCATTGTTAGAACACGAAAGTAAAATACAGGCTGCATAGGGAACATGAAATCTGATTGAAATGTTATTTTTCAAATAATATGTTTTATGTGATCATTTTTAACACTCGTGACTATATGATGTGCATGCATGTATCATGTTATGTAGTCTGTGTTATGTAATCACCTTGTTGAGTTTCTTGATCACAAGTGAAGGACATGTATCTATTTTACACGTTATGTCATCCGTAATCACAACCAATCATTTTAGATGATTCAGAGATATGTTATTATACACCTTCAGCAGCAGCAGCAGCAGCAGCAGTCAATGAAATAATGATTAAGTGTCACGTGAGCATGTCTTTGTAGCTGTCCAAGCGAATGGAAGCATTAGTTGTTATGTGATTATAGAGGAAAAGTTTCCCTCCACCACCCCAATCTTACCACCTTAATTCAAATGTAATGTGTGTCATTTCATCTTACTGTTTATCGGTCTTTACGGATTGTTTTGTACCTGCTACTATATTTGTGCTGTGTGGCAAAATTTTAAAGTACCACATTATTTTTCTTTTTTATTATGTTTATTATCGAGATTTATAAAAATTGGCAAAATTTTAAGGTGCCACCTTATTTTTCTATTTCATTATGTTGCATTTATCAACTTTTATAAAAATTAGGGAGATCCCAATGGTATTCTTGTTTAGGTTGTCTGAATTGTAGTTTTATACTCGGGGATCTTCCTATTATAGGGGTTGTAAATAAGTTGTCAACTTCTTCAATCGTCATCAATAAATGACAATTTGCAGCCAACAATGTGTATTATATTGTTAATTACCAAGAAAAAAGCTGCGGGACATGAGAAACCCGGTTCCTTCAAATAGTATTTTATATCCTTATAAAAATGGAGAACATAAATAACCTTCAGATAACGAGCAACAGGTAACGTATTTAAAAATACATCCACGTTTACCAAGATTTAAATGCCGGCAAATTGTCACGGATTGAAGTAGAGTTTAAGCAAAGTTTTAACTTCCGTGTAAATATTAGACGAAACTCTTAATGAACGTATTCATATCTATATCACTTGATAAAAATGTAAACAAGGACAATTTTCAAGATGTAGAAGTTAGTGGACCCCTATCTTAGTTTTCTTTTTAATACATTCTGGAAACAAACATTTTATAAACTGATAAAAGTGTTAGAAATAAAAATGATTTCATGGAATTTTCAAAACAGATATTCATAAGTGAGGGTGACTTTCGCTGTGGAACCACGCATGTACAAATATATGAGTCACTATTCCATAACACATGAAATAGAAATAATATTTTTTACATCTTGAATATCGTACAACGTAAACGTTCCATTGACATACAACAAGCCGAAGAAGTTGTATGAATGGATAATGATAAATTACATGTAGCGAGCGAATCAAATTTAAAGTGTTTAAAGTTTTATTTGTTCCAAACATGAATGTGATCGCATAAGGAAAGATACAATGTATTAGTTATATATATATATAAAGCTCTGAAAAGGCCACGACACTGTTGGTTATTTAAAACTCAAATTTTCAACGCAACCTGCGTCTTTCTCAAGAGACATATATTACATATACAAATAGTGCTTTTTGTGCTTTTTATAAATTTCTCTACTGGCCTTGTATCTTCTCAGATCCGACACTTTAAGAAAGTAGGGTGTTGTTGGGTTTTTGTGCTATATATATATATATATATATATATATATATATATATATAAAGCACTAAATAATCACAACTAGGTACTGAAAATTTTCGCCCCAGCCGGGGTCGAACCAGCGACGTACGGCACCCACCGCCTAGCAAGATTGTCAAACCAGTGCGTAAGTCCACTCGGCCACAACGACTTCCCTATAAAAGGAAGCTTTGTTATGCTCCTAAAGCGCTACTTATACACACTGATGTAATCCCACACAGTCGCTTTTCACATTTTCACATGTATCGTTTAGATCCTAGGGATAAACGTAAGGTTGGGTGTTATAATTGTTTGTTTGTGCTTTATATATATATATATATATATATATATATATATATATATATACATATACATACATATACATATTATATATATATATATATATATATATATATATATATATATATATATATTTAAACATCAACTCAAAGATAGTTGTTTGTAATATATCCCACTCATAATTATTCAAGTCTAGCACTCGGGTAGCAGTGGGGGTTCTTTAGCGTGTCAACGCCTGTTGCAACGCAGAACCATGATTCTCATTTTTAAAAAAATGATTTTTACCCAGAACTAGATTTTACTTTACAGAGGAAGAAGTACTGAATGGTGTAAGAAAGCTTAAAGCAGAAACAAAAGTCCCGGTCCAGATAACATGCTAAATTAATTTTTCAAAACGTTTTCATCAGAAATGGTACCAATATTAACAGTATTATTTAACAAGATTGTACAATCTGGTGAATTTCCTATTGATTGGAGAAAGGCAATTATCATACCAATATTTAAGAAAGGGGATAGTAATGATGTAAATAATTATAGAGGGATTTCATTAATTACTCACGTTGCTTACTTCATTGATCGTTAACAGATTTATGAAGTTTAGTTTGGAATATAATGTCAAAACAGATGTACAGTTTGGATTTAAACCAAAGAGCGGTACCAGAGAGGCAGTTTTTGCTTTACATGGTATGATTTCAGAAAATTTAAGAAAGAAGAAAAAATTGTATTGTTGTTTTATAGACTATTCAAAAGCTTTTGTGTGAATCGCTACTCTTTATGGAAGAAAATAACCAAACAAAGAGGTAAACTTCTGAGAGTTATTAGAAGTTTGTATACAAACTTCAAAGCTTATGTCAGGAATAAGGGAAATATTACTGAACTTTTTTATATGGACTCGGGTCGTCATTTAAATTAATTTAAATTTATCAGGTAACCGTCATATGAATTATAACTGGCGGCTGCCACTTTTATTTGGCAGTCACCTCTCTCTCTCTCCCCCCGTCTCTCTCTCTCTCTCCCTCTCTCTCTCTCTCTATCTCTCTCTCTCTCTCTCTCTCTCTCTCTCTCTCTCTCTCTCTCTCTCTCTCTTAAATAAAAAGGGTGAAACTTATGTAACCCCCTTCTCCAATAATTAGTAATATGCATGTGTTATACAATTAAGAGCATTATTGTTTGTCGATTATATTGTAGTTTACCTATTTATATGAATGCTCATGATATCAAATGTCGACAGATTCGCGCACGAGAATATGCACTTAATATATCTATGTGTCAGGCACTTACAAGCAGAGGATCCTTCCTTTATTTTCAACGCAAAATAAGATATATTGGCGGACCCCCCCCCCCCAACTTCACTCATTTGATAATAGTAATGAATGGTAAAAAATGTAACCTTTAAAGGACACATCGCATGTTTTTAAACTTTTTAATTTTTTCAGCAAAATTAATTCATTTCATGCCTAAAACTACCTTACATGTGTTATAATGAAACAGTTTGCGTAGTTTTCGAGTTTGAAAGCGATGAAATTCAAATCTTGCGATATGCAACTGATGAATTGAAGGACGAACGGAGCCCTCCTCCCTTTAAATAGAAATTTGAAGTTTGGACAAAAGAGAAATCTTTAGTTTCCTGTTTTGTTTGTCACCATTTTAGTGGTTCGGAGGAAATTATGATTTTATATGAAAAAAATGCATTGATTTTAATATTGTTTTTTACTAATAGAATTAGATATTTGTGAGACACAAATACACTATAAGCCTGAAAGCTAAACACTTCATAGATATCCCAGGAAGGAGGATCAAACCTCCGGGCCCCATTCCCCTTTTGAAATTCAATAATGATGATATGCAAGTCTGACACGAAACAGGTACAATTAATCAAAAATCAGACTAGCATTGTATAACCATAAATATTTATAAATACGTTTTCTACAGTGCTGAAAGTTGTAGTGAATAAAATTGAAAACTAGTATGTCGTGGAGCTCGCCTTTAACTTTTATTCATTTCACTTGCGTGATCTCTTCTGCAATATTCCTCGGCATTCAGGACGAGAGCAACAATGGAGTAACCGAAAAGAAGGAGGAAGTGTGTTTTCCAAACAAAACGTTTTATCGATGATACGAAGCTACCTTTTACATCCTGTTCACTTCGGTGATATCGCATCAAATTTAGACTCAAGTACAAGAAATCTGCACGCCACACAAAATGATATTTTTTTTTTTACCAGAATAAGCAACAAGTATATTCGCTTCATCGAAAGCAAGAAACAGCAAAAGACCCCGATGTACGGTAATTGTTTTAATATTCACCACTCTCTCTCTCACCCCCCCCCCTCTCTCTCTCTCTCTCTCTCTCTCTCTCTCTCTCTCTCTCTCTCTCTCTCATCCTCCGCGCAAATATATACCGATTGAAAGTGGGCGTTGAATTAACATACCAAGATAGGATATAACATGTACATACTGTAATTTACAAGAGATTGGGGACGGAGTTCGTTATCAACTCAATTGTAATGTAATACAGGAACAAAGAATGATTTTTTTATCACCCAAACAAATAAAAATTTGCATTACAGTCGGAGAAGTTTCTAAATTGATAATATACTTTATTACACACATGTTTTATTTACTAAATGTATATAAAATTGAACTTTCACACACCACGCAGACGTCCCCCCTCTCTCTTCCACATACCACGCAGACATATTCCCCTCTGTCTTCCATACACCACGCAGACATCCCCTCCCCTCTCTCTCTCTATCTCTCCTCACCGCACACATCTTCCCGAGTCCTTTTTAAATCGTCTTTTAATGATTCTAAATATTTTCAAACAATGCCCTGAAGAAATACGGGTCATAGGGAGACGGGATGTCTTCTCAAGCTCATCCGTCCCATGTAGTTTTAGGTCAAGGTCGCTTGAAAATATCCAGTCTTGACTTTGTGCCTGTTTGGCAGTTCGAAGAACAAAATATATACTTAACATACAATGTAAAGCGCCAGTTTAGAATAACGAACCTTTATAAGATTTATATCAGTAACGTACATACTACTCTATTAGTTAACAAAATCTAAAAAGCAGATCGCTAAATTAAGAATTGGAATTTCATTCCTTTATTTACAATTTTAAGGGATGAAACATTTTTATGTTTTAAGCATCGGAATCGGGATGCATTCGTTTCATATTCGTGTTCATCTTCATAGTCGATTCATGTTCAGAAACATCTGTATATATGGGTACATGATTTGAAATCTTTAAGATAATTAAATACAAAGTGATATAGATCAGGGAGGCCTCTGGCAAAATTGTAACTTTGAGGATTCATATAGTAAAAGTTCTGACTGCAGGGTGGGGCCAAACTTGGAATATATATTGCATACGTGGAAAACATATAAATGATATCTGCTTTAATGTCATTGATAATAAATTGAAACTAAATGGATATCTTATATAAATGATATCTGCTTTAATGTCATAGATAATAAATTGAAACTAAATTGATATCTAGAAGGGGTGAGTAGTCTTTTACAAAGATTGTAAATTTCATGATTTTAGTGGGCAAATGTTTAGTTTCAGAATTTAAAAGATTTCTTCAAGTCTGCTGATACCGTATAAAATGGAAATGTATATTTAAGAATAGCAGAAAAGCATGTATTAAAAAATGCTGGATATTGCAACCTTGGGATTTTGACTCTAGGATGAGTCCTAATTAATCATATCGTATAATCTCAAAACACATATCATATTATGTAGACTTAAGTCTTTCATCAGTGAATGCACTTTTGAGGGTCAATTTTTTGCATTGTTTGTCCCACCTCTGAGGCCCCCAGGGGTGCAGGATTCCTGAAATTTATAATTTCCGGCCACCTTTTTGTCCAAAAGATGCTTGATGTCGATATCGACATCGTAAATAGGCACGACGATATCGACTTGATATCAGATATCAATTTGGTATTGTCGATATCGACGTTAGCAAAATCGGATTAAATCTTGCACATGTATACAATTAATATAGCCACGACATCAGTTACTATCTAATATACAGGATATAAAAATCATTAAATGTTACATGTATCAAAACAGATTGTTTTGTTATATGAGAGAGATAACGTTAAATACCTGAAGTATATGAAGCAAGATTGTAACCAATAGTATACATACCATAGCAATGTCCCAGTCCAGTTAATAGCAGAATGTACGTCCATTGTATAGAATCCATCGCTAGAACACGGAAATAAAATACAGGTTGTATAGGAAACACTGAATATGATATAACTTTTAACTAACTACCAACAGGCATCGTATCTAAAAATACATCCACGGTTATGAAAATTTAAATACCGGGAACTTGTCACGGATTGAGGTAGACTAAGCAAAGTTTTAATTTCCGTGTAGATACCAGACGAAATTTTTAATAAACCTATTCATATATATCACTTGAGAAAAAAAATTAAACAAGGATAATTTTCGGGATATAAAAGTTAGACGACCCATGTCTTAGTTTTCTTTTTAATACATTCTGGAAACTGGCAGTTTATAAACGGGTACCTGTAAAGTGCGAAACGAAATCGAAGCGAAACGAAACGAAATCTACCGAAACGAAACGAAATCTACCTAAACGAAACGAAACCCACCGAAACGAAACGAAACCTACCGAAACGAACCGAAACATATTGTATAACAGAACTCTTTTAATTATAATAATTAGAAATGGTATCCTAGGCCCCTGTGAAAGTTACCACATATAAATAAAATTCGCTTCCCCTTTGATGTAGGCTTTCGGCTTGACTGTTACAAAGTTTTAAAAGTTGGAAAGGGGGGAGTAAGCACAAAGTACATATCCGTAGTTGATGCAAGGTGAAGATCACAAACAGTGATCAATCTCATAACTCCTACAACCAATACAAAATAGATAGTTGGGCAAACACGGACCCCTGGACACACCAGAGGTGGGATCAGGTGCCTAGGAGGAGTAAGCATCCCCTGTTGACCGGTCACACCCGCCGTGAGCCCCATATCCCGATCATGTAAACGGAGTTATCCGCAGTCAAAATCAGTGTGCCAAGAACGGCTTAACAATCGGTATGAAACACGCCAGACAGCATTTGACCCAATACGAGGTTGTATTGACGAACTAGATCGTTATAACGACCAAAGAATTTGCGAAATGCTGACTTCAATCGAGACTGTTGAAATCCCTGTACCATCAACTTGTTTGTCAGTAGCTTACCTCGATTTGAAAACTGACTATACCCAGAACAAGCTCTTGCATATCGAACCAGTTGAGATATATAAACACCATATGCAGGTGATATGGAATATTGCTAAATAAGTGTGGGAAGTTGACGACGGAGAAGCTGAAATCATCCCGTTTGTCATACACATATCAATAAAATTCGCCTCCCCTTTGATGTAGGCTTTCGTCTTGACTGATACAAAGTTTTAAGAGTTGGAAGAGTTGGAAGGAAGGGGGGTAAGCACAAAGTACATAAATGCCATGTACAATTAGTTTCGGATCCATACATTTCAGAACCGAGGGTTACAGTCTCAGAGATCTGGGTAAACACACTATACGAGGGGTGGGGTCGCCGACGTTGGATCCGCCTTTTGGCATAGATACATTTGAAGAAGCTGGTGTCTGAGAAAATTGAAAACAGGAAGAGCTCTTAACCTCTTATTTTATCTCTAACTGCTGAGGTGCGAGTACTTTCAATAATGGAAAAACTCTATACATTTGGGATGTTGCTAAGACGGGAAATTGAAAACGGGACGGAAAACGGATTTTTTCTTAATGCAATAATATTAGGAGGAGGTCGGCATTTTGTAAACTGAAAAGGCTTATGAACAAGGGGATTTTAAGCAGAAATCACAAAGAGAACGGGAGGACATATTCAGAATCCACCGTTTGATATACTACATACAAATACACAATATCCACATGTATACATATATTTGTCTTTAGAGCAAAAAATACTGAAATATGTATTTATGCCCAAAATCGGATTCAACGCCGACGACCCCATCCCTCGTTTAGTGTGTTTCCCCAGACCTCTGACCTGTGAGACTGTAACCTTCCGTTCTGAAATTTATGGATCCGAAGCTAATTGCACATGGTATTTATGTACTTTGTGCTTACCCCCCCCCCCCCCCCCCCCCCCCCCCCCCGCTTTCCAACTCTTAAAACTTTGTATCAGTCAAACCGAAAGCCTACATCAAATGGGAGGCAACTTTTATTTATATGTGTAAACTTTAACAGGGGCCTAAGATACCATTTTCAATTATTATAATTAAAAGAGTTCGAACATACAATCTGTTTCGTTTCGTTTCGGTAGGTTTCGTTTCGTTGGGTTTCGTTTTGGTAGATTTCGTTTCGTTTCGTTTTGATTTTGTTTCGCACTTTATAGGTATCCGTTTATAAACTGATCAATGCTTTAGAAATAAAAATGATTTCATGAAATCTTCAAAACAGATATTCTAAGTGAAGGTGACTTTAGCCGCGGAACCACGCATGTACAAATTTACGAGTCACTATTCCAAAACACATGTACTAGAAGTAGTATTTTTTTAAATCTTGAATATAGTACAATCTTCCATTGATATACAATAAGCTGAAGAAGTGGTACGAATGGATAATGATAAAGTACATGTAGCGAGCGAATCAAATTTAAAGTGTGCAAAGTTTTATTTGTTCCAAACATAAATGTGATCGCACAAGATATTTGTTATATATATTTATTCATTTTCAATTCAAACATCAACTCAAAGATAGTTGTTTGTTTCATATCCCGTCGAGAATAATCCACTCATAATTGTTCAGTCTAGCACTCGGGGTCGAAGCAGTGAGGGTTCTTTAACGTGTCAACGCCTGTTGTAACGCAGAACCCATGATTCTCATTAAGGTATTCCGTAACAACGGAAGACCGTCTACTGATTGTGTTGGTTAAGATTATTCTTATTCTTCTTTTTTTTTCTTAGACGCTAACTTTGAAGCTTCATATCTCGCTCATTTCTGCATGGACTTTGCTCAAATTTTCAGGGTTTATAAACTTTACAAAACAATTTTAATATCATATACTGCATTTCAGAAATTCCCTTCTGTTCACGAGTTATTTCCCTTTGTATGAATTTTTAGTTGTTTTGGTTTCCAGACAAAGGCTCCGAGGCTGTATAAGCTTGAGCAGAAAATGCATTGAAAATGAAAAGTAGGAGCATTGTAGTTGTGCACATCGTTTGTTTGTTTTTTTCGTTATTACACCGTTCGAAATGGTGGTTGACAGGGTTAAAAAATTAGGACGCCTAAAGGAGCAAAAAAAATACACATATTTTCCTTTGTATCTTTTAAACTAAAAATATTTTGTTAAGACGTGTAGAACAAAAGTTGTGCAAAATGTTAAGAGCTTTCTTTTGGTGTCCCCAAAAAGGGGCTGGTCCCTTAAATTAGGGATCTGGGAATCTTCGCAGTTTTCGCTTTATAACTCAAAAACAGTAAATATTTCGATGTGGCTTTCGCTGGAAAAGTTGTTCTTTAACATCTTATTGATCTCATAAACATAATATTTTGCTCGAGTATTGTGTTATATACGAGTAATAAGCTTGACCCGCAAACAGGTAATCGTATCATTAGGTAGGTGAAAGGGGGAAAATATGCGTATAGCTTAAATAAACATGGTTTAATTGATAAATCTGACTTCATGAAATGCTAATATTCTTTTAAAATAAGGTTTTAACGTGATATATGGTTCCTTTAAAAATCATCTATCGACAACTTTTTTTTTTTTTTTATTATTTAGTACCTTTAATATAAACAATCGTTCCAAAGAAAAAAAAAGAGCAAAAAGTTATCTCTTCTACGTTTGTTATTGAAACAACGATATATTTAATTGAAGAAACAAACCTTCAAGCATAGAATAACTCAGTCATTAACTCTACGCATCTTACATACACCGCGGGATTTGTTTTGTTTTTTTACAATTACGTAACCGCCTCGAGGAACCATCGCGTGTGAACCAGGTCATGTACACAAAGTAAACATTGTCGTCCTAAATATAACACAGAATGTTATGTTTTTAATCATATTGGATTTTTCGAATAATTCAGTCTTTCCGGGGATGTTTATACTTGTTTATACGTCCCTGGTTAGAGCATTGAGTCAGACATCAATTTTAAAATCTGCAATTTGATATACAGTTCGTTTCTCAATCATGTCTAATTGAATGTGTGTTTAATATCGGAGATTCATCGCTGCTGGACTAGCGATCTGTGATTTCACACTACTTTAACTGAACACACAAGCTTTACTCAAATTCTTCGTTGTGAAAAAGAAAATGGATACATTTTACAAACATAACAAATTATTTCTGAACATGTTTTAAAATCAATAGTTTATAATCATGATTAAACCAAATCTAAATATGCGTATAGAATATTCAGAAACCTATGGCCGACCAGTCTCATTTCAAATGATTTGTTGTTTTATTGTTTAAAAACAATGACTTTGATTAAACATTGGTTCAGAACTCCTGGTCCAAATTATGTAACTTCGGCACGTGCCCCTGGCGTTAAATTCATACGTGACTTCTGTGCGCACTGTGTATATAATATACCTACATGTATTTACGCATGTTAAAGATGTTAAAGTTTAATAAGATATTCAAGATTTGAGAGCAATTTATTTGATTTGTATGTATAAATAATTCAAACTCGATGAATTATTTTCTTCAGTCTGAATATTATGCTATCATAATTTTGTTGTATGATACAATATTGGTAACAGCTATAAACCTTTATTGTATGTCCTGAGCCATAAATTTCATAAATTTAAATAGTAATTTGTTCTTCATTATTGGGACTGAAAAGTTAAATGCAGAAATAATTTAATCCCACATACACGCGCGCCTCAAAAGACTGATTCGTGGAATGATCTGTTGGAATTCCCATGGACACGAACTGTGCTCCTATGTTAGCTGACCTGTTTTTATATTCATATGAAGCAGAATTTATTCAAAAACTTCTACGTGAGAAGAAAAAATCTCTCGCTGTGACCTTCAATTCGACTTTTAGATATATCGATGAATGTTTTGTCTATTAGCAATGATAGCTTTCATTCATATGTCCATTTGATATATCCCTGTGAGCTCGAAATAAAGGACAACACAGAGTCGTCCACTTCTGCTTCATACTTAGATATTTTATTGAAAGTAGACTTAACGGCAAACTAACAACTCAACTGTATGACAAACGGGATGATTTCAGCTTCTCCATCGTCAACTTCACACATTTATGTAGCAATATTCCATTATCACCTGCATATGGTGTTTATATATCTCAACTGATTCGATATGCAAGAGCTTGTTCTGGGTATAGTCAGTTTTTAAATCAAGGTAAGCTACTAACAAACAAGTTGATGGTACTGGGATTTCAACAGTCTCGATTGAAGTCAGCATTTCGCAAATTCTTTGGTCGTTATAACGATCTAGTTCGTCAATACAACCTCGCATTGGGTCAAATGTTGTCTGACGTGTTTCATGCCGATTGTTAAGCCGTTCTTGGCACACTGATTTGACTGCGGATAACTCCGTTTACCTCATCAGGATATGGGGCTCACGGCGGGTGTGACCGGTCAACAGGGGATGCTTACTCCTCCTAGGCACCTGATCCAATCTCTGGTGTGTTCAGGGGTCCGTGTTTGCCCAACTATTTATTTTGTATTGGTTGTAGGAGTTATGAGATTGATCACTGTTCGTTATCTTCACCTTGCATCATACACGCATGTACTTGAGTAGTATAAATTTATTAAACACCTAACGATAAAAATCTATAGTACACCTTTATAGCTTCATTTCAATGATATATATTAAATTCTCAAACTATTTCATAATTACATACGAGAAGTCAGAATCGCCATTGTAGCCAAACTACTTATATCGTTACAGTACTTATCTTCCTGTCACAGTTGATCATTTTCTTTCTAAAAACTTAACTTGTATTCGTCTTTTGTAAAATCACTGGAGAAGTATTTCAAATAATTTTCCCGGGGGCATGTTACGTATAACATACCAAGAGGGAAAGAAGGCGAAAGTTAGATCCCACACACACATACTCATGTACGGTTCCTGTATCAAATGTCATTTAATTTTAAAAATACACCGTAAGCTCATTCTTCACATAAAGATTATTAATGACCATAACATGAATATTCTTGATGTAAGGTCATTTGCACCATTTCTAAAGGTCTAAAAATTAAAAATTTATTAGAGTCTTAATATATCTTACTAATGACAATTTTTTTTAATCAATACTGATAAAAAATAATCCATATGATCAAAGAATATGTCCTGGCCTTGACCCATGGTCACAGTGTCAAGTTCACTTTTTAGAAAATACAAACCCTGTCCTGACCATATCAAGTAATGAAGAAACATTTAGATTTCATACTTACAACAGATTTTCATGTTAACTGAGGCTGCTTTAGGACCTGACCCAAAGACATATGGTCAAGTTCAAGGTTTTTATGTCACACAGCTCCGACGGAAGACCTCTCGTTGCTTTGCAACGAGCTTTGCTCTAGTCTCTAAATATAATCATATTCATAATCAGAGAGCAATTAATTTTCATGTGGTCTTTGTCTCAATAATGATATACATTTATCCCCTGTAGCGTAAAATTGCAATGTAAATGTATTTGATAAAATCAGAATAGAAAACGTAAATTCCTAAATATACGCGAGGAATTTATTATCGCGTGAATTCTAACATCACTCGCGAAATTAAATTACTCGCTTTTAATTTTATATTACCAAACCTCCCCGTTGCAAAGGGAACACTCTTTTATTAGTCTACCGTAGCCGGTTGAAATGAAAATGTGAAACTTTATATAAAAACAGCAAATAAAAAAAATATAGAATCAAATCACAATTCATTGCTGAAGATTTTATTTTGATTCCTATGACACAAATCAAATCACCTACATCTATGAATGATATCATAGAAGGTAATACGTACGGCGTTTTGAATCATAGTCATCCTGTCTTTCCGCATTACCTTGACAAACCCCACTACATTGGCCCAGTGGTGGGTATCTCCGTATCTGGACAGAACATCAAGTGCAATGAACGTCCCAGTTCGACCTATCCCTGCACTATAACAACAAAATTGTTTAAAAAAAATCATTAAAAATCTAAATTAATTTCTTATGAAAGATTCGTAAAAATTGTGGAAATCAATACAAATAGGACATATTGAATTCTAAAGGAATGATTTCTTATGAATGGATAGCCGTATTTTGTGTGATTATAGTAGTTCTCCATGGCAATAATGTAGAAAATTTGATATGTTTTCATGTTTTCAAATATTGGTTGGGATTCAAAAAGGTTCATTGATTTTAAAAATTCTGAAGGTGGAAACATCACAAATACACATGTAAGACATATGTAAATGTGGTACATGTACGTCAAAATGTTCTACCAATTAGGGTTGTTTTTACCTGCAATGCACAAGAATGGGATCTTGAGATGATTTCATTTTGTGTCGGAAGTGGTGATGGAATGTGACAATGTTCAACGGATTAGGTGTCCTGTGATCTGGCCATCTTGTATAGTGAAATTGTACAACCATCCTTGACCCTGTGACCTAGAGAAGTGATCAATATTTCATCGCATGGTAAATTTTAAATACAAACAATAAATCAATCAAAATTAAATTGCGTGTGCTTTTTTTTTTAAATCCATACATACTTTTTTCTTGCTCACTATCATTTTTCTGATAATATAACAGGCATATACTTTCTCTTCCAGCAACGTGACGGAAAATGGATTGACATCGAGTTCATGTCCTTCACTTGGCCAGTACTGATGACACTTCACCTTTATATGGAAGATCACAAGTATATCATACGCTTAAATAAATTAAAAAAACATCTTCTGGTTTACGCAACAGACATATTATAGAGAATCCTATGTAAATATTAGATGAGTGGCCATGACTTTCCCGATTTTTTTCATCGACATTTAAAGGACAGTAACTTCTTTTCCTTAAAATTATAATGTGCTATAGTGTATCAGGAACAATTAGTACAAACAAGAATAAACTGATACATGGAATGATACACATTTTTGGCCGAGCTTACTTGTAATAAGAAAAAATAGAAAATGCCCGAAAAATTAAGCGACTTGTAAATTTTCTATGCTGTTCAAAGAGTTGAAATACATCAACCCTTCCCATACAGCTCTATACAAATTTTCTAAACAGTTAAGGCTTAATTGTGAAATCATGGGAGCACATTACATTCCAAACAGTAAATTGCATTCATCTTACATATAAACAAAATTAATTCAGTTTCTATTTTCATCATATTAAGGGAAAATTTGTTTGTAGCAAGAAATTTTCAAACGGTATTTTATTTCATGAGTATACACAGTCACCAAAATAAATCATAAATGTTGAAATCTTTAACAAGTCTCCATTATCCTGTCAGTGTGGTCTAGCGGTGGTTATCTATACGGTGATCGAGTGTATATATTATGGTCAGGATTATATTTTGAAAGTTTGAACTGCTAGACGTGTGCAGATCTTATCTGCAAACCTTTCGTCCCTCTATGAGGTTGGTCAACATCGCGATATATTTAACGTGTTCCTGCCAGACCATCCACCAGTGGACTACAAAAGTGTTTTCTCTTGGACCTACATAAAATAACATACTATTTGTTTAGCAGTGCTAATAATCCTAAAATAAGACATCGCGTGTGAAGGCAGTTTATATTTTGATTTTTTGTTCAATACGTATAGAGAGCTCATTAATCATGACCTCACCACTTGAGGGTAGATATTTTAACAACTATTCATATATCATAACTATATGAGAGCAATACTCACCTTGACAGGCAATATATTCCATTATCACCTGCATATGGTGTTTATATATCTTAACTGATTCGATATGCAAGAGCTTGTTCTGGGTATAGTCAGTTTTTAAATCGAGGTAAGCTACTGACAAACAAGTTGATGGTACAGGGATTTCAACAGTATCGATTGAAGTCAGCATTTCGCAAATTCTATGGTCGTTATAACGATCTAGTTCGTCAATACAACCTCGCATTGGGTCAAATGCTGTCTGACGTGTTTCATACCGATTGTTAAGCCGTTCTTGGCACACTGATTTTGACTGCGGATAACTCCGTTTAGGATGATCAGGATATGGGGTGTGACCGGTCAACAGGGGATGCTTACTCCTCCTAGGCACCTGATCCCACCTCTGGTGTGTCCAGGGGTCCGTGTTTGCCCAACTATCTATTTTGTATTGCTTCTAGGAGTTATGAGATTGATCACTGTTCGTTATCTTCACCTTTTATTCACGTCTACCATCCATGTTCTATAAATAAATACACATAATGCATTAATAAAGGACCCCCTCTCTCTCAAACACAAACAGATATATATATATATATATATATATATATATATATATATATATATATATAAAGCCGAATGCAAAAATAATTATACAAAGCACTTAAATGACCAACAACACGAACAACCAGACCTTCAAACCTCCGAGGTAACCCGTTCTTTACTCAGGACAAACGAAAACAACCACACAACCTGGCCATCACTAACAGAGAATATCAACAAAACTACAAAAAACTACATACAAATCCACCCAGTACCACAACCACACTAAATCTACAAATGCCCTTACACCGCATACCACACGTTTCTAGTCCTGAGGTCTACTAATCAATGTCAAAAGCGGAGGGAATAAAAACATATCTATTCGCGCCAAGAGCCGATCCACAATGTGGAAATAAACAACACACAAAGTTAAAAATTTAACGCAAACGTTTTAATTTTAAAATCCTCAGGCCGTAGATTTCAAAATTGTTGCAAACATGGGTTTTATATACACACCTCAATGTGATTTTCATTTATGTAATCTGAAAGGAATCCGTCATCAGGTTCTAACAGAACTCTCGAATGATCATATACATAAATAGAAATACAGTTGACATGGTGAAATTCATCAAGCCAAATCCTTAAGGAGGGGACATGATAAGTAGGTTTATATCCTTAATATTACATGGGAAAGTTGATTTGAATCTGTTTTCAGCTTGTTTTCTTCTATTTTCGCCGTATTACAGGGAAACCTTTCACCATACGGAATCGACTACAAAGGAAAGAACGAAGGGAATATATGGGTGCTGTAACTGGATAGTGTTTAGCATACACAACTCCTAATATCGTTACGATAGAAAGTGCACTGATGCTATGGCACGTTAAGGCATTATATCAAATGTCTATAATGCAGTTTATTTATCACGAACGCATTCTCTAACGGTCTTGAAAATGTACGTACTCATAGAATATTACCGTACCTTAAATTCCTTCATAAACCCGGCGCTTTCGCTCGCTTCCTTTTCTAACATTTAGAAGATCTTTTACAGCTATGTCCTTGGCTACTGACAAATTATTATAGTAGACGGCTTCTTCCGGGTTTTCACTCTGGGGTTCCTCTTCCAGGTCCTCAAAATGAAACAAACACAGAGGTAATGTCTGTGTACAATTCGTTTCTATCTAAAAAAAAAAAAATAATAATAAACAAACAAACATCGGAATTATAAAGGGAGGATATTCCATTATTCAAATCTGGAAATCGCGATATTTAGTCAGCAGTATATCTAAGTGGAATATGATACTATACGATAATTTCAGCTGTACATCGCTGGATTCCTTCCAACGACAATTGCACTAACACCATCTTATAAACACGTTGACAAATAATTAGGCAAAGGATCAACTCAGGAAAACAAAAGAAGAAGAAAATACTATTAGTCCGAGTCTGGTTTTCGTCTTCACAAAAAATCACCCACAAACAAAAAGCTTACCCACAATTCTTGTGGATGGTCACCCAAGGCTGAGTAAATGTAATTGATTGTATTTCAATGCCTTTAGTATGTGGACATAGACCTACACTCTTAATAAACTCTTTTAGAACGATGTACTAGCATGATGCATGCATTTATTTATTTTTTACACATTTTGCGTTTTCTATGATATATCATTAGTGATGATTTTGTAATGGTATATATCCGGTCTTAATTACTTTCGGGTTAACTACTTACTCGATATACATTTATTGTACAATACATTTATTTCTGGCAGCAATAAATCATGTCACGGATGCATGATATATGTATTTGAATTATAAGCATAAAGATCCGAAGACTTACATACAGATATAGTACTACATGTATATCGTTAAAACATGTAGTGATTGTTCCATCTCCAAAGGCCGACATTAAATGTGATATTCAAGGGTCTTTAATTCGGATACTTTCAAAGTTGAGGAAGGTTGCACGTGTTAAAGAATCAGACCGGTTTGCGGAAACAATAATCATGAAGCAGAAATTTCTGGATTCCATTTCCTGTCGGTCATTCATAGACTATTAGTATATAATGAGAAATATATGTGTACTATGATGATAAGGGTATAAAAAGGTGTTTTTTTCCCTACAAGAATCGCAACTGTCAACGTTGAGTGAGAAAGTGAACTATTCTTGTATGGCATGCCTTTTTCCTTCAGACATATACATCCATTGAAAATTACAGAATGAATTATTGGAATAAATTGACCATGGCGATGATACTTTCAATTAACTGCGTTTGTATACAGTTTGCATTCTCTTTTAATAAGTGGATATGCATTCATACAAAATGTTTGAAGGAAAATATGCACATAATTGTGTAAGATATGAAAACAAGTCTTGAAATAAAGGTGTGGCGTGAAGCGGATTCAAACCATGACAAAAATAATCACAGCATACACTACCAGTGGTGCAGCTTACTGAGCAATTTTAAGCACATGTAATACCCGAGTTTATATGAACCAGGTTTTCAAAAACAGTTTCCACAATTTCTGTCAGATTTTCGTGAATTTTGTCACAAAGGTAGGGGTGTTCTTAAAATACTATTGTAAACTATTTCTAAGATTGTAACTTATCAAAATATCAACAACAACAAAACCGCAGAGGCAAGCCTGCCTTGAAGGACCCAAAGGTCTAAATATATGCCAAATTCGGTACTTAAATGGGGAAAATGCTGTTTATCTCAACTTGAAAGATTAATTTTAAGAGTGTAAACAATAAATTATAGGATTTAAAATGAAAATATAAAAAAAAAATCATAATTATGTACGACGGAAAATAACTAAGGAAACTTGACATAAGAATGTGACCTTTTTCTGTAAAACTGTTCTCCCTTTTAGGTATTTTATTTTGTTACCCTGAATTAATCCTTAAGGTCTTGTATAGTAGAAATGAAATTAATTAAATGCTTATGATGTTTATGAACGCAACATTGTATTTTGTTGACCATAAATGTACAAACTTCACATATACGTGTCCTTCCCACCTGTTACTATCAAAACATTACCTGACGACCTCTGACTTTCGGTATTATTGGATAACGATTGTGTTGACGAATCTGAATGCTTCTGTCGTGTAAACCTACGAGGAATAATCATTACAAGCACGCCGTCACTAGTAAAATATTTAGATACGAAGAAGTTCAAAGATATATCAAGATATCAAAGCAAGCCAATCTAAAATAATCTAAAATCTAAAATAAAAGGCGGTGAAATTTCTGAATGGCGATAAACATGATTAATTTCCCACAAGGGAATTTTGTGTAAAGGTGACGATAACGAACTATTATTAATCTCATAGTTCCTATAAAGAATTCAAAATAGAGAGGTGGGCAAACACGGGCCCATGGGTATACCAGTGATGGGATCAGGTGTCTTAGAGGAGTAAGCATACCCTGTCGACCGGTCACACCCTCCGTGAGCCCTAGGTAAATGGAGTAGCCCTTCACCCTGTGCACAAAAGCATGTTCCTAAACGTAGGATACATATGAATACATTTAGTGTTTCTAACTTGAACATGGAAACTGCCACAATCACGGCTATGAGAACAAGGAAAAAACTTCTCACTCCAGCACCAATGGCCGTCATAGAAACATCCGGTGATTCGGAGGACTGCACATTTTGTTACAAAATTGACCGTAATACCCAGCGTTACATCCACTACACGCTCCAGTGACCCTGTCACAAGTTCGGGGACTACACTGGGGGCCACACTGGTGCTCACATGTGTATCCATAACGAAAGTCAACACACCCAATGGTACATTTTCCGTTTCCTTGTTCACACGTGTTTCCTATGCAGTGTTGGCTACACTGTGACTTGCACGTATTTCCCCAGTACCCCGTGATACCCCGTGATACAGCCCTCGGTACAGTATCCATTAGATGGATTGCATGTAGAATCTGTATTGAATAATTTATGTAATGAATTATGGTTTTCCGAAATACATGTTAGATCTACATGACTATTTTCATACATAGGATAGAAATATGCCAGTGGACTTTCAGTAGACTGAAGTACACAGCTCCATCCTGTGATAATTAGTTAGCCTGTAGGGCGTTGTAGAAAAAAAATAAACGTTTCCTGTGACTGTTTATGTGTATGTCTCCCACGGAGAAGTCACACTTTTTTTTTTTAAGAATTATTGATCTCCTACCGGTTTGTAAAACTGAAGGGAGCTATAGTTTTCTACTCCATATGTCCATCTGTCGATCTGTCCCATATTGGTTGTCCAGACTTTTTCCGTTATGCTTACGTGGATTCATTTGAAACCTGCAGTATAGTTTCGGAGCGGCAAACTCTAGTTCGAATTTTGTAACGTTTAATGGAAAAGTTCTAAAGAAATTATTTTTTATTTTATACGTTTTTATTTATCAAGGTTGTGTTTCGATGAAAATGCGGAAAGGATAAAAAGATAGGACGTCTGAATAGAAACAGTTGTAGCCTCGATTGCTGATGTTGTAAAAAAAAAAAAACATACTTCATTAATTTAACATTTCAGATCAATAATCACAAATGGAACACATCAATGAAAATACGTAAAAAAAAATATGTTAATTGCACGAGTATGTTTGTGTAGTCGGTGAGCGAAGTATGATGTGTTGGCAGCTCTAAATTCATCGCTTTTCTGCAGCTGCGGGTAATACTCGAAATCAGCCTTCAAATAATTAATAGTAAGTTGTATTTTGAAGTCCTTTATAAGTATTTAACATACAGATAAAAGTGTTATATCGGTGTGTTGTTTTATGTCCCATTTGCAGGATTGTTTGAATATTTACATCACGTATTTTGTGCAAAGTATACTATTTCAACCCTCATAAAAACCCCATGTGTCAACTGTATGAACAACAAAACATTAAATCAATTCGATACTGGTTAACATTGTGACTTGGTATCAATGTATTGGGTCACAGTTGAAGGTCAAACAACATCAAATGTAGATTTCCATGCGCATCAAGCACAGTCGTTTATTAATGGGGGACCGGGAGGGAAAATGTATTGCTTATGCAATGTTTAACTTGCAGACAATAAGCATCTGAGATGCATTTTAAAATACAAAACAAGGTAGTTTTCTGATACGTACGACACGCTCCACTAATGATGTCACAAGTTGAACAACCCCGACATGGTATACATGATTCCCCATATGTTCCTACGTTGCAACCTTAAAAATGGAATTAAAAAAGATCCATCGTTTTCTGCTTAGCTACATGCGACTAATGAACGATATTTCTTTTTTCTTACGAGCTCGAGTAGAATAAATATCGAACAATACTTTGAAAGACTTGAATAAAACTGTCCTACCCGTGATATCTATAGCTGGTTAATGAATTTGTGTATTATTAAAGATAAATAATTTGAAACTGTTTTTAATCTTTACATTGGTTTAAAGTTTATTTTTTGATAATATCATATTGATTGACATCATTGCATATATAAAATGAAACTTGTCCAAACTGACTCCGCTAGTCCTTTCTAAATATCGACCAGTAGTTAATATTCAAGGTATAGGAAACGTTTTCAATTATAAATACTAGTGTTCGTACCGTCTATTTTCAATTTATATAGCCTCTAGAAAGATATTTTGGGGTATTTTACTATGTTTGTTTTAGAGTTCGCATAATTGATAGTTCCTGATTGTTAAATTTAACTAGTAACCCGCTTTCACACGATCTTTTGTTTACAAACAGGACCTCTTGATGTTGTTTGTTTTTCAAAAATAAAGTGTTATGCCAAATTCAACTGCCGTCGCGTGCAATTATCATGAGGGAAATTTACGGTAGCTGCAACAGTCGTCATATGGGTAATAATATTTGGATATTTAATCGTAACAGTTGTAATTATACCTGTGAATTTGAGGTGTAATTTTACTCCAAATTATAGTGCATTTTACTATGGCTTCCATAGTCGCGCATTTAATCAGTGAAAGGCGAAAATAACGAACAGTGATCAATTGCAAAACTCCTATAGGGAATACCAAAAGATAGTTGGGCAAACACGGACCCTGGACATACCAGATGTGAAATCAGATGCCTAGAGGGAGTAAGCATCCCCTGTTAACCGGCAAACCCGCCGTGAGTCTTGATCACGTAAACGGAGTTATCCGTTGCCAAAATCAGTGTGTGCAGAATGGCCTAATAATCGCTATGAAACATCAAACAGCATTTGACCCAATGGTAGGTTATATGGCCAAACTAGATCATTATAACGAACATAGAATTTTCGAAATCCTGACTTTAATCGCGACTGTTGAAAAACCTGTAATATTAACTTGTTTTTAAGTAGACTATTTTGGCTCGCCGTAACACCAAACAAAAAAAAAACCTTCACGTGGGATCATCTAATTTACAATTTTGATAAAAAAAAAAATTTCAAATATCGATTCAGTTTCAATTGATACTTTATCAATATAACTGAATACTATTTTATTTAATTGTTTTAAACATGTATTTAACTCAGGTTTACCTGAGCATATTTATATTATGGTTATAAGAAAAGATTGCATTTTTAGAATTGGTTCTCGCCTGTTTCTTGTAATTTAGCTCAGCTCAAGACTTCAAGTTAATCTAAACATTGACAAGGGAATGTCTAAATTCTGATTCGGTGCTTTCTTAAATATCTAAGTTACTTTCTTTAGAAATGGGGGACTACACAAATAGATAGTTGAATCAAGACTTTCCTAAAGTTATGTACAGTGAATATTCTCACAGTGGCCGAAAAGTTTGAGGCAGCTGTGAATTTATAGTAGCATACCCACACATTTTTTTTTTTGGCTTAAGGAGTGTTATTTCTTATTGACCTTTGGATTCCAAAGGATACTATTAAATTTATATTTATTGCAAAATGTAGATAAGAACATTGTAGCATATTGGATCAATTTGTCTTTTTATGGTGAAATTTCTGCAATTCACCAAAGTTTCGGCCCTTCTTTTCAGACCATTCTTATTTTAAATGAAAAAGATAACTCCACAATTCAGATCAGGTAAACTCTATCTTCGGTGTGGAATACGAGTGTTGTTCATATGAGTTTTACCCAAGCAGGATTTAAAACTAGATTACTTGATCCATGTTTAATTAATTAAAAACTGAATGAGACACAGGTGTGAATATTGACATACATAATTCAAATTACCAAGATATACCGGGTATTTCATAATCAATTAAGCATTTTGTATAACCTCTCATTGCACGTGTGGAAAATAATACATGTGGTTCTAGTATTATCTTTCTTTTTAGATATAAGCTTTTAATTGTCTGATATGGGAATCATTTTGTAATACACTGTGATTTGCTGTGATGATAATCATGGTGTCACTCTAGCATAATGATATGATATTTTAACCTCTATATTGATTGCTGATAACGCATTGTGATATTACCATAAACTTCTATTTCACAAATCTCTAGCACAGGTCCAGCCTTTTCAAGATGATCATCTTCGGTGGCGTCGTATGTGGTCTCCACGATGACGCATCTTTCTGTTTCTTTACAAGGGATGTCAATCACGGCTGAAGACGTGGCCGGGGCGCTTGTGTTGTCCTTGTAACAGCGTTTTCTCTGTGACGTTAAGGTTGTAGTGGTGTCCGCCGATCTGTTTGATACATCTAAGTAGAACTGGCGAAATCGGTATGGAGGCCATCCATCTGTGTATGACAAAAACAATTTAATTATATCATTATTCATTATAGCAAACAAATTCATTACTTGGCACGTCTAATCTGCATACAAGGTTTTGATCTAAATTAAAAAAAAAATATGTTATGCATCTTCATTCCTTTGACTATTTCGTTCTGTAATCTTATTTTTATTTTTTTTTTTTTTTGGTAAACTGGTTTTGTGTATAGTACAATCAAATTGAAAATATGCGGTATCCGCTTCTAGGTACTATTTTTTTTTTTTGTCTAAGCAATTTCTACACTATAAGCTCCTATTGTCAACATGGTGGTAGTAACCGCTACGAACACTCAAGTTCGCACCATTCTTTAGTTGAATTGATGTAGGGATACACCCTATTGACCGTTCGTCACAGCTTCCTGAATATCCTCGATGGATGGAGAACAACAAGAGCAGATCATTCATCTGAATACTATCTTAGCACTTGAACATGCACTAAATATACAGTAAGGAAATGTTTCTGAAAAAATCCGAAAATGGAGACGTCAAGTGGAAATCTATCTGTGTGCGAATGATACCATCCAGCTAGACGGAGATATATCAGATTGATAACGTTTTCTACTGCGGAGAGAAGCAGATATAGAAAATATAATATGCAATGGGGTCAAGAGGAAAACAAAAATGTCACCCAAGAAAGATTGAAGTTGAAGTAAACTACAAATTCTGGTCAGCAAAATATTTTTAATCATTTAACCAATATGTCACAGAAAGAGAAGTTAAAAGGACAAATCATGCATCAACTTTATGATATTGTAAAATACCGTGTAATTTCTCAATAATTGTAGAATATCAAAATCTTTCTGACATGCACATTTTCAATGCCCATAAAAATATTTCTTAAAAGAAGAATGCCCTTACTTTATAAGATTATGTAAAACCAAAAGTTCTCTGTGGAAGATATTTCCACAAAATTAACCACGCTAAATGTGTAAATATTTCAAACACGAGGGAAAATTAGAAAATGTAATTCCTTGCAATTCGCCCAACTTCATGTTCTCTACAATCGCCCTAGCTTTAAAACCGTGAGAGGAGTTAAAACGACAAACCATTCACTCACTTTGTAATATTTCCTTAAAATTGACTAAGTTTAAAGTCGTGTATTTTTTTTTATAAAAAATTGAGGAAAATTAAAAGCATTTCCACCTGCATATGCATATCGTCCAAACACATGCAAACATTCACTGTAGTAAGAAGATCCTCGTTTGAAAATTGTAGGAGGAGTTAGCTGGACAAATTATGTACTCTCCATATAAAATTAATTTTCAAATAAAGTGGCAAAACTCGTACACAATTCGTAATACATGGCCTAGAGTGACCCACGAACAATCATCATAGCAAGTTTCATCTTGGTATGTGATAGAAAAATGGAAATAGAAAATAGACGGACTGACAGTCAGACATAGTTCGCTTTACTACGATACGTCCAATCAATAGATGTGTGTATAACAATGCCAAAACAAGTTTAGCAAGTTAGAAGCCCAAGAAGTTTTCTGGCATGTCCGTCTTGATGAAAAATCAAGGTAAATTAGACTGCCTTCCATGTGAACTCTGTATCCAGCAATGTGATTAAAGAATAAGTGAAGATTTTGATGGAACGTTAACAATTGCTGATGACATTATGTTGGTGGGTCAAGGTGAAACTGACGAGGATGCTTGAGGAGACAATGCTTTGATACTGCAAAGAGTGATTAAGTGTTGCAATGAACGATACGTCATCCTCAACTCTGATAAGATGGTCAAAGAATTCAATAATATCACTTATAAGGGAATCAAACCTGATCTTAAGAAAGTTACTGCTCACTAGAAATGACGAAACTTATTATGAGGCGTCAGACAATTCTTTTCAATTATCTACTACTCTTGCACCAATTCGGCAGCTAACTCGAAAAGACACGGGATTCTTGTGATCCACTGAATGCTAAAGATGTTTTCTTTTTCCAAGAAGCAAAACATGATTCAACTTCTGTCCAGTATTAGCCCATTTTGACCCTGAGGAGAAACTTGCGCTACATGTAGAAAGTAGCGAGGGTGGTCTAGGCGCGGTTCTGATACAAGGTAGAAGGCCTACTGTGTATGCATCAAGGGTACTATCGACATAAGAGCAAACATTGACACATTTTGAAAAAGCTCTCGCAATCCTTTTCAGTGCACAGATATTTGGTCAGTATACTTATGGAGGACAAATCCGTGGTAAACCATCACACAATCTGGAAACTATTTTTCGGAAACTTATAAACAACGTTTTCAAAATCTCTGATACAAAATAACGAAACTTAACAGATAAGATATCAGATTCTAAAAGGATGAGAACTTGTTATTGCAGATAGTTTAAGAAGAACATACCTTAATTAACCAACTGAAATCGACGAAGTGTATTGATGGTTCAAGTCAACTGAAACTTGAATGACTCGAGACTAATGTAAATTAAAGAAAATAAAGCCAAACATGTAGACCTTCACATGAAAACCATACAGTCAGGATCGCCAAGCCGAAAGAGTGCTGTTAAGGAAATTTGCCAGCTATAATTTGATTCTTGGGGCAATTTGAGTACATACAACGGAATTGTTGCCAAAGGAAAATATATCGTAATTCCCAAATGTGAGCGTCAATGCATTAAACGTCGTCTACACAGCTCACAAAATGATTTCAATTCTATGTTGAGAAGAGCTAGAAGATATGTGTATTGGCCTGGAATCAATGCTGATTTGAAACATGAAACATCGTATTATTATGAAACTTGTTCAAAACTAAAACCACTTACTACGATACCCTTATTGAAACAACATGGTGATCGCTTACATCCCACCCTGTTTCCATCCAAAGGACGACGAATCAGGCCCAACCAATGATTAAGGCTGGTGCTACATGCCCCTTGGAGGAACTATCCGAGAACGCCGGAGAGGGATCTGGGGGGAAAGGTTCAGGTACATGCTTCAGGGGGAACTTACTGAGACTATTGTAACCCTACCCCAGTGAGGGCCGGGACAAGACTTGGGGTGCACACCCATAACTGAAAGGGATCTGAGTTCTTATGAATTTGTCAAACTTCCAGGGCAAGCTAAGGGGACAGCATCAACTTTCTCTATAAATGTGTTGACTTTAGCCCCTGCCTCCGTGTGTGGATCGGCCACACTACTTACATTCTTGACTAAATCTGGCGTTAGCACCCATGAATCGATCTACAAGACTAACCCAATCACACTGCTTCCCGGGATGGACACTTCCTCTTCTAAGGCTCTGATAATACTGGTCATTACTATCCTCTCCGCAGCATAAGTGTGCAGCACCACTACGTCTAAGAGCTCCGCGATATCCATGCTAATTACAAAGCCCTCCAACTCCCTATACAAATTACGGGGACACATGATGACTGAGACAAAGGGGACGAAGAGAGCCATACCTAAATATAATTAGACATCCTGTTTCTTCCGGGACGTCTGAACACCATGGGGACCGTCTCTTTGCCCATGGTCATAGTGCTATGATCAAGGTCCAAACAAGCTTTCTACTGATGCAGAAACCCAATGCCAAACAACATCTGATCCGGCAGTGGGGCAACATACACATCGACATTATGATTCTTTTCTCCCAGGAGAAGCTCCACAGGACTAATAATGAATCCCCTTATCCTGGCATTCTTCCCTGCCTGTACTAGAGTAACATGCTGTTTAATTTGCACGTTGGGTTTGAGCTCCTTGTAGAGTCATGTGGACAAAACAACAACCTCTACTCCAGTGTCCACCACTACCTATAGTCGTACTCCTTGGACTATCATTTCGGCTTAAAACCCGGAGTCGGGCGTATTTGCCCGATGGGGGCAGGCAGGTTACCACGTGCTCCTCCAGCATGCCACAGGACACGTCCTCGGTACCCTCATTCTCATTGCCACATATACCTCCAGCAATGCTTTCTCCTTGGACTGTGGCTTATTCCCGCGCCTTTGCTGGTTCCTCACATTCCTTGGGTGACGAGTCTGTGTCCGTCTCCTCCTCCTGAACAAGACAGTCCTCCCGATCCGACAAGTCCCACGAATCCTCCTGGGAGTCCTTCCCATTCCCATGCTTCCCTTCACAAAATCCTGGTAGTTCGGGCACCATTATTTCCTCGGGGAACTTGAATCCACCCTGGACACATGGCTCAACCATGGGAGAGGCCTCGTAAATGTCCTATTGCAACCCGATGACTCAGTCCTCAGATTCTTCGTCCTCCTCTGGTGCCTTCTGGAACCGAATCTGGAGTGTACTCCTTCTGGAGCGGCGCATGTAAGAGGATGCACAGCTGTGACCTCTTCCGAACTGATTATTCCCTATGTGTTTATCAGTGATCGATGCGAACATTCCCAGACTAGCCGGGGAGCGTACTGGCGTCGGCATCCTGAGCTCCCCCTGTGTAGGCCCTTCAATGGTCGACGGTAAATGGGTCTTGGCTGCGCTCCGCCCCCGTTGATCTAATATATGTAGACTGGGTTTTGGACGCTCCTTGTGCCTTGTCTCTGTCCCTTGGTTCCTATTTGCCTTTGGTTTTCCCCACAGACCCGGGCAGTCTCTCGTAAAGTGGCCCTGTTCTCAGCACTTGAAAAAGCCTGCTGACTTCCCGTTGCTACTTGATAGTGGCTAGGGAAGTCTTCGAAGAAGGGATCCTCGCCGTCGGAGTTCCTTCTCCATTTCCTCAAGTCCTTGACGCATAACTTGCCACTCCTGGTCGGAATGTTGGTCTCAGCCAGCGCCACATGCCTCATCATCTTCTTTGAATTGGAAGATTTGTTCTGCAATGAATGCTGATTATATTCCACCATATCTACGGTTACCTCCACAATCTTGGGCTGAGCATGTATATGCTGTAGGGACGAGATAACCTGGGTGACCAAGGTGTGGGCTCGATTTGTTAACTGTCGCAATGACTTGTCCTGCCATGTTGACCTGGTGCAGATGACCCAAAACGTTTCTCGAACCGCCTGAAGATGTCAACGAGAGACAGAGAGAGAGAGAGAGAGAGAGAGAGAGAGAGAGAGAGAGAGAGAGAGAGAGAGAGAGAGAGAGAGAGAGGGGGTTATGACCTGTTTTCATCAACAGGGTATGGTAGACGCTCACCGTCCCCTTCAATAGAAAGTAGAACTGGTCTTGTCAAATGTTAGCTATAGGCCCGGTGACCGATATTGTGCAGGAAGGACGTCCAACTAGACTTTCCATCGTTCACAAATTATTGTACAGGGCGTGTTTCCACCCGAGGGCATCGTCTGTTCCCTTGCACAAAAGTACTGGGGGGGGGGGGGGTCGAAGGGGTGTGATACACTAGGGCTAGCCCGTGGGCTATCTGTCCAGGAATGTGTGTTATAAACACATCATCTCCCTCCCACAAAACGTAGTGTCAGGGTAGGCGGAGGGTCTCTGCTGTTGATAGGGATAAGTCACCATCGTGAAGTCGGGCATAAGTGAACTAGGCTTATGAGGTAATGAAGGTTGGGTATGGGGGTATTTACCCCAGTCCAAGGGTCTTGAAAATGGGATGGGTAGGCGTGTGATACTGGGGACCCTGTGATATCATAACCTTGACTTGACTGTGGGGACTGGCTATCCCCGTAAGTAGTTTTTTGTTTAAAAAATAAGACAACAGGGGGTACGGTCCATGCCTGGCAAGCGTGAACCCAAGCCCCCTGTGGCAAACCTTGATTAAGCTGGCAAAAGGCCTGATAATCGACTCATCAACGAGGGTCGACCTCCTGGACACAGGGGTGTAGGGATACGGGATGGTGGAATGGTATTCCGGAAGATTCCCAGAGCTGGGTACATAATCACCCCTTGACTAGAGTAGTCCTCGCCGGAACATTAGGAATAACTCCCAATCCCTAAACCCTGAGGTGTCATGTCCAAAACATTTCTTGAGTGAATTTAATCCAATTAAATTCTCCGCGGAGTCACATCTGCGACGTATATCCCAATCAAAGACATCACTCTCCTTCGAGTCGAATCTGAGGCCAGTAAATTTCACTCCTTCACCTGAGGCATTCCTTAACCACACATCCCTCCCTTAAACAGGAAGGCAAGGACGGAGTGGTAAAAGGGTTTGCCACCGCCCAGGGATGTTCCCTGGGATAACGGCTTTAACCCGGGACAAAACATGCTGCCATGAATCCCCCGTAACCCGAAGGGTTATCAAATCTGTCTGATGATTACCTGGGAGTACGAGGGGACAATCCGTGTGACTGCAGGTGTGTCCAGTTGAGGACGCAAGTCCAACCCGGATAACGTATCATGTACAGATTCACTTATATCACATACATGATGTTCAAAACATTTATCAAAAAATGCCATCAAAGAATGTCTAACTTCATTCCATAATTTTAAAAATATGCCTGTTAATTACTGAAATTGAAATTTATTTCCAAGTAGAAATATGGCGATCGAGCAATGCGATGTCTGGAAAGAATAAAAATTGCAATGGCCAATCAAGGTCCGTGACTCCAAGTTGGGCATCAATAAAATTTATGTCGTAAATGTCAAGGTGTATCTACATAAACATGGATCCAATGGACGTCAATTTATTGTAGGTCCTCATGTACGTCTAGTACATTTTATAACCGCGGGAATCTCTTCGTTCTGCCAAACAACTGGTAAAGGGGAAGACTCCCCATATAGTAAAGTAATATTGATTTATATAATATACTATCAAATTAAAGCATTAAAGTAGAAAAGTTGAAATGAGATTTGTGAAATATAGAGTGTCAAATAATTCATTAAATAGCTAGAGCACATTAAGTAAAAGTTTAGAGATTAAGAAGGTGTGGGGAGAGCTAAGATAAAATATGTCATATAACACTTTTTTACTGGCTGATTTAAAACTTTGGAATCAGTCAAATGTTTTCACTCTTTTTTCTTTGTCATTCAAAGAATTCAACTTACAATGACGTCACTGTCAGCAGCATTAAAATAAATTAACGATTGAATACATCTCTTAACAAATTATTTAGCTATTACTGATTGGATGACAAAGTGTGTTATGTTCTAAATAAACAAACATACTCTCATTTCTATAGTATATTTTCACAGATTTCAAACTGCGCTCGCTACCAAGGTCCACTTGAAACCACGCCATGGTCTCTCCGATAGCTGTGTGTGAACAGAGTCTATAATCTGTTTGGGTTCTGTTCCCGTCATTGGCATTAGTCGCTGGAAACTTATGACCCGAGTCTGTGGAGCTTTGCGAAACAGTTGTTCCCTGTTTTCTGCTCAAATTTTCTGAAAGGAGATATTATTGACTCCATCATTACAAAAATGTCAAAAAAAAGAATAATTTAGAAACTCTTAGATGTACCATTAGATACACTAACTTAAAATATAAACAATATGTACAAAGATGCACCGAGGTTTGTTGAAAATTAAAAGGTAAAGATAACGAACAGGGATCGATCTCATAATTAGAATAATTATAAAGAAGACATTATTATGGGTAGGGCAAACACAGGCATCTAGACATACCAGTGGTGTCTAGTAGGACTAAACATCCCCTGTCGACCGCCGTGAACCATACCCGTATATCTTGATCAGGTAAATGGAGTAAGATGTCAAAATCAGTGTACAAAGAGGGGTCTCAAATTTGTACATTATGTAAGACAGTATTTTACCCAGTAAGAGGTTGTATTGGTAAATCAAATCATTATAACGACAACCAAATTTGCGAAATATTGACTTTAAACGAGATTCTCAACAATAATAAAATAAAATAAATAAGCAAAGCAAAGATAAATATTTATAGAGATACGCCAATGAAATAATACAAAGATATGTAATTCGATCAAAGAACTATAGTACACTGATTGACATTTTCGCCGATGTAAGTATGTGTTTTAATACAACATGTTACCAAATTTTGTTATGTAATCTTAGTTTATGCATGTGTGAACTCAATTGCAAATTACACACAAATTACATCCAAATGTCAATAGCTTGTCTAATTTAAAAGTACAAAATTCACCGAGTTTACATAGAGTACATTGCACGCTGTTTTTGGCTATATTTAGATCTAAAACTTCATAGTTATTTCGGATTTCAAACATTTCGGTTGAGCATCACTGAAGAGACATTATTTGTCGAAATGCGCATCTGGTCCATCAAAATTGGTACCGTATAAGTTTTACATAGAGGCATCGTCCAAGTAATCAAATAATTCTTGAAATATACTACCTTTGACCAGAATCAAATTAAAATGTTCATATTGTTTTATATACCTATTACCATATTTGATCCATGGCAAAACTTGGTTAAAAGTGGTCTTCATGTTCAAAATTATTACAATAAAAACCAATCTGCAATCTCGTATTTACTTGAAAGTTTAGAAACTTGTCATAAATAAATCTTCGCCGTAAAAATGCTCTCTTGGCACATTTGTTAGAACGATGTTCCAATTAAGCTAGCTACCTTTTTATTCAGAATTCGAGATCCACTTCTATATATGTGTGTGTTTGGTTTACTTCTGGCTCGTTTTTCTTGCGTTACTATTTGTTTTTCTTTTTGTATATATTGTATATTTGTTATGGATCTGGAATAAACCGTTTCGTGACAAGCAGATATCACAAAGATTTCATTGATTTACCAATTTATTGACAATCATTTACAAAAAATTACATCAATGAAAAAATACTAACTTACAATAGAACTCACAAAAACAGTATCCACTATTTGCTTCATAACGAGCATATTCAGTTGTTGCAAATCAGCTGTATAATACCACTGTCACAGACCACCCGTTAATTAGTCCACACATATAATTAATCTTTGTATAGAATGCTTATTACCACATAATTTACGGCTCATTTATACTAATACAAATGTTTACAGAATTGTCTTCATGAATACACAATAAAGGCAAGCTAACATTACATCATCGGATAAACATCGTTCTAAAAATAGATCTTCTTGTAACTTATCCACGTCTCATTCAATTACAAATGTATTACACACCTTCCCCCTTAATAAAGTTTAAATGGTAATGAAAACTTGATTCTTCACAATTGAAGACCTGAATTTATATACACATGTGCTTGACATGGTGGTAATATCAAAATTAAACTGAGATACAATACATTTGTGATACTCTTGACAGAGCATCCACTATAACGTTGTCTTTGCCGTTGATATATTTATTATCGATAATATACTCTTCTAACACTAAATTCCATATTGTAAGTCTTTGATTCTCGTTTGACATTTCATGCAAAAATTGAAGGGGTTGTGATCCGAACAAACAAGAACTGGATGTACAGTAACATTCAAATCTACATCAAAATGTTGTAAAGTTAACCACAAAGGAAACACTCTTTTCAATGGTAGAATAATGTCGTTGACAATTGACAGTTTGTAAGTTTTTTTCCAAAAAAAGACACTCTATCTACATTGTCACTATATTTCTTTAAGCAAGGTAATTCCGATTCCTAATCATTAGCATCAACAGTAACCTTAAAATGCTTTGAAAAACCTGGGGTTGAAAAAGAGGAACTACTCATATGAACAAATTTAATATTACAAAATGATTCGTCCAGTCCATGTGTCCATTCAAACTTAACCCTCCTTGGCAATAAGTTGGTAAGTGGACCAACTATTTAGGAGTTTTGTTTCTGTGAATACAAATCATGTATAAATATATCTTTAACTCTTTCTTGTTGGGAACGGGAACTTTGTGATATCTTCCACCAAAGTAGTTGTGGAATAACCTTGAGGTACTTTTTTACCTAAGATATAAGAATAAAGTAGCATGGCAAAAGTCACTCTGTACAAGGTTCACTGTTACGTTTGCTATAGCCAAAGTGTCAAAGAATACACGCATTATTCGGAAATGTTCATCTTATATGCTAAAATACATTATTTCGTACTGTAACAAGTCATCCGGAGTCGACACATTCAGTGACATTTTAACTCATGTATGACCTCTTGAAAAAAAAAACTGACATAAAATGTGAACCTTAATCGGACTGAATGGCCTTAGGTACTCCTACAGAAATAACAATTTTGATAAAAGCCTTAACGGTGGTCTTTGCATAAATGTACCTAAGAGGTATAGTTTCAGAAAATCGCGTGAACATAGTCTTTGACAAAGGTCTTACACAAGCTACCAACACTTGACTGAATGGGATTGTTTGGAAAGGGCCAGACGGACTTTTCTAATTGGGTTTACCTACCATCTGACAAACATGGCACGAATTGCAGAAACCTCTTTTCATAACTTGCGCTAATAAACATTATTGTAAATCCTGTTATAAGCCTCATCGATACCTAAATGACATGAAATCGCTGTGTCATGAGCAATACTCATGATTCACCTACGACGTACGTGTATAACTGGGAACACTTACTATTGAAGAATACGCTGTGAGAAAAAATTCATTTATCAGTGACTTTACTCACTGTTTTCGTGCACATTTTTTATGTGTAGAGCCCGTGAATTTATGGCAGGTAGCAAGAATTGTTAGCTGCAGTTGGGGAGTACTTTACTAGTATTCAGCTTTGTTCTTTGTAAATATAATTTTTCAATGAAGAACATTTTCAAATTGGTGAATGTTTAGCAATACATTGACAGTGCATTAGGTTGATACTTATTTATTTCATGGTATGCACATTTAGTGATTTCAGTATAAATTTATCATTTCAGTATATGTACATGGAATTGTATTTACACTCATTATATTTAATGCTATTGATGAGCTTTGGGTGTTAAGTGTAAGTATTCTTTACGGATGCAATTCGGTAAGTAGACAAGTTTCATTATTGTGTAATTGCGGACGATAACTCCATGTCCAACATGTATGGGTTTTTTTCCTTGTCTCTGGTTGAAAGAGTTATGGCTCTTTGCACATTTATATAAGTACAGTCGATAGTAACTACAGTCGTTAATTGAATTCTATTGATAATATACTCTTTTCAAGTATATGTACTACATCATAATTAACATTGCTAAGATGTATTATCATATTTGACTGAAGTAATTTGTATTTACAATCTTATTATTTTACATTTGTTGTAGTAAATCGTAATCATTGTAATCACCGTACTCATAATAATAATAATAATAATTGGTTTTAAATAGCGCCTTTTCCAGCGTATGCTGCTCAAAGCGCTTTACAATACATTATTACACCGGCATAACTTATATCAATCTAGAACTTTCTCAGCTTCCTGGGCATACAGTGCAAGCTGCCGTTACAGACGCTAGCGCACTAACATTCTAACAATATCTTTCACTGTCTATAGCCATGTACTCCTTTTACACTTGGATGGAGTGAGGAAATTCATGTAAACTGCACTTTCCAAGGACATAGCGTCGGTCCTGCCGCGGCCATAACTCGAACCCATGACCTTTCGGTCGAACGTCTGACGGCCTAACCACTAGGTCACCGATGCATCGACATCATCATGACAAAGAAAATGATACGCATTTAAAAAGAACAATTTGTCATCCCTGGCCAGTACATACGCCAAAGGTCATATAGGATACATCAGGCGGTCACAATTTTCGCAAAAAGATGCCATATTTGTTGTAAAATCACTCTCTGACATTGGTGGCCTCTTTTGATGGAAACGCACTCTTGTTAAGTTGGACAATATCAGAGTTCTTACTTTGTTTGGGCAGTAATTGCTTTCGGTTGATGGTATCCTTCCCGTGGTCTAACTGCGGGATGGGACCATCATACTCACTGGTACTCAAGGGAGATTCACTGTCACATGTCCGTTTGTTTTTACGTGAACTGTGAACTAATATCAAGGTCAAACAAAAAAGTGTTACTGAGGTAAATTTCCCGAGATGAACCAGTCGTGTTAAGGGTTTGAACATGGTCATCCTGAATTACTTTTCGTCTGGTCATGGATCTGGTAAAAGGATAGTTTGGATATATAAGTCGTCGTCTTCATCATCTGAAGTTACATATGTATATTGAAAGTAATTTGGTCACAAACCGTGAGATTTGGACAAGTTTGACACCGGTTAAAACGTTATAGATGTACTTAGCAACCCGAAACGCCTTGAATAACTGGCCCAGAGATTAAATCTGATAGCATGCAGATAAATTATATGTAGTATAACATTAACGACGCCTAGCGTCACACTCTCTGAGTGTCGTGAAACCGCCTCACAAGTAAAAATCTGTTCAGACAAAGGCAACTCATTCTCTGATTTCTCTATTAATAAAATCTAGGCAGTGCCAGTATCTCTCAGAATTCAAACAGTTTTAACTTCACTAGAACCAGTGAGTGAACAACTTCGTGAGACAAAAAAGGCTCATTATCCTCCATTGAATTGACAGAATTGCCCATTGAACTCTGAATATCAGGAGAGTCAGAAAACAAAACGAATGTATGCCATTCATATCATTTCTAAATGTCTAAAATATCAACTAATCAAAATACCTTTCTTCCATCAAGAACCACTGTGAGGTGTAAACTGGCAAGACTCAAACTATGAAGTACTCTTTTCAAATGCGTCTGAACCTTTAATTTGGATAAACTAGTAGTTTCAGATTAGCCAAAATGTTCTTTCTATGACAGAAACTATAACTATTTGAAAAAAACGTAACTGTGGTATCTTCACTCGTTTTTCCATTCGTATCCTCTAAATGTACTTAAATCTCAATGAACACACCCCTTAACCTCTTCCACTTACAGGCTGAAATGTTTCCTTCCGTGAACTGAGAGGTGACTGAATTAATGACAGGAAGCTTTCAGTCAAATCCCAGTGATTATTCAATGTAGTTTCATTGACATTAAGTCAAGTTTCAGTGACCATTCAATGAAGTTCCCGTGACCATGAAATGAAACGTTTTTATATAGTTACTACAAAAGAAAATACAGGTACAACTATTTGACACAATAATAATATACTAACTGTCACCGTTTTTTTGGTTTTTTTTTATATTTTAGGAACAATACGTCATAGGTTTATTTTCTATAGGAAGTTTGGTGCGTTTTCGTACAAGATGCTTTGTTATATTCAAATAAAAATGGTCCCTAACTTTAAAACAGTTTATCATATTTAAGAAGGAGTTTGTATTGACACATTCGATTGAAATGTAGGCGTTAGAAATGTCGAAATACGCTGTATATTTTCTGCTCATATGAGCCGTATAAAAGATAAAATAACACCTTATCGTAATTGTTGCTAGTGTATGATATTTCTTACCTACATGTCATTCTCAAATAAAGAATACAAATATATTTCCGGAATTTCCTTCCGCCATCTTGGGATGATAGTAACGATCGTTACTATCATCAGTTTAATATCAGTGAAAATTAGCGTGGTGAGAGCGTAGAGCTACTCAATCATGAAGATCCCACTCCTAACATTCTGCACGTATGAAGACTTCACCACGTTTCTCTCGAGATTTGCCACGTTTTAAGCGTAGTAGAAGCGGTATCTAAAAGGTTTAATTTATAAAGTATGGAACAACACACATGTATGGACAGTCATATATTTAATTGTAAATTCATCTATGGAAAGGCTTGAGGCCGGGCGTAATGAAGAGTGCTACCAAAGTCACATATATCTGTACACCTCAATTATCATATATAGATTCAATAGGACCTCATCGAAAATGCATCAAAACACATAACAAATATTAACCATAGCATTACATAATTAATCTATCAATTTACCAGCTGAAAATCCAAATTGCATTGATTAGTATTTAATGACATAATAAGTTACGTTAATCAACGAACAAGAGATATAGATGAAAGATGTGATTTATTCTAACCGGATTATTACCCTGTAATATACAAATATACGTTACATTATATATACACATATATTACGTTAATATAATATGAAAACAGAAACATTATTGCAAAACTGACAACAAATCCTCTAATATACAAATAAATTGAAATCATTTGCCAAAAGTTTTCCGCAAATCCTCAACAAAAAACAAAAACACCAACAAATAGACAAAACACGCATAAGAAACAAACAATAAAAAGGACACAAATCAAATGCAAAAATAAAATCACTGTTGAATGTACAATGTATCACATTCACGCATTAACAATTCATAGTGAAAGATAGAAAACATGTCCGAATTCAAGGTGAAATGGCAATTTTCTCTTGTGCATATTCGACCTCATAATTTCTAATGCTTCCTCGGGTATATAAAACTCTGGTAACAAAATATCATAATACACATAATCACAGCGAGGAAACAATGACGTCATGCATCAATCTAATAAATCAAGCCTATCCTTCATTAGGTATTGGCATACACGTTGTCCGAGCTAAAATAGTACCAAACTGACCGGAAGCAGAACTCGTATTCTTCCTGAAATGAAGACGAGATAATGCAGAATAATACCTTAAAATCATGTAGAGTATTGGTTTCATGCGTGTCTGTAATATCATCTTATCTTCAAACATGATTTTATTTTTATAATCCTGGTTATAGTTAAAGTAAATACGCCAATTTCGAGATACGAACTCTTCTGTATAGGAGGTGCATTTAGTGGAACTTTGAATGCCTAAGTGGGACAGAGTGGATATGCAGCCAACGAGGAAGACGATGAAATGTATTAAAAGCGGCCTCTTTTTATATATGTAAATGTGGGAAATACTAAATACTATCGAAAGAAATGTTTTACCGAAGAGGAAACATACAAACAATGTCATATTTGCAAGAAATATCTTGGATATGGTACTTATGTCCAGCGAAATGACGTGATAGGATAAGAATTCTATGTATTTAATTACTCCCTAAATACTTATCACTTACTTAATTTGTGTATCAGTCGAATTCGTGTTATCAAACAGCGTATGAGAAACTTACTGAATACATTAACTTACGCTATGATGAATATCTGTCCCACTCCCGCGAGTAAACAAATTCGTTCGCGCCTTACTATGTACGATAGTTCTCCAAAGGGAAATAACTCGGACGTATCTCGAAATCGGCGTATTATATTTAGCTGTACTTCCTGTTTGTAGATAAAGTAATTTGTATTGAGTTGTACCTTCATGTTCATAGATAAAGTAAATTGTATTCCACTGTAACTCCCCGGTTATAGATAAAGTAAAGTATATCTAATTGTACTTCCTGGTTATAGATAAAGTAAATTGTATTGAACTCTACCTTCCTGGATATCATTTCCGGTCTGCGACATTGCAGTTGTTGCACTATGGTGAAAATGTCCGCCTCCTCGTCCTGCAGTATCTGTTCTACCGCGTTATAAACCGCTAGAAATACCCCACAACATGTAGCACCGTCCCTGAAAAGGAAAACAACATAAATGTTTTCTCGGCAATCAAAGCCGAGTTTCAATGATAACAAAAACACGAGTTATCATACAGTACATGTGCCTTATATATGAATTAGTAAAAAGTAGAATTATCAGGAAACCAGTTCAACATTTACTAGCAGTTAAAGCAGCATGTGTTAGAATTCCGGCAACGTTCACTTAGACCACTCATACAAAATGCAAACACAAAATGACATAGTTTATGTCATTTTTATGGTCAAACAGTATTTTGTATATGTAAGGACCATACTAAAACTGGGGATGCATTTAGGATACTTCCGTATTAGGAAACATAATTTCAAAACATAATCATGAATCGCTGTATACATGGTTCTTACACGTACAGTACAAAGCCAAGATGTGTTTGGAAGACACTATACCCCCGTATAGCCCAATCCCAAGGTCATGAGGTGAAAATGTTGATAAGAAACGAAATTTCTTGTCACAAGGAATACACATCTGAATTATTGAAGAAGAAGAAGAAGAAGAAGAAATTAAAAGTATGTCACCTCCCTCCAAATGCAATGCCATGAGGTCAAACATTTTGCTACCTAAAAAGTATTGTCAGCAGGAGTACTCATGTGAAATACGATAGTCATATCACCATCCATTCAGAGTTATGACCAGGATTACATTTTTGCAGACAAACGGACAAGCTTACAGACCAAAAATCATACCCCCCCCCCTAATTTCCGATTACTGGAACATAAGATGCTGCCATTATAGGCTTAGGTACCTGTACACACATAACTTAAATCATGCTAATATATGGTTATCATTACATACTTTGAGACAACAGTTATAGGGCCCTCTGGGTGTGATTTTTGATCCAGACTTAAATGTTTTATCAGGTTCGTTAATGTCGCGTGTTCATTTGGTAGGATCTCACTGGAACTCCAACTCAGACATTCAAATATTTGAACCGTGTGTACTTCTCCACTCTATAAATATAAAAACATAATGAAAGGTGAAGATAACGAACAGTGATCAATCTCAGAACTCCTACAACGAATACAGAATAAAGAGTTGGACAAACACGGACCCATGGGTAAACCACAAAATAAATCGTTAGTCATATTGCTAACTATGGTTGCTTATTAAGATTAAACATTTTCCCTCTCCAACTCTTAATCATTAGTAATCACCAGATGATGGCGAAGAACCATTTTATACCTATACATAATCACAGCGGTGGTGGTTCTTTAATGTACCAGTGTCTAACAGAACCTCGGTATTTAAGGTCTCCTCCAAAAGCCTCGTGACTCCCACATATAGATGTAGAGTCGTTGGCTAAGGAGCAGAAACTATCTGTCTTTTTTTACCTTTTCATTCTTAATGAAGATATGCTATGAACAGGTTTCGAACCTATAAGAATGTCACAAAGCGAACGCTGAGTCACTTAGACTAGACGGAATGGGACGTAAAACAATATTTAACGAAAACAATAGAAACGAAAGTACTCCCATCTTATAAATTGTGTACCAGGCTATTTCAATATGTAGAAAAATCGATATGCTTCGTTCATGTTTAAATCGTAGGTATTGTAAATGTCTCCGGATATACTAATTGCTGTTATGCGGTATGAAAATATAAATTTGAGCGTATTACAAATGCCCGATGATAAATACATCAATTAATTTAAAAACTTCAAACCGTTTTCTTAATGATTATATCACGCTTTAACCACCCATCAATTTCAATCCACAATTACTTCACTTATTTTTTATGTACATGTTTCTGTTTCTTTAAACGAGACTCACATCTTTCCTCTTGATTTTGATGCTGGTTGTCCGTAGTTCTTCTGATAGCATTGTCTGTGTACTTCTCGTGATTTCATATTGAACCAAATCAATTCTGGAGTTTTCCCCGTCAACCCAGTTTTCTATCTGTTTAAAATATAATAAATGTGTAACTATGTTTCACACCATCAGTAATTCGTTGAAAATAATTGATTTTTATAAGTTGCCTACCTCCTTCACATCAGATAATGGGTTTAACGAAATAAGTATTGGCGACTTCTGATCCACCAGGAGGCGTATAAGATCAATGGAAGCGCCTGGTACCGGATACTGCGCAGAAATAAACTCCTCGGCTTGGGTAAAGGACTGAATGTAAATTATATATTTAAAGTATTGTATACTGCAAATAATTAGTATACTAGTATTCATTGTTTATCAGATAACAATGCATGTACATGCATATCGATCTTTTAACATAGATAAAGTATATACTGTGTATAGGAATGCTTACCGACACATACACTGCGTTGTAGTAGAGTTCTCGTCCCTTCACATTGGATGATAAATAAACCAGGTATTGCTCAACTACAAACAAAAGATTGCAACAACGTATATAATGTACAATCAATCAAATGTTGTCTTAAACTAAACAGCATTTCCCATAAGCAAATGACTTGGTTATACTTGATTTAATTCAGGTAGTAAAGTAATCATTTACCTGGTAAAACAGATTTTGTCCAATTTAGCTTCAGGAACTTTTGTCCCGTTTTGAAATCGTCCCCACCATATTGAGGTTGTAAGCTTTTCAGCGCCTTCAAAGACCAACGTAAAAATGCATTCCATAATTAAAAACATACCTTGTGAATTAGAGAAAACAGTTTCAGATAACGATGAAGATTTTGCTCGTGCAATCATCCATCCCTTTACCCATCTGACGTGCTTCATGACAATGTAGTCTGTCCTTTGCAATTAGTGTTTGACAACGGATTCCGTTTACTGAATCGCGATATACATGTATGGGGCTCACGGTGGTTTGTGACCGGTCGACATGGGATGTTTATTCCTCCTAGACACCTGATCCCATATCTGGTATGTCCAGATATATGTCTTTGCCCAACTCTTTTTTTTGTATTCCTTGTGGGTGTTCAGAGATTAATCATTGTTCGTAATCTTCACCTTTTCATTCTTCGTGGACTTACATTGACCGGAAATCTGTGCTGAAGCCATGTCCTGTTACAATATCTTAAATTATATCTTTGTTGGTTTTGATTTATAGTAATACTTGCTGTGTTGAATACCTACATGGTCCTGCTCATGTCATCTTTCAATGGCACATACCTTGATTACAGCTAGTCAATGTTACCGGAATTAATAAAACGTAAATTAAATTCTAATACGAAACATGGTGTATTAAATATGATAAAGTGCTATCCTAAAAGTAAGTTACTGCCTACATTGAACTCATTCGTGATTTTTTTCTTTGCCTCCGGTTTATCCAGGTCTGCATATGACGTCATAAATTCACTCTTGTTGACGAAGTTCCCTTGTCTTCTGAAGTATTCATACAAAGCGTGGTACAGGAAAACGTACTGGTCCTATCAATAGATTAAACGTACGGATCTTATAAAATAATTCAGATATCCTGGTCCTATAAATGGTTCAAACGTACGAGGTTATCTCAGCATGACCTTTGCTCGAAATATATTAACCAATGAAAATTAACCATTTACGTCAAGGATCAATCAATGAGAAAGAGTATGTTATATGATTTTCGTTCGGCGTTTAAAAATGGTTGCACCCGTTGCGAAGGATTCACTAAACATGCAATTGAAGCCTCAACAACCGGAATTTATGCAAAGAAGTTATAATCATAAGGATTTCATGGCAGTGTTATGGACTGTATTCGGTAAAGCATTATCTTTCGGCTGCTCGGCGAAGAAACTTTGACAACCGCCATGTTAATTTGTTTACTCGTATTTATCGGGAATGTTAAGAAAAAGTACGACAAAAAGAGAGCGTTCCAAAGATTTTCTAGGCGATGATCTAATTTGTCAACGTCCTGGGTCATGCTGAGATAACCTTGTTCAGGGAGTTGTTAGTCACTCTTGTTGACGAACTTCCCTTTTCTTTTAAAATATTCGTACAAAGCGTGGTACAGGAAAACGTAATGGTCCTATAAATAATCCACATGTACTGGTTCTATAAATAGTCAAAACGTACTAGTCCTATAGATACTTCAAACGTACTGGTCGTATATGAAAATTACCAGGTTCTGAACCCAGTTTCAGAAAGTTTTCCTAATTTTAACTGACAGTTAACGTGCTATATACTTGAAACATCTATATAGTGTTAACTTGAAGGTAGGTGTTTGTTAAACTTAAGTAACTTCGTGCAACTGGTCCTTTGAAAAGTTCAAACGTACTGGTCTTAGCAATACTTCAAGTTATGCTCAAAACATTGCACATATATTTTTATATTTGATTTCTTCACATATTATACTTACCGACAACCAAATAAGCTAGTAGATTTAATGACAAGCAAAGTTTATTTTAAATGCTACAATAGCTATTAAATACTCAAGACTATTTGCTATACGTCGCGTTAGATTAATATGTAAAAACAAATCGGAAAATGTAATGTTCAAAACGTTACATAATAATCAGTGTAAAATGCAAATGTGTCCTGTTTGGTTTGCATGTTCTTTTTCGTCACTGATAAACATACGTCACCTGCTGTTGATGACGTGTTACAAAGTTTGTTCTATGTGTATGTATGGTGCTTTAGATCGTAGTATGGAGGGTTATTGATTGTACCAACATTGGACTTGTGTGTTGAAGATATCTGTGATTTCCACGTCTAATATTTCGGGCTGGACGAAGAAACAGTCAATATCTATGTTGACTTATTAAGTTTGATGCAACGCCCATCTAGCTTAGAACCTCCAAGTTGCAAAAGGAGCACCATATCTACTCCTCTACCGTAGCCGGTTGTAATGTGAAAATGTGAAAGTCTATATAAAAACTGTTATTTACAAATAATAGTTTCTTGCTTTATACATGTGTATGATCAAATCATAATTCGTTGCTGAAGGTTTAATATCATGTCCTATGACACAATTCAAATCACCTACACCTAAATATAAACTCTTAGAAGTAATACGTACAGCGTTTTGAATCATAGTCATCCTGTCTTTCCGCATTGCCTTGACAAACTCCACTACATTGACCCTGTGGTGGACATCCCCGTATCTGGACAGAACATCAAGTGCAATGAACGTCCCGGTTCGACCAATCCCTGCACTATAACAACAAGACATATACATCAAAAATCAAAGTCAATGTTCTTATGAAATTTCGTATAAAGTGTACAAATCAATACAAATAGTATACATGCAAGGTGAAAATAACGAACAGTGATCAATCTCATAAATTAATGTATATTGAATTCTAAAGGAATGTACATGATAATGATGTATAAAATTCAACATATTATTAAGTTTACAAATTTAGGATGGTACTGAAATACTTGAGTTTCATGAACGTTAGAAATTATGAAGTTGGAGATATCAAAGGTACGCATGCGAAATATATGTAAATGCGGTACATGTACGTCAAAATCCTCTACCAACTACGATTGCTTTTTTTTTTTTTACCTGCAATGTACAAGAATGGGATCTTGAGAAGGTTTGATTTTGTGTCGAAAGTGACGGTGGAAAACGACCAGATTCAAAGGATTGGGTGTCCCGTGATCCGGCCATCTTGTGTAGTGAAATTGTACAACCGTCCTTGACCCTGTGACCTAGACAAGTGATCAATATTTCAAGGTAATCTAAAATTTACATACAAACGAAAAATCAATCGAAATATAATCATAAATAAATATAATACATACCCTCTTCTTGCGCACTGTCATCTTCCTGATAACATAATATGCATACGCTTTCTCTTCCAGCAATGTGACGGAAAATGGATTGACATCGAGTTCATGACCTTCACTTGGCCAGTACTGATGACACTTCACCTTTATATAAAAGATCACAGGTGTACCATATGAATAAATAAATAAATAGAAAGTTCTCAGGTGTACACTACTGGCATATTCTAAAGCCTCCTAATTTGATAGGAGATGAGTGGATATTACTTTCCCGATTTGTCTCATCGACATTCAAAGGGCAATACCTCCTTTCTTCGGAAATCACAATATCCGATAGTGTATTGAAACAATTAATACAAACAAGAATAAACGGATACATGGACTGATACACATTTGTTTGGCTTAAAGTGGTTGTAAAAAGAACAAATATCAAATTCCTAGAGAAAAAATAAGTTCTAATATATCATTCCTCCCCCTATAACTTTACACAACGTTTGCATACAGTTTGGACTTAACTGAGAAATTATGGGAATGAATTATATTCTAAATAGTAAATAGCAATCATCTTACTTATACAAAACTTACATTCAATTTTCATTTCTATCATAATGGGTGCGAAATTGTGTGTAGCAAGTGTTGTTTAACTGATACTTTATTTGATGTACATGCACAGTCACCAAAATAAATCATTACTGTTGAAATGTTTAACAAGTTTCCATTCTCCTGTCAGTGTGGTCTAGCAATGGTTATTTATACGGTGAGCGGGTGTACATATTATGGCCAGGATTATATTTTGAAGAGTTAAACTACTAGCAATGTGAGGATTTTATCTGCAAACCTTGGGTCCCTCTATGAGGTTGGTCAACATGACGATATATTGAATATGTTCCTGCCAGACCATCCGCCAGTGGTCTACCAAAGTGTTTTCTCTTGGACCTACATAAAATAAAATACTATTTGTTTAGAAGTGCTGATAATCCTAAGATAAGATATCGCGTTTTGTGGCAATGCATATTGCAATGTTTGTTTTCAATGTGTTCAGATAGTTTACTAATGAACAACTGACCATGTGAGGCTAAAACATTAACATTTCACTGTTCAGAAATCCTTTGAATATGAGAGCAAGTCTCACCTTGAGAGGCAATGTATTCACGTCTACCATCCATGTTCTGCAAATAAATACATCGAACAATTTAATTAATCTCTCTCTCTCTCTCTCTCTCTCTCTCTCTCTCTCTCTCTCTCTCCGTCTCTAGTAAATACCTCAATGTAATTTGCGTTTATGTAATCTGAAGTGAACCCGTCACCACTTTCCAATACGACTCTCGAATGATCATCTAAAAAATAAATACATTAAAATGGTATATATCAACATGTAAACTCTGGTCTATTTAAATTGGTCTAAATAGTGTATAACATATGTTCAAAAAAGTCTTCAATTTACATGGGAAAGTTGTTTTAAATCTGTTTTTCAGCTTGTTTTCTTCTACTTTTGCCGTATTGCAGGGAAATCTTTCACCATACGGAATCGACTAAAAGAAAAAAAAGTTTTCTTTTGAAACAGAAAAAACATTGCAGCATCACTGATAGTGTCTTGTACATGTATACACAAATGTATAATTCCTAATATAGTTTTCATACCAATAATTAGGTCGTCCGTGGATCATTGATTCAGACTATGGATTATTCATTTTATCTGATCAAGATATATGGTTCACAGTGGGTGTGACCGGTCGACAAGGGATACTTACTCATCCTGGGCATCTGATCCAACCTCTGGTATATCCAGGGGTCCGTGTTTTTCCATCTCTTTATGCTGTTTTCCTTATAGCAGTTATGAGATTAATCACACAGTGGGATTAAGATGACTCAAGTAAAGTTTAACAAAAATCGTAAAATGTACCTCAGTGCACTTCAAGCTATATAATATCACAATAATAAAGTACGTCCTGACGTACATGTCTATAGTTGTATCGCAGGAAAATGTCATAATATTTTGTCGTTATTTACTAGTATTACCTAATCTACTATATAAATTGATATTACATATTTTTTTTCTGTTTTTCAACTATAATAAGCAGAAAAGATACACACAATGAACAGGGGGTGAAACAGTTCATCACGTGACTTACTATTTCCCGATCACGTGATGAATTGTTTCCGATCACATGACAAACTATTGCCGGATTAGCAGATTAGGTAATAAAACATTTTTTTTGCTTACTAGAGAAACATTCAAGACTATCAGTAGTGGCGAAGATCCGGGAAACTATTGTCCTCGGCCTACCTCGGAACAATAGCTTTGACTGTTTTCCGAGTAGGCTTGAAATAATTGTATACTGTTAACAAGAGTTCACGCTGTTTATGTGTAAATATGTCTGGCATATGATTTTTTCAGTTCTCTTTGATAACACATATATCTTGTTTTATATATAGTCACTACAGCATTTTTAATATTGCATTGTGACCTTGAAATCGCCCCCGATGTGCGTAGTTACTTAGAATAAAGAAATCCAATCTTGTGTACATATCGACTGAACACAGGTGAAAAATGACGATATTTTATTTCGATCAAGGCATATTCCAAAAGGTAACTAATTGATGATTTGGGATTATGATATGGAAGTTAGGGTTTTTTGCCTCGTTCAGATAATATTTGACAGTGAATGTGGGAAACAACCAACATTTGAATCGAGAGTATGCAAATTGCTAAAAGATCACTATCTTAATTTATCATATCAAAGCCGACATATCGAGTCCAGACTGCAAATAATTTGAGTGCATCTTCACCTGTGCCAGGATGATAAACATCTGATAAAAATAGTTCTACGTCACTTATATGATGATGCAATAGTTAAGCGAGGGACTTCACCACGTGGTAAGATGTTTTGTTTATGTATGCGACGCTTAGAAATTTTTTACTTGAATTTGAATATGCTTTTATTACTTGTTATATTACCCGGGACACCTTCACCCACCCACCCACCCCCCCCCCCCCCCCATCCGCATTGTGCATTATCTTCATCTTTTTATCGTTACGTTAGAAACTACAATGATTTAACGGGACGTTAAGACATTCTAGCACACGTCTATAGCGCTGCTTATCTCCCATGTGTGCATTATCTGCCTCTAAAATATATGTACTCATCAAGTACCTTAAATTCTTTCATAAAACCGGCATTTTTGTCAGCTTCCTTTTGTCGTATAGCATTTAGAAGATTTTTTACAGCAATGTCCTTGGCCACTGACAAATTGTTATAGTAGACAGCTTCTTCCGGGTTTTCACTCTGAGGTTCCTCTTCCGGGTCCTCAATTGAAACAGAAACAGTGGCGATGTTTGTTTGTTTGTTTCCTGCTGTACCAAAAAAGCATAGTTCTGTAACAAATCGTGCATTTCATACAGCATTATTCCAATCTGAAATCAATAGAGGATATTCATTTATTCAGATTGGAAAATATCGTCATTGAGTTATTATATGCGTATATTTGAGCCATACAGTGTTATAAAAATTTCATCTATAGATAGTCTGATTTTAATAGTCACTCACGCTATCTAAAAAATTATTTTACTTAATGTCTGTGTGTCTATAAATACGGATGCTTCTTTCTTAACAGACGATGACGTTGTATTTCTACGTGACAAATGACGATTATAGTAACATTTAAACGCGTTGACAAAAGACGTAGATAAACCAAGTTCTTGAATAGTAGGGAAAAATCACATATTCTTATGAAAACGTACTTGCCATGACTAATTCTTTATTTTTTAACATAATCCAGGGTTTTCATAACTATCTACATATTCCGGGATTGGGGTTTCTTCCCGACCTGTTAATATCACAAAATTTACCTGTCGGGATCTTACTACCGGTTTTGTAGGATATGGATGGCGTTGACGAATTGGATTGCTTCTGTCGTCTAAATCTACAACAAATAACCATTGCATGTTCAATACCACGAAGAAACTATGAAGATGAAATAAAGTTTAGGACATTGACAAATGATTGCAGAAACATTTAAAACGAGGTTTGTTACATTATGTTTTCCAAAAAATGAAGAATACATCCTGTCCTTAAATGTCAAACATATATGTACATGCAATGCCTTCATAAAACAAAGTGTTCCCGGGCCTAATCAGTCACCTGAATATTAATTAAACGTAGCACTAGTGCCAAAGGATATGGAAATATATTCTCTACATCTAAGCTAATTTCTAATATTAAGCATAGCTCTTATCCTTGGACGAATTTGGCTCCACTTGTTTGGCACGCTGTTTTTGGCTATATTTAGTTCTAAAACTTCATAGTTATTTCGGATTTCAAACATTTCGGTTGAGCATCACTGAAGAGACATTATTTGTCGAAATGCGCATCTGGTGAATCAAATTGGTACCGTATAAGTTTTACATTAAGCAACAGTACAAAACAAGATGTACTCTTGAACCTTAAATGTCCTCCAAAGTACATATACTTTACTTGATACATCAACACAATGTGACTAGTTTGAACCTGTCTTAAAGTCAAAACCCAAAGCTTGCAAAATTTATGATTTTGGCACATCCTTTCCTGCTTTTCCCAGACATGTATTTAGTTTTTATACCGTAACAGCAAACATAAAGAAGTCTTTCAAATGATAAAGACAATAATCACAATAATGATTTTAGCCACACACTGATACCAAAACCGTAACCCTGATATCAAAACCCCTACCCCTGGGATCATCAAATTTATAATTTTGGTAAAGGACTATTAAGTTACTTTCATTTTAGTATCAATAGCACTAAAACTGTTTTACAAATAAACACTACGGGGGTGCAGGAGTCCTGAAACTAACAATCCCCCCCCATCCCAATTATGCTTCATACCAAAATTGAAAGGTTGGTTCTTTGTATATTGCTTAACGTCTCAGTCGAAATGTGTTTCCTTCACAGGGATCCGTCATCATTGCCGGTGATGAGTTGCAAAATTTAGGCCTATCCTCGTCGCTTACGGCCTTTGGGCAGGGAGGTATCTTTATCGTACCACACCTGCTGTGACACCGGGCTTCGGTTTTTTTGCGATCTCATCCGAAGGACTGTCCAATTCAATCACCTCTAATGACAAATAAGGGGTACTAAGGACCTATTCTAACCTGGATGCCCACGGCAAGATTGAATTGGAATGGTTTATGATCAAGAACAAATTAAAAATGTTATATTGTTCACGCAATTAATAGCTGACAATGTTGACTCCATCCTAATACTAAAACCCCTACCCATGGGATCATCAAATTTACTATTTTGGTAAAGGACTATCTGTTCTTTCTAAATATCCATTTAGCTTCAATTTAGCATCAATAGCACTGGAGAAAATGTCATTTAAGGTTGATCGATCCTTATATGATGTCATAGGCTTTTGCAAAATCTTAATTTAATTAAATTTTGTGCATGATAGAAATATATCTTTCAGAGGAATTTCATTCACGGAATAAAATTAAAAAAAAAATTGGTAAATTTTGATACTGAAAAAGTTTTTATTTTCCATAGATAATCAATTATTTATAATTTTAAAAATGTTGTCAAGGGCAATAACTCGTATGCTCGACTTTCCTCTATTGCATGTCTATGACACAATGATTTCCCTAATATCCACAATTATTTTTTATATATCTATGAATAAGCAGTTTTCTTAAACTGTTGACATTTAAAATTTCTCATTTCAGCAACTTTTTATCAATTTTCATTATTCTGTTTAACGAAAATGTGTGATTTTTTATGTTGATATATATGTCTATATATATATATATATATATATATATATGCTTGCAAACCAAAGGTACCACCCTGGGGTCAGAACCACAACCTTGAGGATCATGAAATTTACAGTTGTGGTAGAAACCTGTCTGCTTTACATCACAGTATACCTAGATTTTCCTACAAATGTGAAGAAGATTGTTGAAAATTTGTCAATTTTTGCCCAACCTCTAAGGCTCCTGTGGTGCAGGGGTCCTGCAATTTACAATCGATGCCCTCCTTGTCCGATATATGCTTCATATTAAATTTGAAAAGAATTTGAACGATATTTATTAAGAAGAAGTTTAAAAGGTTCAATTGTTACACTGTAATACACGACGAACGGCAACCATTTGCACTAGGTCAACTGAGTTTACTCAAGTAAATCGTAACTATCGCTCTGTCTGTTATATCAAACCTGAAGATGACGATTGTCACTATCACGGCTATGAGAACAATGAGAACACCTCCAACTCCAGCGCCAATGGCCATCACAGGAAGTTTCGGTGATTCGGAACTGCTTGCAAACAGGGCTAAATTTTAATGCAAAAGTACTTCATATTCATTTAACCACAACTAATGATTCGTAAGATAATTAAATTTCGTCTTTCTTATGTTTCTTTCTGTATAATTTGTATGATTTTGCACAATAAAACCTACGTATGATGAACAAATCCATGCATATAACAGAGTTACTCTAATATTGAAGTACTTAAATCACCCATGAAGCTATTGAGCGATATGTGATTACATGTGCATTGACATAATTATGCAAGCAACTCGTTGCCTGTAATTAGCTGTTCCTTACACACTAACCACCAATTACTTTATTTTAAACCATATAATTGAAAATCAGCAATCTTATACTAATATCCCCTTGTGTACATTTGTCGCCCGTATAGTCTCTAGCACATCCGCCGATACAGGACCCATTGTTTATGTAACACATCCCGTTATAGCAATGGGGACTACACTCCTCCTCACAGGACGCGCCGTAGAACGTTGGACTGCACTCTAAAAATTAGCCGTATGAATTCAAACACACCTGTGCATATTATCGATATTGAAAAATATATATGGTAAATTCCCATTAAGGATCAAAGTTAAGAGTTGGCCAAACATGGACCCCTGGATACAACAGAGGTGGGCTTAGGTGCCTCGGAGGATTAAACATCCACTGTGGGCTGATCACACCGCCGCTATATCTTGATCAAATTAGTGGATTAAGCAGTAGTCAAAATCAGTATAAAAAGAACGACCCAACAACCGGTACGAAATACGCCAGATAACATATGAACCAACGATAGGTTACACCTGTATGCAACAGAACCCGCGAAAAGGTGATCAAACGAGATCGGTTAAATCCTCGCAACATAAACCCATCTGTTAACAAAAACTAATCACACGCAGAACACACCCCCGCACACAAAGACATAGACACTCTAAGCTGGCAACAACAGAACACCGCCGCACATGAGAAGCCAACGATGGAGAAGCCAAAGCCATCCCCTTTGCCTAAAAATTGAGCCGTCAGTCTGCAGCTAACACCCATGTTCAATAAAATATTTAAATTATATGATATAATAGACCATTTCTTACTTTCTACTGGTACAAGATGATTTGTGATTCTAAGTTTCAAAAGGTTGCTGTTAAAGTGTTTCTTAAATAGTTTTTTCTAAATATCCTTCCAGTCTAAAATTTGATTTTTTTTTAGATCAGGTACACTTTACCCTTGGATTAGTTAAACATATATCCTTGCCATGTCTGACAAGACAATAAGAAATTAAAACACGCAATACAATACGATTTTAAAAATCATGAATCGAAATATGAGAATTCTGCAGTGATTGTCATAAACTACAGACAGGTTGTTTAAAACGTTCATGAATTAAAACTATATGCCTTTGCAATATCGAAATTTATTTATGACCTTAATATCGGAGGCATATTTCCTAAATCCACGTGACGCCGAATCACGTGATCAGTCTAGATGTAAAATATAATCGACCTGAATATTTTTAGGTCATCACATTTTGATCCAATATCAGTAAAGTTTCAAAATGTTCAAATCTGTTCTAATAAATATTTTCCAATTGCATATTTTCGGCAAAAGTTCCACTGTCGACCTTAACTGTGCATGGGATACTGTTTGTACTATCAATTCTGACGGTATACAATCCTTTTCTTTAATATCACAATCTCTTTTTATTTACTGTTTAGAAATGCAGAGTTTGAAAGCAAAAAAAAAATGAGTTAACTTACTGTCACAGAGATCTCCTGCCCAGTTTGTTTTACAGCCCCCAATGCAATGTCCGTTGTGTGCATCACATGTTACTGACTTACAGTAAGGACTGCATGTTCTGTTACAGAATAGACCGTGATACCCAGCATTACAGTCACTACACGCTCCAGTGACCCTGTCACAAGTCCGGGGACTACACTGGGGGTCACACTGGTGTTCACATGTGTATCCATAACGAAACTCAGCACAGTCATTAGTACATGTTCCGTTTCCTTGTTCACACGTGTTTTCTATGCAGTGTTGGTTACACTGTGACTTACACGTGTTTCCCCAGTACCCCGTGATACAGCCCTCGGTGCAGTATCCATTAGATGGATTGCATGCAGCATTTACACAGGTATCACCACAAGCTGTCAAAATATCAATGGAATGTCAAATCTGTGTAAAATCACTTACATGTACATGTACGCATTGAATTACCAAAATTTGTCTTTTTTATCCACGACCATATTGCATACACAGGATGACACTATGTCATTTAAATAAGCTGCAAGGTTAGAGTTCTGTCATTCAGTGGTCTTTCTAGACCTTCAGTCAACTGAATGCCACTGCTTCATTCTGTGATAATTAATTCGCCTGTCGGACTTTGTTGACAAATATGACATTTTTTCCTGCGATTGTCTGCTTGTCTGTCTGTCTATTTAGGAAAAGTCACGTATTTGCAATTATTTTGCTTGCAGACAATACACATCTGATGTACATCTTAAGGTATTCAATGTATAATGACGATATTTCATATCTAATAAATGGATGGTGGCATATTTGTAATCATGGTATCATTTTGAAGGGTTCATCAAATAAAAATAATCCACCATAGGAATTTTCAAAATTTTGTTTACTGCTTGATTTATTTCACCTAGAATTTAACATTGAAGTATATGGGAAAAGCATGTTTTATTACAATATTTTAAAAACAAATTATATTTTCATACTAATCTCTTTGTAGAAAGATGCATACACTTTCTTTTTATGACAATATGAAATAAAATTAATCATTGACCACATACATTTTTAGAAAATTAGATTTTTCTTATTTTTACAAAGGGCAGACAACTCTTTCAAAAAATCTTAAGTGCAAAAAGGTCAGCTTCTAATCATTTACCAGTCATGTGAATTTCATCTGCTTCACTTTCATCATTATTTAACAATAAACTGTTATGTTGATCTAAATCCTTCAAAATTGTTCATTATCCTTTCATTATACATGGAATACCTTAATATACAAAATGGGGTAGTTTTCAGATACTTACGACACGCCCCGCTGATAATGTCACATGTTGAACAATTCTCACACAGTGAACATGATTCCCCATATGTTCCTACACTGCAACCTTAAAAAGTGGAATAAAATAGGATTCATCATTTCGCCACTTACCAAACTAATGAGCGACATATCTTTTTCTTACGAGCCCAGGTAAAATAAGTATTGAATAATACTTTCAAAACAATTGGAATCAAATTGTCCTTGCTTGCATTGTAAGATAATCTGTGTATTTATAATTAAACATTTAGGAATTTTTTAAAGTTTTCATTCCTTTAATATTGATTTTAGTCGATATCATAATGATCGACATCGTGGCACATATAGTAATATAGTAATACTTTGTATTCCTGTTTTCAGAAAAAGAATTGCAATGTGGCTGTGTTGTGCTTTCTTTGAAACGAGGTTTAAGTTAAGTACACTTGATACAAAAAATGGTGCATTGATTGATAGATATGTTTTCGATGCGTTTGGTTGTAAATATAGAACCCCTAAATAAAATAAGGGACTTGTAAATGTACTATCATGTTGAAATATGGATGTATTTTCCTCTGTATGTAACTCAATAGATATTTTTACCACTACCTAATTTGGACTTAATTAAGTGAGCAAATATGGGGATAAACTGCATTCCATATAAAAAATTGTATTTATTTTATTTATCAAAAGTAAATCTAATGTTTATTTCATCCTTTTAGAAAAACTTGATTTTCAACAAGTGTACAATTAACTACAGATACACCAACGGATGAAGCTAACGATTACATGACACAATTATAAATGAACTATTGAACACTTGGGGTAAATCTCTCCAAAAGTGAATTTCATTTTCAACAAGACTGCTACTCGTTCCCCACCACCACAAAAACAGTTGAAGTACAAAAGTCCCATAACTCCTATAAAATTTATAGAATTAAGATTGCGGTGAATATCGTCACCTACATATTATGTCTAACAATCCTGCAAAATTTGAACAAAATCCGTACAGCAGTTTCTGAGGAGTTGCGTCCACAAAGTATTCTTATTGTGTAGCACGAACATATCCAACAAAGACCCATAATTCAAGTAAAATTTCTAGAATTAAACTGATTTATGATCACCTATATATGGTGACTAACAATCTTATAAAATTTGAACAAAATCCGTTGAGCGGTTTCTAAGGAGTTTCGTCCACAGAGTGTTCCTATAGAGTAGCACAACTTCTGTATTTGTCGATTCAAAATGGCGGCGCAATATGATCATCAACAAATGGTGACTAACAATACTACAGAATTTTCAAATAAAATCCGTTGAGCGATTTCGGAGGTTTACGTCCACAATTTTAAGTGGGACGGACGGACAGACAGATGCTCGGACATCGGTATTTCTGTGTTCCCCTCCGCGATGCAGTGGGGCACAAAAATAGATTCACTGACAACCTCTTTGTTTCAAAATTAAGAATTTAACATCTCCGTGTAGGATTACATGATACGGTTTATCAAATCAACTGAGTGACATAGTATACGTATGTTATTGCACGCGTGTGATGAAAATGTTGTGGACCACAACTTTGGTGAAATTGATTTAAATGATATTCTGAACATATTAGATTTGACAAAATGCAAAATCTTCAGCCAAACGTCCTGTCGGGTGGTCAAACAAATTCGGTCTCTGTTAGTACATGTATATGTACGTCAAAAGTATCGAAAGGATCACTTTCAAAGTTTGAATTTTGTCATTTACAATACCCCAAGATGTTCATTAATACCTTAACTTACAGGTTAGGAATTTTGTTTTGCTGAAAAGTTTGTTAACATTTTGTAGTCGGGGTGTCTGGTTTTCGTTAAATCTCTATTGATATTCATCGAACGACGCTTTTAAACGTATTTGTATATATTGAACACAAGGTTGTCCAGACTTCTCCTTTTTATTATAATTCTTTTTTGTGATAAAGAAAATTATATCATCTAATAACTTTTAAAGTGATGACTTAACAACGATGCTGACTGGATGAAAAATTCGTTTGATTTCTTAGTAAAAAAAAGTTCATCCGGACTTCATCTGCACTAAGCACGCGGGGCTACTTTTCTCTGGAATGCGTCTTCCCCGTTCTGATTTTAGCGCTATTTTATTCAAAAACTTCTATGTGAGAAGAAAAAATCTCTCGCTGTGACCTTCAATTCGACTTTTAGATATATCGATGACGTTTTGTCTATTAACGATGATAGCTTTCATTCATATGTCGATTTGATATATCCCTGTGAGCTTGAAATAAAGGACATCACAGATTCGTCCATTTCTGCTTCATACTTAGATATTTTATTGAAAGTAGACATTAACGGCAAACTGACAACTCAAATACATTTCGTTTACAATGCCTGTGTGGAAATTACCGTTCTATGCAAGGTGAAGATAACGAACAGTGATCAATCTCATAACTCCTACAAGCAATACAAAATATATAGTTGCGCAAACACGGACCCCTGGACACACCAGAGGTGGGATCATGTGCCTAGGAGGAGTAAGCATCCCCTGTCGACCGGTCACACCCGCCGTGAGCCCTATATCCTGATCAGGTGAACGGAGTTATCCGTAGTCAAAATCAGTGTGCCAAGAACGGCATAACAATCGGTATGAAACACGTCCGACAGCATTTGACCCAATGATAGGTTGTATTGACGAACTAGATCGTTATAACGACCATAGAATTTGCGAAATGCTGACTTCAATCGAGACTGTTGAAACCCCTGTACCATAAACTTGTTTGTCAGTAGCTTGCCTCGATTTAAAAACTGACTATACGCAGAACATGCTCTTGTGTATCGAATCCGTTGAGAGATATAAACACCATATACAGGTGATAATAAAATTTTGCTACATAAATATGGGAAGTTGACGATGGAGAAGCTGAAATCATCCCGTTTGTCATACAGTTGAGTTGTCAGTTTGCCATTAATCAAAAACTATATTAATGTGGCTGACCATCATAACATTACCGTAAACTTCTATCTCACAGATCTCCAGAACAGGTCCTGTCTGGTTAGGTTTTTCAGCTTCGGGGGCTTTATATTTGGTCTCCACGATGACATATCTCGCCGTCTCTTTACATGGGATGTCAATCACGGCTGGAGGCGTGGCCGCTTCGGTTGTGTTGTCCTTGTAACAGCGTATTCTCTGTGACGTTAAAGTAGTAGTAGAGTTCGCCGTTGCGTTTGATACATCTAAGTAGAACTGGCGAAATCGGTACGGAGGCCATACAGCTGTGTATTACAAGACAGTAAGCAAATCACATTCATAATTTGATATTTACACTTCCATTGTGTTTGCCTTTGATATCTTTAAAAGCTATAATGATACTTTTTTTCCTTACAAAAGCGTTGTAGCTGTGAACAATGCGCTTATGAACGTTGGTAAATAAACGTTTATTTGAACGGGTGGGACTTCCGACAGAAAAAGAATACAGAATGCACATATAAGAAATAAACTTCACTTTTGAAAATACATGAGGGTATGAACTACAACACTTCACGCCACCATATGTTTCATGTTGGGTTTTTTTTTTCAAAAATGAAATTTTATTTCTTAACCTCATGTATTTGTGAAACACGTTACTTGCAATTGTAGTTTATATTAAGCCTGATCAGGAAAACTCCCGTGTGACACAACGAAAACCTGATGAAAAGGTTAATTAACATATAACGTTTTTGATATAGATTATATATGTACATGTAGCAGGATTAGGATTTAATTTGTTCTATAGCGACAATGAAAATCAGTTGTCATTTACAGCAGTCGTTGGACTGGAGTGAATTTCTGATTCCCAACCAATGACTTTGATATTTGTAAAAAAAAAAAAAAAAAAAAAAAAAAAAAAAAAATAGACATTCTAGTCGTCTTCAGATCCATATTATGTTTACTTGAAAGGAATTATAGCGATCGTGAAAAGATTGTACACTTCTGATTTATGGTCGCCAAACATATCTACGATACCTCTAAATAGATATAATACTTTGATTAGACGGAGGAGTACAGGGTACATATATGTAGTAGAATGACTATATCTGTGAATATAGTAAATCAAAAGTCTTCCCCTTTATGTTTTGACTATATTCACAGGATAATATTGTAACGTATTCACATTCAATTCTGGGATCGTACCTGGTCAATTCCAGGGTTTGGGGTATTCAACAATAACTAATTTAAACTAATTGGTATGATTTTAGTGGACTGCCAAAATATATAAATATGTCCTAACCTTATCTAGGTTAATTATCATCAAACAGAGAATCACTATATCAATCAGAGGCAAGCAACGATAAACTGGTAGTGCTAACTTGACAAAATGTAGATCTAGAGCCCAGTCGCCCTCGGATTACCCCATATACTGTAGGACGCCTTATTCAGGACGGACAGTATATGTGGTAGCCCTTCAACCACTGCACTCATTGTAGGATGCCTTATTCAGGACGGACAATGAGTACAACGGCCTGGACGACGGTCTGTTCAGCCAATGCGGACGACACCAAAAACGAATTATGGCTAGCCTCCTTGCTGGAGGTCAACCTATTCGTGGCAGGCCAGACTTCTGATGGCCTTCCAAATTCACTCTCTAACTGTAAGAACAGGCGAGGAATTATTTACCATGAATACTTTATTAGTACCCATACTCTCGTCCTTTCAACTTGGCTGGGTCTTCTATCTGAATGACACTGACGACTGCGGAGTCTCGGTATTTATACACAAATGAGATCACGTGATGTAAAGTGACTAATTGAGAACTCCGCATGGTCGTACCTCAAGTATCCGGAATCATTACACTACCCATGCCTCCGATGACGTGCGTCCCGCATGTACAACTTGGAAACTAAACAATTCTTCTATTTTAGACAAAGGTTTAATAAACGACAGAACGATCAATTTCAAAGCTATTTACAAAGAATTCCTTTCTCTTTTTTTTATTTCAACAACTACATGTATATATAAATCTCTCCTCTAGAGCCTTACTTAGAATTCTGTAGTTACATCTGTCTACTGCTGGCAGATTTCCAAGAACACTGTGTGCTTGACCTCGCAATGCAACAGCCAAATACATCCCCTTCTCTGACAGAGTCCATTTATTCAATTCTGCACATATATCAAAGTGAGATTTAAAATCGGCCTATGACGAACTTCCGTCAAATTTATCTGGTTTCACTATGGTGATCTTGGGTTTGTCCTTCTGTGCAGTATTCTCAGGCCGGCGAGTTGTAATGTTAGTCTCATTCATCACTGGAAAATCATGCCTGGGTGTATTCGCATGGTATGGTGTGCTCGTAATAGAAAATCTATCTGGCTCGCCATCATCTGCCCTACTTAAATCCGTAAGATTGTCAGGCCTAGTATATGTATTAGGTAGGGTGGTCGTCCTAACAGTTTTAGGTCTTGCGCCCTCCCGTATGTAACCTTGGTCATCTATGGTAGTCCGCCTACTTTCAGGTAATCCCGAATCTCTGGCGGCTGGCCTTGTCCGACTTTTATTTATACTAGCCTGAAGCCTACTTAGCTCCTGCTCTAAGGCAGTCATCTCAGCATTCACATCGCTCTCAGACATATCAGTAATTTAGAAAATTAAACAAACTCGACTAAAATAAACCAAGAACAAATGTAAACTTCAATGATAGAATTTCACCCCAAATCCCGACGCTGCCACCAAATTCTGTAACGTATTCACATTCAATTCTGGGATCGTACCTGGTCAATTCCAGGGTTTGGGGTATTCAACAATAACTAATTTAAACTAATTGGTATGATTTTAGTGGACTGCCAAAATATACAAATATGTCCTAACCTTATCTAGGTTAATTATCATCAAACAGAGAATCACTATATCAATCAGAGGCAAGCAACGATAAACTGGTAGTGCTAACTTGACAAAATGTAGATCTAGAGCCCAGTCGCCCTCGGATTACCCCATATACTGTAGGACGCCTTATTCAGGACGGACAGTATATGTGGTAGCCCTTCAACCACTGCACTCATTGTAGGATGCCTTATTCAGGACGGACAATGAGTACAACGGCCTGGACGACGGTCTGTTCAGCCAATGCGGACGACACCAAAAACGAATTATGGCTAGCCTCCTTGCTGGAGGTCAACCTATTCGTGGCAGGCCAGACTTCTGATGGCCTTCCAAATTCACTCTCTAACTGTAAGAACAGGCGAGGAATTATTTACCATGAATACTTTATTAGTACCCATACTCTCGTCCTTTCAACTTGGCTGGGTCTTCTATCTGAATGACACTGACGACTGCGGAGTCTCGGTATTTATACACAAATGAGATCACGTGATGTAAAGTGACTAATTGAGAACTCCGCATGGTCGTACCTCAAGTATCCGGAATCATTACAGTATTGCTTGAAGAATTACCAAAACATAGAGCTAACAACATCTGATATAGAAAAATCAGTCTGATGAAGAATTGTAATGTTTAGCATCCGTCGGATTATTTTTCACAAAATTGATCTGCGAAGTTAATTATGGGGGGGGGGGGGGGGGGGGGGGGGGGGCTCTGGAAACGGGCTTACCACTTGGAACGACATTAACCCCACGGAAGTTTTGTGTCAGAGTGAGACAATCCCGTAGATTTCTGAAGGACGTCGATATCTATAGAGCGTTTGGCATACATCTAGAAGCCGTCCGCAAATTGTCAATGCTTTACAGCGACATGTTGAATGATTGTAGGTAACAAATGTTGATCGGCAGTATAGATGGTATATATAGATACATACAGGTACCTCTCAGCTAATGCAGAATTAATTCCACTTTATAGAAAATTTTGCTACATATTTACGCTCTTGTAGACATTCAGTTATTTTTTTTTTTTTTTTTTTTTTTTTGCTTATTGATGTTTATCTAATGTATGAATGATATTCAGTATTATTAAAAAAAAACATTCCTAATGCATACATTGTGGCAACGCACTATGAAAACAATGACACACTCTGAAAAAAAAATTGTCAAAGTGCTTTAAATTTGGGACCAAATTAACGCACTTCTGAAAACATTTTAAAGCATTTTTTTTTCATGGAAACTCTTAACGAACTTTAAAAAAATATTTATATTCATAAAACAAAAACTCTGGAACTTTGACTTTAATTAGTAGAGGAAACAAATTGAGTGTTAAATTTTTCTCAAAATGAGAGGAATTGATCTACCGTTGTCTGATACGGGGAAAAGAAAAACAAAGATACGTGCCAATCTTTATGATTTTTGTTATCGGTAAATCATTCAAATGGATTGCATGTAGACACACCCGACCCCCAATTTAATTAAAATTTGATTTAGATTGACTCGTATACTTGATAAACTAGCATCTAAAGAGTCTCGTCAGTGGTCAAGTTCGTAAGCCTTTAGAATCAAATTTGTTTTGGACAATGATAAATTCTCTAATAGCCTCTTTATAACAACATTCAGTGTTCCATATATCAATTAAATCAATACATTATAGCAGATTGATGGACCAAATGTCACCCCACCCAACCAATTCCTCCCTTAAGTATTATGCAGGCAGACAACATCTTTATCAACTAATCTTTAAAGAGCTAGAGCCACGAAAGGTCAAAATCGGCCTGTATTTTTATGAAAAATTATCTGAAACTTAACAAACAAATATTGCACTAAATATTGTCAATATACATCGTAGTAAATATATTCATATCAAAATGTTAATTATGTGACGTCATAACTGTGCCGTAGATGTCATAACACGTGACGTTTGCACATTTTTCTCTAAAAATGACAAATTTTGGAACTTTGATTCAAAATTTCAGTTTGGCCACATTCAACGAACAAATTAAAAATTCTGACATGGGTAAAGAAATGAAAACTGCACAAATGAATGTTGGATTCAATTTGTTCGATGACAGTGGCCATACGTAAATTTCTTGTTTTAGGTCTTTCACAAACATAATTTATCGAATGATGATAGTTTCTCATTTAAAAAATAGACGTGTCCTTATAAAACATTATAAAATGATAGATTTTCACATAGGATCTCAAAGCATAATTATATCCCAAATATTTTGAAAAGTTTTATGTACATCTATGATCGAGGAATGAAATATAGATTTCGGATGATCATCGTCGAATTATGTGATGACAATAATCAGTTCAACATTGATATTTGGACAGTGTATGTCTTTGCTTTTAGGTCCAATTTATCTCAAATGTTGAATATGCTAATAAAATAATTAAAAGACCAATTATCTTCTTGTGTTCTTTTTATTTCGCCGATACATTGATGTTTAACTGTCACATAAATGTAAACATGAAAGCGCTCTACAATCATAGGGAGATAATTCGATCAACATAGCATTTGTATTGAGCTTATTTTACTACGAGCAATAACGTAAACCATGACGATATTTGGACAATGAGTTGTTTGAATACACAATATTTTTCTGTATAAAACTTTTCGTGGTTGTAATCTTGCTCATATCGAAATTAATTAAATAGTTGTTGTTATAATTTATAAAATCAAAACCGTAAACGGACCGGATTCAGCGGCACGAATTTTTAAAACAACAATTCCTCCAGAATTCCAGAGTTAATAGGTAAGTGATTACAGTTTGTTACCTAAATTTATTATTTAACGACTTGGCTTTATATATAGAAACATATTATCAACATTTCAGTCCCTTTTTGCTCTAGATAGGCCTATACGGTATACTACGGTACCTAGATTTCGTCTTAGGTTTTAGGAATAGCAATTTGGAGTGTTGGTCAAGAATCACTAGCCCCCATTTTAACTTTTTTTTTTACCAACCTTTAGAAGAAATGCTGCGGAAAGGGTGTGAAATAAAATTCTAAAGCCTTTAAACACTCACTCTCTTTAAAAAAAAAAATACCAGATCCGCCACTGTTTTGACAGATCGCCGATGTATACATCTGACATGTAAACAAATGGCTGGGACTGGGCGTCAACATGCCGTGCTCAGTACATGGGCTAGTTTTATGATCATCGAATTATACTTTGATATCTTGAGTAAAGTACAGTATCGTATTTTTCCCATGTTTAATAACCATCCCCCAAATATAACATTTAAAACGAGTTAGTGAACCTAAAGATAGGCCTATAGGATTTCGCAGACGATTGAAGTTCTTGTTACAAGACGAGCCTATTTAGATCTATAACTATAAATATGAAATTAATGTTGTATGTTCGTAGATAATATCAAAATACTTACCTACACCGTAATGTTTATGATACAAAAAAATCTTGTTGAATATTACAGACATATTATATATAAATTGTAGCTTAATAAAGACTTATATATAACCTATACGTGCAAACAACTAAGTCACAGTGGCGCAGTGGTTAACGCACTAGATCTACAAGCGAAGGGTCCGTAGTTCGAATCCACTGACAACTGTATTTTTTTCCCCAATATATACGAGTAACCAGAAATGTATAAAGTTATTTAAGAAGCAAGAAATCAGTTTTGATTACCACGCAAAATAATCTGTATATTACGAAAAATATGATATTGTTTTCTGTGTATGAAATTGGTTAATTAGTTTTGATTAATGAATTCAAAAGCAGTGGTAGATTTGTTTGGGGATTGCAATCCCCACCCCACCGGTAAAAATTCTTCACCCCCCCCCCCTTTTTACGCGTGACAACTCCTTTCCCTGATTAGTACACAGTACAGTAAATTAAGCTGTACATTTCAGTATGTATATCCGATATAATGTTAAACGCTGAGCTTAATTATAAGTAATCATTATAACATTTTATTACGAAGATGTGTAGAAATGCGTGTAATGTAAAGACAGCTGCTGAACGATATTATAAACCGCGTAAACCATAAAATATAGATAAAGTTGAATATTCGTTTATTTTAGAATGCCTGGAACAGGACCTAAGTATTTTCCATGTGTTTTATGCAACAAAAGAACAAAGCCACGAGAAAGAAGGAAAATAACTAAACCTGAAATTCGCTTTCTACAAAAACACTTTTTTGTCTCTGTCAAACATGAACATGACACATTGTGCAATGCATGTAGACACAAATACTACGCTTCGGACAGAAAATCTACAAATTCTAAATCGGAAGAAGGAGCTGACGACAACTACTGCCCAACACCGAAACGTCCTAGATCTAGTAGTGTACTCACAAGTCCCCCATCTGTCTCGTTGTGTATACCATCTACATCAAAGAGCCACTCGCATTGCTTTTTGTGTAAGCGCCCGGGACCAAAAATGGTCGTGGTCCCACCAAATGCAAGATTTCGGGTATTTTTGAACTGTGAAATTATATATGCGACGAGAGTATTGTCGAGGAATAGCTTACAATTTAATTACTGGACACATTATGCTATTTTATTTTTACACATGTTTAAAAGAATTTGTTCCTACCTACTGTACAATATAGAAGTATTTTAAAAGCATTTTAGTTGAACATATATTAGAAATACGAGGGTTGTCCCAAAATTCCGTGGACTGGACTTTTAACTTTTAAGGTATTGATTTAATTTCATAAAACCTGTTATATATTATCAATTATACCATTGTTGACCAATAGGCCAATCCGAAAACATGAGTTATCTTTCCTTGATCCGGAACGTAGTACGCTTGCGTAACAGTAGGTTAAGACTTCCGGGTAGTATATTCGAGAAGCGTCATTATCAACAGTGCAGAAGGCCGCAAAGATAATGCTGTATAATTTTACAGTAATCACGCCAACAAATATGTTAACGTTAATAAAAGATCTCAATGCATAGGTTTACTTCATACACGTGCAAATAACCAACTTTGCCTGTAAAAATAATAGAAAATTAATGTTGTAAGTAGAGGAGGACACCCCCCCCCCCTCTCCGATAGGATGTTCTATCGTTAAACTGATGTAATTTCCTACGACGGGCCTGTCCCGAGACGTAGTAAGATTATTCTAACTAACCCCCCCCCCCCCCCCCCATTTTCCAGGATTTCACGTGTTTTATAACTGAAATTAGTATATATCATATATTGCATACATTTCCTCAGGATCTATAGCCCGTGTTTTAATACAGTCAGATTTATAATAAAATATCAGAAGTTACTTGTTCAATATCAATGTAGTACATTCAGTGATGAAAGTTCTGCCACGATGTACGTCTAGGTATGTCGGACTGACACATCTGGATTCTGAAAATGTTCATCTCCTTCGATTGGTGAGTAAAATTTGTAAATGAAGCAGAGGCCACTGACAGATTTCCAGCTGTCTGCCCACAAATTTTATACAGTTTCAAATACAAGTATAACCATAAAGAATTTCGTCGTCACAAACCATCTTTAAACTGACATGCAATGCTTTGAAAATAAAATAACGTATAATTGAACATCCTGAATTTATAGTCGGCAAGAGTATGTACCTGTAAATACAGCCATTTTGAGTAAAATATTCGGAGTTTTACTCAAATTATTTTGTAAATTTGTGGCGAAAGGGGGTGTCTAAATCTGTCATTGCAATTTCTTTTATGACAAGATACGTGCCTATACATAATCAAATAGATTTCAAGGGGGCTAAAACGAATAAAAGAGGGAAGATACAGAGACGTCAAAAGCATTGTATTAGGGGGGGGGGGGGGGGGGTAAACTTACCTATCCCCCAGAGAGTACATTTGAGAATATGCCCCCCCCCCCTTTCCGGGATCACACAGGTCTATGAAAAATAATTTATATCAGTCTAGCAATATTCAACAAAATTAATAAAAAATATTATTTAGTTACCTATTTTACTGCATTTTAAACATATCAGTTGATATTAAAAATCCTAGCTTCATGCTGCAGTGTACAAAATGATTTGCACGTCCACGTCCAGGTACTTTGAAGAAAGTTACCCAATGATTGCAATCTGGTTTATTTTTGAAAGAGTCGATTGGTGGTGGTGGAATAAATTTAGCCCTGATAAAACAATGAAAGCGTTGATTTCCTATTTTAATTGATTTCTTTTATTTTGAAAAGAGGGGGGGGGGGCATTTTACATGTATGCAAGATCTTCTCACCACAGGCACTCGACGTTTTAAATATCTATAATAAAAAAAATTGCCTACAAAATAATTATGTCAGTCGTTATTGGATACATATGTAAACAAATGAATGTCTGGGTGATTTCCAATTTAATTTTTAAAATCCCCCCTCCCCCCGAAAATCACTCCCGACTCGATCAAGAAATTCTTCTTCTTTTTTTCCATTAACATTTTCTAACTCACTCGTACAAATGATTTCAACTGTTCTCGATTTTGAACAGCGCCCATACTAATATAACTATATATATAATATATGCGCAGTCTGACTGTGTTACTACCCGGAAGTTGTCATATTCACACTAAATGTAAGAATACAAAGAGAGATAACTCACGTTTTCGGAAAGGCCTATACCGAAAATTTGCACTTTTATTTACCTTTTTGAGAAAATTAACTATTTACGATAAAGTTGTACTCGGCGACGCAACCTGCGACGTCAACATTTTCTCGCGGTGTTCGCGCGTCTGATCGAGGAAATCCTTCGAACATAAAATCCTTCTTTGATTTTCTTCATTTTTAAAACCCGAAGTACCGAACGTGCACATACTATATGCATTCATGAATTATCCGATAGACTGCAGTGAACAGACGATTTGCTGATTCCCAAAATTTCTTCGATCTCTCGTGCGGTCCGACGTCTTTTTTCCCCGAATAGCGTCATCATTTCGCTGGATATTTGCATCTAACTGTCGCACGATATATCATAATTCATTTAAATATTCCGTCATACTGATAAACATTTCCCAGGTATATAAATGAATATCTAAACAAAATTCCTCTATAAAAATATACTGTCAGAAATAAAATGAACAAAGTATGGGTTTTTTTTCTCCAGCGATTGTAATTTCTTTTCGATTATATTAACCCCCCTCTTTTTTTTACCCTGCGCCGCTTTATGGTTCCCTATAATGAAAAACCTGAATTTTTCCTATTCAATGTCAATTATAAATGTAATATTAATTTTGTTTTTACATATTTTTTATTTAAAACTGTTTGCTCTTCATGTTGTAAAAGTTTAATTTCTCAGTGACGTTAGATTATTGAAAAACGCCGCTTGTCCACGGAATTTTGAGACAACCCTCGTACATGTTTTAATGACGTTAACGTCTGCCGACACAACGTTATACAAAGACAACTTTCCAAGTAACCCTTTCCATCAAAGTAAGCAATATCATGCTATATTTTATTTTTTCATGAAGTACATTGTCATAAGATTCTATTTGGACAATTTCATTAAATTCAAAGAATGGGCCGATTTTGACCTTTCGTAGCTCTAGCTCTTTATTCAGTTTCATTTAGCATCAAATGATACATAGAAGAGGATTTGACATCATATACACTCACTATATATATTAACTCTCTTTGATAATTGAGCCCCTCCTATTCCTCCCCAATGAACCACTGCAACCTGGTTTAAAATAAAATTATTTGTAATTGTGGGTCTTTCTTAATATGCGCTTACTCTTCATTTAGTATAAAGAAAAGTCTAGAATATCTTAACGTTATAGATATTTTCTCTATGTAAGCATTTAAGTCACCGCCCCCGGTGTCACATCTCTTGTCCCCTGTGTCAAAGCCCCTGTCCCGGGTGTCATGAAGTTTAAAATTTGGGTAAATGCTTCTTTACTCTTCATTATCATATACTCAGTTTGTCTACTAGATACCCAGGAGTAGAGAAGAATATTTAAAAAAAAAAAAAAAGCATTTTGTCTATATGGTCATGCCAAAGCACCAGAACCCTGCCCTGGGGGTCATGGACTTTCTACTTTTGGTGAAGGCATTCTTGATTACCATTACTAATATTAGTACATATATATGAAACTCGCTGTAAAATTAGCTAGACATGCAGGGCTGACTGCTTGTTAAAATTACCAGCCCTGCCAAAGACCTGCTAGCCTTGAGAAAATTATTGCGATTTTTACCTTTATTGTTATCTACTAGTTCTACTAGTGTATTTTGTTTCTACCATGTAGATTTTATTGAAAGTTTGATAAACGGTAAAAAAAAAAAGTATATGTATTAATGAATCAAAATCAATGGAAAAAACATACGGTCGTCAACTTTGATTTTCTGCGTAGTTGCTTCAATTAACTGACGTTTGCATTTTAAATATCTCCAGTAGATCTATATATCATCTACTTCTCAAAGAGCAAGTAGAGGCTAGAGATATACTGGCTATATCCCGGAGCAGTTGCTAGTTGTGGAGATGGGGTAACAAATAGACCCTAGTAACTTCGATCCCAATAATAAAATATACTAGGTCTGCTCCTTGGCTTGTTACAACTTTGTTACCAATACAAAAATAGATTTATTCATATAAATTCATTTTGCGGAAATTTTAACACGTCCGGTCGGGCGTCTATACCAGGAAATTCAGGTGGTCGGGCGCACGGTTATTTCACACTTCTATATACCCAGTTTATCTACTAGTGGCCCAGGCGTAGTTAAGATTTTAAAAGAAATACTAGATTGTCACTTTATGACCAATATAGCCACGCCCTAGCACCAGAACACCCCACCCCCATCCCCCGGTGTCGTGAAATTACAATTTTGCTAGAGCCATCCTTGCTCATTATAATTATATATTCAGTTTGTCGGCTCAATATTCGAGAGTAGAAAAGATCTTTAAAGGAGTTTTGCATTTTCAATATATGACCAATATCGCCACGCCCTACCGCAAGAACCCCTTCCCTGGAAGTCATGAAATTTGTAATTTTGTTAGAAGCTTCCTTGCTCATTATTACCATATACTCAGTTTGTCTGCTCCATGCCCAGGAGTAGAGAACACGATTTTAAAAGATTGGACTAATTTTCACAGCTTTTATTCAAAATTCAAAGCCCCTGTAGGTAATGCTTTCTTTTATTATAATCTATTTTCCCCTTCTCCTACAGATGCTACATGCAAAATGTGGTCAATATTTGTTCAGTAGTACTTCAGAGGAAGTTGAATATTGGTAATGCACGGCGAACGCCGGACGCCGGATGGGGAGCAATAGCAATAGGACTTAAAGAGTGACTCGTGTAACCTCATAAGATTGGATGTCGTTGAAATGGTGACCACCTCAAAGAATCCCACCTTTAGCAAAATATATGCGATGTATTCAGCAAAGGTTTATGGTGACGTTTGAGCCTGGTGAAGCCAAAGCGAGAGAAATATACTCCAAACAAGGATTTTACACAAAGAAATTGGTTCGCCTTTGACCCTTGATCTAGAAAATTGGTTCATGGTAACTGTACATCCTCCACCCATGGACGCTCAATGAGTGAAGTTTGAGCCCGACTGGGCAAAAGGTAGAGAAATATGCTCTAGACAAAGACAGAGAGGTTTTTCTACTGTAATAGTGACTTTTGATCTAGGAAATTGCACCAAGGTTACTGCACACCCTCTACCCATGAGTAAAGCTTTGGCAAAGGAATATTGTTCAGGACAAATGAAATCGGACGGATGGTTGGACAGTCTAATCATTGTAGTCAGGTCCTTATAATTACCCTAATCCACATTTAACGTCTAAATCTCAGATCCGGAAGTGTCATCATTATCAAATATAAAGGGTCATATAATTAACTATCGTTTTTTAAACCTTCTAGAAAATCGACCGAGCCTTGCAAAACAGGGTTGTTTTTTGGGGTTTTTTTTTTTATTTATTTATTTTTTTTGCAAAGTGCGTTAATATGGTCGATACTAACGCCCTTTCGAATTTTTTTTTTTTAAAGTGCGTTGACATGGTCCCAAATTTAACGCACTTTGAATTTTTTTATTTCAAAGTGCGTAATTCTTCAAAGTGCCTTGTAACAATGCATGTAGTTGAGAATAACATTTATGATAATACCAAAATAAGACCAAACTGCTTTTAACAGCTATTGTGTAAATAACGGCAGCTGGTCTGCAAATATTTTATTCACAATGCGCTTGCCAGCGTTCTCAGCCAGTCTTTAGTTAGTGTTATATTTATGTACGATTAGTATCATATGAAAAGATAAATTTACCTCCCACTATCTAGTAATTACGAGATAATCATTGTATCTAGGTTCTCTCTTCCACCAATAAAAACTGGGCGCCACCAGATAACTGAAAAATTGTTGAGTGTGGCGGAAACCAAAAATCAATCAATCGTAAATACGAGAAAAAAACTCGTTATTACGAGAGAAAAAAATCTCGTAATCACGAGATCATTATCTCAAATTTACGAAAAAATATATAGATATTAGTCACATGATATATTAATATTAATTTTTCTTTATATATCTCCTTATTCCGTCAGTGAGTTTTGGATGCTAGCGCTGTTTTAAATATAAGAAATCATTTTCCATTCAAAGCATATCAAGTAGACCATGATAATTTTTAGAAAGTTAACTTACTGAATGAAAGTTTATTCATGCATTCAAAATACAAAAAAAAACAACGATTTATTATTGTAAGTCTCTGCACTTTAAATTAATTGAATTAATTAAATTTCACGATAATATAAGCAAATAATACAGTTACACTATCATAATGTTTAGTGTAGCTGTGTAAGAAAAATCAGGACCCTTGTAATTCCGCCGTTGAGTGCACACGGTGATGGTACATATTGTCGTTTGGCACATATCGTCCTCAGTGACGATATGCACGTACCCTCTCGGTACATAATGTCCGTTGGTACACATATACTACATATTGTTGCCGACGATAATTAGCGCAGAAACAAGACATATTTTTTGCATCACTGTACATACTGTCGTCGGAGTTAATAGTGCATTGAAATATATTGTCGCCGGTGTAGAGAAATTTTTGACTCCCATAGAATAATGACCGGGGTCGGTCATTATTCTATGGGAGTCAAAATTTGTCTCTACACCGGCCGTGATAAAAAGGAAGGGTGGCAGTAAGATAACTACATATATAGGTATCTCTGTAGTGAATATTTACATGTAGCTGTGGATAGATGCTGATTTATTTAATGCGAATAGATATTTGGTGTTCCTGTGCGATTCCATTACCATTTTCAATGGGGACCGTGAGTGCTTTTAGCTCACCTGAGCCAAAGGCTCGAGTGAGCTTTTCTGATCATTTGCCCGTTGTCTGTCGTCGTCGGTGTCGTCGTAAACTTTTCACATTTTCGACTTCTTCTCAAGAACCGCTGGACCAATTTCAACCAAACTTGCCACAAAGCATCCTTGGGTAAGGGGCTTTCAGGTTTGTTCAAATGAAGGGCCATGTCTTTTTACAAGGGGAGATAATCACAAAAATGCAAAAATAGGGTGGGGTCATTTAAAGATATTCTTCTCAAGAACCACTGGGTCAGAAAAACCGAAATTTACATGAAAGCTTCCTGACATAGTGCAGATTCAAGTTTGTTCTAATCATGGCCTCTTGGGGTGGGATGGGGCCACAATAGAGGATCAAATGTTTACATACTAATATAGGATAAATCGTTAACAATCTTCTTCTCAAGAACCACTGAGCCAGAAAAGCTGAGATTTACATGAAAGCTTCCTGACATAATACAGATTCAAGTTTGTTCAAACCATGGGGTATGATAGGGTCACAATAAGGGATCAAAGTTTTACATACAAATATATGGGAAAAATCTTTTAAATTTTCTTCTCAAGAACCACTGAACCAGAAAAGCTGAGATTTACATGAAAGCTTCATGACATAATGCAATTTCAAGTTTGTTCAAATCATGGGCCCCGGGGTTGGATGGGGCCACAATAGGGGATCAAAGTTTTACATACAAATATATAAGGAAAATCTTTAAAAATCTTCTCCTCAAGAACCACTGAGCCAGAAAAGCTTATATTTACATGAAAGCTTTATGACATATTTCAGAGTTCAGTTTGTTAAAATCATGGCCCCCAGGGGTAGGATGGGGTCACAAGGGGGATCAAAGTTTTACATACAAATATATAGGGGAAATCTTTAAATATGATCCAAGGTGACTCGGGTGAGCGATGTGGCCCTTAGGCCTCTTGTTTGTTAATCTCATTAAATGATTGTCTCATTTTATATTGATACATTTTAATTCAAAATATGTTTAATATGAAAATATCATTGTTTTAACAAACCACTATATAGCGCTTTAAGCGTATGCATCTTTTGTGTTTACCTTCTTAGTACCATGCATGTATAGGATTAGTACACACCACACGCACACGCGAACGCGCACTCAATATCTTAAGTAACCAGTGCGAAGTGATTTGACCATTAGATATACATGTATACATATGTATGATGACATTAATGAATGGGGGAAAATGCAAACATTTGTGTATATTTACATTTGCAAATGCACTTCCTTATTTGACAATACTAATGAAATCGATGTTCGATTTCGTGCAATATGAATTTGGTCACGTGATCACCTGGCTTCTTGCTTATGCAATGCAGTGGAGGATGTACACCCCCCTCCCACAAATTTAAATAATAGACATAGTGTACGTAAAATTTCAGATTGGCACCCAAAATGGCTGAGTATTGTGGCTAATACTTGACTTTCACACACATCCTTTCGTAAACCCTGGATCCGCCACTGCACTGATATCATAACAGAAACAAACACAGCAGGATATCTATACAGAGTTTATTTTGTAAACAAACTAGAATTAAACATACCGTTCCGTTGTTTCATTTTATACAGTTTTAAATACCGTCGGTAACTTCTGCATTGCGAATTTATAAAATAAAGTTTTGTGATATTGGAAGCGAACAAATGTAGGCAGAGTTATAAGCCTATTTACTTTATGATGATAAGTTAACCTGTTGTTTCCTGGGAACTGCCATCACGGCTATGACTCGACGTGATCATAAGCGAAACTGGTTTCGAGGCTCGAAAAAATTATATATGTTCATGTCAGGGTACCGGTGCGAGTCTGCATCAAAATTCTACAACAGAAATCTCTCAAGTGAACAAAAACTCCGCCAGTTCGTTTTTATTTTCACTTACATATGCTGAAGGTAAATTTTAAAAAAAACGTTACCTACCTGCACTTTGTCTAAATCTGTCCTACTGTCTCGAATCGTCTCCTGCATGGCTACAACCGCGAGTCCTAACGATGAACATGCCGTTGTTTCTTTCCCAAAACCTGACTAAGAGCTTAACGTTAGCTTGACCCATCATATCTTCCATCAATTATCTCAGATCTTTTAATTTCTGTCGAAATATGTGTTCAACAATTGCATTTTCAACTTAGTAGGCTAGACCAACGACAGTTTCTCAATCGCTGATCGCAACCAAGTCACATCACGGATGTAGTTTACTCCGCTCTTCTTGTCTTCATTTCAGTTAACTTTACGCTCTAAATTACCTTTATTTTACACTTGCTTCGTCTTCTTTTTTTTTTTTTTAATCTTTTCAATGAAATATCTATATCTTATATTCTCTTACATATTTTTCCTAATTTTTTATTCGACAAAACTCTAACGAACTATATTTTGTGTTCTACGATCGTTATTTCGGTCATCTGCTACATGATCATGGAAGCTCGGTAGGAACACAAATCAAAATAGAAAATATAAATATAAGAAATAAAATATAATTTTAGAGTATTATTGGGATATGACATGAAGTTGATACGTGATCAAATCTACTACCTTCGGGCGTTATAGGATATGGTCACGTGACCAAATCCTTGTCATATCCCAATAACATCAAAAAATGATATATTATTTCTTGAATATAGTCAAGATTTGTAAAAAATGAAATCAAAATTTAATTTTATATTGATGAGTCTCATTCTTACTCGAGATATGTGGATCAGTACCTAATGCTACATGTACATTTGATAATGGTGAGGGTTTGTGTCGGTACATGTTGTAAAAGGAGTCATATAACAGCTCTATTTATACAGGTTTCACACCTCCATTTTACAATCCTTTGAATTGGAGATGAAGCCTCGGTAATAAAACAAGAATATGAAAAAGTACCTGTTGATCTGACATTTTTTGGTTTTTGAAAATACAAAAATAAACTTATAAATAACATGGCTCTAATGATATTAGTCTTTCATTATTATACCCCCCAAACGAAGTTCTGGGGGGTATATAGCAATCACTGTATGTCTGTCTGTCTGTGCAGATTCGTGTCCGGGCCATAAATTCTTTGTTCTTTGACTTAGGCATACCATATTCGGCACACAGGTGGATCACCATGAGACAATGTGTCGAGTACCTTCATGACCTCTATATGATCTTGACCCTTGACCTCAAGGTCAAAATTGAAGGGTCTTTTTACAATAGATTCGTGTCTGGGCCATAACTTCTCTGTTCTTTGACATAGGCATACCATATTTGACACACGAGTGTATCACCATGAGACAATGTGTCATGTGCCTTCATGACTTCCACATGACCTTGACCTCAATGTCAAAATTAAAGGTTTTTACAATGGATTCGTGTCGGGGGCATGGCTTCTTTGTTCTTTGACATAGGCATATCATATTTGACACATGAGTGTATCACCATGCGACGATGTGTCAGTACCTTCATGACCTCTATATGACCTTGAACTTTGACCTCAAGATCAAAATTGATTATAGGGTTTTGACATAGTTATACCATAAGAGATGGGTGTATCACCATGATATTATGTGTCATGTACATTCATGACCTCTTTATGACCTTGACCTTTGATCTCAAGGTCAAAATTATAGGTTTATGCCATGGATTTGTGTTCGAACTATATATTACATTTTCTTCTACAAAGGCATACCATATTTTTACACTCAGGAAAGAGGTAATTTATACCTATTAACAACACCCTATGGGAGATTGGGGTAAGCTTATTCTTAGTGAGCATTGCTCACAGTACATCTTGTTCTATAACCCGATGAACGAAACAACACTTACAAAAATGTGCGTAAACATGCATTTCATATTTTAAAACTTATGACCGGAACTAAACTTACGCGGGTCGAAAAGTAGATTATAACCCTGAACAAAAAATACAGGTACAGTGTATTTAGCGTTCCTGTTGGAACTTCAATCTATCTGTAAGTAAATTATGCGACACCGAACGACAATATGTACCGTCACACACACTTTCAATCAGATCATTTTGATTTTCTGACCAAGCAACATAAAGGGAAATAGTAGCTTGTTTTTTTTTTTTTTTATTTCCAACAATTGAGCATTAAAATATTATTCCAAAATGGTAAGATCATATTTCAATAGAATTATATATATTCACATCGCACATTTTCCCGTTTACCCCAAAAAAATCTCGTAATTATGAGATATGTTCTCATAATTTGGAGACAATTGTTTTGTAATTACGAGATATATTCTCGTAATTTCAAGATAATTATATCGTAATTACGAGATCTTTTCTCGTAATTACAAGATAACGGAATATGAATTTAATGTTGTTTTACATGATGCTAATGGGCTTTCGTAGTTATGAGGTCTTGTGATGCCACTTCATTTTCGAATAGTACACGCGGTATAACAACAAATAAAGCGTAATAACGTGACACATCAGTGAAACAGGAACACTGTAGAGCGTAGGAAAATATGATATATCACAGTCGTCCAGTTATAAATTATCTTACTCTCATTTCTGTAGTATATTTTCACAGATTTCAAACTATATTCGTCTCCAAGGTCCACTTGAAACCAAGCTATGGTGTGTCCCAGAGCTGTATGTGAGCAGATTCTGTAATCTGTTTGGGTTCTGTTCCCGTCTTTTGCATAACCCGCCTGTAATGTGTTGTCGTATGTAGAACTTTGAGAAACGTTTGTACTTCGTTCTCTGCTCAGGTTTACTGAAATGAGATGTTGGATTGATTCGATTAGTAGGCAATGTTCGTATTTAGTAAACGAACATCACAGTGTTTATGATGTAAGTGCAATTACAAGTATCAACGTAAGATATGGATGAAATGTTTGTGATTGCGTACCATTGAAATATGTAAACCATATACAACGGGTTCAAATTTCATTTTATGTAGCTATCATTAAATAAATTTACCGTGTATAACTTAAATTCACGTCTATTTAATTTCAGTATGTTAAAGTAGCCCATTACGGTAAAATTTTATTTAATGTATCACTCTTTCGATGGTGAAACCGAGCTTCATAAGAGGTGTTTAAACGAGTTAAATAAAATTTTAGTGTAATGAGCTACTGTTTGTTTTCACACAGTTTTAAATTCACTACTTCTAACCCACCCATGTAAACGGAATTTCGTGGGTATTTTGAAATCTTTTTGTCCGGTCCGTCCGTAGACATAATTTGTCTAAGTATATCTTTATATATTTAGCCGTATAACTCTCCATAATTCGTAGCAATATTGACCCTCATATACCCCCCCCCCCCACCCTTAAATATTCTTCTGCATGCATTGCACAATAAAAGTTCCCGTTACATAGAATATCATACACTTACAATCAGGGAAGACAATCGAAATTAGCATTTACCTTGATTTTACAAATCTGTGAATTGACATTTTTCTCGAATTGGGAGCATGAGTTGGAAAATTGGTTTGACACTTTATAGCTACTATTTCAAAATTTGTGGATTTAAGTATCTACCGATAGCAGCAGATTGAAAAAAAAAATGGAGTCTACGGATTTGATGTATAAAACTTGTAAGAGATAGGATACTTTTGTGGAGTTTTTTTTTTTTGTTACACGTTAACCATGTTTGGGCAACACATATTTCATGGGGTCGAATGCACCGTACCCCACCCTTCGTAATTTTTCGGGATCCTCGCCCCGATCATAACTTATTTCGCTGTTTTTGATTAAACTATTTTCAACATACTGATCATAACTGCAGATTGACAACCTATCTCATTGTTTTTGTTAGTTGTAGTCTAGATGTTCTGCATGATTGACCAAGTAAAATAAAAATAACACGCAGCAAATGTATATACTGTTCTAATTTTAAAATCTCATTTCAGTTTAATATTTTATCCTCCGTTGTGCGTATAATATTTTTTCTATCGTAAAACAAAATACCAAACCTAAACTTATTTCCCTGTTCGTATACAAGCAAACACCATATAATTATTTCAAGTACTCCTAAGAAAATAATAAAATGTATCACGGAGTCTGCCTTACAAAGTTCCAAAAAAAGGCATGTCATTTACAAAGCAGCATGTTATTTTTTATAAAAGTACATATACAATGATATTTTAAGAAAATAGTAATATACCAGGCGTTATCGGTTTCTTATTTCGAAAACAATATGTAATAGATATGACCAGAAGACTTATATAATCTGCCCCTGTAATTTCTTCATGAAGTTTGATGATTTCCAGGAAGCAGTGTGCACCAGCACATTGTGTTCTTTGAATGAACTAGAACTTTGCTTTTTAAAAAAATTCCCAAAACCGTATACATGTACATGTAAATACGATCTGTACTGAAGTCGGATTTAAGACTCGAAATCTCCTACAACAGAAATCAGGAAAACCCACAGTAGCATGATTGTATTTAACCAGCATCAATATCATCAAATAAAGATATATATACGTTTACAGTGTACGTTGTAATTTCATAACCTTTTCGGTTGTTTTCTGGGTTGCGAATCAGCAGTATACTTGTACATGAACATCCGAATACAATCATGCAGATTGAAATCGTTGGCGAATTAAAATGAATACGTCATCTTTCACATACCCTGGATATATGACATAAAATTGATAAAGAGGTTTTTTTTTTCCCTTTTGTTATATGACAAAGATAACGTTAAAGACATAAAGTAAGTGTAGCTAATAGAATACATAATATAGCAGTGTCTCAGTCCAGTTAGAAGTAGGATGTACGTCCATTGTATAGAAGCCATTGTTAGAACACGAAAGTAAAATACAGGCTGCATAGGGAACATGAAATCTGATTGAAATGTTATTTTTCAAATAATATGTTTTATGTGATCATTATTAACACTCGTGACTACATGGTTTGCATACATGTATCATGTTATGCAGTCTGTGTTGTGTAATCATCTGGTTTAGTTTCTTGATCACAAGTGAAGGACATGTATCTATTTTACACGTTATGTCATCAGTAATCACAACCAATCATTTTAGCTGATTCAGAGATATGTTATTATACACCTTCATCAGCAGCAGCAGCGACCAAGGAAATAATGATTAAGTGTTACGTGATCATGTCTTTGTAGCTGTCCAAGTGAAAGGAAGCATTAATTGTTATGTGATTATAGAGAAAAAGTTTCCCTCCACCACCCCAATCTTGCCACCTTAATTCAAATGTAATGTGTGCTATTTCATCTTACTGTTTATCAGTTTTTACGGATTGTTTTGTACCTGCTACTATATTTGTGTTGTGTGGCAAAATTTTAAAGTACCACATTATTTTTCTTTTTTATTATGTTTATTATCGAGATTTATAAAAATTGGCAAAATTTTAAGGTGCCACCTTATTTTTCTATTTCATTATGTTGCATTTATCAACTTTTATAAAAAATTAGGGAGATCCCAATGGCATTCTTGTTTAGGTTGTCTGAATTGTAGTTTTATACTCGGGGATCTTCCTATTATAGGGGTTGTAAATAAGTTGTCAACTTCTTCAATCGTCATCAATAAATGACAATTTTCAGCCAACAATGTGTATTATATTGTTAATTACCAAGAAAAAAGCTGCGCGACATGAGAAACCCGGTTCCTTCAAATAGTATTTTATATCCTTATAAAAATGGAGAACATAAATAACCTTTAGATAACGAGCAACAGGTAACGTATTTAAAAATACATCCACGTTTACCAAGATTTAAATGCCGGCAAATTGTCACGGATTGAAGTAGAGTTTAAGCAAAGTTTTAACTCCCGTGTAAATATTAGACGAAACTCTTAATGAACGTATTCATATATATATCACTTGATAAAAAAGTAAACAAGGACAATTTTCAAGATGTAGAAGTTAGTGGACCCCTATCTTAGTTTTCTTTTTAATACATTCTGGAAACAAACATTTTATAAACTGATAAAAGTGTTAGAAATAAAAATGATTTCATGGAATCTTCAAAACAGATATTCATAAGTGAGGGTGACTTTCGCTGTGGAACCACGCATGTACAAATATATGAGTCACTATTCCATAACACATGAAATAGAAATAATATTTTTTACATCTTGAATATAGTACAACGTAAACGTTCCATTGACATACAACAAGCCGAAGAAGTTGTATGAATGGATAATGATAAAGTACATGTAGCGAGCGAATCAAATTTAGTGTGTAAAGTTGTATTTGTTCCAAACATGTATGTGATCGCATAAGGAAAGATACAATGTATTAGTTATACATATATATACATGTATATATCAATATATAGATTTATAAATCAATAACACACACACACACACACACACATATATATATATAAAGCACTGAAAATGCCATGACACTGTTGGTTATTTAAAACTCAAATTTTCGACGCAACCCGCGTCTTTCTCAAGAGACATATATTACATATACAAATAGTGCTTTTTATAAATTTCTTTACTGGCCTTCTATCTTCTCAGATCCGACACTTTAAGAAAGTAGGGTGTTGTTGGGTTTTTGTGCTTATATATATATATATATATATATATATATATATATATAGGGTGTTGTTGGGTTTTTGTGCTTTTATATATATATATATATATATATATATATATATATAAACATCAACTCAAAGATAGTTGTTTGTTTTATATCCCACTTATAATTATTCAAGTCTAGCACTCGGGTAGCAGTGAGGGTTCTTTAGCGTGTCACCGCCTGTTGCAACGCAGAACCATGATTCTCATTTTTTTTTTAAAATGATTTATACCCAGAACTAGATTTTGACTTTACAGAGAAAGAAGTACTGAATGGTGTAAGAAAGCTGAAAGCAGACAAAAGTCCCGGTCCAGATAACATGCTAAATGAATTTGTCAAAACGTTTTCATCAGAAATGGTATTAATATTAACAGTATTATTTAACAAGATTGTACAATCTGGTGAATTTCCTATTGATTGGAGAAAGGCAATTATCATACCAATATTTAAGAAAGGGGATAGTAATGATGTAAATAATTATAGAGGGATTTCATTAATCAGTCACGTTGCTTACTTCATTGATCGATAACAGATTTATGATGTTTAGTTTGGAATATAATGTCAAAACAGATGCACAGTTTGGATTTAAACCAAAGAGCGGTACCAGGGATGCAGTTTTTGCTTTACATGGTATGATTTCAGAAACTTTAAGAAAGAAGAAAAAATTGTATTGTTGTTTTATAGACTATTCAAAAGCTTTTGTGTGAATCAGTACTCTTTATGGAAGAAAATAACCAAACAAAGAGGTAAACTTCTGAGAGTTATTAGAAGTTTGTATACAAACTCCAAAGCTTATGTCAGGAATAAAGGAAATATTACTGAACTTTTTTATATGGACTCGGGTCGTAATTTAAATTAAATTTAATTTATCAGGTAACCGTGATATGAATTATAACTGGCGGCTGCCACTTTTATTTGGCAGTCACCTCTCTCCCTCCCTCCCTCCCCCTCTCTCTCTCTCTCTCTCTCTCTCTCTCTCTCTCTCTCTCTCTCTCTCTCTTAAAATAAAAAGGGTGAAACTTATGTAACCCCCCTCTCCAATAATTAGTAATATGCATGTGTTATACAATTAAGAGCATTATTGTTTGTCGATTATATTGTAGTTTACCTATTTATATGAATGCTCATGATATCAAATGTCGACAGATTCGCGCACGAAAATATGCACTTAATATATCTATGTGTCAGGCACGTACAAGCAGAGAATCCTTCCTTTATTTTCAACGCAAAATAAGATATATTGGCGGACCCCCCCCCCCCAACTTCACTCATTTGATAATAGTAATGAATGGTAAAAAATGTAACCTTTAAAGGACACATCGCATGTTTTTAAACTTTTTAATTTTTTCAGCAAAATTAATTCATTTCATGCCTAAAACTACTTTACATGTGTTTTAAATGAAACAGTTTGCGTAGTTTTCGAGTTTGAAAGCGATGAAATTCAAATCTTGCGATATGCAACTGGTGAATTGAAGGACGAACGGAGACCTCCTCCCTTTAAATAGAAATTTGAAGTTTGGACAAAAGAGAAATCTTTAGTTTCCTGTTTTGTTTGTTACCATTTTAGTGGTTCGGAGGAAATTCTATGATTTTATATGAAAAAAATGCATTGATTTTAATATTGTTTTTTACTAATAGAATTAGATATTTGTGAGACACAAATACACCATAAGCCTGAAAGCTAAACACTTCATAGATATCCCAGGAAGGAGGATCAAACCCCCGGGCCCCATTCCCCTTTTGAAATTCAATAATGATGATATGCAAGTCTGATACGAAACATGAACAATTAATCAAAAATCATACTAGCATTGTATAACCATAAATATTTATAAATACGGTTTCTACAGTGCTGAAAGTTGTAGTGAATAACATATTGAAAACCAGTATGTCGTGGAGCTCGCCTTTAACTTTCATTCATTTCACTTGTGTGATCTCTTGTGCGATATTACTCGGCATTCAGGACGAGAGCAACAATGGAGTAACGGAAAGGTAGGAGGGGGTGTGTTTTCTAAACAAAAAGTTTCATCGATAATAAGAAGCTTCATTTTACATCCTGTTGACTTTGGTGATATCGCATCAAAATTAGACTCAAGTACAAGAAATCTGCACGTCACACAAAATGATATTTTTTTTAACTAGAATAAGCAACAAGTATAATCGATTCAGCGAAAGCAAGAAACAACAAAAGACCCCGATATACGGTAATTGTTTTAATTTTCACCACACACACTCTCTCTCATCCTTTGCGCAAATATCTACCGATTGAAAGTGGGCGTTGAGTTAACATACCAAGAGAGGATAGAATATGTACATACTGTAATTTACAAGAGATTGGAGACGAATTTCGTTATCTACTCAACTGTAATGCAATGCAGGAACAAAGAATGAAATTTTTATCACCTAAACAAATAAAAATTTGCATTACAGTCGGAGAAGTTTCTAAATTGATAATATACTTTATTACACACATGTATTATTTACTAAATGTATATATAAAATTGAACTTTCACACACCACGCAGACGTCCCCCCTCTCTCTTTCACATACCACGCAGACATATTCCCCTCTGTTTCCCATACACCACGCAGACATCCCCTCCTCTCTCCCTCTCTCTCTCTCTCTCTCTCTCTCTCTCTCTCTCTCTCTCTCCCTCTCTCTCTCTCTCTCACCGCACACATCTTTCCGAGTCCTTTTTAAATCGTCTTTTGATGATTCTAAATATTTTCAAACAATGCCTTGAAGAAATACGGGTTATAAGCGCATTCATCCCATGTAGTTTTAGGTCAAGGTCATCTGAAAATCCTGACCCTGCCTAATCGAGTCTTGACTTTGTGCCTGTTTGGCAGTTCGAAGAACAAAATATATACTTAACATACAATGTAAAGCGCCACTTTAGAATAACGAACATTTATAAGACTTATATCAGTAACGTACATACTACTCTGTTAGCTAACAAAATCTAAAAAGCAGATCGCTAAATTAAGAATTTAAATTGGTTTCATTTATTTACAATTTGAACGGATGAAACATTTTTATGTTTGAAGCATCGGAATCGGGATGCATTCGTTTCATTTATTCGTGTTTATCTTCATACTCGATTCATGTTCAGAAACATCTGTATATATGGGTACATCATTTAAAAACTTTTTAAAAAAATTAAATACAAAGTGATATAGAACAGGAAGTCCTCTGCCAAAATTATAACTTTGAGGATCCATAGGGTAAAAGTTCTGACTTCGGGGTGGGGCCAAACTTGGTATATATATTGCATACGTGCAAAACATATAAATGATATCTGCTTTGATGTCATTGATAATAAATTGTAACTAAATGGATATCTAGAAGGAGTAAGTAGTCTTTTACAAACATTGTAAATTTTATGATCCTAGTGGGCAAATGTTTAGTTTCAGAATTTGAAAGATTTCTTTAAGTTTGCTGATACCGTATAAAATGGAAATGTATATTTAAGAATAGCAAAAAAGCATGTATAAAAAAAATACTGGACATTGCAACCTTGGGATGAGTCCAAATTAATCATATCAATTAATCTTAAAACACATCATATTATGCAAACTTAAGTCTTCCATCAGTGTATGCACTTTTGAGGGTCAATTTTTGCATTGTTTGCCCCACCTCTGAGGCCCACAGGGGTGCAGGAGTCCTGGAATTTATAATTTCTGTCCACCTTTTTATCCAAAAGACGTTTAATGTCGATATCGACATCGTAAGTAGGCACGACGATATCGATTCGATATCAATTTGGTTTTGTTGATATCGACGTTAGCAAAATCGGATAACATCTTGGACATGTATACATTTAAGATAACTACGTCATCAGTTACTATTTAATATACAGAAACCGAAGATATTATTTAAAAATCATAAAGTGCTACATGTACCAAAACAGATTGTTTTGTTATATGAGAGAGATAACGTTAAAGACCTAAAAACAAAACAACTTACGGCAAATTCGCAAGTCTTAAATTGCATTACACATTTATTACTTTAAGTGAATGAAGTAAAACTTTTCTGAGGCTTAATTTTCAACATTCAAAAAAAAAAAATATATTTTGCAGTTGGAGTGAATGACCTGACAATAAACCTTAAAATTCCAGTATGTAAAGTTTTGTCGTAAGTCGTAAGTTCTTTTGTAAAACGCGCCCCTGAAGTCACAGGCACTTGTTTCTGTAAATGACTTATGACCTCTGTATACTAATAACAACACAAGGTACCTAGCTTCAAATGACACAGAATGGCACCCCCTGAGAATGTCGGCCTTTTGAGCCTCCAAGGAATATGCGATGCTAATGTATTTACTACCGTTGTATTGTACAATCATTCAACTTAAAAACCATGTATGACATGACTGTATTCATTGCCTCTTGTCGCCGAAAACTGCAACAAAAAATGGCTTTTCCGTTTTATACCACGAAGTGCTATGTACTGATACCGCACAGAATACGTGGTCGATTTTGACTGACTAGCACGCTCTTCTAAAATTACGTTTGGAATTCTTTAGAGTTATTTATAGAAAGATAGAGCATCAGAGATGAATTAAAAATAACAGGCAAAAGGATGATTTTAATGGTGACCATTAACCACAATTGATCTTAGTTTAGAGAATTTCGTTACTAACATTAGGGGGGGGGGTGCTACAAAAAATAAAGGGGACTCCATCCCCCGTATTTTTTTCCACAGACACCTGATAACTATAATCCCCCCTTCTGATTTTTTTTGCGGTGACAATTCCTCCAAAATGTGTGGATTCCTTGTCTCTCTCAACCCAATTTCGATTGATGTAGTTGTTTCACGCTTTTCACAAGCTTTAGAAATTGGCCTTCTACTGGACTGGTATAATATAGAATATACTTATTATAAACAGTATAAGGTATTTAAGGCTTACAAAAAAGCATGTTTACAATTACATAAATCGAAATTAGGATGGAATAGACGGGGAATCCACACATTTCGGAGAAATAATCGCCGCCCCAAAAAAATCAGAAAGGGGGGGGGGGGGGGGGGTTGTGTCCATACTTCAGATGCCTGTGAATTTTTTCATATCGGCACAGATCCGTAATATTAGGGATGCGGGGGAGGGGGTTCGCCGGAGAAGTTGTAAGTTGCACATGACTTGTTTACATTTCCTGACAGACAATGATAAAAATATGATAGTATTGATAAAGACCTTCAGAACCTTAATCAGTGTGTGCAAGGGGGTGGGGGGGGGGGGTCGTTATATAGTGTTCGTCATTGCTGTCTCAATTTTTCCCCTCAGGCTGGGAGGGGGGGTCATTCTTTGCTCCAGGGCTTCAATTCATAACTTTCAAGCTTACATGCATTAATATCTTCTCATTCACTACTACATAGTACTATCAAAAATAGTGGAGGGGCCATTCTCGCAATATATCTTCATTTGCATGCATGAAAATAACAGTTAATGTTAAGGTTGGCCAGTCGCCTCCGAAAAACATTGATATGTGCCTGCAGCGTTCTTGGTACTTATGGTGGGTTTCATAAAACTTCAATGTAACAACAGGTACTTGCCACATCAATACATACCACAAAGTCAATAACACACCACTAAAAAAAACTTTCCTTGCTTTATTTTGCATGCTTCCAAATAATCTTTTATCTGTATTTTCTCTGACTTTCCATAGATCTGCATGAAACATGCAATTGGCAGAAATATTTCTCATACTAGTTAACGAAGTTGTATTTATGGTAAGTCATAATTTCATTATTATCTTCATCAGAAATGATTCCGACACGAAAATATTTTTAAATCTCCACTCGGGAAGTCTTATCTTCTATCTTCCGATGACATGTAAAATCCCGAAACGTACGAACAGCTTTGGTTTTTTTGAGTAACTAAAAATAGCGTACAGCGCCTTCAATTCAAAATTTTTATTTTGTTAAGAAAGCAATATGTTCAAGATTTTTTGGTAATAAACATCGTTATCAATTTATTATGATAATAAAACAATGAGACTTTATTTTTCAACACAACGAATATAACAGTGCGACATTTAACTCCGGACACGACAAAAGTCCGGACTTTCGCCAACCCTTTTATTAAGGATACAAATAAACCCTTTACAAAAAAAGATGGGATTTTATGTCCACAAGACATGCACCAACATTTACACTTGTAACTATTGTAGTTTTTAAGATATTTCACCTGAAATCAAAAAATCCCATGGGATTTTGGAGGGATTTTTAATCCCACTTGGGGGATTTTCACTCCCACCAAAAATCCCATGGGAGAAAAAATATAATTTCTCCCATAGGATTTTAACTCCCGTATTTAAATTTAAAATGGGATACAATGTCCCATAGGAGGAAATGTCCCATAATGAACATGAAATGGCAGTGAATATCCTATTTGAGCATGAATGGGAATAAATATCCCAAATAAAACACAGGATGGGGACTTTTATCCCATGAATACAGTAATAAAGCAGAAAATTGTATCTTAAAGAGTGTTGTTTGTCATGATTCTTAAGAATGTACTTGCAAGCTAAGGAATGACATTAACTTTATATCTAGTAATTACACTCCTAAATTATGTAGACCTATACATGTGTTAATGGATAAATGTCTAAACAACATGAGAAATTAAATTATATTAGAGCTCTGCATTACTAAACTCTTTCCCATGCAATTTTAAATGTATACATATAACCCTATCACAAAAATATCAGAATAAAATTGAACGGTATTAAATTATGCAGTTAGAACACTAACTTATTTACATGCAGCTGTTCATATTCACTATTGACAACCCTTTACAGGTCGTCAGGTGTGAATATTCACAGGAACCGGTATTTTTGTCTGTAATAATAATAGTACGCCTTATGGTACCATCCCCAATGAAAAAAATAACCCAAAAGGAATGGCACCATTTCTTACTCAAAACTTCGCTTCAAAATAATTCGAAAATTCTGCTTTTATCGTCACCCACCCCAATTGTCATTCTGATTCAGTAATCCCAGTGCTTTTATTAGGGGTGTGTGGTATATACCCCTACTCTTATCATTATGTACAGGCTAAATTATCGGTTCCTCTGATATGTTGTGGAATTTTGGAATAGCCTAGCTTACAGTTACAATTTGTTTACAATATATTAAAATTAGTGTTAATTAAGTGCTTACGGTGAAATCTGCTACTGCTAGATGATGCTAAGTTGTTTCGTGAACCGAATCAGACATCTCCAACAAGATTCTCGAAGATTTAACAACACAAGAATCATTTTACAAAATGCATGCTTCGGTCCATCATTCTCCCTCTGACAATCACATTCATTCTGAAGTCAAAGTACTTTCTCCTATACCTTAAGCGTCAAAAAGACTTTGACAGGTAAATACGAATAAACGGTTAACAGACATCTCGACCTTAAGAAAGTTCAGTCCTGGATGTTCTAGTCCAAAAAGAAGTATGACCCAATCTTATGCATTAATTTATTAAATTTCCGGTTGAGCAACACCCAAATCCTCTAGAGACATTGTTTACAGTTATATGACATTACCTAAATGTGTGACACAATATTAATCCACACCTGCTCAAAGGGGCATAAGCACCGAGCATAGACCTAAATTTTGCAGCCCTTCACTGGCAATGGTGACGTCTCCATACAAGTGAAAAATTCTCAAGCAGGACGTTTACGTTTTTGTTTTTTCTTTTGAAAATTTTGTTTTCATTTTTTTTTTAATGTTAAACATGAAAAGTATGACTAAATCTGTGTTGACAGCCAAAATTTTAACCTTCTGGATGCAGGAATAAAAGCAATATTTTAGCCTTCATTCTGCGTTATGTAAACAAAGACTGGAGTCTTTTTATGTTTACATTTAAGGTGGCTCACTACACCGGGAAATAGTTTCTCAAATCAGTACAAATTGATTTAATATTTTAAAAAAGATCCAGAAGATATACAATAAGTGTGTATTTCAACACATGAACAAAAGACTGGTGGATTTGAGCTCAAGATCTGTAGTTCACCAGCCCAATGCTCTCTCTCTCTCTCTCTCTCTCTCTCTCTCTCTCTCTCTCTCTCTGTCTGTCTGTCTCTTGTCCAATGCTTTATTAATTAACCACTTAGCTACCGTGTTATAGACGAATAAATCGATCGATACAAATACTTTCCCAAAACATTTAAATCGCCATCTTGTAACATAGTGTCATAAAGCTTTAGTGTAGTGAGTACCTTAACAAACCAGTGAAATGTTTAATTTTGTAATTGAATTTTCAAAGCATCTTTACTTTTGCACATGCAATTTTACAAAGATTATTCAATAAAGGGTAAAAAAAAAAAAACACTTAAAAATACTTGTTTTTGATCCACTGTAGATTTTAGGAAAATATTAGATTCCTGGGTCAGAGAAATCTAGACATCATTAAATGATAATGAAGTATTGTAAAAAAAAAATTCAAGACTCTCCAATATTGTTTGCAACTAGGAGAAATGGTCACAAGCTATTTTACACCCGCATCCCTCTTGGATCGAACCACTATAACTTTTAGGATAACAATAAATCCTCTCCCAACAATGTGCACATCTGCAAATGGCAATGAAGCATTGTACAAAGTTTCAAGTTTATCAGATAATCCATACAGGAGGAGAAGCATTTTAATGCACAATTTAAGACTTTGTGACAGACAGACTTACAGATATGGACAGAAAGTACAAAAACCATATAATTATATGAAATGAATTTGCATGTAAAAAGTACATGAAGTGCACAATTATGATTTAAATGTAATTATCATTTTTATTAGGAATTTAGATGTCTCCTCTTTTTGCAAACAATATACACATCTATATATGAAGATGAGATATATAATGAGGATATAAAACACTTCTAACAAAAATGTAAACAAATATGTGCAATGCGAGTTTGAAAATATGTATGTCTTAAAAAGTGATTGACTAGATATCAGGAAGCAAGCAAGCTCACTCCATGTTACTGTGCTACAACTAACTGAAATTCACTACATTATCCAAAATCCACCCCAAAAGAACCAAAACCTACCAACACTAAATACCAATATATATCCATGTGAGGTCAAGGTTTCAGGAGTGAAACAATGTGTTTTTTAAACTTTAAATCTCATTATGTTTTACTTTTGTAGGATATTCATAATGTTGAAATTGATTTAAAGCAATCAATTTTCAATTGGAGATACAAGGTACATGTATGCACATAAATGTACCACCCTGAATCTCATATCATACATGTACCTTATTTTATAGCTGGCAAAATTATGAAATGAAATTTAATGTCACCACAGAATTTATAATTTCCGTTTCTTTCTCTCAATTCACATGGAGACCTCCTTTTTTAGAGTCTTATTTTCTTTTACTTGAATGTTCTAAATTGAAATCTAAGGAATAATAATCTTGGAAGAAAAATCTACATGAAAATATTTTCTACTTTGAGAAACAAAATGACAAACATAACTGTTTTAAATGTAAGTCAGAAATAGAAAAATAATTCAATTTATTGCACTTACATATGTAATTGAAAGAAAATTCCTTTGAGTACATGATTTTAGAATGAAAATAAGATTGATTAATATTCAAAAAAGTATTTCAATTTCTTCAAAACTTCAATCTTCAGATGATTTTCCATCCATTGACACCCCAAATGTATGATCACACACATTCAGCAGGAACATCTGTTCCTCAAATCTCCTTCACATAACACTTGACTACTTTTGAAATGCAATTTAAGTCTTTTTAGAAATTAACAAAGATGAGTGTACAGATTCATACCCTAGCTGTTGATGATTGCTAAAACTGATCACTACTCAAAACTCTGAAACAAATCTTTCTGGATTTTTTTGTATTTCACACACACACGCACACATACACGTACATGCATACACACATCAAAAATATCAACAAGACACTGACCTTACCAGTCACCTGAGTTATTTAGTTAAAAGTATTACTAACCTCAATATGAATGAAATCTATATAATACAGTAACTTTTCTTGCTCTAGGCATGCATTTATATGCTAAATTCTAATATTCAGTAGAAGTATAATATAAGGTGTAATTCATTCCCCCAAAATCATCTATACTGATGAAACATTTTACAATTATAAACTTGATATACACTTTTAACACTATTTGGATCTGACCTTGAATCAGAACCCTGGAGTTGCAAGTGTCACAATTTTTGTACATCTCTTTCTGTTTTTCTTGACAATGCATCCATCATTTATAATATTCTAGTGTCAACAAAATTAAAGAAGGATTCTTTTAAATCATAAAGACATGTAATTACTATGACCATTTTGGTTCCATCTATTTTAAAGCTAGTATCAAAACCTTTAGATTCTAACATGTATATATAAACTGCGTTTTTAATTATCAAATACCAAAAAAAAAAAAAAAACCCCACCCAAAAACCAACCAACTTTTAGCTATTGATCTTAATCATAGTGTTTTATTTTGATAATTTAATTTACAGATACATGTATAAGTTGTCATAATGTCATTTAATTCTATTTTATTGTTGCATTTCCTCTTCTTGCCCTTGTAAAACACCTTAGAGTAATAAACTGTTTTATATAAGGCTGCATGTATATAAATTTTATTATTATTATCACTGATCGAGGTCATGAAATTTACAATTACCTGTTCTACCTAAAAGCATCAATAGCATTAAGGAAGATGTTATCTAAATTTAAATGTTTTACACATAAACACTATATATCAAGTTTGGTTCCTCCTGGAGTCAGAATTTCTACCCTAGGAATCATGATATTTACAAGCTTGATGTTTTGTTTACTGTCACAACAGAAGCTGACCACTAGCAATAGGTCACATGAGAGAATCAATTGACCTAAAAATCTATCAATTAACATGATTGAAATGTTTTAATCTTTATATCCATGATAAGATATTCTTTATATATTTTATATTGAATTCAATTTGGTACTTTGACCTCTTTATTTTCAAAATAATTGGAATTATGTCTATATACATACATGTGAGAGTTGGCCTCCATGTGTCCAATGAAGAAATTATGAATAATGGAATCACAAATTAATGATTGTCTAATGCTTACAGGGATGGATCCAGGAATTTTTGAGAGAGGGGAATTTTACCATTAATTTTGGTTATCAAGGGAGGGGGTCCACCCTCAAAATGTGTTATTTTTACTTTATTTTAGCAAAATTTCCTGAACCAGCACCCCTTCTGGATCCACCACTGGGTTATCATTTACTCCTTCATTCTTGATTACAAACCTAAGGACACTAAATTGTAATTTCACCTTTTTTTTTTAATTTGACAATATTTCATTATCACACAACAGCAAAATTATGAAAGCATATACATGTACGTACAATAATAGCAAATTGATTGTTCTGACATATCATTTGATATACATATATATTCATAAGAAAATTTGAACTATCATGCATATTACAGATTATCAGTCATCAAGATTTTTGTTGTGTTTTTTTTTTTTTTTTTTTTGTTCAAAGTAATTTCACATTTTGAATCTTGCTTATTAATTGATATGTTGATATGGAATCAAATGACATGCATGCACGCAGAAGCTATGTGAAAAATGTCAGATCTTGTGTAGCAATTTGTAAACCCAATGATTACAAAGCCTATTAGTATTCTATATCAGTAAAAGAAAATCCTATTTTAATTCATATTTTGCAATAGATATGATAAAAGGAATAAGCATTTAATAATAATTATCAAAATCTTTAGTTTAAAATTGAAAAACAATCTCATAAAAAATATAACATATATTTTACACATGCATTTTTGTAAACTTTACAAAAGGAACAGATTTCCCCCCTGAATTTATATAAAAATCAGTATTATGTCCTGTGACATTTTGTTATTATGCTTTAATAAACTTCTAATATTGACTTTGTCCTTGCATGGTCACTTTGTCCATTTTTTTTTTTTTTATATCTGTACCCAGGTTTTGTCTTGTGACTTTTACCCCAACTAATCCCTCTGTGTATAATACACATGGGATGTTCTTTACAGCTCAGCAAGCCCCTGGCTTTGTTTCTCATTGTTCCTTATCTACAATTACTGGGTGAATGACTTTGTGAGGTTGTAATTTGCCATCTAATACTTTTATAAGCATTTCATATCATGATCAACATGTCATGCTATTTCAGTCAATATTATAAATAATTCATTTGACACATAATATGTAATATTGTAGGCTTATATGGTAATATTTGGAAAATAATGGCAAAGCAATTCTCAGCATGAACATTGAAAATTATGTTGCAATATACATGTACATCACCCAATACAAAGGCAAAGGATACATTTTAATTTTTACGTTTAAATTCATATGAAATATTGTGAAATTCATAATCATGTGAATGCATAGCTGCAGAACTGTAGCTCTCTGAGAAAATATTAATTGGTACAGATCTGTCCCAATATTTTCTCAGAGAGCTACAATTCTGCAGCTAGTGAATGTGGTTAACTTATACTATCATTAAGATATGTAATCTCTTTCTAATATTTGTTTAATTTGTACCTTTTTCATATTGTACAACAAAGTATAATTTAATGCACATTAATCCTCGAATTATAATAATTTTTTTAAATTATTTTTTTTTAGGCTTAATTTTTTTTTATTTATTTGTACAAATAGAAATTAAGTGCATCATAATATATACTTTTAAAGGTAAGATGTACAATTGATATATAATCACTCATACCAACCATTCATACCACTCAAACATTTCAAAACTATGGATTATAAATTTTGATTAGTGCAAAATTTGTTAATTTCTATAAGGTCATCTCAAATCTTTTAAAATCATTTTAGTGACTTTTTGGGGGAAAACACCTGAAACACTTTTAAAGCCAATTTAAATGGTCCAGGTCAAGCATATTTTGCTTTTAGGCCAAATCTTTGTAAGATCATTTGTGCACTTTGACAATTATTTCTAAATATTCGGGCTAGTATAATGAAGAAGTATGGATGTTTCAATTTTCATTAACATTTAATACCAAAACCATATCTCCTTTTCTTGACCAAAAAAGCCCCCCCCCCCCCCCCCTCCACACACACACAGTGAGGTCTAGATCCGCCACTGTTTAATCTGTGATTTTGGGGCGAAGTTGGATCAATTTCATTTTATGAACAGGTCCAGTGGTACGATGGATTTTTCATTTTCAAGACAAATTAATAGAAATATAAATTGTTAGCCAGTAAAAAGAAGTAATGATTTAAATCAGATACTTGGAACAGTGTTGATGTTAACAGGGACCTATATACTAGTTAGTATATAGCTATGATGTTAACTTATGAAATTCTTATATTGTATACAAGATATTATCCAACTAACAGATAGACTTTTGCAATTATATCTTATGCATTATGAACTGTAGCTAAACAATATCACTATTAAAATCTTATGTCCATTTCCATGTAGTTGGGAATCAATTAAGCTTTCCTGGTTCCGATTTTGGTTTAATTTTTATTTTGTGAACATAAATCAATATTTGTCTAATCACAGGAACCGGTAATTTTGTCTGTAATGATAATAATGAGAGTCTATACGATACCACCCCCCCCCCCCCCGTGTTTTTATTAAGAGGTGGTATTGAATACACCCGTAAATATCATTACAGACAAAATGGTAATATATTTACAAGTGCACTCTACGTATTGTTCTCCACGAGCAAGGGGACAGGCACCGGAAGTACGGATACATGTATTTAGAGATTGGCCTTCTACTGGTATATAATAAAATGAATTTTATTGTACCGGTAGAAGGCCAATCTCTATACCGGTAGAAGGCCAATCTCTAAAGCTTACAAAAAAGCGTGAAACGATTACATGAATCGAAAGAGGGATGAAATAGACTACGAATTCATACATTTCAGAGAAATTATTCCCACCAAAAATAATATGAAAAAAAGGTGGGGGGGGGGGGGAGTAGTAATATCCATATTTAAGGTGCCTGTGCAGGCAAGGGCGCATCCAGGAATTGTTTAAAGGATGAGCGGATTGCGACCCAAGTTTGTGCCTATTCCGCCCCGGCCCCAAAGATGGGTGAATATCTCAAACTGGTAAAATGACAAGTTTTGTTTAAAACTATGGAAGTAAAGTGGAGTGACTACAACCCTCTCGATCCGCCACTGATGAACAAGAACTACATTACGGGGATTAGGAAGCACAGGGTTCATTTAGAATAATTGTAATCTTTAAGGAAATCTTCGTGGAGCACATTATCGCAAATAGTTGCTGAAATTGAACCTTACCATAATTCCGCCGGCGAGGATTGCAGCTATTTTCACTTTCACATCGCAGGAGGTGCGTTTGATGAGCTATCAACTTATACAGACAGTATCTCCTCATATCTACATGTACAGGGGCGGGTCCAGGAATTGTGGTTACGGGGCGCCACTTTATGAGGCAGTGGGTCCATGGCGAAGCCCTGGTTGGGGCCCAGGGGGCGAAGCCCCCGGAAACTCCTGGGTTTTACAAATTTTATGGGGCTTGAAATATTTCTCCTATTTAGTCATTTGTATTACATGTATTTTCTATCATTTTAATAAGGTGAAATTAACAAAATGACCCAAATTTTAAGGGTTTTTTGGGAAAATATTAAGTTCTCCCAATAAAGTAATTAAAAAAATTAAAAGATTTTGTCATTTATTTCTCTGCCTGCGCCACCTCTAAGTCCGCCACTGATGTATATTGCAATAATCTACCAGAATATACTGACACCTTATAGGTGATACTTCATTAGTACAAATGGACACCACCACCACCACCATCCCTCCAAACGGAGGGGGTGAGACTAACAACGAAAGGGGAAAAACACATTCCGCAAATTATAATATACATGTAACAGGCTGTCTTTGCATTTAGTCCGAGTGTTTTCAGTTATCTTTTTAAAAATTCTATATATTGATTGCAACACAAACATCCTATTATAATTACATGGCGATGATAAAGTCTCAGTAAGTTTCCACAAAGCTGAAAATTGGTATACACCATATTGTACAAACTGATACAGAACTAAAATATTGCGGAAACTTATCAAAACTTTGCGGTAGACTATCAATATAGCAATGTGCATACTAAAACAGAACAGTTTCTGCAAACCGAAATTTACGCAAACGTGATCAGCTTTCAGCAAATTTTCGTTGCGGAAACTACTTGAAAACAACGTAGATATGTCAAGTTTCAGCAGGACACACCAAGTTTTTGCAGGGAGAAAGCTTTCAAGATGAAAAATGAGTGCGGAAACTTGACGAAAACCACTTGTACACCTAAGTCTATGTAGTGAAATTTGTATTTTTCATCCATTTGTAAATTCCATGTTTTTAATGAAAAGAACTTACATGTATATAAATTGACATTAGTAAATACTATGTAATATTGCAGGTAAATTTTGTAGGGTATATAAGCGAGTGGGGGGGGGGGGGGGGGGGGATTCAGACCAGCTTTTAGTGTTAGGAATTGCATGCTTTAGTCCCAGTTTGTGTTACTCTGAAGTGAAGTCCCAATTGGTTATTAAAATGCACGCACATAGATCTATACATTTCCATACACCTATATTCAGTGCAACCCCCCACCTAAAATTTTCAAATTTAAGGTAAATCGCGGTATCTTGTTTAAAAAAATGTACTAAACGATAAAAGAAGCAATAATTTCTTCCACTCCCGGAGAAATAAATGACAAAATCTTTTGATTTCTTGCATTACTTTATTGGGAGAACTTAATTTTGTTCTAAAACCCATAAAATTTGAGTCATTTTATTAATTTCACAAATGACTAAATAGGAGACATATTTCAAGCCCTGTAAAATCCCGGAGCTTCCAGGGGCTTCGCCCCCCTGAACACCACCAGCACTTTGCTCTGGGTCCACTGTGGGCCTCAAGGCGGCCCCCGGACCCCCTGCCTCATAAAGTGGCGCCCCCTCCCTGTAACCGCATTTCCTGGACCCGCCCCTGATATTACGAAGTTCATACAGCCCGAATCATCGAAGCTTAGACTGGGTATTTTGAATTGAAGATTTTAAGATTTCCAAAACGCAGTTTGACAAATAAAAACGGGTGTGTAATGCTCTAGTATGAAATTATATTGGAAAAGAAGAATCTACACGCGTGCAAATGCGCATGCCTTTCTGCTGTCTGACTGGCTCTATCCTTCCGACTCTCGCGTTATAATCTAGGGGATAATTGAATTATCTCTCAAGATCCGTGCAAATGGCCACATTTAAGTAATAGACAATTGTGTAGTATTACATGAATTTACATTTGTTGATTTTAAGGCAAGATAACCATGAATTATGTATTGTATTCAGAGGCGGGTGCAATATTTCAGTTTGGGGCCCGGAGAAATTGCTGGGTGGGTGGGTCTAAAGACCGCCTTTAGACCTCAGTAAGTCCAGGACAAAGTCCTGGGTGGTTCCAGGGGACAAAGCCTATGAAAGCTCCCGCTTTTTTCTTTCTTCTTTTTATTGCGAAAACTAGCACCAGTACTCTCTAAAGTATTTTGATTGCATATCTTTATTCTTAAAAGCTGTATATTTGGCATGCGCATATTTAATATACATTAATGGAAAAAAAATCTAAAACTATATCGCATTAAAAGTGTACAAATTAAGTTTACTTAGTTCATTCCCAACATTGGGTGCATGATCTTTAGTTCCTTAGAATGTATTAAGTACTAGAGACACACGTTACATGGATATGAAAACAGACACTCAGATTTGATTGATAGGATATTGTTTAAGTTTCCTCTCGAGAATTTTTCACTCATATGAAGACGTCACCATTGCCGGTGAAGGGCTAAAACATAGGCCTATGCTCGGTGCTTACGGCCTTAGAGCAGGGAGGGAATTTATCGTGCCACAGAAGTTGAGACAATGGGCCTCGGTTTTTTGCGTTCTCATCCGAAGGACTGTCCCATTGGGTCGTCTCTTACGACAGGCAAGGAGTACTGAGGACCTATTCTACCCGGTGTTGTAAAGCATAAAATCCCCCCCCCCTCCCGCATAGACTTTTCCTCCGAAAAAACGGGCCCGGGATAGACATTCCCCCCGGAAAGATGGGCCTGGAATAGAATTTCCCCTTACGAAGAATTAACCCGGGTCCAACCCCAACCCCCTAAGAAAAACCGTCCCAGTATAGAAATTCCCCCTAAATGACAGTACACCCCCATTCTTACATTTTAGCTATGTATCTGTTTCCATTTCTATTACTAGAATTCTCTTGCTTATTTAGACCCAGTAATTCTTCTGATTATTTTTGTGTGTGTGTATCGTGAACAATCATCATCTTATGATTTTTTATAAAAAGGAAATTGCTCAAATCGTGTAATGGTATATCAAAATTCATTCAGACATCTTAAGTCTTTATCGTTATTTACTAGTATCTAACATTTGAATTAGTAAAGTTGGGAAGAACTTAAATGATTTTTTAATTTAAATAAACGAGAAAATTGAATTACTTTTATTTATACAGTTCATCTATTTCACTTTTCAGATATTTTAATTATACATCTTATAGTCACGTCGCGCACGGTACTGGTGTTACTTTCATACGTGCATTAGAAAATGTTTCCGCTATGTTTACACAGTTGTATATTTTGTGGATTATTAAAGTCTTATACATCAATGGCAAGGAAAATATATAAATAATAATAATAGCTTATATAAAATATAATTTACACGCATTATATTATCAATAACGGAGTTATATACACGCAGATGTCGTCATTTTTCGTTGTCCCGCGTTACATGAAATACGCATACGCTTTATCCACAGATTAATAAAATGATTGATTTTGTCCCAAATAACGTAAGAATTGGTGTATGATTGTGACGTCCTTATCTAAAAACCATAAACCAATTACTTTAAACATTTAGTTCATAGAATTGATATAGCGACCTTAAAAATGGCAAAGACAGTGCCTGTCAGTGGTGTCCCGTGTTTGTAGATAGACTGCAAATGCAAATCATCATGACCAGTAGCACGCCTAATACAGGGGGAAGTTGACTATCCTTGTTACATTTATAATGTACATGTATCGTGGAGCACAATGTATACCAGTATTATAAAATTCTGAGTATATCCATGAAGTAGATTGATTTTATCGGTGTCCAGTGAAATGTCCTTTTTCTACAAATACCGCGCTTTTTAAACAATTCTACCATTTTATGTCTTATTTCTAAGCATTATTCCAACGCGAATATTTTAATGAATATAACTTACAGAAAGTACATAAAATTTACTATATAGAATATACAACATTTCATTTTATCCCGCGTCCATTTAGGAAAACGAAAAGATACTTAATGTCCAAATAAATGTCCCATGTGATTTTGTCGCGCAATGACGCGACGTCAATGTACACAACCTACGTCTAGCTAAAACGTAAAATGTTGCTTTTATTATTTTTGAATTATCTAAATTAAAATGATTTTTAAAAATAGTATACAAGGTATTTAAGCTATTGCATGTGTATCTCATAGATATGTTTTACTCTAGATCTGGTACATATACTTTAATTGACTTTATCAAATGACAATTGTACAGACTACATTTTGTTGCATGTACTACTGTATGTCATCGTCGCAAACCACGGGTTATTGTTTCATTCTATTTCACATACGTTTGTGAAATAGAATGAAACAATAACCCGTGGTTTGCGACGATGTACTGTATGTATGCATATAAAAATTCAGCATTGAACAGATACACTTACGGTGTGTAAAACGTTGCAATATTATACAAATCTTGATTTATATACGAAACTCTTTAATCATATTCGATAATCTTGTTATTCATATATGACAAAATTTTAATTATATTCGATAATCTTAATATTTATATGCGAAAATTTTGATTTATATTCGATAATCTTGTTATTTATTTACATTTGGTAACCTTGTTATTTATATTCGATAATTATATAAATCTCGATTTATATTCCATAATATTTGATTCGTATTTGATAATGTTGATGTACACATGCTAGATGTACGCATGAATTTAGTCATATTGATTGTAGGTGAAATGCATAATTTCAAAAATTGATAAAAGAATTAACTTCATTGACCATGACCTGACCTCGGATGTCTTAAATTTAACTAGAGGAGCTACTCTGCTAAAATTAAACTTTAATAAATATACAGCACTACCAGCCGTGAGACATTTGGCCTACTGCCTGAATTGAATAGTTGACCTTGCCCTAATATGCTGAATAAACCCAGTAGCTATGTCGAAGCTTGGGTGGCTGCCCTGTAATCCCCCATAGGCTGCTTACCTAGCTGGATTAACAAGTGTGATACAAATTTGAATATGTATTAATCGTAATCAGAAACAGGGTGCAAATTTACATATATGGCGGAAAGGGTCGCGTGCAATTTTTTGTGGGGAACTGGGGAGGCGGCCAGTTTGACTACCAACGTAGGGGCAACACAGGGGGCCTTATGTGGACATTGGTGCCTGGACCTGAACGGGTGATCATCTAAGGGGGAAGAGATCTCTGCGCATCTCAGCTGTCTCCTGCGTGCTACCTGGTTTAAAGAGCAAGTACAGAGCAAACTGTGGACCCTCCTACAGTTTCCAACATGCACCAGCCAGTAGCATTCCCTAGGAGTTGGATGTGAGCACAGGCACCAGAACGGTGGATATATATAGCGTGTTAGATCTTATGTACCCCCCCCCCTTCCAATGAATGAAAGATATATACATAAGTCACATATTAAATGAATTGAATGTCAAAATCTTGTTAGAGTATCAGTGACGTGTTGAACAACCTCACTGTTGTATTTAGGACCCAGGTGATCTCTGGCGGGTGTGAGCGATTGCCCCTGGAATATTTCGCCCACATGCGTTGGTACTCCAGAAGAGTAGAGGAAGCCCCTCTCTCTCTCTCTCTCTCTCTCTCTCTCTCTCTCTCGTAGAGTAAAATAAAAAAAATTCGCATATGAATATCAAGATTTCTCACATATAAATCAAAATTTCCGTCCGCATATAGATATCAAGATTTCTCACATATAAATCAAAATTTCCGTCCGCATATAGATATCAAGATTTCTCACATATAAATCAAAATTTCCGTCCGCATATAGATATCAAGATTATCGAATACAAATCAAGATTTCCGCATATGAATAACAATATCATTAGATCAAAAGTTCAACATCTGACAAAAAAATCTAAAGTCACACGGTTTTCACGAGACCACCCCTTCAAAACTAAATATGATATATATTGAAACTAACCGATTCGCAAGTAAAACATACGAGTATAAATAACACTCTGTATACCTTTTCTACTGTTTATTCAGAAATGAAAGTGAACATTAAAACGTTAAAATGTAATATTATTTGGAAGTTTTTATCTCTCACTTCAACTCACCGTGGTTATTATTATTATTCATTTATAAAGCGCAAAACTACATATACTTTCTATGCGCTGGTTGTTGTTTTTTTTTCCACTAGAGCGTGATCGATGTAGATCGATGACAGAAACGTACGGGAGTTTTTAACCCCCCCCCCCCCCCCTTCCGTGTTTGGCATTAATAAAAAGTATTAAAGAGAGCAATGATTATTAAACATAGAGACTTGAACAAGTCTATATATATCCTAGAAAAAACCAAAACTGATTTTTTTTACTGTGTTCAAATTTTTCAGAGGTCATATTCATAAGAATTGCAAGCCTTATTTCATGGGATGGTTACCTGTAAAATGCGAAACGAAATCGAAAGGAAACGAAATCTACCGAAGCAAAACGAAACCTACCGAAACGGGTACCCTTATTTCATACGACATGCCTGCTGTTGTAGGCACGGTGAAATAAATACAGTACGTATACTTTGGAGTATTTCTAAGAATTCATAATTTTTATGAATGTACACTATACACGTACAAAGATTTATTTTCAATTTTTAAACATTAAATCATGCATGTGCTTTAGTTATGATATTACAGCTTGGAGATAATGAATTTGTTTAAAATGTGACGTTGCTTTCGTGATTATATTTTGCCACAATTTATGACGTTATAAGTGTAACGTAAAGTGACACCAGTACCGTGCGCTTAGTGAGTCGATTTTTTACGAAAAATCCTACTTATATTGACCATCGTTAAAGTCTTTTGGTAAGCATATTGTATTTACAATAAAAATATTTGTTTGTTTTATGAATATCGTAATATTAATGAGCGCATATCTATTTCCTTAAACTATTATAACAAATGAAATCCGGAAACAGGGGGGGGGGGGGGGGGGTTATATATATACCAGGGCGATTTTTCCGCCAAAGGGGAGACTCTATACTGATTTTGTACATAGGGGGAAATTATATCCTGGGGCGCAATTCCGGGCCCGTTTTTCCGGGGGGGGGGGGGGGGGGGGGGGTCTATGATACAACACCGGATCCCCACGGGATGAAACATATCTGATATACATATTACATGTAAAAGCCCTACATTAACTGGATACTGGATATTGGACTACAAGGGCTTTGCAATTGAGGACTAACCAAATCACGGTTAGGGTGGTTCGGGAGGGGTTGTCCCCCTCCCTTACGGGAGAAAATATTGAAGCATTACAGGTAATGATCAATTGCAAGCACATTAAATTCTTATCTTTGAAATGATGGGGGGGGGGGGGGGGGGTTCCATCTCCACACCCCTTAATTCTGCAAGTGAGACTGTTAGTTAACGCTATGATAAAATTTAGAAGATATAAAACAGAAAGAATTTTGATACAAGTAAAAAGTTTCATATATTTTTGGAAAATTATCTAGATGTGCAATATTTAGGATTAAGCTCAATAAAAATCCGAAGTACGTAACATTTGATAAGGGTAATTTTCGCATGGGGCGCCTCTATGCCGGCTTGATTAGATCGCGTCGTATACGTACATTTAATGACAGAGTGAAATTTTAGTGTTTTTATTGAAGAAAATATGTGGTTGTCATAGACAAAAAACTCCGCACTTTTATCGTGTCCAGAGTTAAATGTCGCACTTTTAAAGGTATTTTGTTGATTAGGAATATGCATTGATTGATCACTATTTTACGATCAAGTGTTGCATCTATATATTTTGGAAAATGAACTATACGTGATGGCTGGTCGAGGGGTTGGGGAAAGGGTGGGTGCTTTGATCAGTCCGCTACTAAAGTTTTCCTAGTAATGAAGACAGTATTAGTTCTTCATTGTAAAATCTATTTCCAATATCAACCGTAACTATTTCAACTCCAGTAAAGCTTCCACCAAAAAATTACAACAAACAACAAATCATCGATACATAAATGTTCGAGATTATGTCTCTAGGTAGTGTCAAAAATAACAACGAAATCTTTCTTTGGAAGCGGAAGACCATAATGATAACAGAGATAACAATGAGGTCTTCAGTTGGAAGCGGAGGACCTGAATTACAGTAAACAAAAAACCCATTTATACTAGACTAGATAGGTTAGGGTCAATGGCTTATGATCTCGTGTCTGACGAAGCGTAACGTGTAGAATATAATAGGGTAGATTGTTAATTGGGAATACAAAATGACTGACCAGTGGGACCACTATTTTTTTTTTATTTAAGTAGTGTCAAGAACAACGAAATCTTCCGTTGGAAACGGAAGACCTTAATGATATCTTATTCAGGTTTCCATTTGGGAGCAGAAGACCTTAACTACAAGACTTGTTCGGTTAGGGTCAATGTGTTATGTTGTCGTGTCCGACGAAGCGTAACGACTAGGATTTAAAAGGATAGTTTGTTAATTGGGAATACACAATGACTGACCAGTTGGGCCACTATATTTTTTTTTATATCCGAACTAAACATCGTGTGATTATTTCCTGTACATATATGAAGTATTCAAATTGTACATTGTATAGAATATCAGGGACTAAGTAGAGTGATTGAACAGTATTTTCCGTTCAAGTGCCATTTCTATCTGGTCAAAACGAGCCTTTTGTCAATTTTGGACCATAAATTCTGCAGGAGGAGGGGTGGCTTCTGCTCCTCCGCCGCTAAAGTTTTGGTTTTTTTTAAATTTCAAAATATTCATAAATAAACACCGCACGATTATCTATTCTAAATATTCAAATTATTCAAAATGTTAACGTTGTCTATTTCAACTTTCAATATAGTTAGGAAGCTAAGTGAATAACGCTGAATTTTACCGCAGATATCCATTGACTTCATTTACCTGATTATTATAGATCAACACAATTATATTTATATGTGTACTTTTAAAAAGTGGCGGATCCAGGGGGTTAAATTGCAATATGAATACTTTACTTTTGAAGAAAGAAAAAATAGAAAACCCAAACAGATAGAAACTCCAAATAAACAATGAAACATACTAGTAAAGATCACAGGAATTTATCACGTACAAAATCAGTATCTAGGTAGTATTAGTGGGTTAGTGTCTGACGAAGCGTAACGGCCAGAACTCAATGGTGAAGTTCGTTAATTGGAATTACACAATGACTGACCAGTGCTTTACGTCCAAGGGTAAAAATGGGCCACTTGTCAATTCTAGAAATTGAACTGTGCGAGGGAGAGGGGGATGTTCGCTCTCGGTCATCCACCACTAAAGTTAATAAACATCATATGATGAATTCCTTAACATGTATATATGTAAAGTATTCAAAATGTTAACATTAAATTTACTTGTATTTTAACTTCCAATAATGTTACAATGATAGATGAGTACCGCTGTTATAGGCATCACCAAAATTATCTAGCTAGTGGCGGATCCAGAGGGGTAAGAAGTAGGCATAAAATCGTGATAACAGTACTTTGCTTTTGGAATAATGATAAATAAACCCTGACAAGACAACCCTGATATATATATATAAATGTCCGTGATCATAGAAATGTATCACATAAAAAATCGATGACTAAGTGGAATAACAATTAATTGTCAATGATAACAGGTTTTCATTGCGAAGCAGACCTTAATTACAATAAACAAGTACACCCACAAGATGTTGTCGTGTCTGACGAACCGTAACGAGTAGGATTTAAAAGGGTAGTTTGTTAATTGGGAATACACAATGACTGACCAGTGTCCCCACTACATTTTTTTTTAATTTCCGAACTAAACATCGTGTGACTGTTTATACCATACAAATATGAAATATTCAAATTGTACATTGTAGAATACCAGGGACTAAGTAGAGTTACAATGGGAGTAGTTTTTTTAATTGGAAGTACACAATGACTGACCAATATTTTCCGTTTGAAAGTGCCATTTCTATCTGGTCAAAACGAGCCTTTTGTCAATTTTGGACCATAAATCCTGCAGGAAGAGGGATGGCTTCCGCTCCTCCGCCTCTAAAGTTGTTTTTCTAATTTCAAAATATTAAAAAATAATCCTCGTATGATTATGTATCCTAGATATTTAAAGTATTCGAAATGTTAACGTTGTTTATTTCAACTTTCAATATAGTTAGGAAGCTAATATTAAGTGAATAACGCTAAATATTACCGCAGATATCCATTGACTTCATTTACCTAATTAGTAGATCAACACAATACGTCTACCTAATAACTGGCGGTTCCAGGGGGTTAAACTGCAATATCAATACTTTGCTCTTGAAGAAGAAGAAGAAGGGGGAAAAACCAAACAAATAAAAACTCCAAATAAGCAATGAAACACACGAGTAAAGATCATTAGGAATTTATCACGTACAAAATCAACTCACGACTAGTGTCAGTGGCTGTATTCAATGATGAAGTTTGTTAATTAGAAATACACAATGACTGACCAGTGTTTTACGTTCAAGGGTAATGTCTATCTGGTCAAAATGGGCCGCTTGTCAATATTAGAAATTGAATTGTGCGAAGTAGGGGTGGAGTGTCGTTCTCGGTTATCTACCACTAAAGTTAATAAACATAACATCATATGATGAAGGCATGCCTTTATATATATATATAAAGTATTCAAAATGTTTACATTAGATTATATCTACATTTATTTTAACTTTCAATAAGTTAGAATGATAGGTGAGTACATGTACCGCTGTTATAGGCATCACCAGAATTAATTTAGCTAGTGGCGTATCCAGGGGGGTATTATAAGAAGTAGGTATAAAATCGTTGTAACGGTACATGTACTTTGATTTTTGAACACTGATAAATAAATCAGATAATCCTGATATATAAATGTCCGAAATCATAGAAATGTATCACAATACAAAATCGTTGACTAAGTAGTGTCAATGGATTGATTTAAGGTTTCATGTCCAACGAAGCGTAACGATTATGATTTACGAGGGTAGATTGTTAATTAATTGGGAGTACACAATGACTGAACAGTGCTTTACATTCAATAGTCGTGTATATCTGGTCATTAAGTGGCTGGGGAAATAATTAGTACTATGCGTGAGGGATGGGAATGGGACGGGGGATCCGCCCATTCGCCACTGAAGTTATTATTTGAAAAATAAACATCGTATAGTTAAATTCTTTTGCGTATACAAGGTATTCAAAATATTAACGTCATCTATTTTATCATCCAATGAAATTAAAATGATAAGTGAAGACTGTTGTATCCACACAACTTGTGTAACTAATTAGTGGCGGATCTCGGGGTTAATACATTTGTAAGTAGACCTAAAAATTTGCGATAACATTGCTTTGCTTTATGAGTAAAAAAAGTCTACAATATTAATAAAACATTGATACACAAATGTCGAAAATCATATAAGTTTATCACTATAAAATCGCTCGAGATGTTTAGAACACTTAGAGCCGAACTTCCCTAGAGTCGAGACGTCTGTTAACCGTTTATTCGGACACGCCTGTCAAAGTCTTTTCGACGCTTAATGTAAAGGTAGCAATCGGAGAAAGTACTTTGACTTGAGAATGAATACGATTGTAGAAGGGAGGGAAAGATGGACCGAAGCATGCATTTTGTAAAATGATTCTTGTGTTGTTAAATAATCGAGAATCTTATTTGAGATGTCTGATTCGGTTCACTAAACAACTTAGCATCACCTAGCAGAGTTCATGTTTCACCGTAAGCACTTAACACTAATTTTAGAATATGTAAACAAGTTGTAAGCTAGGCCTATTCCGTAATTCAACAACATATCACAGGAACTGGTAATTTAATCTGTAGTAATAATACTGCTACCCTTTCTAAAACCACAAGGATGGTGGGTGACGATAATTTTAAGAACTATTTTGAAACGAAGTTTTGAGTGAAGTATCAGCTCTTGTAGCCCCCCCCCCCCCCCCCCCCCCCCCCCCCCCCCCCCCCCAATAGCAGCTGATTAGGGGATGGTACGGTATATGGTATATACCCACACTATTATTAATACAGACAAAATTACCGGTTCCTGTGAACATATTTTAGTACCTGACGACATATGAAGGGTTGTGAATAGTGAATGTGAGCAACTGCATGTGAATGCACGGGCAATGGAAGTTGATGTAAATAGATACATGTAGTATGTGCATGTATATATATTTATACATGCACATACTATATATTTACATTAACTTACAGTGCCCGTGTGTGAATGAGTATTTCATAGTGTTCTTGTCTGCTTGTTGCAATAATATAGTCCCGTCCAATTTTATATGGATATTTTTGTGCAAGGGTTATATGTATACAATTAAAATTGCATGGGGAAAAGTTTAGTAATGCAGAGCTCTAATATCTTTTATTATCTCTCATGTTTTTTAGACATTTATTCACAAACACATAGGCCTACACATAAGAGTTTATAATTACTATATATATATTTAAAAATTAATGCCATGCCTTGGCTTTTAAGTACATTTTAAGAATCATGACAAACAACACTTTTTAAGATACAATTTTCTGTTTTATTGTTATATTCATGGAATAAAAATCCCATCCTGTGTTTTATTTGGGATATCTATTCCCATTCATGCTCAAATAGGATAGTTACTGCCATTTCATGTTCATTATGGGACATTTCCTCCTATGGGACATTGTATCCCATATTAAGTTTAAATATGGGAGTTAAAATCCTATGGGAGAAATTATATTTTTTCTCCCATAGGATTTTTTGTGGGAGTGAAAATCCCCCAAGTGGGATTAAAAATCCCTCCAAAATCCCATGGGATTTTTTGATTTCAGGTGAAATATCTTAAAAACTACAATAGGTGCAAGTGTAAATGTTGGTGCATGTCTTGTGAACATAAAATCCCATCTTTTTTTGTGAAGGGTTTATTTGTATCCTTAATAAAAGGGTTGGCGAAACTCCGGACTTTTGTCGTGTCCAGAGTTAAATGTCGCACTGTTATATACAATTTTCATTCTGTGCGGTATCAGTACATAGCACTTCGTGGTATAAAACGGAAAACCATTTTTTGTTGCAGTTTTCGGCGGCAAGAGGCAATGAATGCAGTCATGTCATACATGGTTTTTAAGTTGAATGATTGTACAATACAACGGTAGTAAATACATTAGCATCGCATATTCCTTGGAGGCTCAAAAGGCCGACATTCTCAGGGGGTGCCATTCTGTGTCATTTGAAGCTAGGTACCTTGTGTTGTTATTAGTATACAGAGGTCGTAAGTCATTTACAGAAACAAGTGCCTGTGCCTGAAGTATATAAAGCAAGAGTGTAACCAATAGTATACGTACCATAGCATTGTCCCAGTCCAGTTAGAAGTAGGATGTACGTCCATTGTATAGAAGCCATCGCTAGAACACGGAAGTAAAATACAGGCTGCACAGGGAACATGAAATCTGAAATTACTTTAACTAACTACCAACAGGCATCGTATCTAAAAATACATCCACACGGTTATCAAGATTTAAATGCCGGCAAATTGTCACGGTCTGTCACGGATTTAAGTAGACTGTAAGCAAAGTTTTAACTTCCGTGTAAAGACTAGTCCTAGACGAAATAATTTGATAAAAAAGTAAACAAGGATATTTTCGGAATGCAGAAGTTAGTCAACTCATGTCTTAGTTTTCATTTTAATACATTCTGGAAACTGAGTTTATAAACTGATCAATGTGTTAGAAATAAAAATTATTTCATGAAATCTTCAAAACAGATATTCGTAAGTAAGACTTTAGCCGTGGAACCACACATGTACAATTTACGAGTCACTATTCCATTACACATGTACTAGAAGTAGTATTTTTTTTCTTGAATATCGTACAATCTTCCATTGACATACAACAAGCCGAAGAAGTTGTATGAATGAATAATGATAAAGTACATGTAGTGAGCGAATCAAAAAAGTGTGTAAAGTTGTATTTGTTCCAAACATGAATATGATCGCATAAGGAAAGATATTCGTTATATATATACATGTATATATATATATATATATATATATATATATATATATATGTATGTATAAAAGCACAAAAACCCAACAACACCCTACTTTCTGAAAGTGTCGGATCTGAGAAGATACAAGGCCAGTAAAGAAATTTTTATCACTCAGTACAACAGTGAATCACTCTTGTCATTAATGTAGTTTATCGATACTTGTCGTTTTTGCGTGTTATTTGTTTATGTAATATATGTCTCTTGATAAAGACGCGGGTTGCGTCGAAATTTCGAGTTTTAAATAACCAACAGTGTCGTGGCCTTTTCAGTGCTTATATATATATATATATATATATATATATATATATATATATATATAAAGTCAAAAAATAAAATCCAATACTCTAACTTTTATCTATAGCGCTTTCGCCCTGCGGGCTCGTCAGTAGATTTTTAAACATTTAAACATTGTTTAAAAATCTACTGACGAGCCCGCAGGGCGAAAGCGCTATAGATAAAAGTTTGAGTATTGGATTTTATTTTTTGACTTTATTCTACCCCGATACCAAGAAAAAAGAATTTATTGAATATATATATATATATATATATATATATATATATATATATATATATATTCATTTCCAATTCAAACATCAACTCAAAGATAGTTGTTTGTTTTATATCCCGTCGAGAATAATCCACTCATAATTGTTCAAGTCTAGCACTCAGGTAGCAAAGAGGGTTCTTTAACGTACCAACGCCTGTCGTAACGCGGAACCCATGATTCTCACCTCTAAATATAATCATATTCATAATCGGAGAGTAATTAATTCTTATGCGGCCTTAGTCTCAAGAATGATATACATTTATCCTCTGTAGAGTTAAATTGCAATGTAAATGTATTTGATAAAATCAGAATAGAAACTATAACTTCCTAAATATACGCGAGGATTTTTTTATTGCGTAAATTCGCGAGAAACATCACTCGCGAAATTAAATTACTCGCTTTTAATTTTATATTGCCAAATTACATGCAAAACTCTTAATCAAAAAATCACTCGCAAATTTAAGTTCTCACGATTTGACGGCTATGAATCAATTCGCGATATTAAGTACTCGCGTAAAATTAGGAATGTACAGCAGTTGTTTTAGGAGAACCCGGGATTCCTGTTATCTACGTAATTGCTGTTACTTAAAGGCGCGACGCACATTATGTTAAGGATGTTCATAAGTTTCCTGTGTTTGTGTCTTTGATATACATGTACATGAAAAGCGAAGATAACGAACAGTGATCTATTAAAGAACACAAAATTAAAGAGCGGGGAAAACACCGTGGAATCCAATGCCGAGAAGTAAACATGCCCTGTTGACCGGTCTCTCTACGAATTGCAATGCTTGTCATTTCATCATCATGGCTTGTGTTACTACGTGCACGACTCTTGCTAAACATAGATACGTCTATCCGAGAATTTGGTTAAAATTGAAAGTAAAATGCAAATATAAAAATTGAATTTCATTTTTTAAAAATACATCAGGACTTGAACAGCAACTCTTTACGCTGGCATACTTTTCATATCTACGTGTACAATTTGTAATTTAAATTAAAATGTAACTATGGAAAATAAATCTCTCTTTTTAAAACTGTATGTACGTTTGTATATGGAAAGTATGCCAGCGATAAGCGTCCCAATGCATGCCCTCTTATCAGATAATACAGTCGTGTAGTAAAATATCCATTGAAACTGCAATAATTCTCCGACGAATTTCAATAAGGAAAAAACATCTACGGACAGATGATACAAGTACTTGGTACATTATATGTAGGGCATGTAAAACGTTGCAATATCATGCAATCTTGATTTATGTGCAAAAGTCTTCGATTTATTGTCGATAATCTAGTTATTTATATGTAATTTTTTTTTTATTTATATTCAATAAATCTTAATTATCGATCTTATAACTTGACTGTATTTTCTTATATGTTTCTTTTCCCCCCAGAATATCAAAATACGAGTAAATCTAAACTCCAAAGTATCGTTATCTGCTTTCGGAAGAAATGTGGCATGCCCTTTGTACATCGTCTGTAATCGCATTGATTTGATTACTAAACAATATTCAAATAATCCAATCCTGTCAACCTCAAGCAAGTCGTTCTTGAAACAATTATACGTGTCCCGAAAATTTTCGGGGAAGCAAATAGTCGCCGTCATGGCTGTCCGTCTTAAACCTTTCATCAGAAACTGATATAATTGATCACAAATATTCCCTGGGACAAAGACCATAGTCTCCTAATGTCATTTTAAAACCTTCAATGCCACTCAGAGCATATGTGTTCCTTATTTCAACAGGTTATTTAATTAAAGTTCCTTATTTCAACAATGTTTGAACATGTACGGATCATACATAATACAAATAAGAAACAGGCAAATGTTTATGATTGATTGAATATTGTTAAACATCCCTCTCGAGAATATTTCACTCATATGGGGACGTCATCACTGCCAGTGAAGGGCTGCAAAATTTAGACCTATGCTCGGCACTTATGGCCATTGAGCAGGGAGAAATCTTTATCGTGGCACACGTGCTGTGACATGGGACCTCTGTTTTTGTGGTCTTATCTGAAGGACAGCCCAGTTAAGTCGCCTCTTACGACAAGCAAGGGGATACTGGGGACTTATTGTAACCCGGATCCCCGTTTATGATAAAAGAATATATTTGCATTTCCATGGTCTTCGATACATCTCTACAAATTGTAATGATTGTCATTTCGTCATTATCACTGCGTTGTAGTTAGTTGTGAATAATAGATGCAAGAATCGTGATAAATATAGGCATACCTATCCTTCAATGATATTTAAAATGGTCGGACAGGCTCATTTTTAAAGGTCGGGGTCATTCAGAACATATGTCTTACATATGAAAAACTTTATTAACAATATATCAAGTTTTTAATCACTGTGCGAATGACTTTTGGACAAAGGTCACTCAAGCTCAATTTTGAAAGGTCAAGGTTTGACAAAATATGGTTTGTATATGACAGAAAGCCTCTATTTCAACACATTTTTATATACAAGCCTGCGATCATAAGTATGAGTACTAAGCATTTGCTTTACAAGTAGGAACATGTTCAAGCACTATATATTATTTTTACAAGTAGAAACATCTCTTTATCAAGTAATTCATCGTAGGAAGTACATGTAGTTCATTTATTAAAAGCACTTCGGGGAGCATCCATCAGTTTTAATGACATTCTTGTTTTGTGCGTGTTTTTTATCCGTCCTTGTATTATTGTTTCAATCATTCACTACAGAGTCGAGGGCCTCCGTGGCCGAGTGGTTAGAGCATCGCGCTCAAAATCACACGGCCTCTCACCTCTGTCGGCGTGGGTTCGAATCCTGCTAGCGCCGGTGAGAAAGTTTCCCAGTTTACTTTCGGAAGGTCGGTGGTCTCTTCCCAGGTGCATTGTATCTGGGTTCTCTCTTCCACCAACAAAAACTGGGCGCCACCATATAACTGAAAAATTGTTCAGTGTGGCGGAAAAATCAAATCAAAATCAAAATCAATACAGAGTCGAATCAGTATCTGGTCGCCATTCCTCTTTCGTTTCTATTTTTAGTGACCACATTAACCTTTATAAACAACATGTAGTTTGGGTTTATCAAAGCTGGGATGTTTCAAGTGTAAGAGGTGGCGTTTGATTAAAAACTATTTCTTTAATTAAAAAGATGAAGCTACAGAAACATTATGAAACGTTTAGCTGCATGTTGTGGACGGAGCCAAATGCGGTAAAACGGAATTTGTTATCTGTCTCGATCTGTATTTTATCAACCACACTACATCGGAAACGGAAATAGCGGCCGTTTTCAAAGCTGTCTTCTTTTTTTAAATTGTTTGAATTTCTGCTAGGTTTTGGCCCCATGGAGTAAATTAATATAATCAAATAATAGTTAAACAATTAATACTATTATGCTTTCTTTCATTTATTCAGTTCAAATGGATGCTGTGGTAAAACGGTACAATTTAAATGTCGGACATTTTGATTGCATCAAGGTTTTCGTTTGAATCAGCCCGTGGGGATCCGGGTTAGAATAGATCCTCAGAACCCCTTGTTTGTCGTAAGAGGCGACTAAATGGGGCGGTCCTTTGGATGAGACCGCAAAAATCAGGTATCGTGTCACAGCAGGTATGGCACGATAAAGACCCCTCCCTTTTCTTGATCACTCGAACAGCTTCGATTTCAATAAATAACAACACTAAAAGAAATTCAATAAATATTTATTAACAACATCAGTGTTGCTATCATCACTCAAGTTGAAACTACTAGTTATCTGAGGCCGAAACAGCAAGATTCCGAAAAAAAAAAACGTGATGCCCGTGGTTTACGGGCCGAACTATAAAAAGTCCGAAAAAACGTGTTACCAATTAAGGTAATACTCTACATCGTCATAATGGCGACTTCCTTTAAAAACATGGATGAAAAAATCGATATCAGCAATATTTGTCTTTTCCTTTTCCATTTAAATACCTAACCGAGTAGAACAGTAGGTTTGAATACCGACTGCTGAAATGTAGGTCGCAGGTTCGAGTCCAGCAGGGGTTTTAAATTTTTTTCCAGATTACCTTCTACTAAAACTGTCTTTTTTGACAAAATAAAGTATATTTGAAAATTTTCAACTTCAAAATATTGGTGTACATATCCTCTACTTTTCATCTACATCAAATTTCTCTGGTGTAGCATACCTCCTTAAATTGACTGCGTGGGTGCAGTATACCTTCTAAATACGCAGATACTTTAATTTGGAGGGATAAAATGTCATAAAATCATGTCTATATTTGAGATTATAGTTGAAATTTCTGATAGAAAGGGCTTAGAATATAACTTTAATACATTTGTAAAAAAGAAAGTGCGCGCATTAGATATCAATTCGACAGGAATCTGGGTGCACAAGGAAAGTGAAAATTTTATTGATGATTTGTGTACATTTTCCAAATTACCTTTATTTGGTTTCTTTGAGACTTGGAAATGGGTGAATATTTCTTGAAATGCAGTTGGTTTTATCATGATGTGTATCTGAATATAGCAACACTCTGCATATGATGCAATAATCTACTCATTTACAGCTGTTTGAAATACATGATTTTGTTGTTTCTGGGTCTTCTCTCCACGAATTTAAAAGTAATGAGTGTATTTTTTCACCATGGAATACACTGCTTCTTTTAAAAATGTAGATATGACCCAGAGATAACAAAATATATATTTTTTCCATATTTTTAATGGGGGAAATACACAAAATCCAATGATATGAGACATATAGAGATATGTTGTTTTAAATACAGTATACTACTATAAACGCCTCTATGCAATGTAGCTCATTGGAACTGTTTCTGGACTCCGGTTAGTAAGTAATGCCAAGAATGATTTGGGTTCAAATCCTGCTGGTGTTTTCTTTCTTATTTTTTCTGGGGGTTTTGTTGAGATTTTTTTTTTAAATATTGGTTGGTATTTCCAGTTACAGTATATATAAAGAACGAAATAGATTTATGCAACCACATATCTTCATGCGTTCCTTGTGCATTGTATCAGATGTCGTGTTGGATGCCGATTCTGGGGTGGAATCACAGTGCCTGATGTATATATTACATGTATTAGTATATTCTGATACGTGTAATATTATGTAAAGCTATCATATATGTTTCAACTCATTGCTATTGCCTTCTAAGTAAATGTTTAGAATATTTTCTGTTGCTTGTATTATTCTATCATACACATAATAATCACGCTAAAAGTTAATGCTTAACATATACAATAATACCTATTGTAGATTTATCCTTGAGGACCCTCTTCTTAAAAATTAGAAATTATTAAGATAGAAGCCATTTACTACAACTTCCAAGAATGTAATCACTTGGAGTATTAAAATGGTCTATTTTTGTTCGAGTCTATAGCATTCCAATCGAGGTATTAGACATTTAAAACTCAATTGTCTCATATCGATGATTTCTGCAAAGTTATTGTCTTGTGCGCTCAATTTCTTTACAAAAGACGCAGTGAGACATGATCCTGAGCTCATGTTACATATACTTGCTTGTATTGTACACAATGTCAACGCTGAATGAAATTTACTTACTTATACATTTTGCATAACAAGCAAGCATTAAACTATATAATTCACAATCTAGGGGATGGAATGTCATTTATTCCTCTGCACACCACGTCAACCAATCAAAACCAGCGTTATATCGGTAAATGTGAGTGATAAACCCGGTTTATCTATCGTTAATGCGATTTAAAATTTCTTTATATGTCTAACAATAACATTACAACTCATATTAACGGTAGGGGCCTCCGTGGCCGAGTGGTTAGAGCATTGCGCACAAAATCGCACGGCCTCTCACCTCCGTCGGCGTGGGTTCCAATCCCGCTCGCGTCGGTAAGTGAGAAAGTTTCCCAGTTTACTTTCGGAAGGTCGGTGGTCTCTTCCCAGGTACATTGTATCTGGGTTCTCTCTCCCACCAATAAAAACTGGGCGCCACCATATAACTGAAAAATTGTTGAGTGTGGCAGAAAACATCGAAACAAAAAAAAAAAAAAAAACCAACAACATATTAACGGTCGAGAATGTGAAAAGAAAAAAAATGTAAACTAGCGTTTAACCCACTTTATCGACCGTTAATTCGAGTTAATGTGATAAACTAACTTTATCGACCGTTAATTAGAATTAACGCAGTTAAACTAGGATTAACGGTCGATAAAGTTAGTTTATCTCCGTTAAAGCAGGTTTATCTAATTAATGTGGTTCGCGCGTGCCATACCTCCCTGCTCAATGACCGCGAGCACCGAGCATAGGCCTAACATCTGCAGTCCTTCACCGACAGTGGTGACGTCTCCATATGAGTGAAATATGCTCAAGAAGATTTGAAACAGCATTAAATCAATCGATCTGTTGAAACTTGAGCTTCAATGAAACCCTAGCATTGATGATGATAAGGGCTGTTCACCATATAGTTGTCTTGCAGCATTATTTATGCATTAACACCAGTTATATGAAATAACGTAAACAAATACTGAACAGATAAATATCAATTTTCCAGCATTTTCTAGGCACTTATATTAAAATTAATTTTACCAATTGTTAGTTCATGCTATTTGTTTAAAATAGCGAACTTCAAACATTCCGAACAAGCAAACATTTCTCTGCAGTGATTTTATTTCATTTTTAATAAATTGACAGCAATAAAAAAATTACTAAGCAATCAAGACGTGTAAACTCAAAACACAATTATCCATCGTTTTTTTAATTACATGTTCACAAGGTGAATTCTCTCTCATCTTCAAGTGATCCAGTAATCTTTCTTATGCCGGTATTTGAACGGCGAAACTGTGGAAGGAAGCAAACGTTTCCCGGATGCTGGGATCAATCTCCGACGCAGACAGTATAAATCCATTACTTCCGGCGCCAGGCCCGGGGCGCAACTCGTACACATAACAATATTTGACGTCATTCAACTTGAAGTAGTCAAAGGCTCCTCCAGAGGCAGCATCTGATTAACATTAGAAAAAAAATACTGTGTACAGCTCTAAATCTACATGTACTCAACGTAATCGTAACTCTTTTGGGCCACTCATTCAGATTCCCTGTCTTTATAGCCTTCAATTACCATGCTTTATATTTGCTACTGTCGTATTTTCGCGGTTTTGTCTTACATTGAATGTAGCGAAATTCACACTACGCCGGAGATGATTTTGTTCCCAGTATATACTTAAATGTAGTATACATGTACAATTTGACAGTGAATGCTCTTGGTTTCAGCTACATTGAAATTTTATGTTTGAAAATGCGTGTACATGAGGGGATGAACTTGGACGATTCACGCCGGTAAATTTACATGTAGATGTAGATAATGAAGTGCGTCAGCATTTCATAAAAACTACGCAAGCGTGAAGCGTTGCAGTTCCCTCGTGTATTTTCAAAATTGACATTAATTTTTGATATTTACATATTACTTTCATTTCTATCAGAAACCTTGGTTATTAAGATAGACGTATTATGTTCATCAAGATCCACACACACATTGACAACTGCAACGCATTTATATGGAAATGCCTACCATTACAATCTGTAGAGATAACGAAGGCAAAACCAGTGAATAGTAAATATTGTTATACAACTGTATAGTCCTTTATGTATACGGTAATATGAACTATTTAAAAAGGTAAACTCACAAATTCAGAGTTTACATATAGGTTGTATTCTACAAGGTAAAGAAATTCTAATTTCCGGATTTAAAAAATACATATAAATATGTAACTACGTCTTTCATCAATGTGCATATCTTGATTACACGCTCTTTCACAGCAGAAACATGTCTATGTATGTATGAGTACAGTGTTCTATCAATTTCCTTTTAAATCATAAAATTACATCGCTTTTTTAACTTACACAGAATTTCAGGACCGTGACCGACTTGGAAAGTGACCCCATTGACCCTTCTCAATGCCAACATCGCTTCGTCTCCTATACGTTTCTGTTTTAAAAAATCACATGATCATCACCTTAATGAGAAACATGATCTTATCGACTAAAATCAGCTGTCTGCTAAAATTTCTAAGTTTTAAGGATGCAATTTTTTATGTATTGTTTTAAATGATTATACATGAAGCCTGATTAAATATATTCCGGTATATAAGATGTGCATTATCGTAATTTGTGATGATGATGGCGATGACGATGATAATTTCGACGACAATGATGAAATATTAAAAGTACATGTAGAAAATGACAAGGACTATTAACGGTTACCAGTTCATCGTAATCCGGGGCTTTCACCGTGGAGTAGGCGTATGGTACTAGGAGAAGCTGTGAGTAAGAGTGGATGGAGAGGTATGACACAACTCTGCCTGTCTCAGCAACGGCTCCGATCACTGCTTTAGCCTCGTTCTCAGAATTCGCACTGCCCCCTCGATAAGTGTCAGCGCACCAGTTGGAAGATGAACCAGCACCTATCAAGTCATAGTTATCATCTCTGTATAAAATCAGTACAATAATCACAACACCGTTAACAGCGTTATTTGAAGTAACCTAATCTAAGATTGAGAGATGTGTTGGAAACTAAGATGAAATATACAATCGCGAAATGAATAGTATATTAGAATTGTATATGGGTCACAAGGCTCACCTGGGTGACCTTGTGCAAAGCAGGATACAGATTTATAAGGTTCGGGGACTAAGCGTGTAATCTTTAAATCCCAATTGTATCCCCTGAGCTCATGACCCCAAACTTTAGAATATGCCATATGAGGATGTTTACGCATTCATGCGGCAAGTTCTACCATTGTTGAATTTTGTCCAGTATATGTCTGGCTTATTGCTTTGTAAAACTTATAAACCCCTGATGTGGGCAAGTCCTGCGGTGAACAATTTTAACTGTACAATGATATTGATGTATACCGGTATTAACAGGCTGTATCGTTGTGCTTTGTCAGAAGAAATTGATGTTCGTGTTAACAAATATTCTAATATTTCCTTAGTATGCAAATCGCTGACCCACCAAAGATTATATTTATACCAATGATGTGCTCGTGAAAAATTTGAACGAATTTTGATCCACTTTGTCTTTACCTAATAATACTTTGTGCTAAAGTTTAGTTGTTTTGTGCTAAGGTTGGTTTAAAGTCCGTAGGTTCTAGAGAGGACTATTGTAATAGATGACGGACAAAATATGCTAAGAAAGGTGTATTTCAGTCCAAGTCTCAGATGTGATTATAACGACATGGTTTCAGCACAGGCCTATCAAATTGGACTTAAAAGCCTATATGTATTACAAAATATTGACAACACAAATGAACGTTTAAGTATACATGTATATCCTCTTAATACATACATTCAACACATTTATTTCTTATATTTTATAATGCCCCCGCCCCCTCCTCCGGGCAGAGACAAGGTGTTTTTGTACTTTTTGTCCGAATACTAGTGAACGCTTCTTCTCCTATATGGCTTATTTGATAGATTTGAAACTTTGTACAATGCTTCATTGCCATTTGTAGATGTGCATGTTGTCGGGACATGGGGGTGCAATTATTTTCATAAATGTTATTGTGGATCTAAGAGGGGTGGAGGATGTAAAATACCTCGTGAACACTGCTTCTCCTCCTATATGATTTATCTGATAGCCTTAAAAAATTGTTATCCTTGAAGTTAAAATGGATGAAAGGTGAAGATAACGAACAGTGATCAATCTCATAACTCCTACAAGCAATACAAAATAGATAGTTGGGCAAACACGGACCCCTGGACACACCAGAGGTGGGATCAGGTGCCTAGGAGGAGTAAGCATCCCCTGCAGGACCAGCATGGCTTCTCGGATAGCCTTGAAAATTTGTACAATACTTCATTATCATTTAATGATATTCACATTGTTCTGACCCAGGGATCTGACATTTTTGCTTGCAATTTACAGAGGATCAAAAAGGAGTTTTTATACCTTTTGTTAACGTACATAGGTATGTTCAGTTTCCCCCTGTACTTCAGCATTACAGTCATTATTTTGTACCATATACAACTATGACATAATTGATCACTTCGATGTGGAATTTTTTCTCCATGCACAAAGTGCAGTTCATAATATATATGTTCCTGGTCATGATTTCTCCTCCATACCATGCAGTGCATGAAGAGGAGGGTGTGTACTTTGGATTACTTTTAATTTGGGGAGCTGGGGGAGACATTTATTGGGAACAGAAGTTCATTGTACCTTGAAATCGTTCTAGAGGAGGGACGTTATTCTATTGCCAAGGCATCCGTATTGTTTAATATCTCTAGAACTACGGATGTAGATAAAAGTAATCATTGTTGGTGTTTTTGGCAAATGAAGACAGGATGGCTGTCAAGAAATGACGATTCACTTATCAAATTATGCAGAATTATTTAATTATTTACTTCTTATATTTTAAAGGTAAGACACTTTACGACAGTTTCATAGGAATATACTAACCGCCCCAGTCGGCGTCAAAATTCCTGTTTAGATCCACGCCTGGGCAGGTTGGAAATGCATTTGGTACTCTGTTTTTGCGCCATAATCGCTTTGAGAAAGAAAAAGAATTCAGAAAACTTAAAGAACACATTTAGAATGTGCTTTTAAAAACGTGAAATATTTTGAAAAATTTATTTATAAATTCAGTCTAATTAACCATAATTCTAAGTTTTAAATGACAAATGTACTGTAGAAGCTGAGGTTTTGGTATACAGATAGGTTGGAATGGTAAAATTAATCAACATTTAGATAAAGAATAATGAATGTGCAGCGTTATAAATATATAATCCGCTAAACCCGTCTGTCCTCAGATATCAGCCACACTGGTGACTATACTATCAAAGTACATGTACATTGTATACGTAATATGAAAATAGTCATTCGACGTGTACAGCCCATCATTTCTAATCGAAAAACAACCCGAAAAGTTTGCTGTATTTGAAAATGAAGAAACTGTAAAAGGAAGGAGATACCACCAATTCAATTATTACAAAATCACATTTAAAATATGATTCAAGATGGGAAAAAAAATATTTGCATTTTATTTTAAAAGTATTTGAACATCAAAATTGCTAATTTTCAGCGAAAGTCAAGACTATTTCAAACTAAAGATTTGTAAGGACTGTTGTGAAGTGTATATTTTTTATATTGATTATCCTAAGACTACACACCTCTAGTATATGGTCAGATTATCGAATAACTTGAATGAATAGACGAAATGTGTTAAAATATTAGGATTCAGTGGAATCCTGGGAAATTTTCGTCCACTTCTATTTTCGCGCTTACATTAAAATGCATTTTCAAAATGTGTTCTTTCATTTTGCATGTTTATATCTTCCCCATAGTGCACATTACACCCTGTCTTAAAATTTCTCCCCAACGAAAATGCGAGCGAAAAGGACTGGGACAACAACGGGACGAAACTGTCCCATTTTACAGTACTTTCTACACATCATCTTACGTTATCTTTGGTGAAATTGTAGCCGTCGGGGTTCATCATGGGGATGAAATACCAATCAAACTTATTTAACATCTCCGTGGCCTGCTGTCCCTGGGTACCACTCTGCCCGTAGTTAGATGTCAACTGATTAAAGAAAACAACAAAGTGTCTAATTACGTCCATTGACATGATTTTTCAGCAGCCCCCACAAAGGAACGGAATCGATGTTATTGATATGATAAAAGGTGCAAATTTGTATAAAAGCCTTTCTCTTATCCATGTTTAATGAGTCATTATCTTTTATAACAATAATTTTCAATATTCTTACGATGTCGATAGATCCGAGGCACACGGATCCCGTGATCCATTCCCGGGCATGCGCAAGACATTCAATATACATGGCCGGTTTTTTCGCATCGTTAACATTCGCTGCAACCTGTAACAATATCAGATTATTCATTTCAATACAATAATATTAATATCCTTACTAGTGAAGACACGTGTGTACATGTACCGTTGTATATGATTTAATTGAATTTTGTGAATCCATGGCATATCATGGAAATATCTGTTTTAATTCATTTTATGATAACGATGAGATATATAATATCGCTTTGCTTGATGATTGATTGACTCATTGTGTCTTGCTTAACGTCCCTCTTGAGAATTTTTCACTCATATGGAGACGTCACCAATACCGGTAAATGGCGTGAAATTTGGGCCTTTACTTGTCACTTGCGGCCATTGAACATCGTGCCACACATACTCCAAGGCTCCATGTTTGCCCAACTATCTATTTTGCATTGCTTATAGGAGTTATGAGATTGATCACTGTTCGTTATCTTCACCTTTCGTCCACATCTTATGTCAAGCGTTTGGCGATGGAACTGTCGCCACTCGTTTTAACGACTTAGGTCTGTCGCGGTCGGGATTTGAACCCCGACCTTCCACATGCGGGGGGGGGGGGGGGGGGGGGGTATACCTCTAGAGCACCGCGGCGGTAAATAATATCGATTTCTTATCGTTATGTTAAACATAAAATAACGCTATCTTACATATATAGCATAGCGATATGTTAATGATACTGACCTTAACCTGCCAAATGTCCTTGCCCTCGTATGATTTACCAATGCTCTTCAATTCAATCATGTTCGGGTAGCTTGTACTTCGATCTTGTAGCCAGACTTCAAACTGTAATGAAATGAAATTCAAAAAAAATAAAGAGAGAGAGAGAGAGAGAGAGAGAGAGAGAGAGAGAGAGAGGTCCATTCGGTTTGTTTTCCAAACTCCCGATAAGTAGTGAATTTGACTATCTTCTCATTGCTAAAAGTATCCGCGCCTTTTAAATATTTCCCTAGAACACGGTTTTATACGCCCGTCGAAGACGTACAGTGTATTATGGTATGGCGTCGTCCGTCTGTCTGTCCGGACCTTGGTGGCAGGATACAGACTGAACCATAAGCCCTAGGGCTTTACAACTTGGTACATTTGATTACCATGAGAGGAAGATGCCTATTGTTTTTCAAGGTGAGAGGTCAAAGATCAAGGTCGTAGTATCACTTATTAGGAAAACCTTGTGGGCAGGATACAAACCGAACCGTAAACTCCACGATATTATAACTTGGTATATTTGATCACCATGATGAGAGGAAGATGCCTATTATTTTTCAAGGTCAAAGGTCAAGGTCGTAGTATCACTTATAAGGAAAACCTTGTGGGCAGGATACAAACCGAACCGTAAGCTCCTCGATATTATAACTTGGTATATTTGATCACCATGATAATGAATTAGCTCACAGAGGACAGTGCTAACTTCACTAAAATATGAATCCCACTAAAATATGTTTTCCTTGAGCAAAATCTACGGGCGTATTATGCCACGTTGGCGTTGCTCTTGTTATACCTTAACCCGGTAAATATTCACCCTGAGCGACTTTTTATATAACTAAAGCTACGTGTATTCGATAACTATAATCACCCTGACTGTGTTTTATCATTCTTACCTTTTCCCAAGGAAGATACGACGTCCAGATATCATCGGTAGATTTTCCCGCCATTTGCTGGCGCTCCCGTTCAATCAACCTGAAAAGGAAACATTGTAATGTTCATGGTATACATGTAACACGTCTTCATGTACCTGTATTCTGAATTTCCAATACATATTCAGCGTCCGCCAACACGGCCAGCAAGGGACATGTATGTGTACCGGGTTTTCCTTTAACAATTTAGACGTCACTCGCAGTATGTATGTATATTCTTGAATCCTTCATTAATAAGAGTGTGGGATAGGGAAATTCCACCAGGAGACTATATTCGCAATCTAGGACGAGGTTAGACAGCAATCTTGTTTCAGGATAAGAATTAGTAAATAATGAAAGGTTATTTTGCCATATATTACCCACAGTTTAGTGCATGAGTTCAGGAGTTGAGAACATTCAAAATTTCCAAATCGTCACTTGAACTTCAATCGCAAAAATTAATTACTGGTAGACAAACAGAAAGAGCACACCCAAAACTGGTTAACAGTACAACTGTCAACTAAAAAAAAAAACAAGTTTGCCCACCAGAAAGTTATATCAAATCAAAATTCCAAAGAAAACAATGCACACCGTGAAAAATATATGACGTCACAATCAATGACGTTGCAGCAGTGTAAGATAGAAAATTCTCACATTATCACCAGTGTGAGATCGACTTTACCCATGTGAGACAGCTATGTAAGATTAATAGAATCCTTTATTAGTACGAGTGTGGGATAGGGAAATTCCACCAAGTGAACAAGATTCGCAGTCTAGGACGAGGCTTTGCCGAGTCCTAGACAGCGAATCTTGTTCCCGAAGTGGACTTTCCCTATCCCACGCGAGTAGATATTGAAGGGTTATTTTTCTCACATTTTATCTACAGTTTAGTGCACAAATTTAGGAGCTTTGAGAAAATTCTGAATTATCAAAATCCTCATTTGAACTTCGATGCAAAACCTAATTAGATAGGCAGAAAGATCATACCCGAAAATGGTTTACACTGTACATAAGTGTAAACTCAAAAACCCAAGGTTGTCCAACAGAAAGCTATATACATTAAGATTTAAAGATAACAATGTAAATTATTATATGATTGAATAATTCCTAGCTCTCTCATTGGCTGAGATCCAACAATGTAGAAATCATATTACGTTATGTTTACCTGCACGTGACCTTCCAGGTGAACATAAGGAATTATTTTTTCCACATAGGACCAAAAATAGAACTTCCAGGTGAACATACGGAATTATTTTTTCCACATAGGACCAAAAATAGGTCGTTGAAACTTACAATTAAAGCAAAGAACAATCTTGAAGGGGTTTTTAATCATTTAATCATATAACAAAATAATTATTGCTGTTTTTGAGGTCAATACGATGATTTAGACACCTGAGGAGTGTAAACCATTTTCGTGTATGCTCTTTTTGCCTATCTAATTAGTTTTTTCACCGAAGTTCAAATGAGGATTTTGATAATTTATAATTTTCTCAAAGCTCCTAAATTTATGCATTAAACCGTAGGTAAGATATGAGGAAAATAATCCTTCATTATTTACTCGTGTGGGATAGGGAAATTCCACCTCTGGAACAAGATTTTGCTGTCTAGGACTCGACAAAGCCTCGCCCTAGACTGCGAATCTTGTCCCCTCGGTGGAATTTCCCTATCCCACACTTGTACTAATAAAGGATTCTATTAGTCTCACATGGGTAAAGTCGATCTCACATTGGTGATAATGTGAGAATACAAAGTCTAAAACATCTCGGTATGGATAAACAAAATCAGGATTTCACTATCGTAATACTTACTGCTCAATATCCCGATTGGTGACTTCAAACGGCATTTTCATCTTTCTAAATGACCTTTTGACCTCCTTCAGTTGGGTAGGTGGCACCAGGATGTCTGTTCTCTGGGTCAGTGACGGGATTTGAAAGAAGTCAATCTGAGGGGAAATATTACATTTCCAAGTAAGGCATTTTCAAAAAGTGGCTATATCCAGGTAGGCAAATTTTGGGGAGGAGGTAAATTGAGAAAATGTCATTTAATTCAACATTTCAATCAGATTTTTAAAAGTAATTCAAATAGGATACCCCCACCCCTCTCCGGGGTTGAACCCACGACAACAGCGCGCCAGATCGGTCGTCCATCTAGGCTTTCGACGACGATGTAATGTAAATTAAGCCACACGCTATACGCTCCTTTGTCGTAATTTAAAAGGATCGTACACGAATCACACGCTATCTAATTTTTTTTTGTATATAAAGAACAGAAATTGCGATAAACTCTTACATTAATATTACTGCCTTAAATTAAGAAATATTGAACATAAAGCACAGCGTAATTTCACTACACATGAGTACCCACTTCCGCTTCTCACCGAGGCTAAACCAACGACCTACGGAAGCAAATCTTCTCCTACCGGAGGGTGTTTTATTCTGGCGGGAATGTGTTCAGGCGGGAGGAATTCAAAAGGTTTAGTGGTTTGATGCTACGTAAAGACCTTATGGTGACAATCATACTTCATTCTTTCTGTTTATATTGAAAGCAATGACTCTTTAGATTTTGATATATAAGAATAAGAGCATTATTTTTTATCATGTACAAATAAGAGTGTTGTTTAAGAATACGTAGAGGATGTTCATATCTCCTTTCTGACATCACATGATCACCATTTTCGGTTGAGACATTTAAAACCTTAAGCATGGAAAATAACCTGTTTTCAAGAAGTAGTTAACTTTCATTTTTATTAAGATATTTTATACAAATATGGTTTGCTATCGCAGAGCAATATTAAAAGCGACAAATCATGCATAGTCTCATTTCCGAGACTATTGGCTAATGATTTCAGTTAATGAACGTGGCGAGGGCCGGGACGACACAATTTTTGTCTGTACTTTACAAATAACATTAATGATTGTCTTTTATTATGTCAAATAGTGGTGTGTTTTCTTAATTGGTTACAAAGTGGTTTTGAAACCCACACTGTGTGACGTTGAAATGAATTACATGCTGTCGGATAAAACGGTTTGAAACCAAACATTTTTCAGACAATATGACTTTGTTACTAGCACAATCGGTTAGTAGCTAAATCAAGCGATTTGGAAAGAATATATACTATGAGCTTCAGTTACACATTCGAGACTTGAACGTTTCGAGCATGCGCCGTGCTCGTACTCGCTGCGTCTAGATTACAAGGGTTTGGGGGGTCTATTTGTCGCTGTTCTGCGAACAACGAATTAAAAATTATACAGTGATGTTTGTCAGGTGGATTTACAAACGTAATCTAGATATCAGATGTAAACAGAATAGGACTATAGTTTATTTCTCATGATGACATCGAGGTGACGTAAGCTTCCGGCAGACCGTGCTTTGTCGGTAAGAACCGTACATATAACGAACATATATATGACGATAACAAGATTTTATGATTGAGTAATGTTAGAACTATGTATAATGTTTGAATTTCCCCTCACAATATACGCAGGATATATAATTTGTCCACGTTTTGTTAGAACGTGTTCAGGTAACATACACGTGGTTAGTCTTTTGTTATTAGTTTCTTACCTCGGGGCCAGTCTGAAGTAAGTTGAGATATTCCACTTGCATTTCATTTTCGGCCTGCACTGAAATGACTTGATATCTGTAATGTAAGATGAATGAATATCTTTATTTGATAGTCGAGTTATACATTCGGAAAAGTTGTCAGATGTTGCTGGGAGAAACAGCGTGATGCACTATTTTGTTTTACTAATTGTCCAGACTGATGTTGCAGATTCCGATTAATTTCGAAATGCGTATTATCAGCCTGTTTTACATGTTGTTCCATAAATAGGCAATATCAGACCAGTATAAAACGTTCAAGGAATGTTTGTTCGTGTGAAATGTCTACCTGCATATTTCAAAGAATAGTAAGGGAGGGGGCATAGATTACTTATGTATATAAATATGCGAGGCGTGCATTGAATAATATGATATTCTATTTATCTTTCGATATCAATCTTAAGAAAAGTCAATAATTGGTTGTATGGCAATGATCTTTGATGAAAGATGAAATCTCACTCTCTAACTTAAGGCACAGTGTAGTTCATTACACTATAATTTTATTTAATGATTCGTTAAAACACCTCTTATGAAGTATGATTTCGTCATCGAAAGAGTGACACAAGCTCTCAAGTATTTTATATGATTTCTGTGTGATTCATTTCGGAATAATAAAAAAAAAGTGCTTTGTTTGCAAATAAGATAATCTTGGGTCCAAAATTCGCTGTGATTTGATGCATGATATGAATATCTAGGAACACATGCCTAAACGACTCAGACAGACGTTCTAATTTTTTAGATCAAAAATATTTATAAAAATTGAAAACGTTATTTGCTAATATTTTTTAAATCTATGGATAAAATCTTCAAAAAAAAACAACAAAAAAAAACAACAAAAAAAACAACAACAACAAAACAACAACAAAAACAAACAAAAAAACAAAAACAAAAAACCATGTCGATTAGAAAAAAGATCTATCGGAGAAATATATTTTAAATAGAAATTGAAATTAAATGGTCAAAATTCAGAAATATTACTCTCTTTCAAATTTGAACCAAGCCCGATCGGAATTATAAGAAATTAGTCATAGAGAACATTGTAATAATAAAAAAAAAAACTACATTACTTTGATGTAAAATGGTTTACAAATTAAATGAATTTATAAAGGAAACTAATCTCTTGATGAAAAGTGCATACAATTAACAACAATATGATTATTCTAGTAATTTCTATCAATTTTGATCGGGATCGGTACTTTTTTTCTCTCATTTGAATATATTGATAATAACTGAAATCTGGTCATTTCGTTTCAATTTCTTTATAAAATATAGTTCTTCGATATATTTCTTTTCTAACTGACATGGTTTTTTTTTTTTTGGTTTTTTTTTTTTTTTAAAGATTTTATACGTAGATTTGAAATATATCAACAAATAACGTTTTCAATTTTCATGAATATTTTGTTCTAAAAAATTGAAACGTTCGTATTTGAATTTTTTTAAAGGAAACATCTCGTGTTTTCAAAGTATACAGAATTATATGCATTTTGTCTTCCTTATGCTTATAGAAATTAATTGTAATAGTTCGTTCGCTGAAGTATTGCGATAATTAGAAATCTAAGCCCCGATTTCAAAAAGCCTAGTTAATTAGATAAGTAGTCACGTGGTACAGTGACGTCATATGCGACCTTCGTCGATCAACTTGTTGTAAAAGTAGTGTTAGATATTTTTAAAAACTCGGGTTTTAGGGGCCTAATTTATTTACCATGGATAACATTTATTTCGATGTTGACAAATTTCCCGAGTCTTATATCTTTTAGCCACCAGTGCATACAAATTGCGACCCAAATGTAGCGAGAAAAGCGAGTATGAAATCTGCATAAATTTGCGAGTAAATAATGTTTACATGGGATCACTGTCTAAACACAATTTGGTAATGCCATTTCTGTAAATAACTGTAATTAGCAACAACTGCTTTTCTAAAATAAACAGTGCAATTATTATTAAATTTATTTTTGGAGAAGTTAGATAGGCCTAAATCATGATACGATTATGTATCATTGACAACTAGGCCTACTGTCACGGGTGCATTTCGAAAAAAAAATAAAATAATAATAATGATCAAACTTACTGTGAAAATCACAATACTTTTAAATTATTTTAATAAAACAATTTTATTAGGCCTAATCATTATTTTTTGTTATCAACACGTTGTTACTTAGGAAGTGGGAGCGCGGCGTGCTGTTGTTGTAAACACGTACGCGTTCCTTAAAAAAAATGAAAGCATTATAATTCAATTCAAAGTCGGGAAATATTATATTTTATTATTTATAATTGAAAGTTCAATTATCTTTTATCTTTTAATTTCTCTTTTTTAAAACTACCAGTTGGTAGACACTGCTAGCAAAGTTCTGCCTATATGTTGTTACAAGGTGAAAGTCAGTTGGTGCAAGTGTGTATTGAATTCGAGAGCAGAACGGAAAGCATATGCCGTAGGCCTATATGTAACAGTGCGTAGCTTCGATAGAACCATTTTTCGCAGTTTATCTACGTCTTTGTCCAAGTGCTTGTTTGAAAAAGTACAGGGACAAATTCTACTGGGGGGTTTTATAGCAAAGTCGTTGTGCCGACAAAAAATATTCACGTCTTGTCCCTCATACCTTCCTTCGAAAATTGAAAAAAAAATACAGTCCAAATCCTCTCTACTGACAGCAAGTACACCCTTAAACGGCACAAAACACCCTAATGCAGTGTTATTTACAAGCTGTTAATGTGATAATTGTTTGTTTGTCAATTAAATCTAATCTGTTTATGAAATGGCTTTCAACTGTTTTCAAATCTTCTCGATCGAGGTCGCATATGACGTCACAGATAATGGCGCGTAAAATATCGAAGAAAATATGCATATCGCAAGATTTGAATTTCATCGCTTTCAAACTCGAAAACTACGCAAACTGTTTCATTTAAAATACAGGTAAAGTAGTTTTAGGCATGAAATGAATTAATTTTGCTGAAAAAATTAAAAAGTTTAAAAACATGCGATGTATCCTTTAAGGTATGCTTTTATTAGATATTCATATCATGCACAAATTCACAGCGAAATATCTTATTTGCAAACAAAACACCTTTTTTATCGTTTCGGGGAAAGTAACAAAAATTCATATAAAATAATTGAGAGCTTATATAACTTTTTTCAATGGTGAAACCATATTTCATAAGATGTGTTATAACGAGCCATTACATAAAATTTTGGTGTATTGAACTACCTTAATGTTTCTTTAATGAATTCGAACTGACATCTTTTTTTAAAGAGAAAAAAACTACGCTTACCCTTTGAAAGATTTCCGTCCATGGGAATTCTCAGGATTGGCATATACGGCCCCAAGTAAGAGCATTGAGAACATAAGCGGTCCCATATTCCTAGCCATGTTGGACAACTCTCTGAACATACAGAGCTAGTCCAAACAAGAGGTGTATAATGTCCGGCAAACAAGAATTGGGGGTATTTAATCCCCTATCTGCGAGTGATATATAGTAGTAAATCGCCCTGTGGTCGTAAACATCATTAGTCCTTTTAAATATTACTGATTTATAAACGGCTTGACAATCGGTAGAGAGCTCTTCCTATCCAAAAAATATATGACCTGACAAGAGAAATATCACGTGGAAGAAAACCTTGGTACCCACAATGACATATAAGATTTTCTTCCACGGGTTCTACAATGATACATATATGGATGTAAAGAGAGTTTTATATTTCGTGAAGCGGTCACCATGCCTTAACATTTTACTAGTTTATATTCGTATGCGTTGTGCAAAGTCGGTTCATAATATATTTGGGGTTTGTATGATTTATGCTGTAAGATGTGGCCCCTCAGGTTAAAAAAAAAATATTGAGTCTCTTAAATTTTCATCTCATTATATTTGATTTTGAATTGAAGAAGGGCCCTTTCTGTCTAAGAAATATATGGTTTTAGTGCAATGCAATCAAAACATGATATATGGGAAGGCAGATATAGAACATCGGTCAAATGAATTATAGTAGCCACATAACACTGAATATAAAATAGGATGAGTCACTGCACGAAATAAATGACTTGAGTATATTCCAAAGATTATCAAAATTCCTATTCACCCTTTCAACATTGTTCATATTGTTAAGAAATGTAGAATAATTCGCCTTATTTATATTTGTACCGTTTGAATATTGATAAAACTTTTAATAATGTTGTTTACCAAACGGAATAAAACAACAACAACAACAACAAACACAAAAGAACTACCGTCTCTCTGTTAAAATGTTAACTCTGTATCTAAGACGTCGGTCATGCACGTCCTGTCCATACCGTCTGGGACGCCAGAATACGAACTTTTTGAGTAAAAATGTTGCTGTTTACCCAACGACAGAAAGAATGCACGACAGCCATACACGTAGGAAGTCGTGCATACTTCCTGTCGCACATACACTCTGTACTTCCTGTCGTACATACTTCCTGTCTACAATGATGACACTGTATGTGTTAGTTTTTATTTTCTTATTGGGCGCGCTTGATTTGTCTACAATAAGCCCATTTTCAAAGTGTAGACTTACATGGGTTTTTTTTTTTGGTGGGGTGTTTTGGGGGGTTTTGGTTTTTTTTATTTATTTATTTTTATTTTTTAGATGCTTAAAATGAAAATTAGCACCCTAAAACAGCACAAGAAAGAAGCACTTTTAAAACGTGTGTCACATAAAATCTGTGTGAGAATAAGCACCGTTATCATTTTAATATACGGATTCTCTGCATGTTAAACACTTGACAGTGTATCGAAGTTCGTCAGTAATTTATGATACTGGGTCATATATTCTTATTTACATGTGGTTTTCAAAGCAACAGGAGAAAAATGTTTTTATGATCACAGCGCATGTAGGTGCAATAATGTAGCCCTCTCCGATTTCGGGGATTTTTTTGGGGGGGGGGGGGGGGGGTAGAGGGCTACAACTCCTTAGGATCTCTGTAATGGTGCAAATGCGGGAGTGATTCACGTCCGCAACATTTTCACGTCTGCAACATTTTCGATCATTCTAAACATTTTCTGACTTTCTTCACGTAAATAAAATGATAGTAAATATATAAAAACAACCTGCAACTTACGACTTGCGAGGCCCAATTCTACCGTTTTCCACAATTTCGATATATTCCAATTTCTCGATTCATATTTGTGCGCCATGTTTGATGTACTGAAGTTTAAACTCATATGCAATATAAGGTATATATGTAGTATTTACATCACTAGACCAGTTAGAAGGAGAAAGCTATTTCAAAACGAACAGCAGTGTAAATTCTTTCTGCAACCATACAATTTTACCTTCTATGTCGGAGTGGCGCGAGTAACTACATTTTCGTGCAGATTGCATAATTGTTTGGGTTTTTAAGTAGATCTACCTATGAGATCTCGCGATAACAGGCATGGCGGAGCAGACGAAGAATTCTCCATGCTGTACATGATGTTTAATGAAAAAACGTGTTTATTAGACATGCCCACGCACAAAGTTGATACTCCTTTTGATGTAAACAACATTTGGGACAAATACACGGAGTTTATTATCGGTTATTCATAAAATTATTTTGGCACCATTACGGAGATCCTATGGAACTGTAGTCCTATCCCGAAAACGTCAGAATAAAAACAATCGGATAGGGCTACATTATTGCAGCTAGTTAGAATGTAGCACAAAATGCAGATTCTTTTTAAAAATGCATCTTTTTATGATAGTAACTAGAACATTTTGGAACTCTTTAGAAAAAGAAGTTACGAAAATTAAGCATCACTTGTGCAGCTCATAATAAGACGGACAGTGGCGGATCTAAATACGTACTTCTTTAAAAGTCATACTACCGGGACAATATTGAATATACGTAAACATTAGGCATACGTAATATGGTAATCGAATACAAATTGTTTATAATCTATTGCAAACCACAAATCTGATTAAAATACTAAATTCTCAATAGGAATTCATTATTCTAACAAGAAAAAAGGGAGACTAACTTTTAAAAATTGTTAGAATATGTGAGATCACAGATACTGAATTAGTGCTATTAAAAAATATACCAAAAAATCGATGAAAACATTTTTTTTTTAAAAATCTTTGAGCCTTTTTTTTTCGCGACTAAAAATAGTAAGTGCTTGAGTCCATTGCCTTTTTAAAACATGTCCGTAATGCAAACCACAATGACCTCTCGGTCGATTCTGAATGCCTAACCACTAGGCCACCGACGCCACTATCATTGTGTTGCAACTAGGATTGTGTACAATATTATAAAAAATGTTTTAATTTTCTCTTTTGGAACATACCATATACCATTGCTCATTGCTATAAGGGGGTTATCATATGAATTTCATTTTTTGAAAATTAGATAGGAGCGCATGATACTTACCTAGTGGCGTGTGTGTGTGGGGGGTGGAGGTGGGGGGGGGGGGTGTCTGCGCATATACATGCTCAATAGTTGAATTGATCGATTTATCTAAAGTTATCATTATATTGAAATGCGCTTTACGTTCCAAGGCAGTGCTGTTTCCACAGTTTTACAAACTTGAAAGGTTTAATGTTTGGGCATTTTTTTCATAAATTAGTAACTTGAAAAGGTTGAGAGTAGAAAAAAGGAAAGTACAGGCAGTCGACTGCTGAGAGCATACAGTTCAGAACAAGTCGTGCATCAAAGGTTAAGCAAGTCACAGTGAATACAGCGCAGAAATAAAATGTATATTCACTGTATAGCATAAAAATATTTCAATTACATTAATGCATACATGTTTTAATGATTTTTAATATAAAACCAAGGAAGAAAACTCAAACGGCCTAGCTGTTTCAGCTACCTAATATCAGTCATGTTATGATAATTAGGCAAATAGATATTGTTTAAATTGAACCTGATCAAATCATGAACATTACAAAATATGTACATACAAGAAGCTGCGCTCGCTCAAACGGTAGCATCTTCAACATATTACCAAGCGAAACTACGCGACGAGCTGGCTCCAATGATTACACATATGAGTCACGTGATGTGCTCTTCATCAACTGAAAAAAAGATGAGTATCACCCATAATGCTTCTGGAAAAATGTTACCAGAGCATTATGGGTAAGCCGGAACCAGGCTAGAAAAATGTCGCCGTCACTGCGGCGTACTTCATCGACAATCCCGTAATCAAAATAATTATATTGTTTAGAAAGTACCATAAACGTTTTTAAATTCCAGACAAGCCTTTTCATAGCTTGAAACGTTTTGTTTTTGCTTGGTTTGAGAGAAGAAGAAAAAACATGAAAATATGACGTCACAATGTAACTGTTTACACCCACCGCGTTATATTTTCGGCGTTGAATGAAGAGACAGAAAAAATGTCTAAAAGTTGTGTTGCAAGATGTTAATGAGCTCCGTTTGTCTCAACGGTCACACCGTACAACATATTAACTAAGTGCTTGTCTATTGAAAGTTGCCCAAGTTAACGTTACCTCGTTGGGCATACTAAATATTAAAATCACGACGGAATCGGAGACGAAATAATGGTTCGATATTGCGTATTAACGATATTAATAATTCTAAGAATCATAGGGCTAATAATGGGCACGCTTAATTTGTCTACATCGTGGTATACCCGGTCTAGTTGATGTACGCCTAATAATTAAATTCAAATTAGTGAGTATACCCAATATGGACTTTCAAACTGTAACAGCTGCTGATATCTTTCCAAAGAGGATCACTTGTTTTATTCTGCCTTAAAGATTTTTTTAAGAAACATGTATTTCATTTTTTATTTATAAATACTTGAGTAGATACATCTGATAAATACCAAGTTGGTCTCCAAAATATTTACAGATTGTTTGTGTAAGAAAATTGAAACTATTGTACAATAATCAGAAAAGACATTAATCAGCTATAATTTAAGTTTATTACATTTACAATGAATAAAGATAGATCGTATAACTTTTAATAAGAAAGATAAAATATACTCGCGTTGTGTTTTAAGATATCATAAATTGTCTTTCAAGAATTGAATACAAATAATTTAATCCTTTAAAATAAAATGAAAATAATAATAAAAAAAAAAAGTTCGAGCCAATCGAGGTTCCGAAATACAGTCTAAAATTAGTTGGTTTCCCCCACAGTTTGTTCACTTGCAGACAGTTCTTCTTAGATGTTTCTTCATATGGAGAGCAGCCGGGGAACGAACGAGAATTCACTTGCACAGGGTTATATAGAGGAAGATGTCGGCCCAATGTCTTTAATAAAGTCTATTTCCATTGGTGATAGCGAAATCTCTGAAAGTCTCGTATCCTAGGACGCGCCATCATTGAATGTCCAGTTGACCTATTGAACCGGTGTTTGTTCAGCCTGTTGACCATGAACCTTCTCTTAATTAGGGATGACGATCTATCAGAGGTTATATTGACCGGGTGATGACACCCGTTGCACTTCTATACTCGCCCATTTACTTCTGGTCAGCTCTTGCTAGGAGACAGAAAGTCTAATAAGCACATAACATTAATTTTATTGAGTGGTGAAAATTGTGGTAAACAAAATGTCACTGTTCAGACATCGGCTGGTATTGGTCAGCAAGGAAAGCTATGAATAAATATCAATTAGCCTTTGGGTACGAATGTCCTTCGTGGTATGAATGTCCTCTGTAATGAATTACAAGTATTAACAAACTTCTCATTAGAAAAATTCATTAGTAGTTTGTATATATCGATTATTAAATCACTACAGTACTTTAATTTATGCTGTATAATGCATAGTATTATATAATGCACTTGGCGATTGTGTTACATTTGGCTTCAAGCTTGTTTTTGATGATTGTACGAAATATCAATCGTTTTCAATGTATCATTTAAAATCATTTTAAACCGTTGCATATGAATACCCTGAAATTACTCTCTTATATATACATATATTGTACAGTTTTGAAATTACGGAAATTTAAAAATTTGCAAATTTTCCTTCTCATCAGTTTTCAGCCATATTGAAGATTTCAGTGCATTTACCAACGCATGTCCTGCACAAGGTGTAGGTGGTGTACAACAAAAAGTGCACACCTTTTCACTTGATTACCTATAATTATTGTTTTATGTAATCTGTCACTTACTAAAAAAACCGCCGCGGTGGTCAAGAGTTAGAGCGTTCACCCTGCATGCGGAATTAAGGCCGGAGTTCGAATCCCGGCCGCGACAGACCTAATACGTTTTAAACAGGTAGTGACAGTTCCATCGCCAAACGCTCGGCATCAGGTATGAATGTCACCGGTCCACAGAGATGACCTTGAAAACGGATGTCTTATGTAACAGCAGGTGTGATACGCTAAAGAACACTCACTGCTCAATGGCCGCAAGTGCCGAGCAAAGACCCCTTCTCCGGTCTTGTTGACGTCTCCATATGAGTGAAAAATTCTCGAGAGAGACGTTAAACAATATACAATCACTAAATCTCAAAAACAATTACCTATTGTATATTGAATGGTTTGTATGGGTACCTACTACAAATGGTATCCTAGTAGCTGTTGCTTTTTTGTCTTTTGCGGTAGGCTTTTGATATTTGACATGTGCCGATAAGTGAACATCTCCTACAGATGTGTTGGGTACCATGGATAGTGACCTTTGATCTTAAACTTCATGTTCACACAACTTTTTACGCTTTATGTGTAAAATCCCCGAGCCGAAGTGTCGTGTTCCTTGTTTGTGACCTTCAAATTCTACATAGTTGTATTCGATGCATCTGTGCGTCACAAGTGTTCTGAAGAAAATTTATCGCTTAGTTTTAATCGTACGTTTCGGGCTCGATATTACATAAGACGTCGCACGTGGTGAGGTCGCAATGAGGGTAGTTTTTTAATATGTACACTGGCATTTGAGGCATGATGCAACACCCCCCCCCCCTCTTCTACACACCCTTTTTAGCGCTTCTGAGCCGAAGGCTCAAAGAGATAATCTATGGTCATATGTCTGGCGTGCGGTGTGTAGTGTGCGTCAACTTTTTGGGAAAAGGGCTATATTTCAAGAACCCCTCTGCCAATTTTTGTCAAATTTGTCACAGGGTATCCTTGGCCCAAGGGGCTTTCATTTATACTAAAACTAGGGTTGTGACCCTTTAACAAGGGGATATAATTAGGAAAATGCAAACAACAGTAGTGGTTGCTAAAAATCTTCTTCTCAAGAACCACAGGGCAAATTATCACCAAACTTATGCATAAGGATAGGTTGTAGATAAAAAAAAAATGTTCAAGGCATCATCCTGGGGTAAAGGGTGTGGTCTCAAGGTCGCTTCAAAGTTGACCTTTAATTATGTTTTGTTAAAACTTTGATATTTTGATTAGTATAAGGACTAGGATCATCAAACTTTGTCAGTTGATGCATTTTAAGACCTGCTATCATGTTGTCTCAAAAGTAGGTTATGGTGACCTACTTTTTGAATTTCGCAGGTAATTATTATTAAATGGATTTTGATGTATATCTTGGATACTTTTGAGCCTATTATCATCAAAAGTTGTCAGTTGATGTTTCATGAGACTTTGAACTGCGTCATGTGAAAAGTATCTCACCATGACCTATTTTATGGCTAATAATTTATGAATACATTTTCGGTTGTTATTTCAGATACCGAGAGGTTTATAATCATCAATCCTTATAAGTTGATGCGTCTAAAGGCCTCAGAACATATTTTTAAAAGTTGACCTTTAATTTTGTTTTGTTAAAACTTTGATATTTTGCTTAGTATAAAGACTAGGATCATCAAAGTTTGTCAGTTGATGCATCTTAAGACCTGATATCATGTTGTCTCAAAAGTAGGTCACAGTGATCTACTTTTTGAATTTTGCAGACATTCAAATTTCACATTTTCAATTTTAGATGAATATTTTGGACACTATGAAAGCTAGGATCATCAAACTTTGTCAGTTGATGCATCTTGAGTCTTCATATTTTGTTGACCAAAAAGTAGGTCACTGTGACCTACTTTTGCAATTTGACGGCTATATTTTAATATTCCAGATACTATTTGACTTACAATTATCAAACTTTGTCAGTTGATGCGTGTTGAGTCTTCAGATTGTGTTGACTAAAAAGTAGGTCACCGTGACCTATTTTTGAATTTTGACGGCTATATTTGAATATTTCAGATACTAATTAACTTACAATTATCAAACTATAGCCAGTTGATGCATCTTGAGTCACTGTGGCCTTTTGGAATTTGACGGCTATATTTGAATACTATTTGACTTGTCAGTTGATGCATCTTGAGTCTTCAGTGTGTCGACCAAAAGTAGGTCACCGTGACCTACCTACTTTTGGACAGTTACATTTAAATTTCCAGGTACTATTTGACTTAACATCATCAAACTTTGTTAATTGATGAATCTTGGTTAGTGAGAATTTTTACCTGTTCTACAATGTATCAGAAGAACGATTCTTGGCCCATCGGCCTCTTGTTTACTTATGCATTGTAAATATACTTTGAATATCATCTAAAATGTAATTAATCACGTTTTCAGCGATCGTAAATAGAAATATCAACACTGATAACGATATTTTTGCTAAAACGTAACAGAGATTTCGATAAATGTATATTTACTAAACATAAGTATAAAAAGAGAACAAATGTGTTGATCCCAGATCAGAAAAAAATAAGACGCGGTGGGGGGGGGGTCATAATCCATGCCCGAAGGCCTGTGGTTTAACATAATGATAGTAATGATAATAATAATATCCTTTATTTATACAGGATTACACAATTAATTATATAAACTAGTTTACATTGTGGGCCTGTCTATTGCATATGTACATATTGAGAACATACATCACAAAACATGGAAATATCACAGTTGATAAACAGAACTACATAAAAATCCCATAAACACATGAGACTCCGTATTATTGAGGATCAAAATAATATTTGAAATATGCTGATTTAAAAGGTGTGGTAGTTGTGCATTTTCCATCAAAAGCTAGTACAGAGTTCCATAAAATTGCTGTTGAAATGATAAAATATCTTCTAAAATATTCTGGGTTTTTTTTGGCTCTTGTAACATAAATGAAATTATTAAAGCTCTGTCCTGTATTTCTTGTCTGTCTCATTCACAAATCTGAAAACATTCAAATATTCTGTTGGGAGTCATATGATGTATAATACTTTATAAACAAGAATATTTTTTTCGATACAATGTTTATAAAATAGTTAAACAAAGGCATCAATCTCAAATGAGGTACTTTGATGCGCAAAGTAATTTTTGCTAATCTCTGTAATTCAACAAGCCTATCAATATTTTTCTTGTTCTTTGTGTTCCGCCATACTATACAACAATAATTAAAATGAGGAAAAGCAATAATATTGTAAATTTTGAGTGATGCCTCCCTTGACATAAAAGTACTAAATCTCCTTAAAACACCTATTTTCTGACAAGTTGTTTTTTTTATTTTTTTTTAATTTTTTTTTTTACATAAGGCATCTACGTGATAAAACTACGTAAGGCATTAATCGATGTAAACACCGAAACGTTTGGCACATTTGACATTTTCTATAAAACTTTCAACAACATATATACAAAGGTTTCTACATTTCGATAATTTCTGCGACGTTCCTATTGACATGCATTGTGTTTTCTTCAGGTTTATTTTCAATTTGTTCTTGTGAATGAAAGGCGAAGATAACGAACAATGATCAATCTCATAACTTCCACAAGCAATATAAAATAGAGAATTGGGCAAACACGGATACCTTGATATCCCAGAGGTGGGATCAGGTGCCTAGGAGGAGTAAGCTTCCCCTGTCAACCGGTCACACCCACTGTGAATCCTATGTCTTGATCAGGTAAACGGAGTTATCCGTAATCAAAATCAGTGTGTCAAGAACGGCATAACAATCGACATGAAATACGACAGAGAGCATTTGACCCAATAATAGGTTATATTGGTAAAACTAGATCTTTATAACGACCATAGAATTTGCGAAATGTTGGTTTTAAATGAGACTGTTGGAACCCCTGCCTCATCCATTCCATTGAATGAACAGTGATCAATCTCATAACTCCTACAAGCAATACAAATTATATAGTTAGGCAAACACGGACCCCTGGACACACCAGAGGTGGGATCAGGTGCCTGGGAGGAGTAAGCATCCCCTGTTGACCGGTCACACCCGTCGTAAGCTTTATATCCTGATCAGGTAAATGGTTATCAGAAACATCTTGCGTGGTATCATCTGCATAGATATTTACTGTAGAGTGCTGGGTAGTCATTTACAAACAGAATAAATACAGAGGACCCAATATAGAACCCTGAGGAACCCCGATGGTAATATCCTTTTCCTTTGAGATGGTCCCTTTCCATTTGATACATTGTGGTATTTCGTATAGATAAGAATGAAAGAATTCAAAATACAATGTATATCAAAAGATAAAGGTTTGTGCAACAATACATCGTGATTAACTTGTCAAATACTTTGCTTAAATCAATAACAAGCACACCTGTAAGTTTCCCTTTATCAATGTTTTCAAGCCATTTGTCAATGATATTATGTAATGTAGTTTTGCAAGAATGTTTTGGTCTGAAACCTGACTGATGCTTTGATAAAAGATTATTTGCATTCAAATACTCGTAAAAAGTGTTAAAAACATGTCTTTCTATAAATTTGCTTATGATAGGTGAAACATATACCGACAATAATGATATGTTCTAAAGAACTGTACGTCAATGTATAAATTAAATCAATCCTCATATATGATGCAAATACTGGCCAGTTTATCTGAAATTCTATCACTCCATTCCGAATATACATGTATCAAGTACCAGTTAGGGTCGGTTTCGGTTTAATATTATGGCATTTACAGAAATTGTGATGAAGGGGGAGGGGGACTGGGGACTATATCTTCAAATGGGCCCAGGCGAGGTAAATTTACTGAAATATGATATTAACAATTTGAGTAGGATTTATGTACATATGAATTGATAAAAGTCTGACGGCTGAGTAATATTTAATTCGTAGGAGGGATTCTTATTTATCAATTTAGTAAATAATTATTTGTCATAAAGTGGAAACCACTTTGTGTTGTTTTCTAGTACCTAAAATTGTGAATTGGTATATACATATAAACAATTTAGGGCAAAATATATATCGATAGCTAAAAGACACTAAGTATCATTAAGATTGTAGTCTTTCAAAAAAGCTTTGATTGTGCTTAATATCCACGTAAACTACATGTGTATTTCCGTGAAAACCAGCGATAAATTTAAAAAGAAAAGTAAAGAACATCATTTGAGTGTTTATTCCCACAACAAATTCTACTGGGAAGCATTGCCCACGATTGACGCGCGGACCTGCCGAATACAATTAGCCCACTAGAGGCTTTTGATTCATTTTTAAATTATGCAAAATGGATACCCTGCAGTGAGAATCTATATTGTGCGCATAAAAGGTACTTGAATTTTGGCGAGGCTCGTGAACTCAACAGACAAAAGTAGCCGAACAAGGCTGAAATCATTTGATCCGCTTAGATAATACAACATTCATCATAGGGACCAAGGGAGATATGATAAGATGATAAAGTTCTATTTATATCAAATTGATTGCGTCTGTACTATAAAAAGTTTCACTAAATTCCGTAAATCTATTCTTAACTTTCACACCAGACTGATGAAGAGCTGTTTTTTTGTAAATATCACGGATATTCCTATGTTATTTATAGATTGCATATGTGATAATATAGTGTACACACATGTAAATCTGTATAAATACAAGGTATTTAGATAGGAGTTCATTTATTGGATTTCAGGTGTACATGTACATAGCTTTAAATGTAGGTGCATCTTAAACTCACCCTGGTTACGTTTTGCTTACTAAAATTTGGGAATTAATTACTCAGCCCAGTTGTATTCAGCTCGACAAATTGTGCATTCGGCATTGGAGGTTCTTTATCGTAACATCATCAAGGATCTCGGATTTTAAGGTATCATAAAAATTATCATCAAATTAACCCTTGATTTAAAAAAAACAAACTTTTTTATCATTTCATTATTATGAGAATAGTGTAGTTGAATTTACAGTTGTTGTTTTTTTTTTACATTTAGAACACCGTCGAGAGCCAGCTATTGAAGAACGATGAACATGAATAGCTCTGGTTTGTTATTCTTAGTTACCCTGTTACCTTTTATCAATGAATAAAAGAAATCATCACAGAATGATAGATGCAGTTTAATGATAATTAATATTAAATCATTATTTTCAGTTCTGCTAGAGAGTCTTGTATTTGCTGAGGAACAGAAGTTATGTTTCGGTGTCTCAGGAGGATTAATCACTCTTCTATTTGTCCTCATACTGATCTTCAAGAGGAAACTGAAGCCACTGCTTGAATATAACATATCAGAAAAACACACAGTGGCAGGAAGCGAACTACCAACAGTCAGTAAGAAATGTCTCGGACAAAATAACATTTCAGGTCCGAGAGACACGTGTGTATCGCTTACATCGGATGAAGAGCCATCAGACAGATGTGGTGTTAACTGTGTCCATACGTGTGCTACATTAGTTCTAATCATGGTCGATACAGTAGATGTCTGTGAAGACGTGTTCATGGTTGTCCATTACATGAACACTAAGAGAACTGTATGCGCACTGCTCTATATGTCATTCATCCTTGTGTCGACTGTAGCATCGTATCTAGTGGTGTTCTATCATCTATCTTCCCGCCTGAGTCCTTCCAAAAAGCGCACGCGTCTGGCTCTTTTGCTCTTCGTGTTTTGTCCATTTCTGAAAAGTTGCATGTGAGTATATTACGTTATTATAGCATTTTATTAAACATATAACAAAACATGAGAATAAAGTAAAAGCCATCAGAAAGATATACATGTGCAATATTGATGTTAACCTCATTCATAGACCGCAAATTTGAATATATTGTGACATTTTTTAGTATTGTGTGATGTACTCCATTTTGTAGTTTGTGTTGGACACTACTTATGGGTAAGAAAAGCTGGAGAAGAAGATGGTACCTACAAGCTTTGTCTTTTCTTTGGCTTGTTGAGGTAGCGTTAGAAGGGACCCACCAGATGGTACTCCAATGGTATCTAAAGAATGAACAAGAAACATTATGCATTAGTAAGTGCATTTTTATTCAATGAAATATCTATGGATATATAGAAGTGATACTATTGTGTATTAATACATCTTCAATTCAAGGCACATATTTTATATAACATATAAGGCGTATATATAATAGTATTTTGGAAATATTTCTATATGAACAATTGATAATATTTTCGAGGGTGTTCGTCCGGCGTTGGATCCGCCACGGAAATATATCATATACACGTGTATGTTGTCAATCAATAGAGCAAGATACATATTCACCATCAATGCTAAAAATGAATATTTCATATATGTGATAATGATATTACATAACAATATATGTCTGTCATTTACAGATCTCTGCAATACAGACTGGTCCCTGATCATCAATTTTATATCAACGTCTCTGGGTCTGTGTTACGCCACGAAAGATTTCGATCACGAGGAAGACCACCAAGCGTCAAAGTCAAGAACCCTAGACATAGACTTATGTAGGAATATATGTATATCTTTCTTACGAAAAATATTCTATATCTTGTCTTTGTACCTGTCGAGGTCTCTCGAGATATTCATCCGAGTCGTTACGTTTGGCACTTTCGCATCCGTCATTGGTTTGCAAACCTTGATGTATATCATTGGAGGGAGTTTAATTGTCTTTATTATCATTTCTTTTATTTGTTGCCGAAAACTTCACCACAAGAACTTGATATACGACAGTCACATACAGAAACCTATATTCAATTCTAGTCTCTTATTGGGCATATTTCTTAACATATCATTTTGTCATTCTTGGGCTTTTTGCCAAATATGGCCTAGAAAGGTTGTGTATATAGCTTATTACATTTTTTTCTACATGACCACTATTCCGCTTGCCATTACATCTCATATATTTTCCGGTTACGTGGACGACTTCTCAATAACAGCATATTCTGTTATACTTCTTCATTTGATGTGTTTCATTCTGTGCATTGTTTCTCGGGAATGTAAAAGAAAACAGCTGCTGCAAAGATAGATACGTAAGTGAAATGACTAGTACAATAGCAACAATGGGTGGATGTGTGTTTGTATTTATGTTATAAAACAGTGTCGCTACATTATTGTTATTCATTTTCTTTAAAAATTGCACTGGGTTGTCATTAATAAAAATATCAGCATAAAGTGACCAAACAGATAAAGGAATGGTTAGTGACTTTTGTGATCATTTGAAGACTTATTCTCACTTTCAAAATCTTATTTACGCAATCTGAATACTTATATACACAAAGCGTAAGTCGTTCTACTACTGGTATCGCTGCTATGATCTACGATAGTATTGGATACACACTAATAAAACTTTCATTAAGTTAACTGCAGTCAATTACTCATTCATTAGAGTCAGCCGTAACTCCATTAATGGGTATAATGATATATCTTAATTCCATACAGTATATATTCCAACTTATTCATCACCTACGATCAATGTTCGTCAGTCTTGACCACATCTCAATGATGTGTGACATAATAAGCAATTCATAGTTTGTAATTTGCAACTTTTAAAAACTACATGACAATATTTCTACCAATTATGGCGACAGTTTCCGTCAGGTGAACTTCAATGTCATCTTTCAACACTGCTTCAAAGCTTGCAATAGTGGCGATTTCCGGTTTAAGTTCGTCTAATCTGGTAACATTAAGACACATACGTGTGAAAATTTCAACTTTGTAGTCAGGAGTGTCCTTTTTTCAGTAGAATAAGATAATCATTTTTTCTTGTCTTTAATTCTATAGTCGGACATACAAACAACGTTGACTATTAACTATACATGTATTAGCTATTCACTGACATGTACGGATGTTACCGCTATTGGGTAATTTAACAAATAAAGAGTATAACAGAAAGAGATGGGGAAAAACCTATCCAGTGCATTGAAGATTCAATGGTTCGAACGGAAATGATATCCACTATTCCTGTTTGTAAAATGGTTGTATGTTTCCTGTTGACTTCTCAACCCGAGTGAAGAAAACAAAATCTCGAATGTGACATAAAGTAATATACACACTAAACACGTTTGGAATGAAGGTTATGCATAATGGTATTATGTGATGTAAAAAAGTAAAAAAAAAAAAAAAAATGAAAAAAGTATGTTAACCTTTGTAAACAGCAATGCTATCTTTGTCGTTTATTCGGATAACATATCTCATTTAAGTATTCCGCCCTTGTTTACTTAAGAGTGTTAATACAAATACAGTTAATACAGTGACTGATTGCATGTCACTCGTCTGAAGTAAACGTTTAAAAATATCTATTTGTTTCTCTTTTGAATAGAGCTGAATACAGATAACATCATCTAATTCAGAAGGGGATTGTATACGATTGATTTTTAACCTAAACTTAATTTCAGTTTTGTTTAGAAATGTGATAATGGATTTACCGTAAATATAATGAAAGGTAATTATTTTCAATAAGTACACATACCGGTATTGATGAAAGGGTTCCATCTAGATCTAAGGTTAAAACAAATTAGAAAAAATGTACCTCAAATCATTAATTTCACCCTTGCATAATTTGTCAAATATTAATATGGTAATCAATTTCATCCCATATAGTATGAAAGGTAAGACTTGTAGAATTTACTACAGGTTCAAATCAAATGTATCACAAATATATGCATGTTGCTACAATGATCATACAGAGATAAAGTGAACGATAGAGTTCAAATTCTTACAAAATCTGGACGCATGTTTTGTGTTAATGAATAGAGTTTGAAAAATGGTAAACATTATTTAAATTTTGGATATACATTAAATTAATAACATTTGAATATGTCTATATATTTTACGACTCGATTTCCATCATTTATCTGTTGATAGCCTGTTGTGGTAATGTTAAGATGGTTCCACATAATCATTGATATAGCGATTTTAGGTATTCCTTGTTCGGACAAAACAAAATTTCCGTTGGGCACTTTCCTCCCCTGGGTAGTAACATTGATCTCGTACTTGTCCTGTGGGGGTTAATTGAATAAAAGATGAATATAATGAACAGTGATCAATCTCATAACTACCATAAACAATGCAATATATAGTGCGGTGCACACATGGACCCCTGGATATACTAGAGATGGGATCAGGTGCCTAGCAGGAGTAGGCATCCCATGTCGACCGGCTACATCGGCCGTGAGCCCTATATCTTCATTAGGTAAACGGAGTTACATTAGTCAAAATTACTGTTCCAAGAACGGTCTAACAATTGATATGAAACAAGTCAAATAGCATTTGCCCGAATGACAGGCTGTATTGGGAAACTGAATTGTTATAACGACCATATAATTTGCAAAATGCTGACTTTAAACAAGACTACTTAAACCCCTGCACCATCAACTTGTTTGTCAGTAGCTTAAACCGACCATACGCAGAACAAGCTGTTACGTGTCGAATTAGTTGAGCGATACATGTATAAACACCATATGCAGGTGATAATGGAATATTGCTACATAAGTATTGGAAGTTATAATGCATGAATGTAAATTCACAATGTACGAGTATGCGTGCATGACAATGTTGCTTTTCGGTGATTGGAAGATCTGCTTATATAAACAATTGAAGTCGAAGTGATTATTTTCATCAGTTTTATAAAGAATACAAAATTGAGACTTGGGCAAAAACGGACCTCTGGAAACACCAAAGGTGGAATCGGATACCCCGGAGGAGTAAGCAATCCTCATTTGACGTAAAACATCACACTTTTTCACAGTTACTGATTATAGACAGATCCGTAGGTAGGGGTTTTGTAATGTGGTTTCCCTAAAGAGGCAGGGGTTAGGAGGTCGCCTTAAAATTCCCAATAGGTCCATGTCGACGCCCTTTTGAGAGTCCGGGAACAAAACTACTAGAAACTTGTGAATTTTAGGCATGTTGAGCATCTTCTGGAGGAAGTTTAGCACCTTCTGGAGGATATGAAATTTCATATAATGTACGCGCATTTTATGACATCAAAAACTGTAATCGATTTTACAGATTTGAAGAATATATTATTTATGCATTTTTGATTAATTTTTTATCTTGATATGTCTGAGATTACAGAGTAAAGCTGCCATGACTTTATTCAAGTCAATGAGAAAAATCTTTATTTTCCGGTGGGTTTTTTCCTTCTTATTCTATATTCTTAATATTTTCCAAATGAATGTGGACGCTTGGGAGTATATACATGTACGAAAGCCCAGAATGCTCATTCGATATTCGAAATTCAAAATAAGAGATTTGAAATTCAGAATACGAGATCCGAATTTCGAAATTCAAAATCCAAATTAACCGATCAAAATGTAGGTCACAATAGATTAAAGGGTAGAGAGTGCGTGCATATAAACTTAAAATATGACAGAAAGCTTATTCTTCTAATATGTTCACCAAACAACGAAACATTTTTTTAAAACTATAAATTTTATGATATATGCTTAACATGCAGACAGGCCTGTAGCTGTGGGTGTTTGGGTCAAGTACTTATCTATTATACATTCTGTACGTGTATATAAACAACAGAGGAAATTCGAACCATCAATAAATATTTCTCTCCGATCTATGTTCTTTTTACTTTTTTTAGGGTCCAGGGAGCTTAACTAGAAAAATAATCTATCCACGGTTTAAAAATTATCTTATCCCACTGATTCATATTATGGGCAATATTTTGACATTGTAAATCGTGTCATTATATGCAAACAGGCCTGTAGAAAGTTGGTTTCAAAGAAAACGGGGAAGGGGGGTGGAACAAGGTCGAATGCACCTAAAATAGTACAGTTTAATTGAAATCGAAGGTTATATGAATGAAATTAACTGATGACACCCCGTAGCAATGTATTCTGATTTTAGATTAATCTATAGGTTTACCCGCATACCATTTTTTTTCTGCTTGAATGATCATATTCTTATAATTTATTTTACATGAAGATAAATGTACATATTTGAGTGAACAATGACCTAAACAATGTAAAAAGATACAACATAGATCCGAGAAAATATATATTCATGGTTCGAATTCCCTCCATTGTTTATATATATATAGGCCTAACTGGAAAAAAAAATAAAACTAGAACTGGAGGGCTGTCATCTGTTAATAGGCTTCATATACGATTTCACTTTAAGGTATATCATGATGTGTTTTCATCATTTTTTTGACCTGGTTATCACGTACAGTGCAGAATTAATATGTGGGAGCTGGAAAACAAGTTTTCTGTCCGCCTCCCTTCCCGCTTTCTACGGGCCTGTCTGCATGTTAAGCATACATCAAAACATATATAGTTTTAGAAGAAATGTTTCGTTGTTTGGTAAACATATCATAAGAATACGCTTTCTGTCATATTTTAAGTTTACATATTTATGCATGTACCCTCTAACCTTAAATCTATTGTGACCTACATTTTGATTGGTTAATTTGGTATTTTGAATTTCGAATCTGGGTTTTTGTATATATGAGAATCAACCGGTGTGTAATTTGCATGTACATGTACACGTTCATAACTTTGGTTGATCTTTATATGCTCATATATTTCTTAAGCAATGTATCTAATATGTACGACAGACTATCATACATGTATATAAGGATTGTACAATATGTTTTGAAGAATTGCGTAAACAATAGTTCTGTATGTCATGTTGACACGCCTATTGCTGTCATTGGCATCACCACTTGGAGAAGTGGAAATGACACATGTCGAATTTGTATAGAGAAGATCTGACCACGCTGTAGTGATAGGTGAATATCATTTGCAGCAAAAACTACTATAACTGTTTTATTTCAATCCATACCTGAATAATAAAGGACAAAGCAACATCGACCAGCTCATGATTTTATTGTATATAAATGGAGTAAATGAATGTTCACAAAAACTATTTTACTCAGGATATCTGGAAAATTCCATCGCAGGTGGATATGTCACCATCGACGAAATAACTACAGTCATGCTAAAAGGTGAAAATAACTCTTATAAGGAATATAAAATAGAGTCGGGCAAACACTGACTCCTGGACACACCACAGGAGGAATTAGGTACCTAGGAGGAGTAAGCATCCCCTGTAGACCGGTCACACCCGCCATGAACACTATGTCTTGATCAGGTAAACATATAAGGTAAACAGATTAAACAGAATGAATGCTGAAATCTTTCCGACTGTGTGACAGTCCTCGTGTAGAGTATACCGATTCTTATGAGCATCTAATTGAACGTTGCTGAAGAACTGCGTATCAATAGATATGTTAAAAGCGAAGTTAGAATTTCGTTTGATCATAAAAATTGGACGGACTCAATTTTGATATGTCTCTCTTCTATACAAGGAACAAACTGTCTTCCATCAAATCTGAGCTCGCTCGCATTTTATGACTCGCAAAATGGTATTAATAATTTGGAGCTCGGTATAATTGATATTATGTTCCTATGATATACTTAATTCATTTGAAAGAGAACAAAAAGTCAATTACAGAGATCATTCATTCAATTGTGCATATATTGAATAATTGTATCCTATACATCTCTCGATAATTTTTCACTCATTCGGAGACGTCATCAATAACGGTGAATGGCTTAAAATTGTGGCCTATGCTCGGCGTTTACGGCCATTGAGCAGTACGGGTACTTTAGCGTGCCACACCCATTGTGATACGGGACATCCGTTTTTAAGGCAATCTCCGAGGACCTGTGACATTCACACCTAATGCCAAGCGCTTGGCGATGGAACACTACATGTTTCAACGACTTAGATCTGTCGCGGTCGGGATTCGAACCCCGACCTTCCGCATGCAGGCCGAACGCTGTACCTCTAGACCACCGGAGTTGATGTATGTTCTGTTCTTAATTTTTGACGGTCTTGATGGATAAAACCAATGACCCATTATTCAGTTTTTAAATTGAGGTAGGCTACTAAAAATCAAGTTGATGTTACAGAAATTTCAACAGTCTCGTTTAAAGACGGCATTTCACAAATTATATGGTCATTATAACGATCTAGTTCGTCAATACAACTTACCCACGGATAAAATGCTGTCTGACGTGTTTCATACCAATTTCTTGGTACTACGACTATGACTATGGATTACTACGTTTACCTGATCAATATGTAGCGGGTGTGACCGGATGACAGGGGACGCTTACTCCTCCTAGGCACCTGGTACCACCTCTGGTATGTCGATGAGTCCGTGTTTTCCCTACTCATAACTTATAAGAGTTATAAGATTGACCACTTTATATTCTTTATAGGGGTTGTGAGATTGGTCACTTTTCGATATTATTCACTTTTTTGATTACATAAAAGTATGTTACGTGGAAATTAATACAAAGTTCTACTTTAAAGCATTGATATTGATAAGTAACATGAGGGTAGAGCTACCTTCATTGTATTTTGATAACAAAGCTATGTTACTTTTTCAAATGTTAGGTAAAGTCATAAAAGTGATTAGCCTACTTTTATAGTTCAAATTTTATGAAGACTTTTAACATGCTCGGTTTCAATTCATTAGACTGTTAAACGGGAAACGGGGGTCAGAGCAACGCCTCTGAGACTACTCAACATAATTTCGTGAAACTGTGTAGTTAAAATGGACACACTGTGTAGATGTGCATATTCCCAGGATTTTCTTATGAAATGATTTTTCTGGGAGTTATGCCCCTTTTGAACTTAGAATTTTGAGTTCTTCTGTCTTGTTCTTGCAGTAATGCATAACATTACCATTCATTATGTAAACCAATGTTGAAGCGTGGGATATGTGAACCTGCTCACTTTTGCTTTCTTTGTATATGTGTAACTGCTCATTTTAAATAGAAACTAAAAAACCATATATTGTAAATAAATAATTTTTCATTTATATATATATATATATATATATATATATATATATATATATTGACTTCGCCTTTTGATCAAGATTACGATCAAATCACATGGTATCGACCCTCATGATGATATTGTCAGCAATATATATATAATTATATATTGTTGAGAATATCATTATGAGGGTGGATACCATGTGATTTCATCGTAATGTTTATCAAAAGGCGAAGTCCAGAAAGATCCACAGAGAGGGTTTAAACATTCACAGGTTGATGACGTGTAGACATGAAATGCTATTAGTGAGTATTGATTCGCATCTGGGAACGGTATAAAAAGTAAGATTTCTTGTATTATATATCATTTGTTTGGTTAATAATATAAGATAATTATAATACCATATATAGATAGGCTTGTTGAACAGTTCATTTAATTTGACGACAGGAAAATTCACTGTATATCGACAATGATAATTTTGATGAGTTGTATTAATGTATACGAGTAAGTCACATTTCTAATCTTACATGAAGCATCAGAAGTTTCTTCTCGATTTTACTTTTTCGCATAACATCAGATCAACATTGTGATACATGTACCGGACGTACATGCATGTATTGTGTCGTGTGATATCAGTCAACACCTGATGATTATCTAGGGGAAGTTGATGCTAAGCACTAAGTATTTTACATTCGCGGTAGCCTGAGATTCGTTCAAGATCTATGGGGATAAGTATGGTAGCTTATCAATGCCATTTTACAATATGATGTCTTTGCGTTATTTTTAGGCTAAAAGTAGCTATGATTATCATTTTGTCGTCTTTTTATTATCTCGGGACGAAAAGTCACTAAACATCGTATTGTTGTCTGTTTGCCTCAAAATAACAACAACAAAAAACCAAAAAACGATAGAGTGTAAAATGGTACACATCAGCAAATAGACCAAGCCCTTAGGCTAGCTGCTACGATCTTGAACGCAGCCCTAATGTTCGAAGTCCCCGGCGTGACGTCAAGAAGCTATCAATGCCATATCAGAAAAAAAACGTATTTTTATTTATCTAATCTCCATATTACATTTTTTTTTGTATCAGTTAAATGAATTCCCTAGTCACAAGAGCTGTTTGAAAGGTGTATATATCATACTAAATCCTAACTTTGAACAGTAAATGTTTTAGGCAGATAACCAGGTAAAATTGTAATTTGTCGTAAATTCAATATACTGAAAAAGTTTTACTGTTTTGGTTTTTTTTTCTTTTGGTGCTACAATATATCTTTAAGTTTAGAACAACAAAATATTTTGTTAGATATGTTGATATAGTTAGGGTGTTCTTATTTTTTCTAAACAAACTGTTTTTATCATCATTTGAGTGCTCTATCAAGCAGATACTTACATGTAAGATAGTATCGCTTAAAGTTGGCATTTCGCACATGCAAGATAAAGATAACGAACAGTGATCAATCTCATACCTTCTATAAGCAATACAAAATAGATAGTTGGGCAAACACGGACCCCTGGACACACTAGAGCTGGGATCAGGTGTCAAGGAGGAGTAAGCATCCCCTGTTGACCGGTCACACCCGCCATGAGCCCTATATCCTGATCAGGTAAACGGAGTTATCCGCAGTCAACATCAGTGTGCCAAGAACGGCTTAACAATCGGTATGAAACACGACAGACAGCATTTTACCCAATGCGATGTTGTGCTGATGAACTAGATCGTTATAACGACCATCGAATTTGCGAAATGCTGACTTCAATCGAGACTGTTGAAACCCCTGTACCATCAACTTGTTTGTCAGTAGCTTACCTCGATTTAAAAACTTACTATACGCAGAACAAGCTCTTGCATATCGAATCAGTTGAGATATATACACACCATATGCAGGTGATAATGGAATATTGTTACATAAATATGGGAAGTTGACGATGAAGAAGCTGAAATCATCCCGTTTGTCATACAGTTGAATTGTCAGTTTGCCGTTAATGTCTACTTTCAATAAAATATCTAAGTATGAAGCAGAATCTAATTTACCGATACAAATAAAAATCCGCCAAATACTGCATGAAGTTTTTCATACCAATTTCCACACTAATTTTACCTACAGGTTAATCTGTTTAACTTGATCAAGATATAGGAATCGCGGCGAGCGTTACCGGTCCACAGGTGATGTTTACACCTCCTAGGCACCTTATGTTTTCTCAGGTATGCCCAGGGGTCCGTGTTTACCTAGCTCTTAATTTTCTAGTCCTTATATGAGTTATGAGGTAGATCAATATTTGTTATCTTTTTCATTAAGTCAAATAAACACTTGACGGTCTCAAGGTTATCACGTATACACCATTTCGACATTGTAGAACAAGTGATTCGTCTTTGTATCAAAACAATATTCGTTTGTTTAAATGTTTTACAGACTAAATGATGGGAGAAAGATCTATGTTTTCCAAAGAAGAGAGAAATTTTTGGATTCTAGATGTTTTAATTAAGCACGTTGCTCCTCCAGCAGTGAGGAAGCGATTCGATATCATTGTGCCACCAAAAGACTTAGCCAACATGCTAAACAATAATGCCAAGATACTTCAAAAGCTTTTTAGTAAAAAAGTCATCAATATTTATCAACAACGTTTACTCCTTCGTGTTCCAGGCGTGAAACTACCAACAATGTCTGTGTCATCTGGAATGAAAGGTTTGTAATTACACTTGACAGGATAATGAATATGGTTAACTATCAGAGGCAAACAATATCAGTAGAAAGCAATGGAAATGTATTTTATTTACATCAAACACGTTGCGGAATGAATTGTGCCTAACGTAAATATTGTCAATGCATATCTGTCAACTGATGACATTTCAAAAGCACCAACAATATCATGAGATAAATCTTCATATACAAACTTTAGAATGAGAGTTATTGAAGGCGACGTTCATTTGACAGGTGATATACAGTTATCATAGGATTACGTACATGTACCTTCCAATAAGAAATTCAATTTTCCAACGGAAGTTTTTGTCTTTAAAAAACTTACAGGGTATTCCTTTTGTGTGAGAATGTAAATTTCGTAAGAAGTATATTTTCACATCAGTATTTGAAATTTCTATTAAGAAATATGTGTTAAAATCACCACAACACTGATATTTTCAATTTCTGCATGATAACAGCCTGTCAGACAACACGTTTGGTTTCTTAATGATTTGTTTTTTGTTTTGAACATATTTTATTGATGAAATCAAAAGGGTTGGGAATAAGTTCTAACAACTTACAATGATTTGTCGGTTGTTAGGTGCAAAACTACCAATTTGATGTAAGTAAAAATATCGGAGAACATATTTACCACACAGGTATAGTATTCGTACCTGCAGAAGTAAAACACTTTGACTTACAATACTTCAGCGTTTTATTTTCTTCTTTTCAAATCCGAAGCACAACCAGCATTATGCATGATTTGCACTTCTTTGGGTTTCATTTTACGTCTTCATAATACTGCATAGAACCCTCTCTCCAAGAAATCTGTCTACAGAACTTTAGATATCTGTACAAATATTGTGACGGAACAGAGAACTTCAGATCCACCCCTTATAAAAACCTTCGATTTACGACGCACAAAAAGTTGCGCACTGTTGAGGCCTTATATCGTTGTATTCTTGTGTTGTTGTCTCATAAATTTGATATCAAAAAATTCCAAACATATTTTCCTATTACATTTGTATACTCGTGTCCAAACATACCTTCAAATATTCCTTAAGGTTGATCGATCCTCATGTGATGTCATAGGGTTTTGCGAAAATCTTAATGATTTAAACTTTGCGCATGATAGAAATATATCTTTCTTAGGAATTTTATTCACTGGATATAATAAAAAAAATCTGGTAAACTATTAATACTGAAAAAGTTTATATTTTCCATAGATAATCAATTATTTATGGTTAAAAAAAATTGTCAAGGGCAATAACTCCTATGCTGGAATTTCCTCTACTGGATGTCTATTATACATTGGTTTCCCTAATATCCACAATTAATCTATACATATTTATAAATTAGCAGTTTTTTAAACTGTTGATATTTAAATTCTGTCATTTCAACAAGTTCTTATCTATTTTTATTATTCTGCTTAACGAAAATGTGTGATTTTCTGATGTTGATGTGTACTTCTGTTTTTGTGTATCTGACATCTTTAAAAAGGTGGCAACATACACAATTTCTTTGGTTATTAATTAAATTAAACTATATTGAGTGGAAATTTATAAAGTTTTTCCACTTTTAACCATTAATATTGATAAGTCACATGAGGATGAAGCGACCTTAAAGCCCCAAACCACCCGAAATCTCACAGCGTCTGATGATCTCGTTCGTTGACGTAGCCATGTTAGGTAATCAGTAAATTCGAATCCTGGTTCATTTCCACACTTGCAAAATAACGTCTAGATGTGAACTAATATCCCCACAAATATTTTACCTAAATATTTTAAATGATATATCATCCCAGTTCCTTTAAAAATAATTATTCAAATAGCTAAACTCACGGCACTGCGGCTTTCATTAGTCTGGTTCGGTCGCCATTCCTGTCACACGAGTGTTAAGGATCATATTGCACTTTTGTAGCATTTTCATTAATCAAGAGTGCATTGTACCTTTAGAAAAACTATAGTTTTCCATTTCTATTAATTATTTGTGTTGATGATAAATGAAGAGCGAATTCATAACTTATGACGAATTTCATGAATATATATCAGTAGCAACAGGGTTCAAATTGACCAGCTACCTAACATGCTACGTCAACAAACGAAATCATTTGAAGCTGTGAATTTTCGGGTTGTTTGGAGCTTTAATGAATATTTGAAGGTATGTTTGGACACAAATATAGTAGGAAAACATGTTTGGAATATTTTGATATTAAATTTATGAGACAACAACACAAGAATATTATGATATCAGGCCCCAACCGTGCGCAACTTTTTGAGCCCCGTAAATCGAGAGTTTTTATAAGGGATGGATCTGTAGCTCTCTGTTCCGTCACAATATTTTTACAGAGAGCTATAATTCTGCAGTTACAAGAAATTATGATACTAGTTATCTTTATAGAATGATCGCATGTTTTATAATTGTTTCAGCTACTTCTTCGGAAGACTTTGATGTAACCTTGATGATTTGCCTTCTTCGAAATCTAAACCTTGTGTCCGAACCTGCCACCGGATGGGACCGAGTTCCACTTGACAGTGACAATTCCCTGGGTACGAATATGACCAGAATCAAAGAGTACAGAAACAAGTTAGCTCATCCATCAAAGAATCGAATGGGAGATAATTCATTTAAAAAGATATGGACCTCTTTAAAAAAGGTATGCAATTACATATATTGAAATAATGCTATGCTTAGAGCAAAGTGCATATCGAAACAACTTGTTAAAATTTAAGCTATGAAATCGTCATTCATGAATGACAGAACATTTTTTTAAAAAGATATGGAACTCCTTAAAAACGGTATGCAATCAGACCTATTGTAAAATATGCTATATCTAAAAAAAAAAATGTTGGGGTCAAAACAACAAGAGTGTTAAAGTTAAAATTTAGGCAACGAAATTGTCATTAATGACATTTCTGATTTTCTGATGATGGAAATTTACAATACTTGGTCTCCTCTCCTTGTAATGGGATATCTATATAGTACTCTTGATAATGGAAGTTTATGAATATACGTCAAAATGAATATTATGTGTATCATACAAACCCTGTTTTGGAAATATTGTCATATCAGAAACATTATCATTTGTTTTATGGTATATCATATGCCTTGTATGTTAATATTATAGTCATGTATTCTTAGTACAAAGTGAACTACTAAGTAGATATACATTGGAATAATAGTTAATGTGATATAGGCAGAAGTACAAGAACTAACGATATAAAAAATCTTGATTATTTCGTCTATTAAAGTCATTGAGCGAGATTAGTGAAGGCGGAACTGATAAGAAGGTACATGAGATAGAAACATTTGACTTTGGGGGATCCAACAGAGAACAGCTTCTATGTAAAATACAACAGGGTTTACATGAAATGCAGAAAGAGTTGCAATTCCATCGTAATCTGAAAGGTAAACATCACAATTTTAAAAGTGTAAAGATTATCTGTTCACTAGTTGTTGTTTTTTTTTATATCTCGGACGGAAGTCCGCCTTCATGCTATTGCATTTGTTATGTATATTGTTTATCAAATTTATCTAGATATACAGTGATTTAATGTTTACTTTAATAGCGTATATTGATACATATAATATGGATATATTTGTTATCTCGCAACAATGTTGATTACATAAAGTACAACTACGAAACGCTAAATGATCAGCAATAGTGAACTATGATAAACAAACTTGATCTACTACCGTGAAAACGTACATCATTAAGTTATAGTTAATCATTGTAAAACTTTTAATTTTTGCTTACAAAATTAATATTTTGCCTTATTTGAATGAAATAAATTCTTGACAAATTCAATTTCTGGTGATTTGTTTCATAATTGAATTTTCACTCGTTTCCTGGCTTCAACTGAAATATGTTGCTACATATATGTAACTCTCACTATCATGTGGTGTGATTCAAATATGAAATGTTGTTGTATTTCTTTTATTAGAAAATTCAACAAACGTGTTACAAGAATGGAAGTTCGAATTGGAGGTGTTCTACAGAACTAGGGGTACATCGGAGGTGTTAGACAAAATTCGGACTAACAACACAGTAACGATAATTGGAAACTCTGGTTCTGGAAAATCGGCAACAATGAAGTATGTAGCCTTCCTACTTAAAGAAGAAGGATATGAAATAACCCCGGTAAGCTCAGCCACTGATATCCCAGTTCACAGATTCAGTGACCGAAAACAAATATTTGTTATTGATGATATATTTGGTAAATATAAAGTCGACACTGTGATGTTTGAGTCGTGGAGAAGACTAGATTACCGTCTCAAGGTCATATTTAGGGACAGAAACGCCAAGCTGCTGTGTACTTTGCGACGACAGTTGCAGAACGATATCAGTCAGTTTATAGATGAAACAATCTTTGATACAACTGTTGTTGACCTTGACTCATATGATTTAGCCCTGTCTGAAATCGAAAAGAAGGGAATACTTGAAAATCATTTGTTACATCGAAAGATAGAGATACAATTTGATGATGTTTCAATCAACAGAATATGTATCTCTAACTATGCATTTCCATTAATGTGTAAATTGTTTTCCTCAAATTCCGATTTCTTAAACAAAAAGGCAAACTTTTTTACTTTCCCATCAGTAATCCGTAAAGAATTTGACCACTTACAGAAAGAAAATAAGAAGGTGTATTGTGCTTTGGTGCTAATTATTATTTTTGATTGTGAAGAGCTGAAAAACATTTTTGATATAACTTGTGAAATCAATAGAAGGGATGATTACAATTTGGTATTACAAGCATGTGGTGTAGGAGAATCTATTGCAAGGACATGCCTATATGATAAGTTACTTTCTGTGTCTGGTGTTTTTGTAGGATCAGATAATCCTTTCATATTCATTCATGATAATATTGAAGAAAATGTTGCTTACCATTTTGGCTCTCATTCTCCAAAGATAATGCTCCAGTGCTGTAAAAGAGCATTTTTAAGAGAACGGATTCGAATTACACGACATGGAATGGACGATGAAAATGTTTTAGTTATAACGCCTTCATCCTATGACGCACTGTCACAAAGATTTTTGAAGGAGATTTTGAATGGGAAAGGATTCGACCCGGCATTGGCTGTTTATGGCCTAGCGAATGTGGAAAAAATAAACACTGATTTGTAATAAATCTGAGTGTTTATTTCTTCTGTATAGGACAGATACCGTTCAACGATGGGGGGCTTAAACATGACCGGATGCTGGTAATAGTACACTAAGTGCTAAAATCAACAAAAGACTATATATTTCCGGGAAAATCGCCGATTTAGTCAACCTTGAGCTCAAATTTATTTAATATCGGGTTATCGACGGCAAAATATTAAATTAGAATATGAAAATTCAAACATTTGAAAATAGTTTTGAGTGAAAAAAAAATGCCGTCAGGAACCCGCTATATCGAAATTAAATTAATTAAGAATTAGCGGTAAGCGCTAAAACTGTCGTCTGGTCATCGGCGTCGTCGCGTCTATAGAAACAGCGATGCATTTCACAGCAACTGATTAACACGGTGCAATCCGCAATCCACTTTCAAGGTAAGTTCATTGATAGATTATACTAAATAATGAGACTATTCAAAATGTCTTACATTTACACTGTCAGGTGAAGGAGATGTTTATAGTTCATTTAATAATCTGGGTTAAGTTGATAAATATTTTTCCCACATCTATGTATTAGCCTTACATTTGTTAGTAGAAGTAATATACAGAGCCTATCATATCGCTAAGAATAAATATAATTTTTCTAATTTAGAATGATTACATCATTAAATGCACTGCGTTCCTATTGAATTTATTATCTTAAAATATAGGCCTATATATACGATCTCCCTAACCAAATTCAGCGACATTATGCAGCATGTCGAACGTAATACATTCCGAGAATGTTGTTGTACATTACTGTCACTTTAATACTACACTACTCTGAGTTACAAACTTCCAAAATATGTCATGCTCAATTTTTTTTTAATTTCTTTATAACTTCCGCCGCGGATCCTAATCTATGACGCAATTTGTTAATATACTTCACATGAATTTATCGTTATGAGTTAGTAAAATGTAAAATCAAATTTTATATATCCGCATGTATAACACATTGACTAAAATCAACTTTTGGTGTATAAAAAGGTTTATAATAATACCTTGTACATTAAAAAAAAAAAATTACATGACAACTATGTAAAATATTCTTTATTGAAAGACTATGTAATCACCATAAAGGGCGATAAATCTGTATGAATCACACGGACAGATCCCCCTGCTGAAAAAAATGTATTTAACAAAATAATTGTGCAATATGATACTGTATAATTATATAGTGTGTTGTAACATGTAAAACAAAAAATCTGCAGTTTTGTCTTCTTGTTTTTTTTTTTCTTTGGTAACTATAATTATAATTTCAAAGAAAATTACAAAAATGCAAATAATTAATGCATGCATTTGAGTACCTGAAAGGAAATATGGACAGAATATTAATCAATAATTTTCAAGAACAAATTAAATATATGAAACATCTCTTTCCTGAGTAGGTGGATATATTTTTAAATCTAATTGATGGAAAAGGGTAGTTTGAACAATTAATTCAATTAACATTAATCATTAAGGCCTTTAGTTAGTTTAAAGCAAAGCCCTGGTGGGAGTTCAGTGGGCAAAGCCTTCCAAAGCTCTAGGATTTTGAGGGTTTTTAACTTTTTTACTTTTATAGGTCATACTTGCTATAAGAAAAAGGGGGGTGGGGGGGGGTGGGGGGGTGGGGGTGGAAACAACCCCCCCTCCTGTAAAGTAACATAGAGAAAAAATATGTAAAATGAAACAGATTTTATTTGACATTTCAGATGCCTGGTAAGAAATCTTACAACTGTTGTAATTGTCCACGCGTGGTACGACAGAAAGACAGATACAGCATTGCAAGAAAATACAGAGTCGTTATCTCCAAACTATCTGGGAGAACACCAGGTGACGATGACTTCCTATGCAACAGATGTAGGTGCATGTGTGCACGTCACATAAAACGCAAAGGTCATAGCATGGCGAGCACGACAGATTGTCAAGGTGAATCCGCACCATCAACATCATCTACAACTTTAACACCTCAGTTCAGTCCACCATCAGTAACTCTTCCTTTTCCTTGCACATCAAGAGGACATGCTGCATGTTGCATCTGCAAAAGGCCAGGACCAAAGCTAGTTGTGGTTCCAGTGGGATTTCGTCATCGAATCTTTATCACCAAAGAAGTCATAATTCCTGCTGGAGCTCGTTGCTGCCCAAAACACCTGCAGAGAGACATTGAAAGTTTGAACCCAACAGCGAGAACAACAAAGTTCAATAAAACTTCAATAACTGAGCTGATCAAGTTCTTAAGAACTGAGATTATACGAAGTGAGAAAGCAAGGCTAGATTTTGACAGTGAAAATCTTACAGACACTGAATATGTAGATCTCCTGGGGATATCAAAAGCTTCTTTCAATGACATGATGCTGTTTATCGAAGGGAAAATCAAAATAACTCCTGCTAGAACTACCAGAACCAGCCTTGCAATCTTTTTGCTAAAATTGAGAGGAGGGGAGTCAAACAAGATTTTGTCCACATTGTTTAATATTTCCAAATCCAGTATACAAAGAAGTGTGCGAGCTGTCCGCAATATATTGATGACTGGAGGTTTTGTCACAGAAAACCTTGGATTTGGTCACATAACGCGAGAGGAGATAATCAATAAGCATACGCGACCCCTTGCCCAGACACTTTTTGGTGATGACACAACTCAGCAAGCCATACTTATATTGGATGGGACGTACATCTACATCAACAAAAGTGGTAATTTTAGATTTCAACGTCAATCCTACAGTCTCCACAAAGGCAGGCCACTTGTGAAACCTATGGTCATTGTGTCATCGACAGGCTACTTTGTTTCTGTATTAGGCCCTTATATTGCAAAAAACAATGATGCCTCCATACTCAACCACATTTTGAAAAGAAATATCGATGACATACAGGGATGGGTTTGCGAGGATGATGTATTTGTGGTGGACCGTGGTTTCAGAGACTCCTTGGATTACTTGGAGGAACTAGGTATCAAGGCACAGATGCCATCCTTTATGGCTCATGGAGACAGGCAGATGTCAACTGAAAGTGCAAATATTAGTCGATTAGTGACAAAGGTAAGTCTTATTTTTCATGTGAATTTTAGGTTTATTTTGCAATGCAAAGAACTTAGTTACAGAAAAATATATCTTCATAATATATTTATGTAAACATATTTTAAAATCACAGATAAGATGGGTGGTTGAGTCAGCGAATGGTAGGATAAAGCAATGGCGTTACCTTGGGAAAATCCTGCCAACGAGCCAGGTTCCGTACATTGGAGATTTTGTTAGGATTGTTTGTGCCATCAGTAACAGGTATATTATAATCAATTCCAATAACTTGCAAATAAACATGCATCTCACAATGAAATCCTGTAAAGAGATGAAATTAAAATGAAATCATAATACCATTACCTAAGTAATTAGATACACTAAGTATATTGATACTTAAAAAACCCAGAATGTTTATATTCAGGTTATGCTTGATTTATCATTATAGGTACTTGAAAAGTATTTCTAATGGTAATGCTGAAGATGACCAGATCCTTGGTACAAAAATGATTTACTTATCAAAGCAAATCAACACCCTTCGGCAGCATGTTGAAGAAAACAAATTGGAAAGACGATCAGCTTGTTGGGAGGAAATGGATGATATCACTGACTTTCCAAACCTGGATGAAGAGCAACTGAGGTCTCTGACATGTGGCACGTACCAGCTGAAATTATCCCCAAGCTATGCCCAGGAACATATTGAAGGAGATTGTGCCATTCATGTCCACAAGGAGGAGCCAGGTCTAGTACGAATCAGAATGCAGAGTCGTCATGTGTCATCCAGGTCCTACCTTCTGTGGATAAAGTATGCAGAGGGTGCAATAATTGCATGGTATTGTAAGTGTAAGGCTGGTGCTCGTGTTGTTGGCATGTGTGCACACATTGCAGCCATTCTATGGTATGTGGGGTATGCACGGCACCAACCAGCGGGGCGAATAGGTGTGCGTGATTGGGGGGAGTTTCTGGAAGATGCCACTTTGGTTGATGAGTCTGAGAGTTCCAGTGAAGGCAGTGAAATAGAAGAGTAAAACAGTTGTACCAGAGAAGAAGATATTGATTGCTGAGAGAGAGAGAGAGAGAGAGAGAGAGAGAGAGAGAGAGAGAGAGAGAGAGAGAGAAGATATTGATTGCAGAGAGAGAGATAGATTTTGTATCATCTTATAAGTTGTTTTTATTTCAAACATCATTATTTCCTATATATTCAACTTATATTTATTTGGAAGATTACTTCATCTCACTTTGTGATCATAAGATGATACAATCAATTATTTTTATATTAACATGAGTAATTAAAACAATTTTCATACTCTTATCCAGATCTACTTTGTCAGTTTATCATAATTGTTAAGCAAGCATTGCAATACATTTTACATTTATCAGATGTGATATTTGGCAATTTCAGTTGCTCACATTGGGGTACATTTTATATTTCAAAGAATGCAGTCTGATTTAAGTGAAAGATTGGGAACCTTTACTTTGATGTATTTGCCAAATAATATTAACTGATTTCATATGAAAGACGAGATGACTATTGTCATAATTATTGAAAACATTTTTGCAATGCTTGATAACAGTATATATTATATATATATTGAATTTAATTCTCCATGGAGAATTGCACAACTTGATATCTATATTTTAGGGGATGTTAAAAAATAATCCATTATTTCTTAGTTTGCAAACTATGAAATAATGGATTATTTTTTAACATGTCCTAAAATATAGATATCAAGTTGTGCAAGTTTGTAACAAGATCACTTGACCAATGCCTTTAGTCATCTACATCTACAATAGATGCTGAAATATGATATCATTATTAGGTGAAGTACATGTAACAGGAAAGGATAAAATATTCATGATGATTGGCGGGTGAAATTATAACTGCTGCCCATTTATCATCGTCGGATACCCAAGTTATTCATGCCCAATGTGCATGTCTATTCCCAACACTAGTTTACATTACTTAAGTACAGTCTGCATGACCATCACCAGGACCGACAGTTGAACTTGCCCCAACTGTAACATAGTATCTGGAATATGGAATCTTTTTGATAGACTTATCATAATACACAAGACAACAGTCCTAGCTTTACCATTAAAGGTTCCTGTGTACTTGGCACATTTATAGTTCATCCATGGCAGCAATGCTATGCAACATATACAGTGTACATATATCATATGTACATTAAACCACAGTGGACATATCTTCTGGATTGTGGGAAACAATATAAAAATAAGTGTGTATTTCAAACGATGTATTGATTACCAATCTTTATCAGAGCGACTGCAAATGTGATTTCAAAGAGGATTCATATTTTATACCCCCCCCCCCTCAATCATGCAGTAACTTGTTGCAAATAAGTAGGGGATGCTATGTAGGAGTAACGATTACAAATTTTACCCAATATATGACACATGCCAAACTTTAAAAAAAAAATCCGAAATATATAGGGCATGATTGATCTGATAGTGAAAATCGCGCAAACTTTCGTATTTCACTAGGCCTAATTGTTATTGAATAAATTCACTTACATCATGATCATTAGTTGCTTCTGCATACTGGTTGTTCCACCAAAGTCTCGATTACCTCTTCACTGCTAATCTACTATTCATTTGCAATGTAATGAATGCTACGCGATCAGATGCCGTATCAGCTGCGTTCACATGCATCTGTTATAGAAATGCGAAAAAATTCGAGCTAACAGGAAGCGTCATAACACGTTATCCTTTTAATTCGTTGCCCTACTTTTCGGGCAATTTTAAAGCGAAACATTAGCATTTACATCATATATTTAAAATGCATAATTGTTGAATGAGATGTTAAATATTAGTTCACGCTAGGATGAAATAATAAAAAGTTCCATGAAGTATTATGCAAATGACAGTCAAAATACTAATACTGTGACATACTTCAATACACTGTCGGTAATATCGATCTACCTATACACGGTGTTGAATAAGTGTACATATGTATCAAACTCTGTGGGAATATTAATAGAAAATGTTATCAGAGAGAATATTCAATTCTTTTATACATAATGTGCTGTTTGTAAATTTTGTATATGTGAGGTGCTGTATATATTACATATATATACTGATATAATGAAAGAGATCAGCACTTACACAACTTTGACGTTACATTGAAGACAGCTAGTGACAAAAAATGCCCTAATTTTGAAGACATGGTATTTAAATACTATGAAATATATAAAGAAAAGAAAAACGATTACAAATAGCACAAATCCTTGGTAATATTTCATATCAAAATCAATCATTTTTAAGACTAGGCCATAGTTGGTGGTTTGTGGGTCAAATCCTTTCATGATATTCTTCTGAGCGAACCATTGCAAAACAAAAGCTTTGTGAATCATTTTGTGTCCCACATTGAAAAAAATAAAATATCATTGAATCATTTGGAATCCACAAACTGTACAGAAATGTTATTACCGTCATATCTACAAGTTGAGAAGAAGTTTAGGGATATCACAAACATCAACAGAGAGGCGTTGACAGAAGTTCTGCAGAGCAGCAAACGTCAGTTCATCTACTGGGTAGCTGCAACAGGCAATCATTTGCTGTTTCATCACATTTTCGAAAGACCAAAGGGTGTCGTTAAACGATTACACGAAAGATATACAAATCTGATTAATGATCTCTTACATATAGCAGTACTAGGTGGAAGTATAGCTATCATAAATTCAATAATCAAAAATGGAGCAAATGTCAATTCCTGTGACAAATATGGCACCCCATTATTGTGTAAAATTGCGGGAACGAAACGGTGTGACATTGCCAAACTTTTAATAGAAGGAGGCGCTGATAAAAATAAAAAAGATGAGGTTCTGGGATGGACTGCTTGTCATGTAGCGTCCTGGTTTAATGATATTGGAATGTTAAAATTGCTTTTGAGTAGAGGAAGTGATGTTAATGTAGTGGATAGTAAATTCCGGGTGCCACTGGTTGTAGCAGTAGAGAGGAACAATGAACAAGCCGTGTCCGTTTTGTTGAGCTATGGTGCTTATGTTCCTGAGAAATCACGTGATATGCCATTGGATCCCAATGTTCTTTTGGAAAAGGCGTTGCACAATAAGAATTCTGAAATGGTTGAATTGCTCTTCAAGTCCAGTAGGGTACAAAATTACATAAATATATGTATCCCGTTTCTGTTTAAAAAAAACAGAGTAGTGAATGAGATGTTGAAATTGTTTTTGGAATCAATTGAAAGAGATAACCCTAGGAGTCGTATTGGGCGCGATTTTGTTGAAGTCTCTTTTGCAATTTACAAAAGTAACATAGGTAAGATTCATGAAATATTCAACAACAACAAAATAAAGAATATGCATTCCATTATCAGAGGTATACACACAAGTAAGCAAAATAGGGTTTTGTTAGCAAATTTCAATCAAAATTATTTGCTATTTGCTCCACTTCATATCGCGGCTGTATGTGATGATTTCAAAGCAGCAAAGGCCTTGATGAGTTACGGTGCAAATCCATTTCAAAGAGATGTTTTGGGTAGAACTGCACTACATTTAGCAAATAGTAAGGATATGATTGAAATATTTTTGTGCACTTCCTCAACGACCTTTCTGACAAACCTGTCATCACAGTCCGTATTACAGAAGGTACTGAACTATATATTTCCTTTCAAATTTAGCAAGACTTTGGAAATCCAAAATGATGTAAATGTCAGAGACAACGTTGGAAACACGCCATTGCATTCTATTTTGATAAGGATATCAAATGTCAAGAGAAGTTTGGATGCCGTGGAAACCTTGATAGAGTGCGGTGCCAATCCATGTCTACGATGCAGTCAAGGTTTTCTGCCAATTCATCGCTTTAGAAGTGTTTCACAGATGTTGAAAGAATGTGATATTGAAAGGGGGGAACGGATCCTAGGATGCAATAAAACAAAAAATTATATCGAAAAACAAAAATGGTATTTCATGAGTTGGGCAGTTCTTTTTGCAATCTGCTATTTATGGTTCTGCTTGTTTGTTGCAAAAAGGGCGTGCAATGAACGTGGATCTGGAATGTCTACAGACGATTCACAAGAATCTGATCTATTTCAATTTCGCTACATGTTTTATTCGCAAGTTTTCGTTCTTATCATTCTTCATCGATCATTTCTTCCGTCTAGAATCATGATACAGTCTATGTTTGCTGGAATTGGGAGTATGCCAACAAGAAGTGATATCTATTCCGATAAACATTTTTTCGGTTTCTCAGAGAAGATAGCCATTGCTATGAGTGTGGTCAGAATATTCTGTTACGGTATAACCAATGTTAGTGGGCAAACTATATTCAATCTATATTGTGTATATCTTTGCTCTTTTGTAATAGTCATATATTGTGTCTTTCCAAATAGACGGATTAGCAACAAATATCAATATTTACTGCTAGCGGTTTCCAAGGTCATATTGGTATGTTTTCTGATGTGCATGATTGTTGCATTTTTCCTCAGTCCATCCATAGAGAGCAAAGGTATGCGTAATCTCGACCAACAGCATTGGAGTTATATAGGCCCTTTCTTATTCTTCCTCATGAAATTACTTTTTTCCTACTTCTATACGAATTTATTTATCAAAAGAATAATACTATCATTGCTTAAAATTTTGTTTCAACCACTATGTTGGTATAAGAACGCATTTGTGTTTATGCTACAAATGTGCTGTCTCTCATTTTTCATTATTGAAATATTGACAGTACCTGTCACAATGTTTGTATGCAACGTGGACAATTGTTAGATGCACGCATGTGTATTTACCCTGCAACTGAATACGCATTGACATAGAAAGTTCCCTCCTTGAACTTATCATTAAAACAATAAATCGATCATTTAAAGGAAACTTACATGTGTCTGATAAGACCCGTTCTATTAGACTATACAAGTTAATATCAACAACAGTATTTGAGTTTTTCTTTGTGTATGTGATTATTGAAATAAAAATATTCCATGTCTGTGTTCTTGTTTTTGTCTAAATGGCGGTACCTTTACAATATCAAATATTCTAAGTACTGGTTCTAAATGTATTGGTTATTTAAGAGTATGGAATTTTAAACAATGTTACGTTAATGATATTGCCACAAACTTTCCCTATGCGTTGATTAAACCTGACATACGTATTTACTCCTTCAACTTTACACGTATGATCTTTAAGTCGATATTTACAGATCATCGTAGCACGATTTTAGGTATAGTAAAATTGCTCAGCAATATTAGTGAAACTTGTTCAAAGTTTACCGAATATAACCGAAATACAATAGTTAATGCTTTATATAGTTTTGTAAAGGAAACAATGAATACAGGTATACTTTCATCGCAGGTCACCTCGATTGCCGCAATTAACTACGATAATTTGTAAAGGTAGTAAACTTAAAAACATGTTTTGAATTGTTAAAATAGTGGCGATACTACTTGTGATTTCCATTTAAATTAAAGGCGCGTAAAGTAGTACTACTGGGACAACATAAACATTAGACACACGTACATGTAATGGGGCATTGAAAACGAATTATAATCAACTGCAAACCACATCACTGATCAAAATTCTAAAGTTAAAAGAAATTAATCATTTTAACAAGAAAAACAACTTGTTAAACTATGTGAGGGAGCACAGGTACTGAATTTGCTAAATTTGACCGATAGAGAGCATCAACACAAAGAATACCTGTAACGGAAAACCCTTTGTACATCCAACATAAAGCAATTGTCTTGCAAATAATGGGATTGATATGCTCTTAAAGTTATTCTGTTAGACTATGAAGATACTTTATCATACGATTAGCACAGGTTCAAATGGCATGACCTTTGTAAGCATGTATGTAACTCTCTCTTCCTTTCCCAATATTTTAAATAGATTATCCATCTTTTTAACTGCAATTTCTTTTCAAACTTTGGAGACGTTTATAACACTAATTAGCACAACTATTGTTTTCCGGCCTTCATCCCAAGCTAATCAAAAAAATACAAAAGTCGATGGAATTCGGATAGAAAACATGGGTATATTAGTGTAAAAGGAGGGGGATATCAACGTTTTGCTTATCTCCTGGTAATCTCGCACTTGCTTGCCATACTTGTTCATTGACGCATAAGAATCATCAAAGCGCAATAACTCTGGTGGCCTGCTAATAAGAAGTTTTGGCATGACAAATTAAATTATGGCATGCTCAGTTTGAGTATGCACTTGCTCCGAACACTTTTCATGTAACGATTTTTTTTTATTTTTAGTATATCCAGTAACCCTCATACATACCGGAACTAGTGGATATAAGTAGGACCTAATAATGTGTTCGAAAATAAATTATTACGTGTTCATAAGCAGACGTCCGAGAAATTACCTTTGGGAAATGTGTGGTAGCTCGATCACAGTCAACATATAGGAAGTATTGTTTCGGTGTTTAACCGTAACATTTATGAATTCGAGGTGTAATTTCAAGCCAATTATAGTGTATTTAGCTATGGAAGTCCTTAACTTACTTGCGATAAAAACATTCGTTCATATCTTTGTTATCTCCTAATCATAATATGCTAATGCCATTTACCATCTTTATATCTGCCAAGTCAACATCACGACCTGACAAGTCGACAGAAAGCATATTTTGTGCGGGGGATTCATTTTGCTTACATAAGTCGGCATTATTATTCTTAAGATTGATTTGAAAGGTGAAGATAACGAAAAGTGATCAATCTCATTTAAGGAATACAAAAGTAAGGTTTGGGCACGGACTCCTGGATATACTTGAGGTAGGATCAGGAGCCTAAGAGGAGTAAGCATCCCCTGTTAACCGATCACACCCGCCGTGAGTGGTACAAATTGCTGGGGAAAACATAGTAATCCGTTGTCGGAATCAGTGTATTAAACAACGGACTAACAATCGGTATGAAACACGTCGAACAGCATTTAACCAAATGACAGGCTGTACTGATAAACAATATTGTTATAACCGCAATGTGACCCTTTACATTGATTTAAATTTAAATCACAGCGAAATTTAGATTCTCAAATCTCTTATTTGCAAATAATTACAATGTTATATATTACAATTGCTTTCATTGGACAAAAATAAACATGAACGAGAATCTACACATCAATAAATCTAAAAATGTATATATATACGCGCCTGAAAGCAAATAATTGTTAGACCGTTCTAAGCACACTGATTTTGACTACGAATAACCTCTTATATTCGATCAACTTATAGGGCTCAGGGCGGGTTTTACCGGTCGACAGGGGATGCTTACTCCTCCTAGTCAATTCTCTATGTTGTATTCCTTATGAGAGTTATGAGATTGGTTACTGTTCCTTATCTTCACCTTTCATCAAACATTAGACAAAAAGTCTATGATTCATTCATATTGCTCCTATACATAATTTTAAAACACCTAACATGTACATACATTAATTAATCCTGATAAAAATCTGTTTTATTCAAAGTGATTACGAAGTGAAACATGGAAAAGTTATTTTTAACCCTACTGTTACTTTTATATGCTCGCACTAATCATAACAAATAATCACCATGTTGATTCCTCCTCTATGTATTGAAGTGTACTCACATTAGACAAAAAAAAAATACATTAGTAGCTGAAAATGAATGGCTCCAATCTAAGGACAAATAACACACCAGAGAAATTTGATATGGATAAAAAGTGGATATGTAAAATAGTTTGAAATTGAAAAGTTTCAAATTTACATTATTCGGTCATAAAATGCGAATTTAGTAGAAAGTAATCTGGAAAAAAAATCAAAACCAGCTGGACTTGATCCATCACAATAATCAGTTAATACGTTAATCGACTGAGCTACCCAGCTAGATGATTATATTTCAAAGGGATATACAAATATTGCTGCTATCTATCTTTTCCTTCATATACATGTAGTAAAAGAAAGTCAGCCATTATAAAAAATGTATATCTTCTTAAAGTAAAACAGAACTGAATTACAATGGCCATGATTGTTTGATTAAAACGTACATTACAAACTGATATGTGGATGGTATTTTTATTCAATGAAAATGTCACATTTATTTCTTTAAAGTAACGAAATTCTTCATAATTCCGATTCTTTATGAAAAACCCAATCACTAATCACTACGATGCGGGCTTCATATCATTGTTATTCATATCCCCTACAAAAGAAAGAAATTCACCAATAAGTGTATGTAATGATAAAGTTCTACAAATATGTAAAAGAGCTGGAGGAAATGCACCAGACTAGACCGGGATTAAAGGTAGGCTAAATCCTCTATTCAGGCTGGCTACGGGCTGACTACCACATTCATCCCTTCATGTATGTGTTCACTCTCCAAGACACATAATTCCAGAATATGTATCCCCTGACACATAAGTTTAAGAGTCTTAAGACAGCAAATGCAAAGAGATGGGTTACAAAAGCAAATAACAAGACCAGAATTCAAACTCATATCATTTTAAGTCATTCATTGCTCTTTGCACGAATTTACATTTTATTTTTGTTTCAGTGGCCTTAAAATCATTCATATGATCTGATGATGGTGTCAATGTGTTTCCTTTTATAATAAATCTCGTAATTGGTACAACTTGTTTGAAATTGAATTTGCATAAACCTGAAAATACCACATACACCGGTTTACACAGTATACAAAACTGGGGAGGGGTCGAGTGTAGGGGGAAGGGGGTGGGGTGAGGAGGTGGAGGGTCCATCAATACAGTATTGTGTGGATTTGTTTTCAAGACAGACATTGAGACAATTCCAAAATTCCTTTCATCAGATCTGTTTTAAGTGGGTGGGTGTTTTTTTTTATACATAAAATATAACCATAAACTTTTTTATATCACTTTATGACATGAAAACTGTAAAAGGATATGAGACAGATATTGTTTTTCCTTACCTGTTGGAGAAGGAACTTACTTGATCAGGTGCACTACCTCCCAGTTGGTACTTGATACGATGGGCGACTTCATCATGGTGCCGTCTTTTGTGACATTAACAACTTCATACTACAAAACGTATCGCTGGACTAAGTTTCATCAACTTTATTGATAACAAGTGGGACAGAACAAATAAACATTTTATGATTGAAGATGAATATGCGTGGTTTCGGTTTAATATGTCATTTGGAGAAATATTTTTGAAGGCACGGAGGGGGAGGGAGCGGGGTGTAGTAACTTTGAATGGGCCAAGGCGAGGTAAATATATTGAAAAAAAATATTATATGAACAATTTGAGCAGGATTTACTAAAGTATGTATATAATAATTGATAAAAGTCTGACTGCTGATTAATATTTAGACACTAGGGTGGGACTCTTATAAATATCTGATTTGAACATAATTTATTGCATATACAAAGTATATAATATACAATAGGTTTGAACACAAATTCTTACAACTTACAAGGTTCTCACCTAAGATTAATTGATATCAATAGTTATACCCTGGTAAAACATATGTATATACAAAGTAAATACAGGTATCTTGAGCATATAATGAATTGCTAACATGATAATATGTTTAGATTCAATATTTTGTGAAGAGCATTAAAACATTGCTGTTGGTTCCATACCCCAAATTGTCACTGTCCCAAAGTAAAGTCCGTGTATTAAAAATAAATAATTCTTTTATTTGAAAGAGATCGATAAACATAACATATCTTACTACTGAAAATCTTTTGCAAACAAAGAAAAAATTATGTGCATCTTCTCTCATACAACAATCACAGTTAGGAGAATCAACGATGTTGTTTTCGGTGTGAATCATTGTGAAGCACACGATTATGTCTTAATTTAGTATTAATCATATTTACTGTTTTTTGCCAAGAAGTTAATATTTAGACACTTTTGAAATATTGATATTATTTATTTATTTAGGAAATAAATATTTGTCATAAAAGTGGAAATCACTGTGTGTTGTATCTTAGTACCTAAAATTGTGAATTCTCATATAAATCTAAACCGTTTAGGGCAATTATATATCTATCGATACCTAAAAGACACTAAGTGTCATTAGTTTATTGTTTTTGAAAAAAGATGATTGGGCCCAATATTTGCGTTAGCCATTTCCGTAAAAAAACAAGCGATAAAGCTAAAAAGCAAAGGAAATCAAACTCATTTGAGTGTTTCGTACCACAGTGAAAAACATTGAGCACGATTCATGCGCGTCGAATAAAATTAGCCCCTCTAAGGCTTTTGATTTATTATATTTCATTTGTCAAAAATGGGTACACTGCAGTGAAAATATTTATTGTGCGTATAAAAGACACTTGGACGTTGTGAAGGCTTGTAAACTCAAAAGACAAAAATAGCCAAACCAGGCTGACATAATTTGATCTGCTTAGATAATATTTATATAGCATATATCACAGGGACCATGGGAGATACGAACATATGACAAAGTCCTATTTATATCAAAGTGTCTGTGTCTGTACTATAAAAAGTGTCACTAATTTCCCGTGAATTTATCTTTAACATTCACACCAGACTGATAAAGTGTTGATTTTTGTAAATATCACGGGTATTCCGGGGTTATTTATAGATTACCTATGTGATACCGTAGTGTATGCACATGTAAATCTGTATAAATACAGGGTATTTGGATATATCATTTATTGGATTTGACGTGCACGTAGCTTTAGATGTAACTGCATCTTATACTCACCATGTCTACATTTTTGCTTATTTAATTACAAAATTAATTACGCAGACCATTACTAACATTTCCTTTCTATTGCAGTTTAACAAAACTTTCATTCACATTGTGACGTCACATAATTTAGTTGTATTCAACTCGACACATTGTGCAATTCAGCATTTGAGGATCGCGACGTCATCAAGAATCTTGGATTTTAAGGTTTCATCAAATTAACCCTTTATTTTAAAAAACAACAAACTTTTTTATCATTTCATTATTATGACAATAGTGTACCTGAATCTACAGTTGTTTCTCTACATTTAGAAACGTCGAAAGCCAGCTATTGAAGACTGATGAACAACTCTGGTTTGCTATTTTAGTTACTATATTACATTTAATCAATGAATAAATGAAACCATCACGGAACGATAAATGCAGTTTATCTAATTTTCAATCATTATTTTCAGTTCTACTTGAGAGCCTTGTATTTGCTGAGGAACAGAAAATATGTTTCGGTGTCTCTGGAGGATTGATTCCTCATCTATTTCTCCTCATAATGATCTTCAAGAGGAAACTGAAGCCACTGCCTGAATATAACATATCAGAAAAACACACAGTGACAGGAAACGAACTACCAACAGTCAGTAAGAAATGTCAAAGAGAATATAACATTCCAGGTCCGGGAGATAGGTGTGGCTCGCCTACATCGGTTGAAGAGCCATCAAACAGATGTGGTACTAACTGTGTCCATACGTGTGCTATATTAGTTCTAATCATTGTCGATGCAGTAGATGTCTGTGAAGACGTGTTCATGGTTGTCCATTACATGAACACTAAGAGAACGATATGCGCACTGCTCTATATGTCATCCATCCTTGTGTCAACTGTAACATAGTATCTAGTGATGTTCTATCATCTATGGTCCCGCCTGAGTCCTTCCAAAAAGCGCACTCGTCTGGCTCTTTTGCTCTTAGTGTTTTGTCCATTTCTAAAAAGTTGCATGTGAGTATATTACGTTATAGCATTTTATTAAAGATATAACAAAACATGAGAATAAAATAAAAGCCATAAGAAAGATATCTGCAATATTGATGTCAACCTCTTTCATAGACCGCGAATTTGGATACATTATGACGGAAACATTTTTAGTTTTGTGTGATGTACTCTTTTTTGCAGTTTGGGTTGGACTCTACTTATGGGTAAGAAAAGCTGGAGAAAAAGGTGGTACCTACAATCTTTGTCTTTTCTTTGGCTTATTGAGGCAGCGTTAGAAGGGACCCCGCAGATGGTACTCCAATGGTATCTAAAGAATAAACATGAAACATTATACATTAGTAAGTGAATTTTCATTCAATGAAATATTTATGGATATATAGGAGTGACAAAGTATTGTGTGTTAATACATCTTCAATTCAAGCCACATATTGCATATAACATACAAGCGGATGACTCCGTTTACCTGATCAGGATATAGGTCTCACGGCGGGTGTGACTCGCGAAAAGGGGATGCTTACTCCTCCTAGGCACCTGATCCCACCTCTGGTGTATCCAGGGGTCCGTGTTTGCCCAACTGTCTATTTTGTATTGCTTATATGAGTTATGAGATTGATCACTGTTCGTTATCTAACTGCGGATGACTCCGTTTACCTGATCAGGATATAGGGCTCACGGCGGGTGTGACCGGTCAACAGGGGATGTTTACTCCTCCTAGGCACCTGATCCCACCTCTGGTGTGTCCAGGGGTCCGTGAATACCCATATATCTATTTTGTATTGCTTATAGGAGTTATGAGATTGATCACAGTTCGTTATTTTCACTTTGCATAAGGCGCATATATTTTAGTATTTTGGAAATATTTCTATATAAAGAATGAACAATATATTGGAGGGCGTTCGTCCGACGCTGGATCCGCCTCTGAAACCATATCATTACAAGTACATGTTGTCAGTCAATAGAGCAAGAGACATATTTACCATCTATGCTAAAAATGAATATTTCATATGTGTGGTAATGATATTACATAACAATATATGTCTGTCATTTACAGATCTCTGCAATACAGACTGGTCCTTGATCATCAATTTCATATCAACGTCTCTGGGTCTGTGCTACGCCACGAAAGATTTCGATCACGAGGACCACAAAGCTTCAATGTCAAGAACCCTAGACATAAACTTATGTAGGAATATATGTATACCTTTCTTACGAAAAATATTCTATATCTTGTCTTTATACCTGGCAAGGTCTCTCGAGATATTCATCCGGGTCGTTATGTTTGGCACTTTCGCATCCGTCATTGGTTTGCAAACCTTGATGTATATCATTGGAGGGAATTTATTTGTCTTGAGTATCATTTCTTTTATTTGTTTCCAAAAACTTCACCATAAGAACTTGATATACAACAGTCATATATAGAAACCTATATTGAAATCTAGTCTCTTATTGGGCATATTTGTTAACATATCATTTTGTCATTCTTGGGCGTTTTGCCAAATATGGCCTAGAAAGGTTGTGTATATAGCGTATTACATTTTTTTCTACATGACCACTATTCTGCTTGCCATTACATCCCATATATTTTCCGGTTACGTGGACGACTTCTCAATAACAGCATATTCTGTTATACTTGTTCATTTGATGTGTTTCATTATGTGCATTGTTTCTCGGGAATGTAAAAGAAAACAGCTGCTGCAAAGATAGATACGTAAGATAAATAGCTCGTACAATGGCAGCAATGGATGACTGTGTTTGTATAAATGTCATAAAACAGTGTCGCTACATTATTGTTTATTCGTTTTCTTTAAGATTGCACTGAGTTGTCATCAATAAACATATCAGCATAAAGTGACCAAAGAGATAAGGATTGGTTAGTAACTTTTGTGATCATTTGAAGATGGATTCTCACTTTCAAAATCATATTTACGCAATCCGAATACTTCTATACTCAAAACGTAAGTCGCTATACTATTAGTATCACTACTATGATCTACAATATTATTGGATACACGCTAATAAAACTTTTATATTGTTAAGGCACAGCAAATTACTCATTGATCAGAGTCAGCCTCAACTACATCAATGGTTATGCCTACCTATTGAGTAAGAACTATTCAAAAAAATGAAAAGATGAAGATGGCGAACACCGATCAATCTCAATTCCTATATGCTCTTGTGTATTGCATCAGTTGGGGGACATAAACACCATATCCTTCTGATAATGGAATTTCACTACATGAATATAGGAAGTTGACAATGAAGAACCTGAAGTCACTTCGTTTGTCATAAATCTGAGTAGTTAGTTTGCCGTTAGCATCCATCTGGAATAAAATATCCAACTATGAAGCAAAAGTGTAAGATTCTGTGGTGTCTTGTTTCAAGTTCATAGGGGAATGTGGAATCGACACATGGATGATAATGAGTATTAATTTTAGAGAAAATTTCATTAATCATTCGCTAAACGATTTCATTAATGAGATACCAATTGTATATCCGCTCTTTATATATCTACTTTTACCATAAATTATTCTGCTTAAGGCACATATTTGGCTGGTCACCAGGGGATCCTTACTCCCCTAGATCTTGTATTATTTTTATGATTTATAAAATGCATCACTGTTTGTTATCTTCACCATCTATAACCAGGAGAAGCCTTTTTTCATTTTGCTAGAGCGTGCAGACAAAGGTTGCCATGACTTGTGGTCAGAATTTGAATTAAAAGAATATATTTTCTATTTCTCCATTGGAAAGAAAAAACCAGATCAATAAAGTTCCCAATGAATATCTCGTTTCTTATCGGTCATGTCTCAGAAATGAGCGGTAAAATATTTTCTATTCTCCGCATCCCCAAAAGAATGTTGATAAGAGTAGACGGTTACAATATGCATGGTGTACAATGCATTAATACAATAACTGTGAAGTGCATATCAAATACAAATAGTCAATGACAAATGTGTTTAGTGTATTGCTTCTGTAATATAGCCTACTTCATTAATTACTATTTATTTTCTTTAAACAACACAACACGGGTAAATGTGCAAATTCTGAAATGTTCAAGGTTGAAATACTAAGTCAATACATCGACTGAATTAGACACTGATATACCATAATCCCATACAGTATATATTCCAATTTATTATTTCCCGTGAAGATCCAGGCCCTCAGTACCCCTTGCTTGTCATAAGAGGCGACTAAATGGGACGGTCCTTCGGATGCGACCGCAAAAACCGAAGTCTCGTGTCACAGCAGGTGTGTTACGATAGATATCCCTCCCAATTAAAGAGGCCGTAAGCGCCGAGCATAAACCTAAATTTTGCATTCCTTCACCGGCAATGGTGACATTTTTCAGGTGAGGAAAAATTTCTCGAGCGGGGAGTTTAAGAACATACAACCAACTAGCTTATTCATCTTGTAAGCTCTAGGTTCGTCAGTTTTGTCCACATTTCAAGGATGCATGACATGGTAACCTATTTATAGCTTGTAATTTACATCGGTTACAGATCGTCTTGTCTCAAACTTTTAAAAACCACTTGGGATTATTTTTGCAATTATAGTGACAGTATCCATGAGATGAACAGCGGTGCCATCTATCAACACTGCCTCAAAGTTTGATATAGTGACCATTTCCGGTTACATTTCGTCTAATCTTGTACATTGTAACATTAAAATACATGTGATCAATTTCAATTTTTTAGTTAGGATTGTTCTATTTCCAGTGGAACAAAATGATCCTTTTTTCCTGATAATAATAGCAATAATCTTTTATTTTCAAAGTTGGACATAAAACAACAATGATTAGCTTTAATCTACGGTGTAGCTATTTCCCCACTAGTCCGGAAATTAACAAATAAAGAGCATGGGGAAAACGAAACCAGTCCATTGAATATTCATAAAAAAAAATAGATACTTAAACACAGATTAAATGGTTTGAATGGAATTGATGTTCACTGTTCCTGTCTGTAAGAATGGGCTTATGTTTCCTGGGGACGTCTCAATCCGAGTGACGAAAACAAATCTCGAATGTGTGACGTAAAATAATGTACACACTAAACATCTTAAGAATAGATGTAATACCTAACGTTACTTATTTGATATAAAAATGGCAAAAACAAAAGACGTATGATAACTTGTGTGTTATCTTTGTAGTTTATTCTGACAGCATATCTCATTTAAGTATTCCGCCCTTGTTTACTTAGGAATGTTAATACAAACACAAAGCACAGTCCGTAGAGACTGATTGCATGTCACTCGTCTGATATAAACTTTTTAAAAAATATATGTTCGTTTCACATTTGAATAGAGCTGAATACAGATAAGATAATCTAATTCAGGAAGGAATAGCATGCGAGTGATTTTTAACTGAAACTGAATTTAAGGATTCTTTCAAACTTTTAATTATGGATTTACAGTAATTAATTCTAGGTATTCGTAATGAAAGGTCACTATTTTCAAAAAGTAAACATACCGCTATTCATGAATGGGTTACCTCCCTTTTCATGATCAGTAAACATCTAGATCTAGAGTTGAAACAAATTAGAAAAGTAAAAAATGGTATACAATATTGACATTTTTGATGTGCATTGATACA